>NC_059672.1:18750000-19375000 GCF_905147105.1 Pieris brassicae
AATATAAAAATTATCTGTTGTATAATACTCGAAACAAAAAAAAAATGTCTTAATTTAAGATACAATCGTTTGCTTTATATTTTTTTAATTTGATTATTCATTTTTTAAATATTTAAATTTGGTACAAGTAATACTAGAAAAAGGCTTATACTGATGTATAATTCAAGGGTCTCAGTACCGTTACTCTGTAACTCCCAATAGTGACAAATTCAATGTTGAGTTTTGGTACGGCTCTGAAGACATTAAAAGAACTCCTTCGACAGACAGAAACCTCCAGGATCGGCATATCTACAGATCGAAACAAAATTAGAAAAGAATTCGTATTAAAATCATGAATCAACGCCACATAGACGTCAACCCAATACACATTGGTAGATTAACGGGATTTCTATCCCAACAAAAACTAACCAAATTAAGGAATAGTGTAACAAAAGCTTGAGGGGTACGTGACGAAATAATAATATTCTTTATAATTATCTAGACAATGAAAATCGATTCGCTTTGCTTAGATTGAATAACGCTCATGTGATCAAAGGAAGACCAATTATTTATATTGAAACTAAAGATTAATAGTTTCAGAATAACTTCGAATTCTGAATACTCAACACACTTCGTAATTTATTTACAACACATTAAAATATCTCTTTCTTTACAAAATAAAATAACAATGATAAAAATAAAATACTTAAAGGTTGTATATGTCACCGGAATATAACAAAATCCGCAAGTTTATCTTTTGTAAGATTCCAATCGAGAGATAAATTGTATCATGTATTAAACCCACATTTTGGCAAATTGATAAACTTGCCGAACTGACGCGTAAAATAATAAGTAAGCGATTGATTGAATAACCACTAACCTACGAATGGATATCCGTTAGTTTATATGTTTACCACGAGACGTCGCAAATTGATAAATTGGCGAAAATGTGTGCAAATAAATTTCCAAGGAAATTTATAAAATTGCGGATTTGTTAAATTCCGATGATTATATTTACATACATTTTTTATTAGTCTGTACTAATTTTATAAAGTTACATTGTGCCCTAAAACAGAAGTGACAATGGGTGTATAGTAAGATGCTTAGAATAATGGTGTACTTTGAAGATGCTTGGAAAGGACCCAAGAATGGTGGATAAAAGGTGAAAAAAAGCGTTAGCAGGAAGCTAATGGCGAAAGAAACCCATGGACAAAGATATTTGGAAGAAGCTGGAGGAAACTATTGCCCGTGAAGGGGTTCCGATCAATGGTACTTAAGGAAGCTAGGATATTAGGATAATATTTAATTTTTATTATAAATAAATAAATATATATAACAAAACTAAGCTGTATGTTCCACTTTTGTAATTACTCAAAATTAACGGATTATTATTATTATAAATGTATTATAAAGAGTAAACAGTTGTATTTTTATTACTATTCAAGCGAGGCTACCCACTAAAACACCTTACCCACACGAACTAAGGGTATACCTAAAGCTTTACCAAGGCACACAACCCAAGGGACTGTATGATAGAGGACTTGCTTGAACTGCCGTTTCGGGTTGCTCGGGAGATATTAGTCTATGATTAACGTAGGCTACATATAATTCGAAATTACTTGTAAAAATATATATCCAGCCATGTGAAGCCTAGACAGGCTGGTAGTATTATGATAGTAGTATGTCTGTATAATCATATATGTCACCACCGTCCGTGTCCATCGTTCCACAACTGAGCGTTTCTTAAGGCAATTTCTGCTGCGCACCACCACTATGTGGAACCAGCTGCCCACTGAAGTATTTCCGAATCAATTCGACTTACGCTCCTACAAGAAAAAAGCGTACCAATTCGTAAAGGCCGCGAGCGTGAGTTTTCTGGCAGTGCAAGTGTCCATGGGCGGCGGTATCACTTAACATCAGGTGAGACTCCTGCCCGTATGCCACCTGTAACATAAACAAAAATCTTTGATTTGCCGTAACTCTAGTATAATCACTTATGAGGCATATGTAATTATATCATATTTTAGATATTTTAAATAAAATTTACGCTTAATAGATTTCTTAAAGGAGCTAAAAGACCTTATTTATGACGTTCATAATATTGTCACAAACGGAGCCCGTATATGATATTTACAGCTAGAAGGCACTCACTGAAGAATATTGTTACAAGTATGGAAAGGGCTTTAACGATGCATACAATTCTTTAATGTTTAATATTTTCTTTGTCTTTTTACAGAGGATAATATTAATTTATTAAAAGTAAAATCTTAAATACTAGTATTTGAGTGCTGGTATAAATATCTGTGTTACATAAAACCAAAACTTTTTTTTTTATAAACATTTAACGTAAAATCTATAGTTGCATATTTGGAAATACTCTAAAAATACTCTCACTCATAAATACGTAAGCACCATGTATCTACATCATTTTAGTTATCTTCTGCATTGTTTTTTATAACACCAAGCGCCTATTTTATTTAAGTATAGTAGTTTTTTTGTTCTAGGTACACACATGATCTATATCTATATAATATATACAAAATATTGTAACAACGATTATCTTGGACATGCAGTCTTTTTTTAATATTTTTAATAACAATGTAAGGAGTATGCAGTAATAATGCGATAAATCCACTCATTCACTGTAAGCATAATTAAACGGTATTTGACATTAACCACCAAGCCTTACTCTAGAATCGAAAACAAAAAAAAAATTACAACGAAAAGTCCATCTCCAATATAACCTAGTGGTTTAATGCCAACTTAAGCGCAATAAGTTCCCGTAGCTTCCCATTACAGCCGGCTTCGCTCGTGAACACCCACAGCGTATAACTTTCAATGTACCACTAATAACCCTATTATTTGCTTAAACCTCCAACAAAGTCTGCGGGATCATTTAGTCTTGGATATTAAACAGTTTACAGTGTTTTATTTCTTAAATAACAATCGTAGTCTATGTGGTACAGCTTAAAGCTTAATAAATTAAAGTCTATGTATATAGAATACTATATATATATAGGTACGATAATGGGACACTACAATTAAAAAGTAAATTATATATTAATTGAAAAAAAAGGAATATTTTCGGTTAAATTACATCTATTCGCCTTTGCTTGGAATAATTAAAACTTTTCATTACTTCTATGCGTTAGTTATCTTCAAAGGAATTAAAATACGTTTGATATTAGTCGAGTAATACTTGAAATATAATTGCTTTGTATTGTACTTGACATATAAATTATTAACTCTCTTTAAAATTAAAATAATGGTTTTTGCTGTAAAGATTTTCAAAAAGCTTTGCATTGACTTTCCATTTCTTCTTCGTTTGGTGAGAGACCATTACTGGAGGTTGGCCGTCTCTTGAACCGTGTGAAGCTGTGCTTGTTGCAGCAACTCTTCCGCAGTCGCAATACCGATCCACTCACGTTTTGAATCCATGACTTTATCCTTCTACCAACACGCCGTATGGATTTTATAATTAGTTATTCGGTTCTGTATACATTTTCTTTATCGACAAGTTAACATTTGAAGAATCCGTCAAAGCAATTGAGGTATCATTGTGACGTATGACATTTGACATTTGACATTGTAACATCTTTCATATTTTATCTAAAACGTTTTCAAAACCAAAAGTCTCGTATACGTCAATTAAATAGTTCATGAATTTAAATCTCGCTCGAATTTATATCAATTAACAGTTTCGTGACATGGGTATTAATCATAATTACAATTATTTAGTAGATATAGAGGATGGCCCAGTTATCGCATCGTTGCAAGCTAGATTTATGTACGCTGATGTCATGAACACAGTTTAAACAAGGGCAGTAATTTTAGCAAAAATGTCTGTGTCAAAAAGACAAAAAGCGAGTTGTAATTATTATATTATTTTGCTTAAAAATAGTGTTTACTAGAATAGATTTACATGTATCTTAATAGGATAACTAGTGGGATTCTTAATTATTTTTCTCTTTAGAAAGAACATTAATTAATGAAAAACTATAATCATAAATTGAAAAGTACCTACATTCAAAAAATTTTATTCAAATACACTTTGTTTAAACTTTTATTTAGATTTCATTAGTCCTCAGTGAAAAGCTAAAAAAGCTCTTCATTATAATATATGTATTTCTAAAGAACAGTTAAGAGATTTTCTGAAATACATACAGTTTTTTTAAAATATGAAATTGCAATTTTTTTAAGTTAATTACCAAATGCGGGATCACCACAAGAACTTTGTGTTATTTAATAAAGAAAAAATACCATTACTGTTGTAAGATTGAAGCAGTTTAACGGCGCGTTTTATAGTGTCGATACTGTTAAAAGAACCTTCGGTCATGGTTATGAAAGTGTTCTAGATTATAACAGGCTGGTTTATGGCTGAAAGGCTTTATATGACTCCGGGAATAGCAGTCACGTCACACGTTATCGTTCAATGTATCTGATATTGATTACAGTGTCAAGTACGGATTTCATAAGTTATGGAACATTTTTCTACGTTGTTAAAATGTTTATAATTTATGACATCTGATTATTCATTAACATAATAAACTTACATAACCAGTCAACCACGATCAGAAAGATCGAAACTGCGTTGCCGGCTTTTTAAGAAATAGTACACTCTTTTCTCGTATAACCTTCAGCCAAAGTAGTTTTTTTCAGCGGAAATACTTCATTAACATAGTGGTATCTTGTTCAACATAGTGATGGTGCGCGGCAAATCTGCCTTAAATAACGCTCAGTTGTGAAGCGACGGACGTGGAGTTGCTACGGGTGGAATTTCGTATTCTGCCTCGACGTCCAATAATAAAACTAAGCTGCAGGTATTAATCCGAACAACTCCTCTTAAATTTACATTTGTACTAAGAATGTGCAATTGCGCTGTTGTTCTATTTATATTTAATGTTCCAGCGGCCCATTAACCGGTGGTTATGAACACGCACAGTCATTCATGAGCCATTGCCAATGATCAAAAAAGCCATTGGCGCTACAAAGTTTTTTCGATCTAGTTTTTTCTCATAAGCAAGTATATGATGCAGCCTTCTGTTGTGTCTGAAACACGCTGCCGTCGACTGGGTAAGGCATACCGGTTTTCTCGCGCTGTTAACGTTCACCGTACGAGTAAGTGCACATAGACAGAAAAACTACTGGTGCACAGCCGGAAATCGAAACTACGACTTTGTATGATGGTCGCGCCTTGAAGCTACTAGGCAAACACTGGCCAAGCGTCCAAAGAATATCTCTATATATATAAAATTCTCGTATCACAATTTTTCTTCCCATACTCCTGTGAAACGGCTCGACCGATACTTATGAATTTTGCTATGCATATTCAGTAAGTTTGAAAATCAGCTACTATCTATCTTTCAAACCCCTAAAAGATAAGGAGTGTCCACCCCAAATTTTTTATTTTATTTTTTGATGTTTTGATTTTTTTATGATACGACATAAAAATACATACAACCCTTAATCGTCTCCCCTCTACAATCAACCCCTATTTTTTACTATTGTAGATAGATTATTTTTATTGAACTAAAGAAATTCCTTTCCGTTTCCTGGAAATAATATACATGGCAAAACTATGTTTGCCGGGTCAGCTAGTAAAATATACACATATGTAATGCTCAAATTACAGATTACGTTCCCCACATTTGGATGGCGTGAACTATCCAAAATTGAATTAAATATCTTAAAATGATATTTGTTTCATTAGAACTCTTCAAAATTCCTTAAAAAGTTACTTCATACATTTCCATTCGCTGTATAAATTACTTTTCACGCCCTCATTTCAAAAGACGGAATTTCCCGGAAAACAGAATACTATTAAAATAAACTAACAAAATACTTCCACGTTCAATTTCCACGAGAATATGAACTGCGAACTATTTTCATTCGATTTGTATCAAAATTAGTTTTCATTGAAGTTTAAATTAGATTAAAACAATAATTCATGAATGTTTAATGAGTTTACGCCGCAGTTTCCTGTTTAACGAATTAATTATTAAGTAATTCATGAGTTTTGTTTTTTATATTTAAATTATAGGGGTGTTGGTATTAATTGACTCATGCATTCACTATTTACCGTTACTCAGCAGTCAATAATACATTGATATGGCGAAAAATGGAGACGCTGACATTACATTTAATTATAAGAACTAAGATATCTATTTATCTATTTAAAAACCCATTAATAAATAGTTTAAATTTAGAAATTTCCTCAATAAAAGAGATTACAATATTCACTATTTACCGTTACTCAGAAACACAATTATATAGAGAAAACATTGTTGTTTTTTATAGAACAGGGGGCAAACGCAGCCTGCGTTAAGTGAGACGCCGCCTTTGAAGATTTGGTATGCTCTTTTTTTAAGGACCTTCGGACCTTCTGCGCGGAAAAAACTGCCTTAAAAACGCTCAGTGTTTTAATTTCCACATCTATCAAAAGCCAGGTTACAATTTTGTGTATTGCTAACTATGATTTATAACTTAGTTTTGAAAACCTTTTTTGTATCGAATAAATTTGCCACCCTCCAATACTTAGTACGCAAAATACGTTGCCACACCGTGCTTTTATGTTTTTGAAATTGAGTGAAGCTTTCTGTTTTGGGTCTCTCACAATGTTGTGACCTGAATATTAATTTTAAATTCATTAAATTGTTTCTTTAGGCCGTATACAAAGTAATGTAATAATATTCTATGACATTAAATAATATGCCAAAGTTTGATCGTTGGAGAGTAACAAGCTTTATAGATCTATGTATAACAGCTAATATGATCAATAAATTATTTGAAAGAGTTAAATCAATTTTAAAATAAATATTTAATTCGAAGTATATTTTATTATTTACCATTGCGTAAAGTATTGCGTTATTGATGTAAATACTACTGATCACCTACACGCCTTAAATCTATATTAATAAAATTAAGACGTAAGGTTAGTGAGGTTGTAGGGGGTAATCACTGGAATTAAAAATTCTTGAAATATTAAAAAAAAAATGTATTAGTTATCTTACAGCTAACATCCATATTATAAAACAAAACAACAGACGATGTACAACTGTAACTTAGAGGTTTCTCTAAGGATTAGATAAATTTTCTTTCGATGATAATTCTTATACTAATAGAAAGCGACGTTGTTTGTGACTGACTATATACAAACCCGAAGCATGAAAAGACTTATTCATGGTAATGGGATTTGCAATGTTAGTCGGAGAAAAAGCGTTCCAACGAAAACGACACGAATGCTGCCCTGACAATGAGAGATATATGATAAGAGAAAAGAGCGTGATAATGCCTACAAAAAGGCAACGGCATACGTTTCATATAAAATCAATTCCACGACAAAAACTAGTGCACGGAATTAATTGCGGTTTTCATCAATATCTATCTAGAACTTCAACATCAGCGAAGGTCGCGAAGCGCGGACTGCAGACAGTCCAAAATGGCTCTGCTAGCAGTTAGCCAGCTAATGACAAAGCTACTTCTAAACCTAAACAGAACTAATCTCAAAACAATGATAGGAACAATTACGGAGACACTTAATAAACATCTTTTTGTCCTAGGCGCGACGGACAGCCCCATGGGCAGAGGCTTTTTCAGCGCAGAGGAATCAGTCACCGACGTTGTCCTGGAATGCAAGACTGTGGCAAAACAACGTGCAGAAATCCTCGGAGCAGTAAGGTCGCTCCGAGAAGCCAGTGAAAGGGCCAGAAGACTTCTGTGCTTCTGGAAGGAGCTAGGCTGCCTTAGTTAGCCAGGGCTTTATGCACAAGGGACCTAGTGCGAGTCTACGTGCCAAACTGAGTTCACTAACCATACCATCCACCAATATGAAGGAATCATAAGGTTTAGGGTTCATAGCTGCCCGTGCAAAGCACGTCTGCCCGGCTAGGCTTATCGGACTTTAACTGTTATTCGAACCCGCGACTATCACAACAAGCTGCGTCGTAGCCACTCAACCGCAAATTGGTTAAATAAAATTATATTAATTATTGTGGTGACACCAAATGTTACAATCATTCATCATCCTTTCAGCCATGACGCTTTATTATGAATATTAAATGAAAAGTAATTACTTATTAAAGTTATTAAATATATGATAATATTCATTGGTTTAATTACTATATCATCTGTGATTAACGTAAACAATCAAATAGATCTTTAACGGAATAAAATATGTTTCCAGAAAATGAAAAGTTGTAAGATGCTGTTCCAAAGCGTTCAAGAAGTTTTATTTATACTGTGTTAATAATGATAAAATAATAATTTTGGGGAATGGAATTCTTTTCTAATATTAAAATCACAGGGTTATACTCTTAGGAAGGTAAAGTTTACTGTTGCCAATTGATGAATAAAATTACAGAACGATGTACATAAAAAAAAACTTCTTAAGATTACACATGTAAAAATAAACAAGATTTTTTTATAATCATTTATAAAGTGACTGGACTGCTATAGTGAATATTAGAGAATGGAAAACAATAACATGGATTTTTAATGTATTTGAAACGAAAATGATTTTACGACCTTTTTATAGCAACGACGAAGCTTATAATAACGTCGAGTACGATATTAAGTCTTCTTGCAACACAAGCTAAACATAATTTGCTGGAAAGAAACAGAAGAGTTTTTAGTTTCAAAAAGTTCAATTAGATTTAAAATTACTGGGACTTTTTAGAACTATTATGTTATTAATTGAGTAAGGTTCGTTTACGTTAAAAGCTGGAAATGAAAGATTTTTAGCGCAAGAAAAACTAGTCAAAGTATTTTCTTTGGACAAATTGTACACAGTACATGTACTAAGCTCTTTACGATCTCAGTTTAAATAGTTTTATGTAAATAGGAAAAACTTCACTTAGTACATTTACGCGCATAGAAAGGTTTCTATTTAGAAGCTAACGAGGCGTGGACTGTGTACAGTGTGATTGCGAACAGCTTTCAAGTAGATTGGCCAGTGGAATCCTATTTGCTATGGATTTTAGAGTTCTCACTTTGTTTGATTCTGTTCTATTGAATTCAACACCTATGGCGAGAGAACGTTGAGATATTTGCTACTGCGGCTTATAAATAGTCAAATTCATTTATTCATTTAGGTAGCACAATGTACACCAACAAAGAAATACATATTGATATGAACGTCAACAAAGAAATACATATTGAATGCTAAATTCTTCTAATTTTACATTTACTGCCAGTCCTCAAATCACGGTCGTAAAACGAACGAGAAGAACTGGCAATAAACTCTCCGCCAGTATGGATGGACTAAAGTCTAAGGGTCAGCTATTAGAAAAGTTTGTTGACTAAAGTAATTCGACAGAGCTTAAGAATTAGCTAAGAAATGGTGGTCCTCACATTTGCCTACACCGTAAGAACAAGTGCTAATTGAGACGTAAACAAAGATTCCAATGATCAGCTTAAAACAGCAACTCTACAGCAGTTCCATTTGAAATAACAATTCGGGACTCGATTTATAGACTCCACATCAGCAATATTTTGCAGTGACAATCAATTCAATTGTGACAAATAATTGAATAATTGATATAAACCATCAAAATATATCACTTTAACAAATCATCCCTATAACAATGACCATACTATTTTGACATCTGCCAAACAAAGGGTTGAACTTTTGAAGCTGTGCAGTGTATTTACGATGACAAGTTTCTAGTATAACCCTCTTAGTAGGTATAAGAAAATGTTCACTTTATTTGTGATGAAAGTGAGGTTGAGGATAGAACTTTCAATATGTATATTAATATATTAAACATTATTATGTCCCTGTATTTTAAGGCATAGAATGTGTAACCAGTGCAAAGGAAGGATCCTCTTAGCAATAGTAAATACCTTGTTATGATATTAATTTAATTTTAATTGCACAGTGTTGCTTTAGTTGTGTCAGAGTGCAAGTCTCATTGGAGGACGTAGTTTCGAACCCCACCGAAGAACCCCCCGAGGACTTCGACTTCGTCTTACAAGCGAGTATGAAGATCAAGTCCGAACATAAAGAAATTGGCTTACACCCAAACTGTCAAGCGAGTCTCAGGCACAGACGGCCGATTGCTTAATCGCCTATTCGAAAAAATAAATAATCACAATACAGATACATCAATCTGATTCCCAGACCTTGAAGGTTGTAGCTCTACTGTTTTTTTAAGTGGTATGTATAATTTAATTACGATACATTTGATGTATCGTAATCGTAAACAATGAAAATTTATTACATTTAAATAAGTCTGTAATAAAATTAATATTTTGAATGCAATATACAGATGTCAATAGCTAATCAAATGCAAAACACTCCAGACGAAAAAGCCCTTTAAAATTCAGAAAATAGTTTGTACTTCAAGAGGCCAGTAATATTATTTTCGTCCATTCCGCTGAGTTTGCGGAAATCTGTCAAGGGCCATTTATTACGAGGTTCACGGCTCATAAATCGTATGTGTGAAGGGTTGAACATAAACAATGCATGTTGTTAGACCGATTTAGCTTTTATTAAACCGAATATTCCAAATGTCAGTCGCGGTTTTATTTAGAATTGCAAATTAATGAGTAATTGTTTCAGTGTTTCCATCTGTTGGCGATTAGTGATTAATTTATTAATTAAGATCTTTTCAAATATAATGTTTTATATACTTCTAACATTGGAATAATGAGCAGTATTGGCCTAGTAATTTCAACGTACAACTCTGATGAAGGACAACAGAACCGATAAAGAAATTAGAGACGCAGACCTAAAGGATTGTAATTCCCTTGGTATAATAAAAAAAATACAATTCATTCGATGTTTAATATGTATGAAAGTCCCGTTTTCCTAAAGTCCGAATAATAATATAATTTATTGGCAAGACATATTGCAATATACTCCGCCTTGAAATACGAAATAATAGTTAAACTCGTATACGCGTTGCGTGTTGTTCCCACGAGAATGTGAGTGCGAGCTCCTATTTCACCATGCCTACTGCTGATAGAGGACAAATCTTAGGTTTTTTTTCATTTATATAGCTTTATTTTATTACTATCCTTAATTTTCTAAAGATGTCACGTGGAAGCTGGTGTGAAGGTTGCAGCTCCTTACAAACACTTTGTAAAACAAAAAACTTGGCGATTAAAAAGTGTAGCGGAGAGTTTATTGCCAGTTCCTCTCTTCCGTCTTACGCCTTTGATTTGAGAACTGGCAGTAAATATAAAATTAAAGCATTTAATATGTATTTCTTTATAGGCGTTCATAAGTGCACATTGTGTTACCTAAATGAATACATGAATTTGAATATACACCGGTGAATAAATTCTAAATGTCCAAAGTCAGAGTTAAGTATTAGTTAATAGGTTGACAATAACGTTACAAAGATTCCTAATGAGGTCATCTAACAACATGACGAAACCCAATTTCGATCTAGTACTAGTATATATAAGTAGTGTCAATGTCGCAAACTTAGAATTCAACAAAATCTTAGTATTGATATTTGAATTCCTTGGTAAGATTGCAGGCCTAGCGCAAACAAATTGCTCACTCCAATTTACACAGTATATTGAATAAATACAATTTTCATGGGGAGCAAAAATTTTCACGTCCATTTGACGGAGATATGGATCGCTCTAATCATCGACGTACAGCTGACTGATTAAGCAATTTCACGCTTCAATGCACTTGGCCGTACCCACATTTCATTACAATATCAGAACAATATGTAATTTAGCGGACTTCCTGGGTAACAGTGAATATATTAAATGCAGGTTTTACTGGTTACATTTGTATTCAGTATCACTTTAAATGTGACTAAAGTGAAATCCTTAGCTTAGTAGTTAAGGATGCCATTTTTAACACTGACTTTTGGACCTTAGCTCTCAAAATTTTACAATATTTAACTGACATATGCTTGTAAGCAGGATTATATTTGGACCCAAAAAAATTGTTAGGATCGATAATATATGTCACCTATGCCCTATTCTTGTGATAAATAAATTCATATACTTAAAGGTTAGATTTTAATTTTAGTTTAGTAATTGTATAATCCTTTATTAATAGTTGTAATTTTAAGTTTCTACTCACTATATATAAGTATCACTCATTAGCAAATAGGCATTTTTCTCCTCTTATATTGTATGTTACCTATTTTATATGTCCTATTAATTAAACATTGATTAACGGAGTTTAACTTCACTCTCGCTGATTGGTAAAACATATAATTATATATACTTTTTTGGCGTCATCACAAGTTTTAATTAAAAATAAGTTAAAAATCTGTCTAACGAACCTACCCCACTGGAGTGTCAATCATATGTCATGTGGAAATAGAATATTGACTGTGAGAATATACTTGACTAAACAGGAGATAACTTACCAATATATGACTTGACGATATTTTTAGAAACTCTTCAAAAATTTTAAAAGAAATTTATTACATTAATAGTAACATAATAATGAGATAACTGCTATTTTAATAATTATTATAAAAAGAGAATCCTGCCAGCCTTTGACTAGTCTAGTCTATTTCTCAACAAAGGAGAGAAAGAGATTTGATTTATATGTTCCATTCAGATATGTCAACCGTACCAATTATTAAAAGGCCCGCAACGTACTCCCGTGTCCTTTGGCATTGAGGATATCCATCAGATGAGCCTTCTTCTCGTTTGCCCCATGTTTCATAAAAAAAACTGACGAATTCTCAATATGAATTTAGCAGACTTAATTTCGCGTTTATTCTAGGAGAAATATAAACATGTGTTAAAGTTTCTTGCCCTCACAAAAACCGTAATTAGATTTTTCAGCGCAAAGAGTGTGACGTCTAAAATGTACGACAAAGTTCTTTTATTAAAACTAAAATTAAACGTCAATCGATACGTCGTTCGCAGTTCTGTAGTTATTTTAATTATCGCAAGTCCTTATTGTATTTTCAAAAGCACGTGTCTTTTGTTAGGTTTTCTAATTTAGTCCCCGCTGTTGCAATTTGGGAACGGTGTTGGCAAACGACATGTCGTCCACTTTTTAAATGCATGTATGGAGATGGTAGCGTAAAATCTCTCGCCTTGCCTCATTCTGACATTATGAAAATGTTTAATAGAGTTTTCAGATAGAATAGAAATCTTATTAAATCCATAGACAATCGAACAATTGGATTTTCTCCGTCATTAATAGAAGAAAATGGAAAAAATATCCAATTCCCAATACGAAAAAATATCCGCAGAAATTCTATTCAAAAACTTCAAACCGATGCGGACGTTGGTAACGACGTTTGAAATTACTCGAACGATTGACTCTAACATATTTTTCTGCATGTCTAATGCTCACGGCGGAATTTGCAAAACAGTTTCAAAGCTTCGTCGAAACCCGCACTCTATAGAAATGGTCAGGAGAAATTAGCGTTTAAAGTAATTCATACAATACTAAACAAACTTATTATAAATAAACCACACCATTGTATTCAATATCTGTTAATAAATAATCTTTCTTTGAAAAACTCTTTAGCGGAACTCTTTTAAATTTCGTACTTGAGTATCTAAAAATTTATCAAATATAAATCTAAGGAATTTGTTTACTTATTTTTATGAATTGCAGGTGCCTATACAAAGTGTATATTAAATTCATAAAAAAATATTAGCTTTTTTATAGAAGGGTTCACTGTGTGGTAAGTAATCTTCCCGTCTCCACCAACTCGTCTTCTACCAGAAGGCTGAGTGCGTAATGCACCTTTTAACAATCATCACGCTCCATTCTTGAGGTACCTTATCAATATTCGATTCTTCCCATGAATAACCCTCATATATTACAAACTAGTTACTAAACACCAGTCGATATAACATCGCTAGTCAAAAAAAAATTTCATAGTCATATAAAAAAGCGCGTAATATTGCAACGAACACAATGGACTATCAGTTTATAGTGTATTTAAATCCTGTGCCTTAGGCCACATTGGATTGCATAAGTTTATCGTATTGGCCAGTCTCATTCCAAATACCCGATACGGTTTGACAATGCACATGCAAATTATACGCCGGCAAAGTGCATTACCGAACGGAAAGTTTAATACACTACCTCAACTTCCGCGATCCTTGCAATTATTTGCTATCTACTATGTAGCTGATAAATATTTATGGTTATTGTTAACATTGTGCGTTCTTTGCTGAATTGGGAGTTACATTTTACAGTAAAACTGCATAATTGATAAAAGATGAGATACAAAGCGAGCCGAGGTTTTCAACAGCACAAGTCTTTAATTGTGTTTTTTTTATAGTTATACAGCTAATTTCATTTTGATATATTATACGTTACATTTATAGGAATCAAATAACTTAATACATAAAAATTATAAGGGATGCAGCGGGCGGCGTTATCGTTAACAATCGATCTGTTCCAGGCAAACCTAGTAAGGAAAAAATACTTGAAAAATATATTATATGGGTAAAGTGTAAGTTTATGGTTTTATGTGATGCAATACAAAATAATAAGAAATACAAGAAATCCAACAATCACGATTGAGCAGGATATGGTTAAGAAATGTTTATGTAGAAGAGTTTTATTTTATAAATTGAGCCCTGTAATTAAATGTTTGATTAAATACATGAATGGCGTCAAAAAATAAGAATCGATTATAGAATTGGCGCACTGACATGAGCAATGAAAACTCCTTGGTGATATAATCGTGAAAATGTTCTGTGACGAAACAATAATGAAGAAAGCCATTGTTTCATTACGATGGTTACATGACGTTATGTTCTGGGATTTTAAAAATCGGTTAAAAAGTTTAAACGGGATTCGAACGCACAATCAAAGAGCTTAGAATCGCTTCGAATATAATTCTACTTACAATACCGGTACTAAAAAGTTATGTTTTACATATAACAAAAACTTTTGCTCGGACTCCCAATTTACAATCTAAATTCAAAATTAGGTAAAAAATAGATCAAAACTTTGAAAGTACAATACAAATAGCGTTTATCGAAAGAAAAATATATTAATGAAATATTTTCCAAACAAAGTGGATAATCTCGCTGATCCAATATCATGAAATTAAGTTTTTAATTAATTTTCTTTTGGAATTCACGGCAGTTTGATTTTCTCCCGCCTGAGGCTACTATCCCGTCTCAATATTAAGTTCCTCAAGTTTATGTAACCCGGATATTAATTCGATATTTTGGTATTTATTGAAAAAATGCGAAAAATTATATCTATGAATAGAATATATTTTAGACATATGATGCGTATTGTATTTGTATAATTATTGCTAAATTGGCCCAACAAGGCTTGGCCTTCCAACTCAGCCAGGAGTTGATTTCAGGTCCAGGCATAGTCTAAAATCTAAATCATATTTGTAATTCGTTCGCCGTTTAAAAGGTTAAAAAATTATATAATATTAAAAAAAAATTAAACACGTAAAAAATTTATAAAATTATTAAAATCGCGACAGTCATTAAAAACTCTTTTTTGGTATTTTGAATGTACTAAAAGTATTCGTCTATAGTGCAGTGATAGTCTCAGCGAGCAACTCTCGTCCCTGAGGTCGTAGGTTCGATCCCAGGCAGCCATGGACTTTCTTTCTGTATGCACAATTGCGGAAACCGACTTACCAAAAGACGACCGCGTGTGTCAGGCACATATACTTAGGCCCAGACCTAAAAAGGTTGTAGCACCACTGATTATTATTTATTCGTATTACAAAAATAAGTTTATTTCAATTAAAATGCAATATGAAGCGTAAAAAAACTTCATGAACGTGGAAAATGTTTTTCCGATTGCAGTGTGGCGAGGCAGTGCCTCTGCGAATGCCAAATGAACCATTACGACTTTTATTATAATAAGTATGCAATGCTGTATTTAGAAATAGAATAAGTTTAGAGAAAACAATTATTTTAATTTCAATTTAGACATAAGATTATACATTGTGAAGATAACCAATACTTTCAATATACTATATATTATACGGATACAGTGGCGCTAAACGATATATACATTTATGATGTTGCTCTATATGCATCTTTCAGTGTCTGTTACAAGTCATCAAAGTAAAACATATATAGATGTACGATGTTCCTTCGCCATATTAGCAAGTGTTAATAGCAAATGTAAGCAAATTGTACAGCTGATATTCATATACACGCTTAACCAATGTAAAATGTAATTTAAAATATTTAAAAATATCAATTTACCAATTATAATATACTCGTATATATAGTTGATTCATACACATTATACTCACATATATATATATTAAAATTTGCTAGGAAACCTGACACAGGTATTTTTTACTTAAAAGGGTTGCCGAATCTTACTCATTGTAAGGCCCTCGTACCATCGTACTTACCTATAATAAATAAATACATTTTTTTACTTTATTTTGAAAATGATTTTTACAATTGAAAGCAAAACATCTGTAAGACATTTTGAAAGTCATTAAAGATTTCAAGTTATAATAAAATTTTCACAACTAAATTAGCAACTTATAACACCTTTAACTTTAACAATACTTAACTATCTAGAATGTACGAAGAGCGAACAAAACGAAGTATTTAGACTCAATCGAAGCACAATTTGTTATGGAATTTATCGCTAAGTTTTCGAACTTTGACTATTACGCTGAAACTAAGGAAAGAGTATTTTTTACACTTTTAATAAAAAGTGCAACTGCGATATAAAATTGTAACAGAACTTTGAAAATTAATTTTAAATTGCTTCTGCAAAACTGTCTTCAGTTTTGTCAACCTTTGATCTTTCCTACATTATTTCGTCTCATCTTTCATCGTTGAGACATTACGTTCATATTTTTAAATTGTGTAGGTTGTAAAGTGAGAGATATATAGAAAACAATAATAAAACTATTTACTATAAAGTTATTATTACTTTATTTTTAGTAAATAATTTAGTAGTCTTTAAGAGTATACTCCTCCCTCAAAGGCCGGCAACCCACCTACTAAATTGTGTCTTCATGGACTGCAATGACTGCTGTTTCTGGACGTACCGTAGGATCGTTATTCACTTGTTGGTTTACTCGGTGAAAGCAGCGCGTTACACATTTATTATAACAATAAATATGTAAACTTCTTCGTTAAAAAATGTATATGTTGACTGTGTAACAATATAATAGGGTAACTTCTTATGTATATAATTTTATGGTCGGTGGTCCTAACATTCATCCTACGGTTCCCTTTTATACTAATTAAACATACGCAGCAACATTCCCACACTCTCTTTGAGGTTTGCTCGCATCATCAAAACAAGATTGTTGTATAGAATATGGCTCATAGCAATGAAGCTGGATTAAAATCTTTTAGATGTATGTAAACTTACAATATCAAAGAGCAGTACATTATTACTTTACACACTTTAATAAAACTAACTAACGTTTTAATTATATACAATCATTAAAGAAACATTCTCAGACTATAATGTAAACCTACCCTTGAAATAATCGTTTATTCTAAGTTGTTTTAAGAAAATACTTTGTTCATTGAAACGCGTTATGCTAATACCAGGATCACAAAGGCAAAAGGAGATATTGTGAAAATATTTGAATAAACAGTAAACTAGAGCGCATTAGTGTTGGCTTAAATTTTAAAAACGTCTCATACAACGTTATGTATGGGCTCTTAAGCGTATCTTAAGATATCATTAGGGCAGTGCAGTGCTCTCGGGCCAGATTAAAGCTGCACTGTTAAGAGACAATGCTGTGTTATTTAAAATTAGAATATAGTGATATTCTACTCAAGAGACTCATGATATGCTGAAGATAATTACTGTATTAACGTTGTACTGTATTATAAAAGAGTTTTAATTCAATTTCCTATTAGGATTGTATGTTATGGGAAATATGTATTTTTGTCATATCCTCTTCTTCTTCGTGAACTTCATTACTAAGGATTGTGTTTGTCTTGAAACGCCTCAAGTGATACATCGACTTGCTGCCTCCACACCGCTCTATCCTTAGCTTGTCTCAGTGCATTAGGGATATTAAAACCTATAGTTGTCTTTATTTGGTCAAACCAAAAGGTAGGCGATCGAGCCCAACTTTTCCTGCAATCACTCCTCCCTACCATTACCAACCTGTCGAGACTATTTGGTTCTCTCCAGGATTTTGTTATATATTATGTGATTTTTATTATCTTAATATTTCTTATAGGGCGGTAGCTCATGTCTGAGCGACGTTGTCAGCAAGGAAACATCTAAGAATTGAAGTTATAAGTGTGAACTTCGTTAAACAGCCAAGTTAAAAATAAAGCGAATTCACGACTTAAGTGGTGCTCTGTGTAAACGTAAATCCCAAGTATTCGAGACGCACAATCTCTTAGCACTAATCTAGACAAGCTCTGTTTGTCTTGCCTAGAAATGTCTGCGTCTGCCATAATCCTCTGCTCTTAGCTATTAAAATACATTTAAGTAGGGAATATTTATATGGAACATTGTTTTTGTTATACATTTAACATGTGATAAAGTAATTAAAAATTAAACTAAACTATGTAAGCAAAACACGTGGGTGTAACACAATATGCGATAGTTTATGTAAAAACAATATATTCGTGTTAATAAAGAATTATTATTATTAATACATGGCCAAAGCAAAGCTTTTCTGGGAAGCTTACGATGTATTAACAGCCTCCTTAATAATTTTACGTAAATAGAAATAATCCTAAATCAAAATCGTATATTGTATCGGTATTTATAATAACTATTTATTTTATTTAACCTCCTTTTATTTTATATTTCATGTGTTTTACTGCCTGCATTACACGACGTGTTACATCATACGTTAATATTCTAAATGACCTAACAATAAACAAGAAGATTGGACTATTTCAATACTTAAGTTTAACATACGAACGCCTAAATCCCAGCCCTATTTACACAACTCGCAAATACGAGTTATTCTGAGCATAATACTGAATGCTCCATTTGTTAGAGTTTCCTAGGAATTGAGGGTCGGACTAAGCGTGATTAAGATTTTATTGTGTAACACAATGCTGGAGGTGCAGGCATACAATGCACAGTGCACACACAACTAGGTTTTGAGGCTTTGAGAAATAGCTTGGTGTATTAATATTAAATTATACAAATACCAATTAGTAAACATTTGTTACCGTTGTACAGTTGTAACCGTTAACGACGACAATTATAATAACATACCCATTATATTGACCAAAATCAAAGGTCCGATAATTCTATTGAATTAGGTACTTAATAACGTCATCGGCTGTTATGACTTTCGGTTTTTATATTAAATTTGAGGAGTCGCTTCGATGTCGCTATAACAAATTTTGACTGTTTATTACAGTTAATTTTGCGGGCACCAATTCTGAGATGAATTAGATTCCAGAATGTTACTTATGTCACAAGATATGAAGCAAGCGTGTGAAAATACATTATATCATATTTTTAAATATATCTTCGTAGAATCTATGATCACAGATTACGTGATTAAATTTTCCCCAAAAAGGATACTAAGCCTATTTTTAAATGAAGCTTGATCATTTATAGTTACTATTTCTTGAATTATACTCAGCTGACTTTGACTCTTGTCTCTAGCGCTGCTATCTACAATCACTCAAGCGTAGTGGCCACCAAGCTTAAGTGGCACCATAATTGTATAGGTTTACTATCATTGAATGATTTTTTTCTGTTAAAATACTCATTTAGATGCGTTACGTGTTATTAAATTAATTATTGTCTGTTAGTTAATATCGATATAACATATGCTTAATCCTGCAATTAATTATCAAGTAAAAGTAGAATTTCATGCAATTACTGCGTTCATCGTTATCATAAAAAGAACTTTTAGTTTGAATTTTTATGAAAAAAAATTGTATACGTATTGGTTAGGCCCTTCTGCTATTATATATATTCAGTTATGACTCTAAACTTTATGAGAACATTAATCGTAAATATGTTTTGTTGAACGGAATTAATCGATTTGCACTGAAGCTTTGACCCACTGCTTTTCTCAATGGTTCCATCGAATGCGACGATGTGTAGAGCGGAACCGAGATTACTTCGAATTACTACAATCTAAACAACATTTCTAAACCTGAAGTACAATTACACCTGTACACAGCATTTCAGTGGCATCTTCAGTACTGGTTGACTAAATATTAACTAGTAATACTGTATACATTATTATATACAATGTACATATATTAACTTATATATATAAAATCTATATATTCGTGTTTAATGAGTTGAACCGACGTAAGTGTGTTGTGTATACTACAGGACGTAAGAATTACTACCTCCGATTCAAACCTAATACCTAAAGTATTGCAGCTACTAAAATGTCATCACCTATACTAGTCTTCGCCTTAGATAGGATCCGTTTGATCAGCCTTCTGTGAGTTACGTATGTCGTCGATTCTTCGGTGTAAGACATGCCAGTTTTTCACAGTACTTGTCGCCTCCATGTTAATTCAGCACATAGGAATCCTTCCACACATCCATGTCTCAAATATCCAGCCAACATGGCTCTCAACAAAAAACGTATTATTTACATCATAAAGTTACTCCTACGTAAAGCCACATACCAATAACTTCAATAAGTAGTTCACAGTTGGCGTGTTAAATGCTACGTTTTCCGCAGCCATTTGCAATTCGATATCCACTAAGCTGCGCGGGATTGAGCACCGGATTGCATGTCTATATTGGATATTATAATATCGCCTTTTTAAATATAGAGTGGATAACGTTGTCGTTGTATGTAAATAAGTTCATTTTATGTTGTGTTACGCAATATTCTTGATTATAATGTTGTAAGTGTGAGTGATATGTCCCCATATTTCTAATAACCTAAAAGATTGGTTATATTTATTTATTGTACTTATTTTAATTAATTAAAATAATGTCCTCCTTCTTTAATTAGTTAAAGACTAATTTACTGAATCTTCATTTAGCGTTTCGTTAAAAACAGAGATTTTAAAGTATAATAAAACAATTGTCATTAGTAAAGTACGTTTTTCAATTATTTTAATGAAAGCTATTCCTTTGGGGTAGTTTTACAGTAGTCAAAGCCCTAGAACATTTCCTACGTTTTGAAACAAGAAATCTCGGAAATTCCCTGTCCAAGAAACTCGATAGAACACGTGCTAATGGATTACCATTTACGCAACTCACATCCTATTGCAAGTAACTGAAGGTTTTCATTTATTCATTTTTATTTGTTAAAAAAAACAATATTATGGCAGTAATTCAAATTTGTCATTAACCTATTTATTATCACAGGATTAGGCTTTTTGGACGCAGTTAGCCAAGTCAGTGAGAAGCTTCCTGTATTTTACGTGTGTTGATATAGTTGATATTTCGTCACAGTTTCATCGTACGAATAAACGCTAAATGTGTGTACTCTTCCTATTTTTTTTTGTAAATGACGTAAAAAACAATTATTGTACAGCCAGTGTATGGCCACTCCACCGCAGAGAATTACCCGCATTAACATGGCTTTGGATAACTATGATAACGGTAGTTTATTTCAGTTCTTAATAATGTTAAAATTATTTATCAATTGCCTTTAGTTAACATGGCTTTTACACATTAAGAAAACACTTTTAAAACGGATTCACCGTCACCGTGACCACGCGCGCTGCAAGCACGCGAAACGTCGGAAAACATTTAAATTTAAAATTATGTAAATAATTATAAGTTTATAATAATAATACATAGCTTCAATCCGTTTAAAAAGTGTTTTCTTATTGTTTATAATAAATAAATCAGTGGCACTACAACTTATTTTTTAGGTCTTGGCCTCAGATATCTGGCCTGTGTTTCGTGATGATTTGTCAATCTAATAGGCAACTAAGTGATCAGCCTCCTTACCTAGTACCTGACACACGCCGTCGACTTTTTCTAAGGCAAGCAAATGTTAACCGCGCTTACAGAAATAAAGTCCATTGGTGCACAGCCAGAGATTGAACGTACGACCCCAGATATGAGGGTCACACACTGAAGCCACTAAGTCAATATTGCTCAATAAAGCAACATAATATTAACAACAATTTACTATTTCCATTAATTATGAAACGGGGCTCTAGTTGTTTTCGAAGAAAACACATCGCAGCAGAAGCCAATCGCGAGGGAAGTAATTGTTCGCAACTTCAACTATTACGGAAACTGCAGTACCAGGAAGCCACGGCTACGTATTAAAATAATATCTAACGTTGATGAGAATTGGCCACAGAGTGGAGCATCAAACTTTTAACTGTTTAAATAACTTTGTTTTTCCTTCTATTCCTAAGGTGCTTTGAACTAAGTGGCAAAGTTCGTCTGAACTGGGAATATAGCCTTTTCTTATACAACCAAAATACGTTTATGTAATATGCATGCCACTTCTATGCTATGAACATATTTAAACCTATCATTTAATAGGTGCAGTGCTTACTGAGTTTCTTGCCCGTTCTTCTTAGAACAAGGCCTCCTAGTAGTTTCGCGAACTGATAGCGTCTTTCTTTTCGCGAATTTTGTAAACGTTTTTGACATTCATAAGTATGCGCTAAGATGTATCTAAACTAAATAAACGTATTTTTATTGATTGAGTGATAAAATCCCACGACAAAAGAAGTGAAGAGGTTACTGCGTCTGTAATAAATATAATATAACATACATTTGTTTCTTTAATGTTATTTTTTCAGTCGCTTTATTAAAATCTGACTTGTACATTGCACAAACAGAAAGTCTCGTTAATTTTGACTGAGGAAAGACAATTGACTATTATCGCTTAACTAAAAAGTATATATATTAAACAGATATATTATACTAATAAAAAGGTACTTAAATATTTATAGGTATATATTTTCTTATAGGTACATAAAAAACTGGCGGTAAAATTAATTGCATTTTTATAGCATAAACTCAATTAACATGAAAACAAGCATGACATGGCATAATTTCACAGATCTTTGATCAAATCTATCCCTATACTGCCATGGGCATCCCTGGCCCCTGTGCTTAAAAATACCTTTTGGGAGATATGAAAGGCAGGCCTAAGGGCATTCTTAACCATTCTGACCCAGCCACTTCGCTGCATACAAATCTTTGTTTACAAGTTTATTATGCCTTGGAAATTAACAAGCGCAAATTGTATACAATTCATATTTTGAAGTATCATGAATAGAGTATGTTCGCATGCACTCCAGTCTTTTGTATCCTTTTGAAATAATTCGAAACATTATGAATGTTTTCGGTACAAAATGTTCATATAATATTTTATTTTAACACTTAAAAAGGATACTGTACGTACTAGACAATATGTTATTGTTTATAACAAGAGAATACATACAAAAATGAAAAAATCATTAAAGTCAAGTAATACCTAATTCGGCTGTGTTGCGCAATGATGTGAATGTGAGGGTGCTCATGATGCAGGTGTATGGATAATCTTGATACTTGTTTTAACATAACAAAATTACTGATCATAGCAAAAACATTTTACTCTTACGCTAAAACGATTTCTTTTTTAACTATCTGTTGAGTTTTTGTCTTGCAAACCTTTAACAGCTAACCCTGTATTATTGATATTGAGTCCTCCTAGTAATTTCAAGTCTGTGAGTCAAAGATTTAGAAGTTATCGTTCTTTTTCAATGAATTAATTATGTTTTGAGTCATTAATTAAAATCCGTATTGATTTTACATTGTAATGGGTCAGTTTTTATGAGATCAACATCTTAGTGACGTGTGGTAAGTTTAAAGTGGAAGAATGAGGTCATTAGTTCAAAACCCGTGGACTAATAATTGTTGAAGCTATGTTTAAATCATATTATATTGTCATCCAATAAATTAACTTAATCCAAGCCAATCAAATGCTGCCTTCAAGCCTCTCAATCTCATCTTAAGCTTAACTGCAACTTGTATAATCGGAGCAATGCATCGTTTACCCCCCTCATACTCTCAACCGTATCCCCCTTGCCCCCTAACCCCCTTAAGGCGACACGTGCGTATCACGTGACTTCTCGGATTATACCGCCAGCCCTTGATAATTAACTGAACAAAACGATCGACTCGGCTTCCACAAATAATGATAAGCAATTGGAAAAGTAAACTGTATTGGATTTGTATTTGAAATTAGGAAATGTCAGTTTTGAAAATGTTTGTATTGAACTATGTTCTAGTGGAGGAGAGAAGCAATGATTACTAGAAAAATAAAGAATACAGTAAATGAAAATACGGCAATCTCAAACTATTGAAAAATTTAATAGAAACCTACAAAATCTCAAGTTTGAGTTTGAGATAGATTGATTTATAAAATAATACTTTCTCAACTAATAAATAATCTACACAATTACATTATCGTATACTACTGTAAATTATGTTCTTTTTGAATTTGAAGTTTGGTACAATTATGTATTTCAATTTGGATAAAAAATAATATGGTATATGGCGGTATGAAAGCATGATTACTAGAAAGATATAGACTGGAGTAGATTTAGAAAAGATACTTTTTCTTTTTTCATAATATTTCGATAAAGTCAAAACGAATTAAAAATTAAAGAAATATTTTGTTTGTAAAATAATACTGGAAGTATAATAGTAAAAAAAACACTTCCCGTCTATATTCGCTTAGCTCGTATCTTCTACACAAACATTATCTGTGCACATCGTATCCCTAACTTTTGTACTAAATGATGTGAAACTGATCTAAAATTATAGTTATTCCTGGTCACTATTTATATGCTTTATTCCATTAGTTTTGCCTTAATCACTATTGTCTTTGTGTTTATTTCTTGCTTACCTTATCTAAAATGTTTTCTCTCACAGTGGTTGCCTGAAAGAGATCGCTCGAAAGTAATATGGCCGCTAGTTTCCCCTTTTTAATTAATTTATCGTTTAAAGAAAATCCAAAGTTATCTATAAAAATTCAGACAAACGGCATTCATATTACGGTGTTGAATAACAAATCTGTCATCAAAGTCGAGTGTAAGACAAATCCGCTGATTGACATAATGTCTTTTACTTGAAGTGGATAAATATTCGCCTTTTCACCTTTCAAGAGTGTCGTTTGCGAGAAAATTTTCTTAAAATGTTTACGAAAACTGACAAATGTCACCTTGGGATCTGACTTCTCTGTCATAAGGAGGCGGGTAGACATATTTCAGGTTTTCCTTTGGGATTCGTGAGATTGGCATTGAATTTTGTATGAGTTTAGACTTTACCATATTATATGCGTGGAGGCCTGATGTATGTATGTATACTGACTGATATTTTTCGTACGGGTGTTAAATTTTTTAAAATATTATCATGAACAAAATTTCCATAAAGACAGAAACGCTTGATCTGTATTGTTTTCTCTCACTCAATAATTACATATGCCTTTCCATGTTTCTGTCTAACACACCCGTAATCGTGCTATGCAAATTACTTACTACTCTTACTAAAGACCAATATTTAATCCTTGACTGGTTTAAGCTTTCGCGAAATATGTCTAATAATTTTGCTTAATATTATGTATGTCATGTTTGGCTATATATAAAGGTATAACCATAAATACATAAAGTTCAAAGATTGATAAAAGACACGAGGGCAAACCAATAAAAATATATTAAATACATTCAACTAAGTAAAACCCTATTCGCGTGTTTAATTATGTATAGGAATTGTGTTTTTTTATAGATTAATACTAAGATTTATTCGCACGAATCTCGGTTATTTAAAAATAAATATGTGTTTATTCATTATAAGTAGATATGCATTACAATGTGTAAGACCTGGGAACTCTTTTAAGTAAACTATGTCAGGATTCCCAGCTTCCAGTTCCCAGCAATTTTTATCATTCATTACCAGGAATTGTATTGGTGCAATCAGTGGTATATGTAACTTGCATGAACTTATAAACGAACCTCACGCATAGTTAATGTCAGAACTATAAACCAGAGACATAAAAGGTTATTTCCTAAAACTACACTGAAACATTTACAGCTTATCAAAACTTTTAATACAAAATAACAATAAAACGTGAATATCTGTTTAATAACACTATAAATACTAACTTTCGTTTGACGGGCGGACATAAACAAAGATATGTTAAACGTTGACGAGTATTACAAATTAGATTTTTTTAATGACAAGGGAATCTCGCCTTTTGGTCTTTCACAATACGAGGTGTAGCCAATAAAGTTTTTCATATCGCATGGAAAACATTGGCATAGCCCGTCATAAAGGGGGAAAACTTTACAAATCTTCGGATTTCTTACGCTTTTAGGGACACATAATATATTTATCTGCCCCTCGACACTGAGGAATGACTGGAGTTCGTCACATGAGAGATTTGTTACGGGTTAATGTGTGTGATTACATAACTTTGTTGCTTTGTTCCTTACATAGTTAGACTTCTTCAATTTGTTTGGTACACGACGTGGCGAATATTCTACTAGTTGGTGGAATTGAATTACCTCAAAATCCTATCACCGATTCTCATGTGAGATACTCTTCTTACTATTAAGTTTCTATTAAAAGTATAAAAGTGAGTGAAGAGGTTGATATACTAATATATAACGTGTAAGTTAATCAAAGTGAAACCAGAAATTGTATGTCATACGAGATCGTGCAAAGCGTACTTATAATAATAATCCCGTGCCCAACGACCCTATGTGGATTCTGGGATCAGATTGTATTTCGTTTCTTTGTAAAAAAATCATTTTATTGAATTCTCAAATCATCCTTGGTTGTCTGACACAGGTCGCCAATTTTTTAGGGTTGAGACATGCAAATTACTTGTACTTTCGGTGCAAGTGTTGTGCAAATAGAAGGAATTTCATTGGTACAACACCGTAACTCGAGCGCACGAGCTCAGAGTTGAAGGTCGCGCGCGTAGGTACACTGCTGGCGCGCGTTTTGTTAAAGCTATTTCTTTTTATATTATTAAAATCAATGAAAAATGGTCTCTAGGCCGATGCCGATACTCTGTAACTTCCACGTCGTTTTTGTAAGTATTTAAAAAAATGCTAATTTTAGTACTTTCAATATTCATAGCGTTGTTATTGCAATCCTGAAGCTGGTGACATAATCGAAATAGCTATTGGAAGACTGTACTCCCCGGACTGGTACTTTTGGAACACGACGAACGGTATTAACAAACAGAAAAATTACAATAAAATAACTTTTGAATGAGATAGCCACTAAAAAAATGAAACATAATATTTATAGTAAACATAGCTATTAAAAATAGTTACAAAAGTAGACTGTCATACTGCGGGAGTACTTACACACTACTGCATATATTTAACATATGCAATGTGGCGATACGACATTGCAGTGGATCCAGAATGAACTCATAACAGTTTTATGAGTGTACCGGCTTAACAACACAGCAAAATCAATATCGTCTCGCTGGACAAAGAATTTTTAATTCAACGTAAGAAACGCTAAAAATGTTTGTTTGGAGTGTGGAAAAAGATAGAGAGAAAGTAACAAACAAAGAGAGATGCAGACAGAGATTTACCGCGCTACATAAAATAAGTTATTAAAAAAAAATATTTTCTCAAATAAATAGCTACAAATAGCTACAAAGTGCGCCATACAAAATCCGTAATAAAAGGGACAAATTAACAGCGAGTGTCAACAAAATAATGAATGAGGCGCCCTGGCGTTTGGGCGGAACCGGTGACGCTACGAATTTGTAATTTTTCATGTTGACGCGATAGCGTGGTCAGGTGTTAAGGTGATTTGTGGACAGCCTCGAATCTGGGCGTTGACAGTAGGGAATCTGTAACTGGTGTATGCGAAATATTTAAAGCAGTCTGATAAGTATCAGTGTTTAGGCTCTGTGATTCTGACACCGTTTCTTAAAAGCACGTTTGTTTTTATTTAAGACATTCTCAATAACTATAATACATTACTAAATTCATTAGAAATGTACGGAGCTTCATGTACGTTTTATTACAATATCATATTCATTAGTTTACGTTAAATGGCCGGTAAAATAGAGCCTATATTATGAGCAATTACTTCTTGTGGCTTCTCCCACAATAACTTTCTTTCTGGCATAAAATTAGAAAATTTAGAAATAAGGGTTTTTGGTTAAAATTTGTGTAGCTATTTTGTTTATACACTTTTATTATGTCATAAAATGATGAATTCTTGTTTTTTTTCATGCTTGCTCTAAAACAAAGGAAGCAAAGCTGTTGCATGAAACATTAAAAAGTGTATCATACTTCCATACACTATGCATTAACCTTCCAAACATTTTAGTCTCTAATTATAAAGGTTCAAATCAATAGTTCTCGTTATGAAACAGAAAACAAAGTACATTTTAATAGATACTTTTCTATCTCATATTGATTCTTCGTACGTTTAAAATAAACTTAAGTTTTCCTCGTAAACTGTAGAATTGTTTATTTTCTGCAAGTCTGTGTATCTTTCCGGACGTCTATCATTGTACACGACTTCCTGTTTCTAACAAATTTCAATATTTGTGAAACAATTGCACGCCACGCGAAAACATTGGAAACGCTCGCCTAATATTTTCCAACTTTATTTTAGAAATGACAACTCAATAATGATCAAATATATTGTGTTTAGAAGGAATGGAATAGATTTGAATGTCATTTTGTTGTTTTATATACAAAGACATGATTGCTTACGGAATTTAATTGGCTTGTATGACTTCTTTAGTAGAAATTTGATTTCATGTCAGTCAGTAAGTTTGAGTTTGAGACAATCATAATTTAAGTACAGTAAGTAAATTATGTGCTTTAAAATCTGGTCCTTCTTTAAGTCTCCAGCGAAGCCCGATCGTCAATAATAATTTCTAATAGATTTTAGAAATTTATTTTAGCTGATTGATTAGTACAAGAAGGTAAACCTTAAAATTGATCCGGAAATATTTCGATAAAAGTACTTAAATAATTAATGATTTAATATTTCATTCTTAATCTTTAATGCGTAAACGATGATAACAGTATCAATAATTAGACAGCAAATTTGTTTGCCGAAAATAATAACTAAAAGTTAGTAAACAAAGTTGAAAATGAAGCTATCGTTATAACTGCAGTGCTCATAAAAAGCTTTGACAAACACGAAGTAACAAAGCAAAATGCAGTCCGTAATAAATGGGAAATAAAGGGTTTTCTTACTGTCGACTGTAGCGCTTTTAATTGGGGGTGGAAATTGTGATTAATGCCATCAGATATGGTGAAAACAACTGGCACGAAAAGAAAGTATTTTTCAGGAAAAACCGAAATTGTTTTAGGAAAATTAGTTCCGTCGTTTTATTAATTCTATCTTTTGCTTTTTTTTATTATTGGTTGATGGCTGCTGATTGCCTGTTGATTTCTGTTCTATTTAGTATTTTCAGATGTTTGTTAGTTTTAATTATACAAGTGAGAAAATACATGGGATTTTTTTAATTATTTTCCGTATAATTTTCTACTTAAGTATAATATTAAGCCAATATCAATTGATTTGTTTTGTAATTATATCGATAATAATATGATTAAAATGCAATTATGACAGTAAATTAAACAATAATTTGGTATATTATATTTTGAAATAAATGTTAGAAAAAGTAAGTGTTATATTTTACATATTAATATTCCAAAATGATTATATTATTATTGCAAAATTTACGATACAGTTCTATAACAATTATTTACGGATCTCCAGTTCGGCTTATCCAAAACCCACACATATTAACCTAATTTCTTTTAATTGCTTCAACATTCATTTGCAAGAGTTGTGAAGTGTTGATTTTCACGACAATTTTATAACTATTAAGCTATAAATGCGACAAATTTGATTATTTCAATAAGTATTGATTTATCATTTTAATTTAAACCCCAAATTAGTTTTTATGTTATGTAAGAATTTTTTAATAGGCCTGACGTGACTCACGGTATATATAGACCACATGAATCATTTTCCTGGAATACTCATTTGACATAAATTAAACAATACTTTGCAAGAATACCAAAATGTTAACTACATTCCTAGGTAGGCAGCTAAGCCAGGAGTCACGAAGTGAAGTTTTGAGCGCAGTACTCACCAAACGATTAAGAATCGCACAAACTACACGCAACTTTTGCCGCGCACCACCGCTGTGTGTAACCAGCTTCCCACTGAAGTATTTCCGAATCAATTCGACTTAGGGTCCTTTAAGGAAAGACCGTACCAATTCTTAAAAGGCCGGCAATACACTCGCGAGCCCACTCGGTATCACTTAGCATCAGGTGAACCTCCTGACCGTTTGACCCCTGTTCTATAAAAAAAAACTTTATATAAAATATATTTTTCTTCAATATATGTAGTTTGATATATATAGCTAAAACGGTATACGCAATGATTATTTATATATTTTCGTAGCTTTTTGTCCTCCATCTTAGTGTCTGTCTGAATCTTGGAGTGTCAGTTGTCTTTCCGGCGAAGTATTAACGAATTCAGGTTACACAGAAGGCCTGAGATCTTAGTGATCAATACAACGAAAGACTAAATTTGCTACTTACACTTTTTACTACTAAAAGCGTTAATAAGCTTATAATGACTAAACGTAAATAAAGCTTTAATCACACAATGTCGTTTAGCGAATTAATAAATAAAAGTCGCAGTCGCTTTGTGAATAGCGAGCTTTTTAGGACGCGTGTACACGGTCGTCGGGGCACAAAAAGTGGCGATATGCTAAGTGACGCTGATAACCAGCACACAGTACAGGGCCTTACAATGCGATGTAAAGCATTTAAATGTTTTTATGCAGTATGGCAATGGCTGTATTAGGGCAAAGACCTCGTCATTTGTATGGAAATCAATTATGGCTATTATCAACGTATTATTTGCTAATAGGTTTTGTACTTCAGTGTTTTACGATGGACTCTACCTCCATTTGTAAGGCCATTAATATATTTGTGATATATTTTCTTAATGCCATTAAGTTTCCACATTGTACCACCGTTACTGTAAAATTAAAATCATTGTGTGTCAATCGACATAATCTCCATATGACCAATAGAGTAGGATTATGTTAGAGGCGCGACAAAATGTTCTCTTAACCCAACACAAGGGAACCTGTAACGAAGTCAGTTTATTAGTGGACAAAAAAATATCGACTCCAGCCCCATAAGGAATTATAGGACATACATTCGAATTGGTAAACTCTTCTGTTACCATACGTACCAGACGTTTTGCAGTCTAAATTATGGGTGAGGCAAATCGACTTATCTGTACATTGTTTTAAATTACAATTCATCTTAATAATCAAACCAAAAAGAATGAGCGAGATGCTTCCATACAAACTTTTAAAATTTTATTAAAAACGAGTGCAAGACCTCGGTGGTTTAATAACGAATACTTTTATATTTTCAGTTTTAATTTTGTTCGAAATAGGATCTTTAATTTTGGTCTGGATCCTGCGGTGCTTTGAAAACACAGCACTTTTGGAACGTATTTAAAATGAACTGTAACATAATAATTGCAATTTTTTGATGTGACGTATTTTTATACTGTTTATTAAAGTATAATTATGGGTTTGAGTATGAGCAGTGTTGGCCTATGGGCTTCAGCATGCGACTCTCAGCCTTGATTCCCGGCTGTGCACTAATGGACATTCTTTCTATATGCGCATTTAACATTCGCTCGAACGGTGAAGGAAAACATCGTGAGGAAACCGGCTTGCCTTAGAGCCAAAAAATCGACGGCGTGTGTCAGGCACAGAAGGCTGATCACCTACTTGCCTATTCGATTAACAAATGATCATGAAACAGATACAGAAATCTGACGCCCAGACCTTAAAAGGTTGAACGCCTTTGATTTATTTATTTATAATTATGGGTTTTTACCTTCACCGGAGTGGGTTGATATATACTAACTGAAAAAAATAAAAAATATATTTACTAACTCAAGATAATTAGATATAATTAAGATTAGTTAAAGTTTATTAAGAATAAGTTGAAATGTATAGGAAATGAATTAAGGCAAAAAATGGGTTTATTTTTTTATTTAACTGTTAATATTTGTTATATTTAACTAAAAGGACAATAATCTTGAATAACTGATACAGTTAGTTAATAAAAATCATCTGTTATATATAAACTATTTATACGAACTTATAGCAGTATAGAACATAACAGCATGTGCGGATGCAGCGTTCTTTTTTATCAGCCTTTTATTTATTGAGAAATGTATATCCAACCTACATACTATATATTCTTCCTATTACATTATTAATTAATTAATTTTTTTAACGTTTTATAAGTAATATTAAAAAAAATATTTTCATTTTTCACTTTACATAAACCATTTACAATGTTTCCTTTACCAGAAATGTAATTTAATTAATCAGTATAAAAAAACCCGTACAAGAAAAAATGGAAACCAATTAAGCGTTCCTTGTAACACCAGTCAAATTAATACCACATCCAATTTCGATATTAATCTGCTGAATATCAGCAAAAAGGCCGAGGTCTCCAATTACAGTTAAAATATGTGTATTGTGCCCGTTAAATGGATTTCATTGTTTACCGGCTGGTGATATTGTAGTAGCTTCCAATTCGCGTCGACAGCACTTTTATGGAACCAGTATTTCAGTGAATGTTTTGGTGGTGTTTTAATACTGGTCACTTGGATTTTGCAGTATCACACTGAAATTACAAACAAAGAGTATGTGGTTTATGTTAGCAACTTGTGCTCATTAAGGTGTCGAATAATACTTTTATATTAGTTGAAAGGCGAATACGCCAGTTTAAGGAAACAGCAGGTAATGTATGGTAAGGAGTAGCATAGTGCAGACAGAAATGGAAGGGTTTGGAGGCCAAAAAAGGTCTCATATGTACCTAGAAATAACTGAGATTATAGGAATATTAATGTATGTATTTTAGTATAAAGGAAGTACGGTATTATTTTAATGAATTCATTACAAAAATATGTTCTTTAATAATGAATAAACACTTTTTTAATACACGACTAACATTTTTTTAAATAGATCAACTAATTATGAACTTTCTTTTCAGTCACCTGTTATAGTAAAATAAATCAATGGCCCTACAACCTTTCCAGGTCTGGGCCTCATATTTCTGTATCCATTTCATGATCATTTGTGACAAAGAGGTGATCAGCCATCTGTGCCTGACACACGCCGTCGACTTTTTGGGTCTTAGGTAAGCCGGTTTCCTCGCGATGTTTTACGAGCGAATGTTAAATGCGCACGTAGAAAGAAAATCCATTGGTGACCTCGGGGATGAGAGTCGCACGCTGAAGCCACTAGGCCAACACTGCTCAAGTCTAATACAAATTATTTTAGAATTTTTGCCAAAATAACTGATAAATCATCTTGATCGTACGCTGCACCTCCGTCACTCATTGGGAAACTATGTGGAAATCTTAAAGTAATTGGTTGTTAAAAATGGTTTTAGTTGAAATCTGATCGCCTAAAATTATTGATACCATACTACTAACAATACTACTACGACATAGTTATTCTAAGCATGTTATAGGGCTCTAAATTGTGGCATTCGGACACAAGGTGCGTGATTGTGATTAAATGCATTTCGGTACTGTTATAAACTATGTTAGGAGACTAACAGCACTCGACAGGTCAAAATTAGACTGTATGCATCTGAACTGTCTAGAATAGTTAGTTGAGAGGGTGATAATTTATATAGAACTGAGGTTCACGCAATCGTGGATTTTCGATCACATATATTTTGTCCATTACGGCATTTGCAAAGTTTTTAATACACATTGTTTTATAGAACGGGGGGAAAACGGGCAGGAGGCTCACCTAATGTTAAGTGATACCGACATGGACTCTCTCAAGGCCTTAAGGCACGCGAGTGCGTTGCCGGCCTTTTAAGAATCGGTATACTCTTTGCTTGCGGAGACCGGAGACCGAATTGCGCAGCTGGTGGTGTACAGAGTGGTGCACGGCAAAATCTGCCTTAAAGAAGCTCTGTTGTGGATCGACGGATGTCGAGGTGATACTGGTGGAATTTCGTATTCTGCCTCGACGTCCGACGATGAATCACAGATGTAACATACATTGTGTTGTTCTCTTATATAAAATTCTGTCAAAAATAAATTGAGTTTGAGTATGAGATTCGTACTCGTAAATAAAATTACTTATAATGCTTAATTGATGCTTTTTTATGTATACGTAAACAATTGCAGATTACAGAACCTTACATACTATACATAAACTATAACGAATCATAAGGAAACTCATTCCTTAAATGAAAGATATTTGAGGAGTCATAAAATGCACATCAATAGCAACATTTCCAATCAAGATATAGAATCATAAAATACACAAATTGACGGAACGTCGCGTCGCGTCATATAAAAACAGATAAACTCGGTAATACTATCAGTATCATATATTTTATCTTCTAATTTGTTAACCATTCAACCTATCTTTGACTTACCTTTTCATCCGTCAAACATATATGTTATTACTACTTAATACCTTAAGAAAAATAACAGTGTTAGCCAAAACAAAAACAAAAAAAAATCCAAAACTAAAGACAAGTTTTAATTGTAAATTTTAATATAGATAGCACCGAAAACTTTTCATTATTGCAATTTACACTTGTTAATGCAGAGCAACTGGATTAATTTATAAAATGCGTTATAAATTTTTTTGTCGATATTTATATACATGTTTTCTGACATATTCCTAAAATCCGTTGCTATTTAATGACAGTAGGTGACACATAGCAATCAGGCCGTTATGAAGTGTTATTTTATCATACAGACAGTATAATATAAAAACCTTTTTAAAAGTCTTCCTTAAACTAATTAAAAACAGTTCGTTTTTGTACGTATATTTAATAGTAATCACTCTATGTTGTCGTAGCAGATATAGCATCCAGCATTGAACAGACATTTATTTAAAAATACTTAAATATTTGAGTTATGTTTATTTATTTATTTGTCAACAACTTTGTCAAGAGTTAATTAATACATTGCTAAAATCCTGCTTAAACTGACATAAAACTAATAAACTATCATAGCTTAAAATAAAATGTATATAATACACTTAAAAGTGTTCTGGGTTGGAGGAGTTTGACGTGGAAAGGATAAGAACATTTTTTTTAAATAATACTTAATTGAACTTTTATGGACACAATCTGTCCCGATTGATTCACTTCGATATGTATTGCCTTTAAAATATTCAGAGCGGTGAATTCCAAGTTTATTTACACGCCAGTGTAAGCTAATTAACTGTTACTAGTGATAACGTAATTTCATATTAAAATTTGAATTTACAGAAGGCAATATAAGAAATTAATTAAAAAATATTATTTTAAATATAAATTTCTTTATTTTAGATTACGGCTGCGTTTTAGAAGTCAAAAAACTGATAAAAAAAGACAAAAAAGTGCTCAATTGTTTTATATTTAGCGATTCCAAACGTAGGTAAAATAAATATATACTGTGCTATGGTCGTTAAGTCAAACGACTCCGAGTCTATTTCATTGAAATATTTCTTTACCTTATATTTACTACAAACTAGGTTTAATTCTAGATAAACCTGAGGTATCAACAGATGTTTTAATACGACTTTAAACTGTTATACAAGACAGCGTTTTAAAGTACAATAAAACGAACTGGGTAACTTTTATCAAGAAAACAAGCAAACTAGAAGTTTACGTAAGGAAAACATTCTTGTTATCAGTTTACATTATGTTAGAAGCAAAATATATATAATTATGTATATATAAAGTAACTGTGTTACAATATGTTACATATTACGATAAATAAAAAATGTGTGCGTGTACACATACACGTGTGTGTGGACACACGAAAGAAGTGAAACTTCTTTACGAAGTTATGTTTCGAAAAATGATCTACTGTATGCAACTTTACAGAAATTGGTTAAATTAGATAAAGTGTAACAAAGGGCTTTTATTATAATAGACATGAATACAAATAATACAATTATTTCAGTTTACCTTATCACTACTAAGATTATTACTGAATTTCATTAATTGTAATAGAATTATTATTATAGTTATTATATATTTTCGTTCGCATCGAATCTCTTCGAATCAACCGTGGTCGGGACGAGTAAAAGATGGCGGAACGGAATTATGTGACGCGTAACCAAAAAATGTGTTTTTACAACGCCGATAAAGAAGTTCAATTCAAAAATGGATTTATTAATCTAACAAATTAATTTCCAGACAATTTTCCGGCAGCGCGCTGGCGAGCCTTTTTGGCAATGTGAGTGTCAATTGATGGTGGGGCGGTATCACTTCACATTAGGTGAGCCACCTGCCCATTTACCTCCTATAATATAAAAAAACTAAATATATGTTATGACCTTTTCGATTTGTATATGGATTAAATCAAACGCTCTAGCAGAGGACGTAAAAGGTATCTACAGCTAATTTTAAAGCAACAAACAAATGAACTTTTAAGTTAAAAGTGTTACAAGGCTGATTTATTTTTATGATTAGCGCGATAGTTACTAGGATAAATAATTATCATAGCCTATCTATGTTAAATATATTAGTGTATTTTTTATATTGTTTGGAGTGGTGTCCACATATTTTCGGAACTAAAAATAAAAATAAAAAATAAATAGCGCTACAACCTTTTTAAATCTTGGCCTCAGTTTTCTGTATCTGTTGCATGATTATTTGTTAAACTAATAGGCAAGTAGGTGATCAGCCTTCTGTGCCTATTATCGTAACTACTACGTCTTTATCATTGACATAGGTATCCAGCATACACTGTACCAGTGGGTGCAGGAAAGCAAAGGAGATTGATGCAGATTTATTTTAAAAAAATCCACAATGGTTTTTGAAGTGCCTTCCTTAACTTCCAATATATGAACTTTTGGGCAACAGTTTTTTTTATAAGCAAGTTATTTTTTGGAGAATAGCACGACTTCAAAAGTATACAATCAAAATAATTTAAGAAGAAATACAAATATTTTTTCCCTTAAATGCCAGGAAATACGCGCCATCTAGCGTTAGCTAATAAAATAGCATAAGTTGAACGACCCCATAGTATTCTGTGCCATACCAGTGGCCTTGTAAGTAAAGTTGGCATTAAACCCAGGAACAATAAACTACCGAGCGTTATCAACTTGATTTAAACGACGAAGCCAACTAAAATATTAAGCTCTAGGAACACTTGAAAATATGCTTCGTAACTTTTAAAGTTATATTTCTTTGTATTTAATTGATTTGTTTTCAGTAATAAACTGATACTGCTATTAAATATTCATAAATTTAATAATTATTAATTATAAATAAAAATTGTTTAATAAGAAATTTATGCACTAATCTTTAAATATCTTTCAAATATATTTTTGGCTATATGTATTTATTAATGCAGTATGGCTTTAGCATGCTACTCTCATCTGAGGTCGTAGGTTCGATCCCCGGCTCTGCACCAATTCTTTCTTTGTGCGCCTTTAACATTAGCTCGAACGGTGAAGGAAAACATCGTGAGGAAACCGGCTTCCATAGACCTAAAAAGTCACGCCGTCGACAGCCACTGAAGGCTGATCACCTACTTGCCTATTAGATTGCTAAATGATCATTAAACTGAGTCAGATATCTGAGGCCCAGATCTGTTGTTTTTACTTGTAAATAAGAAAAGCATTTATTTACTTTTCGTTATTATCATATGTTAATATTTTAACTTAATTTTGCTGTATTGCTGTACATAGTGTTTCTAGTGTCAAGCAACCTCAACCAATGATTCAGCCACATATTAGCGTCGTCATTGTTTCAGAAGTTCAGCCTGTATGGATCTGATGGCTTGTGAATAGTCAGGTACCATACTAATCAGAATTCTTGCTTTAATGGAGATCTTCTTCTAGGATCTGTCACGGGCAACGGTTAACGAAGTCCTATTGACGATGCGCATTAAGAAGCAAAATATTGTTCCTTATCCTTGGCATATCTAAGAAGCCTGATCTTGCCTGGAAGAAAGGAAGCTATACGGACAGTTGCCAATTTAATTATGTCAATTGTATTATATTTCTGTATGCAACGACATTTGATGTCGACATATTTATGAATAAATTATTCACGTTAGAGCGAAAGCTTTAAAGTTGTAGGTGGCAATCAATATTTTAAAGGCTTTTAAGTTTCACCCTACGCGTGGCAATATTGGGTGTAATTCTCTTCTGCTTTAGCTATCCTAGAAGAAATATCTCACACCAAACGAACATATATTATGATTTACAGTACTTCTGCATATACATAAATACATCGGTGTATGCTTTATATCGTCATTACATTCCACGATTCTTTTACATTTTTATAACTTGAACACCTTTCTAGGAAGAATAACGCAAATTTATGGAGGAAGCACTCTGTGAAAATTACCTATTTCATCTTGAAATGACGACGGGACACATAAATATTCAGTACTATTAAACTTAGGTATTACCTCAGGTTTCATTTATTGTACTTTACATACATACATACTTGTGAAAACTCGCGTTGCTATGTTATGTAAACTCAGCCATATAATATTAAAAGTATATTTTTTAAATGAATAAATATTTCATTAGAAACGTATTTGTTATCAGTAGATCAAGATTATCGCGACAAAAATCACTTAGCATTAGGAAAGTGTCAAATAACATTCGAATTTTGAAAAAGGAATTCCCTTTTTATTTGTTCCAATTGGCTGAGCAATAAAGTAATGAGTAAACTGACCGCTGTCGGCGTCACTGTGGCGACAGCTATGACACTCTTATCTTTAGGAGCACGCGATGTGCGCCAACCCTTATACCGCCACACACATTAATGTTAAGTTCAAGGTGTATATAAAATTATTTTTACTGCAATAAGAAAAGTTTAGGTACCTAGTTATAATATAACAGTACGTTTTCTATGATGTCTAAGCAAGTAAGGACGTGATACAAAACGGCCATCATGAGTTGGATGCTTCCTTCACAGCAAGCTTCTTTTGTTACTGTAAGCTTTCAACACTGTCCATTAAAATGTTCCTAATGCTAGAGTAATAATCTGAAATATATATGTAATTTGTAATTTAGCGATACAATTTAATGCCTTCACAGTTAGCGAATTTGGAAAACTAAGGGCACTGAAATACCTAGACTGGATTTATAGAAAACTTATTAAATAGGTTTTGGGGATTTGGCGTCAAAAAATATCGCTAAATATGAGTCCCTGAGATGAGAGCTTTAGTAAATGACTTTAAGTAAACTCAAACTCAAAATAATAATAAAATATAAATATAAAAATAATAAACTTTATTCATATAGGTACAACAAGTACACTCTAAACGTCAAATGTAAAGATGTTAAATTGTTTCTTAATTTACATTTACTACCACTTCTCCAGTCAAGAGCGTAAAGCGGGCAAGAAGAACTGGCAAGAAACTCTCCGCCACTCTTTTTGATCGCAATGTTTTGAGTAATACAAATTGTTTAAACTGGAGTAAATCCCAAGGATCAGAAATTTATAAAAAGCTTTATTGATAAATTTACGTTTAACGAGAGCTTTTAATTTATTTTGTGATAATTTTCATATTTCACTTGGCCGTTTATTGTAAAAACGAATACAATTTCCAAATAAGGAGTGGTTTAGCTACTGGGGCCTGGTTAGTCGAACGCTTACATTAGTTCTGTTTCGAGTATTATACTGGTGAAAGTCACCATTTGTTTTAAAATCGCTTTTCTATACAACAAGGCCTAAAGACTACAATGACCAGATAGTGTCATAATATTTAATTCCTTAAACTAAACGAAACAAGTCAAGTAGCCGAAATAGTGTGTAATAATTATATAGACTCAAATTATTGTTTTAATATGTTCATAATATTCTAACCTTGGCCAAATGTTTGATTTCGTAATATGAATAATTTATGAAGTTGATTTAATTACCTTAGATAAGTGTTAAAACCACTTAGTTCTCACGCTATATTAGTGATAAAAAGTTTCCTTTTCAATTTAGGGTTGTTACTTGTTAGGGTGGTAAACACGAAACATACAATTTTATTGCTATGATACAGCTACAGCTTAATATAGAACTTTTATAACATAAATAAGCAATTATGGGTTAATAAATTTAATAAATAATTACAGTTGTATTTTGTACAATATTTATTGCAATTACGTTTCATGGCTTCTGTGACCACGCCTTGTATTTTCAGTTTTTCAATATGAATTATATTTTTTTGTAATTACATGAATCACGACAATTTTAGATCAGTTTCATATAAGTCTACCATTATCAGTTCTCATAATTGTTTTGCCAATTATTACGTTTTGAAAAGTCTTATCACAAATATATGTTACCACTAGGTTGTAAAACTTTAAAAACCATGTCTATTAGTGAATTCACAAATCTGGGTTATTTTCGCTTTCTCACTAGTGTTAAAATTGTGATAATTTTTGTATATTTTTATAACGAAACCAAACAAAATGTTCAAAGTCTATAATAAAAAAACTTCAACAGGCGTCTAATTCAGCAAGTTCAAAGGGCGACCTTAGTGACGGGAAACGTGTAATCAGCTGCCGGCGATTAAGACACAAACTTGAGTTTTAGACAACAAACAATGATCTACGAATCACGGATTCGACAACAATATTTATAAAGTTCATCATTAATCTGGTATGCTTGTATAGAATAAGAGGCAAACGAAGGCTCATCTGGTGTTAAGTGATACAGCAACTCACGATTACGAACAGTTCTAGACATAGAAGAAGACAGCCTTCCCTGATACAACCTCCAACTATTCTAAGTTAGTGTGTACTCCTCCTTAAAAGGCCGGCAACGCACCCACTAAGAATGTATGACCATGGGCTGCGATGACTGCCGTTTATGGGCGTCCCGTACGCTCGTTTGCCCCCCTATACATAAAAAAATACTCGCAAGTGTATAGCCGGCCGTTCAAGAATATGTACATTATTTTCTATATGCACATTTAACTTTCGTGGAAAGGAAAACATCGAGAGGAAACCGGCTAGCTGTAGACCCAATAAGTCAACAGCGCGTGCCAGGCACAGGAGGAATCACATACTTGCCTATTAGATTGACAAATGATTATGAAACAGATGTGTACATACGTTCGCCATATACGTTTTTTCCTAAAAGATTTTAAGTTTAATTGGATCGACAATCGAGGTATCATTTCAGGCAGCTTTTACATTGTTTCCTATTTAATTTATTAGCCAATGAATCGAGTCTATTGGCTTTGAATTATCTTATGATGCTGATCCAGTAATTTAACGTCGTACAGATCGTACGGGGCTTCATTAACCGCTGTAACAACTTGACCATAAACCTGCATCTAAAATGTATCACGTATAAAAAGTCATTAACTACCCGATCCATAACACCTAATCCACGAGTCCTCTTATTTACCGAAAACTTTTACGTCGCACTTAATTTATTTCCCCGCTAAATCTCGCTCCGCACGCGATCTCAGTCAAACGTCGACTTTTTGATAACAACCTTATAATAAATGGTTGGCGCATTTTATCCGACCTTCCTAAATCAGCCTTTACGTGCCTATTAGATAAGCTTATGAACCTATATTTCTAAAAAGAACTATTATGAAGTAATTTATGGCTGCGACAAGTGCTTGCCACTACGGTATTGATATTTTGTACGCCAACGAATAAAGATAAAGCGAGGTGTAATTAATTTATAAATTATGTATTTATGAAACATATAGGTCAACTACCATATAAAGAATACAAATGAAATCATTTTGTATGCATGACCTCACGTATACCATCGCTTCATATTATAATATATAATCATACTTATAAAATTCTTTCTTTTGACCAAATTCAGCGACTGGCTTGTCGAATTGTCAATCTCCAATGTATGACTGATTTTCCTGATTCCCTCTTTACGCATATACGTTGTGACCCTATGCGTATTCTAAAAAGTGTACTATGAGGAGTATTCTAAACAGTTTTTTGGGTAAATGAGGAGGAATTAACCCAAAAAACCTTGATGGCTGAATGGAAGTCTTCGACGTTCCGCTTCACAAGAACTTTTCTGGGGGATACAACCGTCATTTAAAAAAAGGCCGGCAACGCACCAACTGTTGGCTTTAAGGGCCTTTACAGCTCATCTCGGGCTCTTTTGGCGAGCGTAGCTCGGCCAGAACAGCTTGTTATCCCGCGGCTAGCGCAAGGGCGTCTCCTGTGAGACTCGAACCTCGGCTTGGGCCGTCGCGGGGTGACACCAACTGCAATATAATGTATGTATTTTATAAAAAGTAATGTTTCTTCTCATCGTGCAATGTGAAAATATTCCTCAAACAATATAACTGTATAAATAAACAATAACAAAAGTCTAGAACAGTACGAAGATCTAATGCTAGAACACCTAAAAATACAATCGGTTTCGTTTTTGCAGTCTATTAAAATCAAGGCCACTTTTAGATGGAATTACTTAACAATAGAGAGTATTTCAATAATTGTTAAAACTTCACTAGTGGTGTTCAAAGTTCCATAAATTATTACGTATTCAATTTTCCAAGTGCAATAAAATTTACCGACGGAGCGAACGTTTTAAATTAGGCCCGATAACTTGAAAACTGAATGAAAAGGATTTAACCAGGAGTGTACCAATTAGTTTGCTGTTATTTTTCCATTCCGTTCGACGCCGCGGAAATTAGGTCGATGAAAATCGATCAAAGTACTTTTGCAAAGCACAAATGGCCGGACTGATCATTTATTTACATGTATTGCCGATTGACCAACTTTTTAATTCTATCAATAGATGTGTTACTTACTTATGGCTCAAATTATCATTAGAAGTTATACTGTTTTTTATTAAACATATGTTTTTTTATCTTAATTAACTTTATTTCTGTCTAACTTAGAAACAACATGGCATATCGTTTAAAAATGTATTTGTTGATTTTTTTTCTCAGTGAAATAATACTTTGTTCATCTGAACAAAGACAAACGTGAAATAATATAATACACGAAACTGTAATTTAATTTATTTAACAGATACATAAAAATAACTTATATAAAAAAAACTGTGGCGCTACAACCTCTTAGCGCTCCGATCTTTAGGTCTAGACCTCAGACTGTTTCAGGATCTTTCAATCTAATCTAAAAGTCATATCCATATTTATAATCCTCACGATGTTTTGCTTTGCCTTTTGAGCGAATGTTAAATGCGACATAGAAAGAAAGCCCATTGGTCCCCAGCCGGGGATCGAACCTTCGACCTCAGGGATGAGAGTCGCCCGCTGAAGCCACTAATAGCAGAAGCCACAACAAAATTAATAAATTTTCACAAAACAACATCATGACATAGGTTTGAATAAGTTTCAATACCAACTAAAGATATTTTTATAAACATGCGTTACTATTTGCATTAAATGTTCGGTCTCTATCAGTTTGCAGATCAATATAGTGACAAAACATTGTTAAACGTTTACGTTTGCTGTATAAACTATATTCGCCAAGTCTTTCTACAGCTTAATTACTAAAACGCTCTAACATTGTACTGCACGTCTACTTCACATTTCAAAAGCGACCCTTTGAAGGATAAACTCAAATGATTGATTAGCTCGAGGTAATTGTTCAAATGTTTGTTCCAATCATTCCGCCGAGACAATAGATCTGAAAAGGCACTCAATTTGCTTTGCGACTTGGAAACTCGTTCAAAATAATTGTAATTAGCCTACGGAATCAAGTGTTTGCATTTCATTTTCATAACTCCTCGGCCAAGTGTTCTAGGTGTTTTTTTGCGATGAAACTGGTAAAACTGTAGCGGTATAAATTTCCTATTTATAACGCTAATTTTATATTATAATTTTCCTATTTATTTGGTTTGGGTTTGATATTGTTAGCACAAAACATTTACACTAAAAACATAGCCTAAGATAGAATACATAATATTTACAAAAAGGTTCAAACGTTTACAAAAGTGAAAATACAATAATATTTATTCAATACATTTCTACATTCACTCACTAATGCCTTATTTTGCTGTGATGTGTGATGGTGTAAAAGTCAGGGTATGTACGTGTAGTTGTATGCTCATGATGTAGGTGATTTTGCGCCATGAATATAATAATTATAAATAATAATAAATATATAATACTCATTAGAACCATATTCCGCGATAGCTTAAACAAATGAAGGTTTAAATATTGGTCTTATGTCCGGGCTGCGCGATACAAAACTAAGTTTTTTGCATAGTTAGTGTTGATGTGAGGAACCTGAAACGAAGCACGACTACAAGTCTTCTAGGCAGGAACATGGAAGGGCATTTTTTTCCATTTCTATATCCAAATCTTATTAATTTTACAAACAGGTATATACGTAATTGGTAACTTTAATGTATATTTCTTCACTATTTCAATCTGAGTAACTGTATCTAAATTTATATTACTGATTTAAGTACACACAGCACAGCACAGGTTTTTTTTCAATAAGGAATAATAGTTACTGCATTTTCAAAGGTATGAATATATTATTTAAGTATCCTTTAGTTTCTCCTTAACATTTAGAAATTGTTATTATTTTATAACGCACCTTAACCTCGTACAATATTAAGCAAGGTGCATATCCTCTAGCATAGCCTACATAGCAAAATAGAACGCAGTTATACATTTTTAATCAAAAATGTAGGTCGTTCTAGGACGGCATTAAAATTCCACAACAATCTGCACGATACTGCTAAGAGCATGCTTGACTATTCATCCTTAATCCCGGAATCTGCTCCAAGCTAAAACCTTCTATTTTTCGGTTCTCATCTCATTCAAAGCCTTTTTTAAATTGCATACAGTTAGCTACTCATTACCCCTGGGATATTTGCATTTGAAAACAACGAGTTTCATTTCGTTTGCACCAATAGGTAAGATTTCTCTTTAAATTATTCATTGGGCAATGTTCTTCCTGATTCTTAATAGCCAATTCGATGCTGGATGTGTTTTATTTGTCTAGGGGCTATAGGGAATCTATCCGACGTTACGACATGCATCTCTGGTCACTGATGTGGTTTATTAATGAGCATCGAACTTTAGTAGATTATAATTTTCTAAAAGGGTCGCGAAACTGAGTTTCATGCTTATTATCACCTCCAAAGAGTCTGTCACATCAAAGTATGTTCGAATTTTTAAAAGGTAATACAAAGGGGTCATTCAAATTTAAATTTTCGTTCTCTCTGCAATCCCCAGGGCAGGGGAGTCTACGAGAGGGGTGAATGCGCTAATAAAGTAAATTAAAGATTAATAATATATTGTCTAAATATAGGCTTTAAGGGATACGTGTATGCAAATTTACTTAAACCCTCTTCGAAGTCAAACACAGCTGGAAAGTTTCATTCCTTATGATTTATGTATATCGGCATTCTTTTGTTTTAAATGTGAAACAAGCAAAAAAAAAATTACGCACATTAAATAAATTACTATCAAATCAATGCCAGTAAGCTAGAAACCTGGCTGGTTTTAATTGACATTACGAAAAAATTTAACGCAGGCAAAAAATATAGGAATTCAGTTATAAATCGCACCAGACCCATGAATTAGGTATCATCTTGATTAACGTCATGGAATTCAAACCTTGAGTTTAATTTGGTAAAATGACTAAAATATTTCAAAGGCACTCAGAAGCCAAAACTGGGCCATATGAATTACACCCCTACCGTCTACGTATAAGGCATATAATCGTGTTAAACAAATAAAGCACTAACGCTTTGACACGTCGGCCACCAACAAACATGGCACCTGTAGAACGCAACTATCGCGCCGCAAGATTTAAAAGCTAGCCGACATTTTTAAAGAAAAAAGCAACAGTTATTTTAATTGATGTTGGGAACGAGTTAGAAATTATTTTTTTTGTATCCTTTTTAATTTAAGGTTATTTAGCAAATAACTTACTATAGCTTCGTACATAATTAGACAGATTTACAAATGCAAAATCGTTATAATTACGACTCAAAACAATTATATAACATTACTTGACTGGGTACACCGTTGACCTAGAGGTTAAAAATGTAGTCGTGCATATAAACTGATCAATGAATTTTTCTACGTGCGGAATCAATTTTCCCGTTAGATGAAAGGAAACCTCGTGAAGAGACGCACATGGTTTAAACTAAACATTGATGATGTGAGTCAGGCGTTAACGCTATCAATACAAGAAACAGTCGCAAAAATGAGCCAACATTGCGCAAAATTCTAGACTACATTACATTATTGCCTCTTTATACTATACTAATATCAATAATACAACAAGATATATTCGCCGAATATTATTTGGTAGTGGGCTGAGCAATTTAAAAAAAACCTTTTTAAAGCTACCTGATACGCATCGTTGAGAATAAAATCTAAAATTAGAAGTGTAATATATATATATATATATATATATATTTTTTTGTAAAATTGTCATCTATTTAGAATGAATATATTGTAACAGTATATAAAAGCATTATATATGATGTGGTAAATAAATAAACAAGAAATATACACGAAAACTTATAATAATTTACTACCAATTCTATTACACAAGCATCATTATTCTCAATTGTAACAATTTATAATACAGATTTAATGGATTCGAGATTTCCTTGAACAATAATTGATGATATTTCCAATAATTCGAGTCTATCGAACGAAATTAATAACTTTCCCATAACAATTTATAGAGCAAGAAATATTGTCGAATTTATTATTATTGTGTATCTAGTAACATACGCCACGCTGTAATCTCGGCAAGGTATTAAGAAAGTTATATCTTAAGCATGGGGAGACGAAGTTTCCGTAATATTACTCCTACAAAAAGTTTGAGCAATGATAAGTTATTCGTGTACATAATCTCTGTAATTTACGATTATATATTATTGGTTTTACAACGCCAAGCGCGAATTTTTATACGAACTACTCAAACTGCTAATAGGCTCGTCTCGTCTTGCCTTTTAAGATTTCGTATGTTCAATTTGACATCTTTTGTCTTTTTCTACGGTTTTAGATTCTGTACTGAAATTGTTCATTGTGACATCCGAAACCATTGCACGGCAGTAAAAAAATAGGTAGTAATCATAAGTACAAGGCCAAAGGATCTCCGTGTTCCGTATATTAACCGCGTTAGTTCTCATTTTTAAACAGTAAAATAACTTTAATATAACTAAGGCGTATAACAAATGAGAAATTTTTCAAAAGTATAATTTACTTCCATCTTTATTGACGTCAATGTATTTTTAGTTGTGCAAAAGCTTTGATAATAGATGCATATTCTTAAACTTAAATGGATGACTAGTATTAATAAATATACAATTTATATATGGTTCAAAGGGTAAAACCTTACTGGAACAGATTATACCAGAATTACAAAAAAAAATATGGCCCTACAATCGTTTTAGGTCTGGGCATCAGATTTTTGTATCTGTTTAATGATCATTTGTTAATCGAATAGGAATATAAGTAGGTGATCAACCTTCTGTGCCTGACACATGCCGTCGACTTTTTGGGTCTAAGGCAAGCCGGTTTTCTCACGATGGTTTCCTTCACCGTTCGAGGTAATGTTAAATGCGCACATCCACAGTCCATTGGTGCACAGCCGGGAATCGAACCTACGACCTCAGGGATAAGAGTCGCACGCTGACGCCACTAGGCCAACACTGCAACACAATTAAAAGATACTGGAAATCTTCCTTTATTTGATCGCGTAGTTATAAAAATAATTATATTTCTCAGTCCTAAGTTAAATCCCATTTTAATTAAGACACAAGTAAACAAAACTATCACGAGGTAACTTTATTTGCTTTATTTAAAAGTTTCCACGCAATGCACTCATTTTGTTTGTCTCAAGCGAACCGGAAACGCCGGCAAACTTTTAATAGTTTTCCCTTATTCAATCAACATATTTTCGCTCTTCGACACTTGTTTGCTAACATTTTGTATTGAGCTTTTTCTGTAAGATACTCTAAATCTTAACGTTTCAAACTTTCGTTTGTAGAGTAATTTAAAAAGTTTCCAACGTTGTCTAGACATAATTTTTTATTCGTGATTCATACGTAGGTCATCACCGTGATTCATCTACATTTAAAAAGATTTGCAAAATATGAGGGCAAATACTTCTTTGAACCCATGACCTCTTGTATACACAGTCGTTAATGGTGTGTTTGTAATTACTCGATATCAAAATAAAATGTATTTTTAGCAGTTAATAGTGCGAGTAACTAAAAAAGCGTGTAATGAGGAAAAATATTTTTCTATAACGCATATCAGTAACGCTTATTTGACAAGCTAATTTTACGCCGCTCATCACTCGACAAATGTTAACGTGCGTGAAGCTGTCGTATCTTCGCTAATTTAAACAAGAAAAATTCTTTAGATTTGTGTCTTAAATGAGATTCACTGGTGTTATTAAGGGTAAACAATCAAAATGCTAGCGACTTGATTAAAATAAAGCAGCGTCGAAAACGTTTAACTATGTGTCTGACCGAAAGCCAGCGTGTTGATTAACAACGTAAAACAAGACTCCGCCATGATTATTTCATTTGTTATTGTTATTTCGGTATGATCGTGAAGAACTGAGAGATTGGAAATTCCGTGTTTTGCTTTATTGTAAATGGTTAGGTTAGGTTTGTTGCCGAGGAACGTATAGGAAACTCGTTAAACGTTTCGTTCACTCACTTGTCTGACAGAACTTTAGCGACTTGATTGAGTATCGACGTTTAACTGTCTAAAGATTCAATTAACTCTCTGATTTAACTACTTTACTGCGACATATGTATGTACATAGTTGTTAATGAAGTAATTTTAGGAAATAAATGAAATTTTATAACGTGCAAGTTGATCTTGTATGCGTTTCTGATACCGCAATGAAAAGTAATATAATTTATTAAATTGACAAACTAGTCTAATTTCTGCTTTTGTAACTAAAGTATTCCTTCTGTCTAATTCTGTTTACGCTATGAAGAAAAAAGTTAAAGCTTTCTGATGATTTTTTTTTATTATATGTTTTAATTGTATTTTTTAATTTATTTTTTGAAACACTTATGTTTACTTCAATTGTCATACATTTTAGATGAAAGATTCTGTAAAATATGCAGTAGATTAAGTACAATGTACAATGTGGTAAGCTTTAATAAAAAAATATATAATAACAATATAACGAATAAGGCGTAAGTATAATACGTTTGAAACATAAAAGAGCCATTGACGTTCCAGTCATTATAGACAAATTATCTGAAATAGTGCAATCGGAATCGAAAGAAGTAAAAATCAGCGTCGCATTGCTGGCTCGTGACTCTAATGCCAAATGAGTAATTTTGAGTTCTCTAGATTCCCGGGCAAATGTCAGTGGATAATAGCATTTCCTTCATTGCTTCAAACTATAATCGAACATAGCTTCTTACAAAAGTCTCGCTATTTGCTTTGTGCTGTACAAATATTTACTGTATATGTGCTTTAGAATTTTGTGTCTTTAATTAAAGTGTCATGTTATTTTCTAGAGCTGATGTATAGCAAGTCTTTAGTGTTTCCAAATTGTTTTCGATTCTATTTACCGACATGGGAGACGTTCTGGTTGTTACTTTAAATACTTAGGCCTGAGATTAGTTAAAAATTAACGTATTTATAATTCTATGTGTCGGTTTATGGTAAATGGTTAATCTTCCATGTTCTTAAATTTATAGTAAATAGAAATAAAAAAAATCTCCTACGTTCGATACAGGTTTGCACCGTATCATAAATATTTCGAAGGCATTTTGTAGCCAGCTAGACCTTTGTTCGCCGTACTTGCGAACTGGTAGTAAATTTAAATTTACAATTAATTTAACTTCTTTTGGACGATCATAAGTGTTGTGTTGTGTTGTTTACCTATATGAATAAAGATATTTTGAGTTTGAATTTGTCTGCCATAGTAGAAGCCCTAGCTGGCACCGCTGACATATAAAGACCTCGTAATATATAAAGTATAATATAGTACATTTGTAATACGTCATCAATATAGTTTGATACAATCTTCCCTACCGTATAAGTTCCACATCTTAATAACATTTAAAAACGCATATATTTTGAAAATGAAGAATTGTCTCCGCCATATGTTTAGTGACGCTAAGCAAATAGCGGAACAGATTGTCACAAAACTAACAAATTTCTGTACAAAAAATGTCTCCCAGAAAATGATTTATAACTTTACACTATGGAATTTTTATTTAATAACTGTGCAGGCGCATAATGGTTTTAGCTTATTATAAATGTGTTTTTAATTAAAAATACTCGATAATCAACCTATTATTTATTTAAAGCTTTGTTTCTTTATTTAACATTTTATTACGATACTCTATTTCCTTAGATTAAAATAATATCAGAAAATTGTTTTAGTAATATTGTGTCTAACGAATACCTCGCCAGGTATACATTTTCAGGTTCATTACAATTACTCCTTGATAAAATAAAACCTCTGCCTCATTTTAATCAATATACATAATCATTTTTTAACCATATATCCTGCTGAATCGAGACTTTTGTAATTCTTGTATTTTTGTATTGCATCGCAATACTTGAATCCTTGAGTTTCGTTTTTAAGTTCTCAGTTTATTGTATCATTTTAGAATTTAGATTAAGGTTGGGGATTGTAATTTTTCTAATACGATTTGGTTATGCATTTCTATTTTCTTGCACTTAACTATAAAATTACAAATAAATAAATCAGTGGCATTACAGCCTTTTTAGGTCTGGGCCTCAGATTTCTGTATCTCATTCATGATCATTTGTTAATCTAATAGGCAAGAAGGTGATCAGCCTTTCTGTGCCTGACGCACGCCGTCAACTTTTTATGTCTAAGGCAAACCGGTTTTCTCACGATGTTTTCCTTCACCGTGAATGTTAAATGTGCACAGCCGGGGATTAAATCTACGACCTCATCGTCTACCTCGACGGATGAGGGTTGCACGCTGAAGCCACTAAGGCACTCTGCTCTTACAGACTTTATCCATCTTATTTATTTTTTACTTACTCAGGTTGCCGGGAAGAGATAATTGCTTTGTTAGCGCTTTGTTAGCGATAAGGCTGCCGTTTGCATCCCTTTTAATTATTATGTATTTAAGTTATTAGATGTTCTATAAATGTAACAAAGTGTAAATAAATAAATAAAAATAAATATATATAACCTAATCAATATTATTACCACTACTGTTAATAATCTACATTTAAAAATTAAAAATACTAATGTCTACGTTAACTTGTCTATGTGGAACTATTTTAAATTTCGAACCGCGTTCCCAACTCCAGATATATTTACCCAAGAGTAAATCTCGATGTTAGAGGTGTCGACTTACTTTCAGCTGTAGCTCGTCAAACTAGATCGAAACTGAATAGCTTAACATGTCATACAGTAATGTCTTTGACTTGCGCTGTAATTACAAAATACGACGTGACTGGATTCCTGAGCGCCGTACAAGTCTTCATCACTGTCGTATGGAAATGAGATTTAAAATTGCATACGAAATGGCAGGTTAACTTCCGCATTGATAGAGTAGGTACTGATAGAAATAGTGAATACGGCAGACGAATAACGCTATCATGCTAAATGTAAACCACAAAACTTCAAATATATTCATAATGTTTGTTTAATCCGGCGTATTAAAGAAAATACAATACAATAGTATTTTTTTTATGAAAACGACACATTTCTGCATTTATTTTCTAATTGTTGTACTATGTCGAATATATAATGATTATTAGTCGAATTAGTCACCGTTTAGGTACTTTGTATATATTTTACCTAAAGATAAATTCCCTTAAAAGAAACAAAATTCTTACTCGTATTCCGCGGTGACTACTGCGCCATTATCTTCAAATCCTTTAGTCCCTTTTACGGCAGAAATATATAGAAATCACAAGTCCGGGATTGTAAGTGCGTGCTCCTATTTCACCATGCCTCCTGCTGATAGAGGATCTTTGACAATCTGAGACAAATCTTCGTTTTTAATTTATTTTATTATTATTTATTACTTAAGATGTTATGTAGAACCTGGTGAAATGGTTGAAGCTCCTCACAAACGTTGTGTAAAAAAAAACCCTGGCGATTAAAAAGAGTGGCGGAGAGTTTATTGTCTGTTCTTCTCTTCCGTTCTACAAGGGCGTAGAACTGACAGTAAATGTAAAATTAGAAGCATTTAATGTATATTTTTTTTTGACGTTCATAGGTGTACATAGTGGTACCTATATGAATAAATGATTTTTGACTTTGACTATGAAAGATGTTTCATCCATTAGTAGCCAGATTCTTGATTGGCCTATGACCTTAGCAACTCTTCTTTGGCGCGGGGGCGTTTCTTGGTAAAACAAAACAACTTTACCGAGTATGCCACGTTACGAGTACATGCATCTTTCCTCTAGCATTTTAACTTATTTTCCTGCGTACTAAGTCCTCATAATAGAGACTCCGTGATTGAGGTATTCTCATTACCACCCTTTGGGTGTCCCAGGAAAAACATACTATGATCTAACATTTTTTTAAAGAAGAGCAGGTTTTTTAGCGCGCCAACTGCACTAAACCCCATTTTTAACAACACTTTCCGACACGACAAAAACAAATGATTTCTGTGTTTATAAAAACAAAAGAGAATTGATGGGTTTTTCATTATTATATCTAATGTCTGGGCTATACCTTAAAGTTTTTTTGTTTCAAAGAGAATGAATCGCATTATGAATATTTATTGAATATCACGCAATCGTAGGCGAATTCAAGTCGAAGGCAGTGTTACATTCTTCATACGAGAATATGTTAGTTGCAGAAAGACATTAGTAGTGCCAAGATGGAATGTATATTGCTTATAACGAAATGGAGACACGCACTCAACTACTAACACATTTGTTGTATTAAACACGAACTATCCTATCTGGTATAATACGCCAAATGAAATAAAATTTAACCATAGCAACCTCTTATTGAAAAATGCTCAAAAGCTTCATAAGCTGCGTTATTATGCAGGCTAGCGTCATGCCTCAAAAATTCGCAGGAAAATCTTTTGAAACGTGGTCAAGTTATGCAATTTTTATTCGTCGCTTGGTTGAAATCAGCTCTTTGGCGGTTTTGCTAAAGAAGCTTGGCTACGGAGCGTGTCCACAAGGCTTCACCGTATATTGCCGGAGCTTACCTCAAAGTGTACCAGAATTCCTAAAAGGCTTGCTTGCCAAAAAATTGGGAGAAATGTATTTCTCAAAGCCTATATTTCGTTTAAGATCGAAATCTGTAAACGTAAACTTACGTTTCTGATTTTTACCCATCTATATAGATATATTAATCTTATTTATTTATTTATTTACACTTCGTTACCATAATATCTTTAGACGAATAGATCTTCTATGTGTATGTTTTAATTAAAGTCAAAAAAGGTAGACCGATTTTGATGATTTTTTTCCAAGTATATTTACAATTCAGTTCGTTCCATAAATGGCTGGCAACGCACTTTCGAGCCCCTCTGGCATTGAGAGCGTCTATGGGCGGCGGTATCACTTAATACCAGGAGAGCCTTCTGCCAGTTTACCTCCTGTTCTTAGAAAAGAAAGATAAAAAAATCGGGTCCGCTAGTTTACACAAAGCAAAACTAAAACAGGTATTTCCGAAATATCAGAGTCCCCCTTCCCATAAAAGTACCTTAAAAATAAAAAATAGTACATTTTTAAATATCACGAAGAAAACATTACAATAATGAGCGAATGAATTAAAAAATATCATTCAGTGAAATAATAAAAAACTAGTCTAGTATATTTTTAGTAAAATGGTTTAGAAAACGCTAAACACTCGTTAAAGCCCGCTAGGGTTCATAATTATTAAAGTTTGGAAAGTTTTAAATCCCATTAAAAGGTTAAAAACGTACATTCGACCTAAATGTTATGTAAAGCGAAGCTTAACCGTAACTTTTGGCTTTTAACGAGTAACACTCGGATTTAATCTCATATAAGTTGACACACGTTCAATATGACATTGATTTAAAAATAATGTTTTAATATGTAAGAACGTTCATTACATAAATAAATTGATTTGTTAGTAATGTTGTAATCCGTTTCGGCTATTTACATATTTTTATGTAAACAAGCATAATAATAACACATCAAAAGATAATTAATAAGCATTTGTTTAAGAAAAACACTTTTTGAAGGATTAAACCTATATCACGGCTATGGTCACGGTGACCACGCACGCTGAAAAGGACGTGAAACGTCGAAAAATTTAAAATTTAGAATTATGTAAATAATTATAAGTTTTTAATAATAATACATAGGTTTAATCCGTTCAAAAAGTGTTTTTCTTAATGTGTAAAAGCTATTTGAACAAAAGACAATACTATAAGCATTTGTTTATTTTACACGCTAAATTATATCATGAACAAATATCTCCAATATTATAAAAATACGTTAATATTTTGAACGGGTCTCATTTTGTACCTGTGTTTTCGGAGCCTAACTGGAGTAAAAATTTGAAAATAAAAATAACCATCTTCTCGGCTTTTAAAACTAGCATTTTTATTAAAATAATAATTCACACAAATGGGTTGAAATACAAAACACAATATTTGGCTTTTAGCCAAAGGAATCGTGTTACATTTTTCAAAGGGTTTTAACAATGGAATATTTTGTCACCCTCCGATACAGTACTTGTGGTTAGGGGTCTATTGTGTTAATCGTGAAATTAGTAGAAAGGTGTGACGTAACTGTCCCTTACTGGTTTGGGCACAGCTCATAAAAATCAGCCTACTCAACATTCGGTCCATTCAATTTCGTCCATTTTGAAATGCCGTTGTTTATGTTATTTTACGTTTATTGACGCCATATTTAGGAAGTATTGAGAATCAATACACCAAGTTACATACATGAGCCCTCTGTCATTGAGTGTCTATGGGCGGCTCTATCCCTTAACATCAGATAAGCCTCTTGCTCGCTTGTCCCTTCATTGATTTTTAGTATTTAATCTCTGACAGTTATTTTTACTGGTCATATGCACTTATATCTATTTAAATTGATATTGACATAACAAAAGAACAAGACTGTAACATCAGAAATTAAAATACATGATAAACTTTTCTGAACCAAACATATAAAATGTAAAAGATTTATAAAAAACATCACGATATTTGTGATGATTTGGAGTTTTTTTTTTCTGCAATCTTTTGTGAACTATATTCCATGTATAAAACATCAATTTACTAGCTTTTATTTCTACTCTGTGCTGTGTTTAAGCTGTTCATCCCTAACTTTAGGGGTTATGATACAGTTTAAGTGGGTATATTATGTATTGAACGGGTGGTATGATGGATCACACAGCTTTTCAATGACACTTATGTGTGCGTGTGATCGCTTTTATTAACAGTATGGTGTATCGCGTATGTCATTATTTTGAGGCGCGTGCGTTATTGAAGAACAAATTTAAAAAACAAAATTTTCAATTTTATTAATTAAGAATGGCTAAGTTAACTAGACCTCATTAAATTGTTATCTATTTTAATATTATTGTACTAATAGTATCACTGTCATAATTTATAAATTTTACAATTATAGAATTAATGAAGTTCTTGCTGTCTTGTGACTTGTAACACTGATTATGGATAGTACAAGGCATAGGCATAGTACTAAATTAATTGTATTAGTGAAATATTTCTAGATACTACTGATACATCTATTTGCAATTAATATTTTTATAGAAAAGTAGGTGATCCAAGTTGATCCTGCATTTGATGTTTGTGTCTAAAACATTCCAGTCCTCACTTTTCTCTTGCTCAAGTGTTATTAAACTTACACAACCAATGTAGAAAATTACATAAGTAACAATATAACAAGTAGTTCGTGCGATATGAAACTACATGTTATCGATAAACTCGTATGAACTTACAATCGATACGAAACTTTGCATGCTAGTTAGGAACTAGTTGAATCCGTTTAAAAATGCAACTTTCGAACTTAGTAATTGCTTTTAAAAATTCAGCTCCGAGCCCTGTCGCATGCCCTCAAAACACTTCAACCGTGTGACAACACATACACACAACTTGTGTAATAAGGAAATTTTGTGATAATAATGTAGGTCACAAAAATGAGTTTAAAACATTGTACTCTTTAAAAAAATAATTTGTTAAATTTTTAGAAAGTTTTTATTAGGATTTGTATCAGTTTCTAATGATAACATCGTTCGTGTATATAATACCTATACTCATAAAATTCTAGAGTTAAGGGTTTGTTCAACTTTTATCTCAATTATTTGTTAATCTTTTTATGAAAGTATTATTATTTATACGCCTGATTTTGTTTTGTTATTTACGCATGACGGGTGTTTAGATAAAATGCATTTTTCCACATTATCATATTGGTTTAGGATAGTGTATGTATTTTTATGAATAAATAATTAAAAAACTAAATATTTTTATTAACCAATACTAAATAAAAAGTCCTCGAGTGTTCAAGGGTGGTAGGGACCACCAACAGTTGGCTGAATCCCTGTTAATCCATACTCGTATATTATGATAGGAGGATTTTAGTTGGACGTATTACTAATACTCAACATGTGGCTGGGATGACAGTGATAATGTTTTGCAACCATTTGTCACGCAAATGGTTGTTTTATATAATATATGAGTGTCTTGAATCTACGAGTGTTATAAATTCGATTTATATTACTTCTTAATTTTAAGTATTTGACGTCAATTCCAATGAATATAATAGATAATATAAACATCCATTATTAAGAATACACATTTCAGAAGAACGTGATTTGGATAAAAATCGCCGACAAATTAAGCATTCTGATAAACGAGCTAGGTATGGATATTTATAGTTGCTCTCCTAACACTTTGAAATCAATTTTTCTTTATTTTTTTTTTAATTTTATCAATATATTTTTTCTGTTTTTCGTGTTTGTTATGTTTCGCCTATCAGTGCTTATCGCGTTAAATCTTGTGTCATTGTAAATACCAATGTCACAGTGTGCCGAGCGTTGGCGAGCTTTAATAAATAAATATTAATGTTTTAGATGAAACTTGCAAAAATTCACGTCAAAACTTTAAGAAACCAATAGTTAAAAATACCAATTCTTAAAAGGCCAACAAGGCACTTGCAAGCCTTCTCGCAATGGGAGTGTCCATGGGCAGCAGTATCACTTAACATCAGGTGAACCTCCTGACCGTTTGACCCCTGTTCTATAAAAAAAAAAACTTTATATATAATATAAAATACATTTTTCTTCAATATATCTAGTTTGATATATAATCCTGCCCGATTGCTTACTACTTAATTTAAAAAGATGTATCCTTTTACCCGTGAATGTTATACATTTATAGTTCAAAGTCCAAAGTTTCCATTGTTAGCATAGTATTTGTATTTAATACAATTTAAAATTAATCATATCTGTATATCACGTTTTACGAAGATTAAGAAAGTTCGTAGGTTAATAAATAATTGAAATTAATTAAAAAGATTTTAAAGGCAATCGTTTTCCCCCTATTTTCCTTATATCCGAGACGGGCTGATTTTCTTAAATTATTAATTTCAATTCACTGTATATTTAGTTTTAAAAAGGCGATGTTTTGAATCTTATTTTTCTTAAAAGCTTAGATTATAATTCACTTATTAATTTTAAATACCGTCCGTACTTCTGTCTTTATAAAAATATTTTAATTGGCCTATTAATGGTATGTCGAAGTGACAAGACTGGCATCTCGAAATATTTATTTTAAAATATAGGACTACATAATGGCGCAATATTATTTATTTCTCTATTAAATCCAAGTTAGGGATGACCTAAATTAAATTACAATTAAGTAAGCTTTTTACAACCATGTACATAGGAATTTTAAAACATGTTTTTGTATTAAGTGAATTGAATATAAATTAATTTCGTGCGCAAACTTCTAATCTACTTTTAAAGTTAGCTCGGACCTGTATTTGCTAGAATCAAATTAACTGAGAAGCACGGAAGTCTACACGTGGCGAGCATTCCCTATCACGTCTGTTAAAAAAGCAAATTACTCTTATACACATATTGTAGTCAAGGAGTTGAATAATCAGATGTTTTCCAAATGTTTACATGTAATAAAAAAATAGTTCATAAGTACACCAACAGCTGTCCCAAAGTAATGATAGACATAGTCCCTTTGTATATATAATTGGAAATATAACAAATTTTGAAATACATTTTAAATAACTTTCTACACGTCCACGTATAAATATTACATTAATGTAATATTTATTTATTTATGCATTTAGGAAACAAAACATCTCTATTCATTAAAGTAAAAAAAATTGTGGAGGTAACGAGAGGTCGATTCGTTGAATGGACGGCCCAAAGGCCCGTTGATTACAAGTAATAAAAAAATCGTTCATAAGTACACCAACAGCTGTCCCAAAGTAATGATAGACATAGTCCCTTTGTATATATAATTGGAAATATAACAAATTTTGAAATACATTTTAAATAACTTTCTACACGTCCACGTATAAATATTACATTAATGTAATATTTATTTATTTATGCATTTAGGAAACAAAACATCTCTATTCATTAAAGTAAAAAAAATTGTGGAGGTAACGAGAGGTCGATTCGTTGAATGGACGGCCCAAAGGCCCGTTGATTACAAGTAATAAAAAAATCGTTCATAAGTACACCAACATCTGTCCCAAAGTTATGATAGACATGGAAATATAATAAATTTTGAAATACATTTTAAATAACTTTCTACACGTCTTATTATTAATGTAATATTTATTTATTTATTCATTTAGGAAACAAAACATCTCTATTCAATAAAAGTAAAAAAAAATGTGGAGGTAACGAGAGGTCGATTCGTTGAATGGACGGCCCAAAGGCCCGTTGAGTATAAGCGCTTTAGGGTACAACATCACCGTACTGTTTACGTAACGGTAAAAAATAAATCAGCTCTAAGACTGCTTTTCATACAAACCCTCAAAGTTGGCGTTTTAAAATTTATGCACCCTCACAGTAGCATCAACAATAAGTGTAGGTTACATGCCCCATTTAAATATTTCCTGTTGATTTTCAACATAAAAGATATAATCTACCGCGCTGGTGTAAAATAACCGTATTTTTCTTTTGTATTATGATCTCCGACCCTAATGGGGCCAGATTTCCTCCCTTCGAACGAGTTACGCAAATAATTGCTGGGAATATCATGCTGTGTTTTGTTTTAGCAATAAAATATATGTAAAGGATATCTCTACCAAGCATAATGACCTATTACTGAAAATAATTTTCATTAAATGATTTTAAAATCACTGTCTTAGATACACGTAAGCCGCTTTCAATTATTGTGTCAAGAAACCTTAGATTCTTCTAAAAAGTATTAACTAAGATATAGTTAGGTAGGCATAGCAAAGTTCCATAAGCCATAGCGAAACACGTGACTCAATAACAGCAGCGCTGATGTCGCAATCTGATGTCACATTCGGTAACAGGCTTTAAAAATGATTGATGAAACACATCCGTGGATTACCTGAATATACCTTAACTTTCATTTCAACGATTTGAAATGAAAGTTAAAAGTCTCGCAAAGTTTTTCCTTATAACTTGCGATACGTTTGCTTTGTTGAAAGAAATCCATTGTTACAAACAATTATATATTAGCCTAATCCTATTAAAGGCAATCAAAAACTATCCGAAAACATAATTTATGTTTGCTCCTTATTCCTCCACTTCCTCAGTCTCTGATCGCTTGCTCACTGCTGAACGACGTAATGCTCCCCATCCAGTTGTAGCAGATTCCTGTATTGCTGATTTCAGCTCTGCGACTTGTTATGTGATATTTTTTTTTTGCCCTTTATTACTACTCCTAACCCCATTATTACTCCATTGCTGCACAAATACAATGCATTAATAATTTTCTAAAACCAAGTATAACGATAAACAAATTTATTGTGTGTATCACAGACACGAACAAATTGGTAATTCAACATATCATGTTACCACATTTACCATGGAGTGTGTTCATAGGAGTTGTTTAGTCTAATACCTGTAGCTGAGTTTCATTATCGGACGTCAAGGCAGAATACTAAATACCATCGGTATCACCTCGACGTCCGTCATTCCACCACTGAGCGTTTAAGGCAGTTTTTACCGTGCACCACCGCTATGTAAAACTAGCTACCCACTGAAATATTTCCGAATCGAGTCGACTTAGGGCACTTCAAAAAAGGAGCGTACTAGTTCTTGAAAGTCAACGCACTTGTGTCCTCGGACGGCGCTATCACATAACATCAGGAGAGCCAACTGCCCGTTTGCCTACTATTATATAAAAGTATAAAAACTATATTTTTTCACATCCCGGATTGAAGTCCCTAGAGATAATAAATTAATAATCACATCCGACTACGGAGTATTAGCCTGACACTACGTACAGACGCAATAAATTATGCATGTTAACCACTTAACGGCCAAGTTAAGTGTTCATTTACTAAGAATTGGCACTTCAGCTTGCAGCTTCAGCATAGCACGTGCGTATTATTAGTTATTACATCATGCCAAGACTTCGTTTCTTATATAAAACAGGAGACCTGATGTTAAGATACCTCTTCCTATAGACACTTATATTGCCAAAAGACTGTCTTAAGTTATAAGTTGGTTACCGACCTTTTGAAAATTAGTATGCTCTTTTCTTAAGACTAAGTCGAATTGAAATATAGTTATTAAGATCCTTTAAGAAAAGAGCATACGAATTTTTAAAAGGCCGGCAACCCACTTGTAACTTGCTACATTTTTCTGGCGATGTGAGTACCTAATTAATTTTTATTGTAGTACAGCTGAAATTTTATACGTGTAACAGCTCTGATAATTACATGCCACCTGTATATATGGTAGGTATATGTATATGTAACAAACGTGAAACAATTGTAAACATAAAATAAAATCACATACAATATAAGTTTATACTTCATTATCATACCCCGAACAACCTTTTAATTGTTACAAAATTGCACAACGAGATTTCACAGGAGAGAAGGCACGACAAAATTATGCAAGAGTCGAGCACAAAGCGGCGACCACATGGCCGCCCAGTATAACAAACCCTTATTACGAAGTTACATTAACTACCTCTATACAAAACTATCCGTAATACAGTTCCTATTTGTTGGGAGTTGTCTGTTATTACGCCTCAAGCTATCACTGTACATGGAAATTTACTAAACTATTTGTCATATTTATAGTAAGTTTAATCTTGTATTTTGTAACATCTCTAAGCAATATCGTTTCAACAGAAAATCTAAAGATGGTCCACTCTCTTGTTGAAGTGTATAAATTAAGAGTATGTAACTTTTGTACTGGTTTAATTTATAAACCAAGCCGATTTTAATAAAACATTTTATGGTAAAAAAAAACATCTGTGCAATTCACTAATATTTTTGAATTTATTAAATACATTATTGTACAAAATAACTAAGCAATAAATAGTAATCCTTAAAAAATGCTGCCTAAAACAACTTTACCACGCGCTATTAAAGGAATTTGTTAACAAAAATGAGTATTACTGTTCATTGTATAGATTTTGAAACATATTAAACCCTTAAACGTCTCCTTTTTGTCAAACAAGAGCTACCAATAAACACTTAAAAATACATAACATAAAAATGTTACACTCTATAAAAGAAACAGCTTGAACAATGTTTCAAACATGTAATACTAAGGAGTTGTCTAAGCTTAGAAAGGCATTCCATACGTTAAATCTGGCCTCTGGCGTATAGTACCAGTGTCTACAAATAATGTAGAAGTATTCTATTATATTGAATCCTTGCCCGCGGCGGGGATCGTTAATAAAGACGATATTCTTCATGATCGATTCTTGCTATTTTTTGCTAATAGTGCAAGCATTTGCAATATTGATACTGTATCTTTGCGATTTTTTAAATACATTTAATGCTGCAGCAGATTTTTTATTTTGGTTTTATCAATATTTTGGTTTGGTGAATATTTTGGTCGTACTAATGTCGGTAGATGGGTAGATGTATTTTAGTCTTTAAAAATAACAACAAATTGTATTTAATAACACACAAATAGAGAGAGTAATTACAATATTATTGACCTACATAGTAACGATAATGAAAAACGGATTAATAGAAAACTAAAACAAATTTTAAAAGTTTCGTCCCTGTGGCTGTGTTCCTTCAAAAATTTATAGTTTTATGCCAAAGATTCTGTCTAATTATAATATATATATTAGAGATAGATATTATAGATTTTACAAGATGTTTTTTTTAATATTAAGGGGATTTAGTACCATGGGACATAAAGTAGACACAATGCCTATTGAAACTGTTTATAGGCTGATTAATACAATTAACATAATAATATATATTCTTTTGTTTTATTCACAAACGACAATTATATAAGTTTATTAAATAAGTACATAATTTTCATGCGGGTACCGGATTTTTTTTATTTCTTTGCCGTAATAAACTTGCTCATTCCCACTGCCGGATATTTGAACTCTCATCAAACAGCAAAATTTGAAAGGTCGTAGTTTTGAAAAGAGTTAGGAACTTCACGGATACATCATTAATGAAAAGTTGCGTTCATGAAAGTTTATTGGGAATTCTAAATTTGAGAAATTCAAGGGGCACAAAGCACTCGCAATCCTTTGATATCGCTCTGACGAAACAGACACGTAGTCTACTTAAAGCGCTAATTGAGAGCTACAAGTAGCATTTTTTTACTTTTATTAAGGCCCTTTTATTTATTGAAACATTCATTCATATTTATATAATCCAAAAGTATTTTAGAAAAAAAAAATTCCAGGCCTTATATATAGAATTTTGGAAAATAAATATCATTTATTAAATCACTGTAAGATAAAACCAATATAGGTGAGATGTTTCTATATTTTATATTTATATTTTCTATTGTCAGGAAGTTTTTTCATTGCCGTGGTTTAAAGAAGTTGTTTAAAGAAAATGATTTTGACAACATAAAATCTTTTTATGTCACTGTCAGTGATAAGAATATGTTCATAATCTATAGTCTGAAATTTCTTATGAATGTCTTTAATTACCAAATTGGGCGTTACATATTGTTTTTGTACTAAATATTAAAATTATTTTTTGTGGATTTATTAGAAATTGTACATTTTATTTGTTGTATTTTCTTTGATAAGTAAGTTTATGCATAATTTGAATTGGGATTTAATAGATAAAATAGCTTTTGGTGGAGTACCATCTTTCTTCTGTGTATAATATATTTCTCTGTATTATATTATCGTCGCGTACATACATACGGTTAATATACGTATCTTCAACAATACAATCAACTTTATATTAAATATTCAAGCTTTGTATGCGCAACATCCGTACATTATTGAAAAATATTGTCTCAGATTTCTCATTATCATTTGTGACATCACACTTGGTGTTCATGTCGATTTTACTTTGAAGAATTTAAGAAAAATACGATCAAATACGGTCGTAATATTTATCTCACGAAAAACCAAAATGCTAAATAATATATTATACTTATTAACGGGCAATGATAGGCCGTCGCGTATACTCGAACTGAAACTCGAATAACTTTATTCACACATAAATACATTTACATTTACTACCAGTTTGCAAGTCAAGGGCGTAGAGCGGACAAGAAGCTCTCTAGAGCTTCTTATCTTGTCCTGTTAAGAAATCTATCTTTTCAACCTGTTCCTGAGAACACAGTGTTTAAACAAATATAATTTATGATATAAAAAACAACAGCTACAACTTCTAAGATTTCTAAGATCGTGTTTTTTTCTTTCTAAATAAACAAGTGATGATCAGCATTCTGCGCCTGAAAGGTTTGTGATTTTTAGGTCTAAAGCAAGCCGATTCCATCATGATGCTTTCCTTCATCGTACAACCAAGTGTTGTTGCGCACATAGAAGTGATAATTCAAATGCAGGACCTCAGGGTCGAAGGCCAAACGCTCAATCCACTATGCTCTATTAAGTTCACTCCTCATCAAGCCTTAGTAAGAAAACTCGTAAATAAATTAAAATCTTATCAGATTTTGGTTAAATTCATATAAATGAAATATATGTTAGTCTAAATATGACTCTAAAGTATCAAATAAGCAAATCTATATTGAACTTAAACACTTTCATTTGCATATCGTTAATTGATGCAAATATCATACCCAATATTTAACCAAATCATTAAACGTTGACTCAACTAACATGACAAATGTTGACTTAAATCAATTACGTCCCCCAGTTTGTTTTTAGTTTAGTTCCAAAGCTATAAAGCTTTATAATGTTTTTTAAGAATAGAGGGGCAATCGAACTTACGGGGCAGCTGATGGACACCCGTTTTTAGTGGATGCGTTGCCGGCCTTTGAGGCCAAGGCAATTACACTTGTATTCTGTTTTTTTTTATGTAATGTTGATATGGGCCTATGGATCACATTGCCGGAAGGATCTCAAGTGCCGGCCATTCTATTGTTAGCTTAATTTATAGAAATATTTCAATATTTTTCCTTGAGTCCTTATTATTTTTTGGTTAAATAAATTTCGTAAATGCTTCTTTTTAAATTTTGTAGATTATGTTTATATATTAAGCGTGGTGAAAAAGTACTTGATGTTACTAAGTGCAAAATGAAGACATTAAAGGTGAGATTCATAAACGATACTTATCGTGACCTATAAGTCAATATTTTAAAGTACGAAAGTAAAATATAGTACCTCTAGACTCTGATCTTACTCTAAATGTTTGAAAACAAATTTCAACCGTCAAATCCGAATATTCGTAGATAATACTTACATTATACTTAAACTAATCACTGTTGTAGGTCGATACCCTTAATTAAAAGTATTTAAGTATGAATACAGTGTTGAGGATAATACTGTTAAAAAGGTTTGGGTTGTGGGTAACAAATCTCAGTTATGTCCCCCACCTCATAAAGTATTAACAACATTTCATTTGTCAACAATGCCTTTGATATATTATGTAAACCCTATTTCATTGTTTTGCAATATACGGTGCTCTTTGGCAAATGAACAATTATTTTAAAAGCAGTCACCAATTTCGTTAATAGTTATAAATATAATATGTTTGATATAATCAACTACAATCATTGCATAACTACATGTACTAAAAAAATTATATCCTTTAAGATTGTGCCATTTTCCTGTATATTTGTCTGTATCTCACAATCGTCGTCGTTTGGTGATGATGGAGAAATATCTGAACACATTTTCTCATGAGTCTTTCTCCAAGCATATATATTCTTATTAAGTTTTTTTTATAATAATAAACAATTAAAATATAATAAATCTAAATATACTTACTTATGCATTTAACAAAACTGGAACTCCACTTTATAAAAAAGCTTTTAAATCAGTGGGCCATTTTAAAACTTAAATTGTTTATAAACGACCTACACGTTAATTAGCGCATTACCTTCTAAACATTATTTGTAATTTACTCAAACTTATTGGTAATTCAGTTATAAACAAAGGCATATCTTCATTAATGTAAAACCTATAGTGATAAGCCGTGAACTTCAAAAGCTGTTCAAAACAATAGACCATTAAGATTCCTCAGTTTTGATCCCAATCGGAAATTTTCATCAGAAAACAACGCTTCTTTGTAAGAACAAATAAGGTTATCAGGATTTGCGAAACTTTTCAATAATCATTGAGAAAATCCTTCAACGGAGTCCAGGCCGCATTTCCTATCTTAGATAAGTCCGGTTCGTATTGAGATTTACGTTTGCACTGAATTATTTTGTCTCGTAGTCCTTTCTGATAGGATGTGGCATAGATTTGACATAGAAAATAGAATGTATAGTTTATCTAGGCTAGTTGACTTTGCGAGGATTTGAGGTTTACGTACAAAATAGGACATTTTCGCCTTGTTTAAAAAAGTGCTTGTTACCATGGTAACAATATGTTGCCTATAATACGGGTAAGTTCATGATCTATAATATGTTATGTTGGTCATAAAAGATTCAGGATATAATATCATTTGTTTAACTTGAAGATTATATAGTAATAAAGTATTTTTTAATTATTGTAGATTCTTCTTAGACAGTAAAATTTCTACAGTTTTTTTAGGGGGCAATTGGCCTACTCACCTGATGTGAAGTGATAGCCGCTCATGAATACTCAATTCCAGAGAGCCCGCTATTGCGTCGCCGGCCTTTTGAACACTTCGGTGTACGGTGCGCGGCAAAAGCTAAACATATTAGTAGTAATTTAAAATAAAATATTGCCTTTAGTTTTCATATTTAAATTGTAAGAATCTCTAATAAAGATTTTTACATTTGTTGCGTTTTTATCTCAACAAATGAAAAAACGTATTACTTTACAGTATTACATGTAATACAGTTCCATCGAAAATGAAAACAATTTCCAAAGCATGGAGACGACACTATGCTACAGATATGAAAACGTGAATAAAACTCAATAACATATCAAAGGATTCGTCAGCGCTCGATCCGTAAAGCCGACACGTTCCTGCCTATCCCGTTTTATCCCGAGAGCTTTTATATAATATTTCCAGGACTCAGTTTTAACCCTTTGTTCTTATCAACACTGTATTAACATATAAAAGGAACTATTTGTTTGTATGGGATAATCTTTAAATCTGAACTTCTTTTACTTTAAATTAAACTGAATATTCTGGTATGTCAAAATTTTTGACGTACGAGCTTTAAGCTTAGGGCTAAGTTTTGTTTATGAGTGAGTGATATAATTTATGACTTGGCTCAAGCTGCTGAATAACCGCTTCTTTTTACAAAGAATAAATAAATGTAAGTGTAGTGTGACCGTTTAGCTAGATATAATGAAAATCTAAATTTAATCTTAAAGTTAGTAATAGGAAAAGCATTTTGGTTTTGGTATGACACATAGCAGTTCTTTAGGACACATGGAGGGGGGGAGAAAGGGAAGATTCTCTCGTCTCGTACCATTTATGTAGCCACACCTTGTCGATGCCATATACCGCTGAGGTCCCCCGTAGACATGCAAAAGTGACTCCGATAGTCAAGCGGACGTGGTGGTTCTTTGAGTTAAGGAGTTTCTGGATTGAGGCAAGTCCTACAAATCTCTCAAAATCAAAATCAAAAGTTTTTATTTCAAATAGGCCTTTGCAGGTTCTTATGAAACGTCTAGTTGCACGGTTCCAAAAAGTGGGTCTCATGAAGAAGAACCGGCAAGAAACTCCATGGACACTCTTTTCAACAATGGTTTAGCTTACAAAGACTCGGTTACAATAGTAATAATCGGCTGAGAAGTTTATATAATGCAAGGTATACAGAGATTCTATACGATGCAAAAGAAAATTGAGTTTTTACTATTAGTGTAAAATGAGATACACACACTTGCACAGCGCAAGTTGCCAGGGAAGCCGCACATGCAGAGATGAATTAGCGCCATCCATCTTTATCGTCAACATAGTCTTGGATTTTATAATACGCTTTTTTAATTAGGATTCCTTTGATGACGTTTTTGAACTCGGTTGCTTGTAGTGCGAGGGGTAAAATGTATTTCTACCAAGGTCAAAAGGACGCTCTTGTCATGAAAAGATTCCAGGAACCTTCTTAATAGGGAAGCCATTACTATGTAGTAGTAGCCATTACTAAGTACTTATGTACACGCGTTAGAACTTATAATTCTTTGGAGTAACAAGATTTTTTAATTTTATATTATGTCTTATTCTACGTTTGTAGAAAAAACAAAACTTTTATTATAACCCATTATCTAGTTAAATAAAGTTTATTTAAATATCGCAAAAGAATATTTCTACATAATTAACGAAATGAATTTTTTTTATTTAAAAATTTTGACTATGCTAACTTCAGGATGTTGGTTTTTTGTGTCGGTGTGTGAGTGAGCGTATCGTAAAAATTAACTTTCATAATTTTTCCCTTACGCGCCAATAGAAGTATAACTTCAAAAATACAATAGAAAAATAGCATTGCGCCGAAAAATTTTTCTCTATGCGTTTAGCCTAGCAAACTTTTATTTAAACCAGCTTGTCAACCACATTCTACTTTGACAAAGTAAACGTTTCAATTCGCATACCAGTTGAGGCTTTTCGTGCGTATGAGCCTAGTATGAGCCGCACAAGCCTATTTTTTTCATTTCAGAAATTTCTTCCTGTTGTTCGCATATTTGTCGATAGCGCCGAATTTATTGCATACGAACTAAACTACGAAATTCACATATAACCAACTTTTTTCATAATAAAAAATGGACTACACAATATGCTGTATCTAATCAGCTGACAAATGTCAAAACTTCCATGTATAAATAAAAAAAAATCAATGGCGCTACAACCTTTTAGGTCTGGGCCTCAGATTTCTGAATCTGTTTCATCATCGTTTGTGAATTGAATAGGCAAGTAGGTGATCAGCCTTCTGTGCCCGACACACCCCGTTTTTGGGTCTAAGGCAAGCCGGTTTCTTCACGATGTTTTCCTTTACCGTTCGAGCTAATGTTAAATACGTATTATAAAATATTTTTGATGGCACACACATTTTTTACACTTTGTCGACAAGTACTTGTCAGTAATAATAATTGGAGCTGTAACTTTTTTCTTCTTTTTAATTGTCACTATAATTATACCTATGCTAATTATAACTCCATGAATTACTCGAATTGATGTTCATGATTGTCTTTGCAATGTATGCCCTGTACCGAACAAATGAGGTAAAAATATAATTGCCATACAAGAACTCAATTGCTCATCCGTTCAAGATAAAATACGTTACGTAAGAAACATTCCTTGGTATAAGGAAAAAAATCGTATACCTACTGCCGAAGTGCAAACTATGTTATAGATATTTTATTTTTCTGATATTCTCAAATGAGGCTAAAAAGCTAAAAAGGGTTCATTTATTTCTCAACCGCATCATGATTTTCAATGAGTTATTACGATAAATTAGAGATTTAATAATCACAGCTAAATTCCAATAGCCACAGTTTATATTTGGAACAATATTTGAGCGCCATAAAACTGGAGCCAGTAATGAACAGACGGCGCGCAGTTAGAATATCGACTATCGACTATTATGCTGTAGTGCAAAGTGTAAATTTTTTATAATAAGTTGAACTTATTTTACCATTACCAGCAGAGAATAAAAAACATAGTCCTCATATCAGTTATTCGTAGTACATAGTAGTTACGATATAATTACACTAAAATACGTACACGTGATCCACGTCAAAGGCCGTTCGTTCAAATGCCTTCACTACCTGTCTACCCGACAGAAGTATACTTTCGTTAACAATCCAACTCAAAGCCAAAAGTGTTTTAAATTACATTTTACTTGTTAAAATGACTAGAAATACTCAGAATTTGTTAAAAACAGATAAATCTTCAGCACCTACTACTTCTATGATAAAACTGACTGCGATGAATGTTTTATGAAATAAATCTAGACATTTTATATTATGTCAAAATAAACGATATAACAGCAACAAATTGACTGCAGTATTGAATATTAGTCGGACTATTTGGCGTAGCATTTGGTCTACTTCCGGCAAACTTTGAACTTGTTTTAAATGGCTCACCACATTAAATTCTTAAAAGTCATAACAATAAAATGTGCGACAGTAATAAATAAAAATGTGTGCGTGTCTTAGTTTACACACGTAAGAAGTAAAACTTCTTTATGACCTTATTTTTCGAAAAATTATCTTCTATATGCAACTTTACAGAAATTAAGTTAAATTAGATAAAGTTTAACAAAAAGTTTTTATTATCATAGACATGAATACAAATAATACAATTATTTCATTTTACCTTATTAATACTAAGATTCTTACAGCACTTCATTAATTTTAATAGAATTATTACTATCATTGTCATCGTTATTATATATTTTTGTTATTAATGGCTTCGAATCTCTTCGAATCAACTGTTGTAGGGACAAGAAAAAGATGGCGCGTAACGGAAAACTGTGACGCGTAGCCGAAAAATGTGACGGTAATTTAAAAAAAAATTATAAACGTACAATACTTTGTATCTTTGTTAATAAGAACGAAACGACATACAGGCCACCATAACTTAAAGAATATTTGACACGTTTAGTTATTTCATGTTTATAGTACTTTATTTGTTGACGTAAATTTGTTTTGAGCAGTGATGGCCTAGTGGTTTCAACGTACGACTCTCATCCCTGAGCTTGTAGGTTCGATTCCCGGCTGTGCAATGCAACCGGTGGAGGGAAATGTTGTGAGGAAACCGGCTTGCATTAGACTCAAAAAGTTGACGACGTTTGTCAGGCACAGAAGTCTCATCTACTTGCCTATAAGATTGAAAAATGATCATAAAACAGATACAGACAGCTGAGGCCCAGACCTAAAAAAGTTGATGCACCACTGTTTTCAAATTTGTTTTGAATATTTTTTTAAAGAAAAGTCCCTACGAGGAAAGCAATCATAGATAATATTACAAAATAATGGAAATTACATAACAATTAAATTGTATAGATATGACCTACCTTGTCACTTATGAGCGGTATTATTCTCCTCTCTTAATTCATTAACACACTAATCATGCGCATGTAGCGGCAAGCTGCAATGATTAGGATTGAGCTTTGCTTTCTTAAAATTATGATATCAATATAATCACGCAACACCTGCAATGGTCAGAAACGAACTTTGACATTTGACATAAACCTTGCTACCATGTACTTAGTATTACTTTTGACATTCAACACCTTTTCACTTCAGTCCACCGTGACCATGCACGCTGTAAAGCACGTGAAACGTCGGAAAATTTAAATTTATGTAAATAATTATAAGTTTATAATAATACAAATAGCTTAAATCCAATTAAAAATTGTTTTCTTTCAATACGATGTACCAATCGAACAAGGCCGGCAACGCACTCGCGAGCCCTCTGGCATTGAGAGTGTCCATGGGCGGCGGTATCACTTAACATCAGGTTACTGCCCGTTTGCCCCCTGTTCTATATAAAAAAAACATCACACTCGTCATAGTAAAGAAATAAGTTCTCATACAATTTAAACTTAGTACGAATAACAATATTTCATTTAGTCTCATTAAGCGTGAGGAATCATTGCAGTAGACTATGGAAATGCAGACAGGCGCTGTGTCTTCATAAAACTAGAGAATAACCTATGATAGTGTTAATATCCTCGGAAGCAAGACTTATTGGCCGTTTGCCTGCGCAAATGGATGGGTGTAGGGCGACATTGCTACGTACACTTAGATACAATATATTGACAAGCTTTTTAAGTGAAAATATTAAAAATTATTTACCTTAGGGCTCAAAAACGTGGGTACCGTTTTAAATAGAAATCTAAAATTTAAATGACTGGCGTTATTCCACAGACTAACACGCAAATTAAATGAAACATCAGTTAACACGTAATAGATAACTAATAAGCTAAATAATCTAGTCTTAAAATATAATTATTTTTTTTACATTAGTATTCTTTGTCTTTCATTTCTTTGATAGAATATCAATTTTTAAAATTATTCAACTTCTTCATTAACAACTATCTTAATATTGTCTTTAGCTGATCGGCAATATAATATGCAGTGTTGGACTAGTGGCTTCAGCGTGCGACTCTAATCCTTGAGGTCGTTGGTTCTACCTTCGGCTGTGCACCGATGCACTCTCTTTCTATGCGCGCATTTAGCATTCGCATTCGCGTCGAAGGAATCGTGGGAAAACCGGCTTGAGTTAAAGCTAAAAAGTCGACGGCGTGTGCACAGGAAGCTATTAGATTGAAAAATGATGAAACCCAGGCCCAGACCTAGAAAAGCTACAACCTGTTGATGATTCGCTACTGAGTTACTTGTTTTTATATAATATATTTATTAATTCATGTTCAATATATGTTTATTTAATGTTTTATTCATTAACTACTACGACGTGATGTTTCTTCACATTACCACGCCTTTAGAGTGAAAAGGACAAAACTTACAATATATGTTTCAGAATGGGTTATGGTCTGGAAGTATGAAGTGTAAAGTTTTTTTAGCCCGCTATGTCCTTTTGCATGGTGAACTTGTATCCCCTTAATACTTGCTAACATTAAGCGCATTTGCATACAAATTCTAGTAGAAATTGCAAGACTTGCTGTTTTAACAACTTGATTGTGCTCGTTTGGGACTAAGTAGAGCTTTTATAGAGAGGAAATGTACTCTACCTAGTTCTAACAGATAAGGTTGTAGTATTGTGTTGCGCCCTAAAATATACATAATGTTTTCTTCTTAAAAAAGCTAATAAATAATATTAAATAGAATATTTTTTAATTCTTTATGCGAATTTAGGGAAAGTGTTAGTCACCATGGCGTCTGCTGTTAGAGGACAAAACTTTGTTTTTAAAATATTTTTTTTGTTTATATATTTTTTAATTATTATATTAAAGATGTCACGTGGAACATGGTGTAATGGTTGCAGCTCCTTACAAACATGTTGTACAACAAAAAACTTGGCGATTAAAAATAGTTGCGGAGAGTTTATTGCCAGTTCTTCTCTTCCGTTCTACGCCCTTGATTTGAGAACTGGCAGTAAATGTAAACTTAGAAGCATTTAATATGTATTTCTTTACTGAAATTCATAAGTGTACATTGTGATATCTAAATGAATAAATGATTTTGAGTTTGAATTTGTTAGAAAGGAAGTATATTACCTGTATTTATTTAAATATTAAAACAATCGAAACGGATACATATTTTTTATGAATTTGAATGGGTTTCCTTATTACATAAAAAAATTGAATGTCGGCAATGTTAAACATAGCTTGTTTAAGCATGTCCTTAGTATTTTATATATATATGTTTATTCCCTATACAGACAACTCTCCACTAATAGCGTCTGTATAATTAGCTGCTATCCAAGCTAGGCTAGGAACCTATGGCCTCAGGAATGCTAGTGACTTGATTTGTTTTTTTTAATTAATATATTTTGTACTATTAAATAAGCTTCACATTCTTGCTCTTCTTTTTAATTATTTTAAAAGGAAGATGTCCCTCACATAAATAATCTGCTATTATTAAATTTCTCTTTGTAAATGCCTAATTAAAATTAAAATTATAACCTGTTTTTAAAGTATATAAAAGAGAGGTTCACAAAATTACTTCAGTATAACTTATAAAGAGCAAAGCTATATTTCAATATTCAAGAACTATCAAAGCCCACTTTATTATTCATTTTCCAAGAACCAACATTCGTTTAATTAAAAATGCCATTTTCACAGCTTTCAAATATAGCGAGCGTGATAAACGGCGAAACGTAAAAAAAATAAAGAATTGAAACATTTGTTCAAATTAACTGTCCAGTTAAAATTGCATAATATTGAATAAGTTTTAATTAAAAATCCCTTTCTGGGAAGTTCGGACACAATTGCCGCAATTGTCCAGCGTATTCTACGTTGGTAACTTTTGTGTTTAGCAGAGTTTTGGTCAACTTGCCGAATGTCGAGTCTAGCTGTCACACCGGACATAACGAATCCTTATTGTTTAATAAACGAAGTTTTTGCGTCTAAGGTTAATTCAACCACTATAAAATTGAATTTCTATGCATCGTTTTAACCAATTAGATCTTTAGGGAAATCATAACATGGTTTAGTTACTTTAGTGTTTGGTATTTACAAAAAAATAATTTCAACGATGAAGTATTATGATATATATCTGATTCTGGGTCATATAGCTATAATTGAGCTTGGTCATATAGCCTTTGAAGCCTTTTACTGGAAATAACTAGGTCCGTATCAGTTCAAAAATAGCTATCTGTAATTTCACAAACACGTTTAAAGGAATTTCACAATAAGTGTGCTAATTTAATTTACGAACCATGAAGTGTCGCCTCATTTTAATTAAATGTAGTAAACCTTCTTTGTTATAATATTGACTCATAATTGTATATATTGTGCGCTTTCTCCGACCTAGAGCTCCTCAAACAAACTAACCACTGACATGCCGGTGCGAAGGCCCCAGTGGCCTAGGCGAAGTTGCATATATATTTAATAGCTGGATATACTCTATATCACGATTCAGGGTGTGACGTCAACGTAATGTCTGTAGCCGCTGTATGTACGTGTCGCTTCAAGTCCGTAAGCGAGTGACACATAAAATAAAACTTCTTTACCGAAACACTATATTAGAATACTTTCATAACTCAAGGGCTTCAAAGTAAAATAATGCATGAAAATTCAGACATAGACGTTGCAAAGAGAGATTTAATTAACTCTAATCGAAATCGTTTCTATAGTAAATGTCTTCAATGTATTGATATGATTTTATTACGGGCTTGCCCGTTTGACCTCTGTATTGGCTGTATTAGCTCATCTGATGTATAGTGATGCCGCATTGACAATCTCAGAAATACTTCAGTAGGTAGCTGGTACCACATAGTGGTGGTGCGCGGCAAAACTCCTTCAAATAACGCTCAGTTATGGAACAACGATCGTCGAGATGATACGGGTGGCTTTTCTCTTTCTCTATCAATCCGATCATGTCTCTCGCTAACCACACTGAAAATCTCTTTTCCATACAGTTAATTTCATACGTTTTTATAAGTACGTAAATATATTATTACGAGACATTAAAGTCCCTACGACTTGTGTTTAAAATTTCAGGTCACATAAACAATAGACGCTCAATAAACAGCCTTTAATGTGGTTCTTTCGTATATTATGCGAATCACGCGTCTCCGAGCCATAATGCACGTGACAATCCGTTTAATCCCTTCCGTTGTTGGCGCCACCGAAAGGACCGATATTAATTGTGTAATGATTTAAGTAGACAGTATGAAATACTACTTCGGATGTTCATATAACACACTCTGTTTTATGGAACTTTTCAATACATGTGCGCAAAGGATACGTTTAACATTGTGAGGAATCCAAATCAGCTTAGATACATTCGTGTGTCAAGCATTGAAATTTAGCACAGAAAATCATTTATTAATATCATTTTTGTATATTACAGAATACAGTATTAAGACTACATATGTTACCAATGTTAATCTTCAAAATTGCACATTTGTAAACCTTGAAAATAGTACATAGAACTTGTGAGTTTCTATATAAATTAAAACATTTTCGTAAATGATTTTTTCTTAAAATATACTAGGACAAGACAGACGTAATCTACACACGCCCTGTTAAAAATCATCTTATTGTAAATCTAAACCATTCTCAAATCTACTGCAACCGTTAGAATTATATTTATTACAAACCCACCCAGAGAAGATGAAAAACAAATGACAAACAAAAGCTCTCAATAAAAACTCATTAAATGTATTAAACAAACCCAAGGACCCTCGGATGTCATCAAAATTTTCGATATACTTAACTAATTATTCACAATGTGTTTTGTGTTGTATAAATATTTGATAACGTTATTACAAACTCTAGTTAACACGGAACGCGGCCTGATAATATGATATTAATTAATTAAGCTCATAAATGTAGCGAGTAACGCGAGTTAACTTTACTCATTTCGAGCGCAAGAAGCTTTATTTCTTGCTGAAAACATAATGAACAAGTGACTAACTAGACTGGTGTTAAATTTTTTATTTATAAGGCGTCGCGGTATTTACGCCTTTAGACACACAGCTTGTACTTTCTTAAGAAAGTAATTTTAGTACAAATAAATACATCTTAGTCAAAAGAGAATAATAATACTTTGCATTAATCAGTTTATGTTTTAAAAAATCGCATTATTATTAATACAGTTTTGTCATTTTTAATTAATTGTATTAAATAAAAAAAATATTAATTATGATGTTTGCAGTTTGAATAGTGTAAAAGAAGAAATTTTTGTAGATGGTAATAGATTTTACTAATACAAAAACTAACCGTAGCAAAGATTTATTACATAAAATAAATGTCGCTTCATCGTCTTAGCTTTAAATTTCTATATCTGTTTCGTGATTTATTATTCTTAAGAGCTGATCACCAAGTAGGTGATCCTATTATAGACACATCAATTTTTAGGTCTAAATTATGTCGGTTTCCAAGCGTTGACTTTCGTCACTACACGAGCGAATGTACAGAAATAAAAGCGTTCAACAGTTGAGAGGCGCACACTCAAACCACAAGGCCAGAATTGGTTTAAATAATATAACTAAGCACAAAACAATTATTTCACACTATAAACAATTATAGGAGAAAAATAATACTTTGCATTTTTTGGTTGCCTGAAAAAGATAAGGCCGCCAGTTACCCTCCTTTTGATTTAATTATGTTAAATTTTTCTTAATTTGTAATGTAACGAAGTATTAATAAAATAAATGAATTAATTAATCAGTTTATGTTTTAAAAAATCGCATGATTATTATTAATACAGTTTCAACATTTATAATTGTAGCACCATTGATTTTTTTTAACAATTATAACGCCTAAAAGTATTCATATGTAATACATTTTGCCCTCACTTAATGCATGTCATGCAATTCTGAAATACCCAACTGTAAATTTTAATATGATTAAATTAAGTTTGAGCGTTATAACTTACGGAAGCTAAGACAAAGCTCTTCAGACGACCGCCGGTGTGGAAAACCCTCTACCGCAGTGGAACGTTGATGAAGACATTCCCCTCAAATTGCACCCCAAATGCGGTTACAAGATCATTATGGATGAGTATTGTTAGACGTAATTTATTACATAACAAATATAACATATAGTCAAGCTTGATAACAGATAACATTGGCATGTATGGTTTTTTTAAACTGCTAACATACCTACTAGCTTGCTTGTAGACATTTAAATAAGTTCTTCTCGAGTTAGAATAGTCTTTTTTTTATTTTTATAAATACATATTAAATTATACCAATAAAGAAAACATTAATTCACTGAAGTAATGATAATCTCATCTACTCAATAATTTGGTACATTTCATTTAAAGGTGAATTGATTAAGATTATTTGCAATAAGGTTATTAGTAATATTAGATGGTTTAATTAATAACCTGTTTATATAAATAAAATGTTTATTAATATACATTTATGTTTAATGAAGCAGAGTACCAAAGACGTTGTTCTTTAATCGTACACATTTTCGGCTTGTTCTGCACAACTGGTTATGCTTATTATGAGTTCTCTATTTCATAATTCGAAATTTGAAAAACTAATGAAAATGTTCTAATATGTGTATTGTAATAACGGCTCCGACCCTCCTAGTCGTCCTCGTATCGTCCCTCAGAGATATTTTATTATGATAAATAATCAGTTTAAAATCACATAGGTAACATATTTGGTATGCAAGAAATTACACAGAAGAATATCTGAGGATATTACATGGTTCCACACTCGCCACAATAATTACACTATTGTAGTGCCTAAGTATTCATAAGCACGTATGCACGCTGTCTAATCAATCACTGTTCTAATCAGCGCTGGGCTCTTTAGTCCGTGATTACGTACGGTGTTACTTTCAAATCACGTCTGGGCCTGTAATAAAACAATTAGCTACTTCACTTTGTACTGGAATCTCATTGGGATAGGCATTTGAATTCGACCTTTAATTGCGCGATATATTTTTGAATATTTGGACCGTGAATTGTGGTGTCATGTTTGGGAGATTCGTCATTTAATGAAATATTTAGGACTTTTCAAAAGACTTCTGTTTGCTTTTTTCCAGTCTCAAAAATACAATGGCTAAACCGATTTATTTCCAAAAAAATCAAAATCTACACTACATTATAAAACAGAAAATAACAGTTCAAAATTATCTTCCAGAAACTTTCAAATAATTCTTAGTAGTAAAACATTTTGATACTAATAAAGAAAATGTAAGGTGTCTTAACGCTTTGCGATTTAACTTGTCAAAGTAATAAATGAACTCTTGCGACGAGATAATCTCTTCAACTCGTCAATTTGTATGATGATTTGCAAATTAAAATAATGTTATAATTCATGTTCTATATGAGAAATAAAATATAGAATTAAGATGACAGAATTAAACAAAAATAATTTAACACTTTTGGATTAGTTTTTATGAATACTTTCAAATAAATAAACAATTATTTTGAATTTTTGCATATTTTTTGTTTTATTTATAAAAAGTTTTTTCTATGTTTAAACAGATTTTTTGCAGGTAGATGTTATGAAAGTAATACGTAATTTAATTAGCTTCTATTTAGTTTTGAAGGTAAAGTTTTTAATGTATACAAATACCTGATAACGTCTGGCTTCTTCTCTCTTTTAAAGTGCAAGTTTATTTGTTCACTACACTCACATAAGACAACATGGAAACAGTATCGAAGATCTTCCAGTTATTCTTAAAACCGATGTGGTATAATTCCGTAAGGATCGTATAAGCTAAATCTAATTGATTACACCATCAATTCGTTATATTTTAACATAAAATCCTTTATATATCTATAATACTCTTCATACTACGACTACTACTACTTCTTCGTCTTGGCTATTCCTTAAAAATTAAGGTTGGTGTGATCTTTTCTTTTCTATATTTATACATTTTCAATTTTCTGTCAACTGCTGATGACCTTCAAATATGTAATCAAATACAGTACCCACCAATGGCGCACGAGACTGATGCATTTCTATAACTCCTTCAATTACATATTTTATTTTAGGCAAGTAGGTCATCCTGTTAAAAATATACCGCACGTATGCCACCTGTACCACAAAAAACGGTTCGGTGGCCGTCGATACACAATCTTATACTAGAATATTAAGTCCTGAGTACATACCTCGTTAAAATATCTTCTTATCAGGAAGAAAGGCACACAATATTATCAGCCGTAAGGATTTGGAGATATTCTATTAGTTTGGGAATAAAGAGAGGTTAGACTGATATTAGCTAATACTTTGTCTCACGATAGTACTCAAAAACGCACTAAACACTCACTATAAATTTCTAAATAGTGGACGAAACTATTATCAATTATAATTAACAAAAAGTATATATCAAAATAAAAATGTGTCTAACGCAACCCTAGTAAATCTCAACAACGAGTCAACTAATAAATGTAAAGATCGGCCGAGAAAAAATATTTGGGATCACCCTCATCAAAAATTATTAAATTGAAATTATGTATTTCGAACACCGCCTCTGAAAACGAATACAAGAAAAAAGTTCTTGTAGTCTTATATATCGAATACGTTCAAGAATTACACACTTACTAATGCTTTACGTAATAAGGAGTATACTGTCATAAGAGCGCCATTAGACGGTATCAACCACATATATTTAATATTTAATAAGTGACATCAAACTGTTACTAAATAATTGGACATTATGAGCACTTCTCTCATTACATAGCCACTTGAGCATTTCCCAAGGGGTGCAGCGCTTTACATATTTGACATATATAATTTAACGTTTGCGATATGTAAATTACTCAACTAAGGACCCTCTCCCATTATTCGAAGTTATTCGATTCGCTTCGAATTTCGCAGAAGTTGGACGAATCTTTTGTGAATATTATACGAGGCTGTTTGATCTTTGGCGAGTATCAAAGTATTTCTAAGTTCGTAGATTAATAAACTGAATGAACACGTTGAATGGATGAAAACATTTTAATTATATTTAAACTCATTCTTTGAACGTATAAAAAATTCTTAAGTTATAATTCAAATGTTACCTTTGGAATGCAAGTTGTCGTATGTTTTATGGTAATTTTTTTGGTTCTTGTAGATTTTTCTTTCGTTTATTTAAATTATTATATATATTTTATTTTTAGGTTATAACATTTACGTTTATTGTGTGATGTGTGTAGCTTTCACTCTAATATAGTAAATCAATGTTGCGGGCGACAGCAACTCAAGCTGACTTTTCGATTCAAGTTATTATTATATTTGTTTATATCTTTTTCTATTAAGTATTCAAGCAAATAAATGTTTTCATTATTTCAAGAAACAAGAGTAATTTCTTATTCTTATGAATAATGTTTACTAACTAAACACAAACATTTGTATCAGAGAAAAATCCGTGTTATGCTTGTGGTTCGCCGTTGTGAGCTTTAGTGGTTCTGAGGTCATGTTTTAGAACTTTGGCTCAATTGAATTTTGTTTCTATACAATTAGAAATTGCTCAAATGGTAATTCGAAACAATGATGACTCGGAAAAAAACTGTATTTATTAACCCGAAAATCAATCGTGTTTAAAAAAAACTGATTAGCAGGTGCCGATGACAACGAAAGACATCCAATGTAATTTATAAAGAAAGATTTTTTAATACTTGCAAAGATTAAGTTAAAAAACTACTTGACCGATTCAAAATTTTCTCACCAAAGCCTTGAGTACCACGGGATGTATTAGTTTTCAAAATAACTAAAGTATTATGTGTCCAGGCATGTGAGACCGCTATACAGTCTTGCATAGCGAATGACAGAATTCCCTACAAAAAAATTATAGTTAATTCTCGTACATTAATCGCATAAAGCTTTACCAAAATTACACAGTGACAAACAATTTCAACAAATTGTCATGTTAAACAAAATTGGGCCGCCGCCTGGCTTCGTAATAATTAATCTGCAATTAAACCTCGATAGAATATTTAATTAAACATGTGACTGACTTTGGTATGCTGACATATTGAAGCTATGTATTAATTATACCCTAATTAGCGAAAAAGCTTTCTTACTCATTGTTTCAATAAATGTACAAATATGTTACCAACGTTAATAATTTGACGAAAACAGTTTAAAGGCTGATTTAGTTATACGAGATGAAGAAAGGTGAACTACTACTTTTACTAGCTTAGAAGAGGATCCTCGATTTAGTGGATCATTGGATGTGACTCTTATTTCACCGTGTCATCTCAATCTATAATAAAATTAATTAACTGTTAATTACTTACGAAGTCATGTGGAATATGGTGTAATGGTTGCAGCTACTTACAAACGTTGTGTAAAACAAAAAAACTTGGTGTTTAAAAAGAGTGGCGTAGAGTTCATTACCAGTTCTTCTCGTCCGTTCTACGCCCTCGATTGAGATTGGCAGTAAATGTAAAATTAGAAGCATTTAATATATATTTCTATTTTGACGTTCATAAGTGTGCATTGTGTTATATGCATGAATGATTTTGATTAGATTTTTGATGCAAAGTTAGACTCTAGTAGACTTAATATGTTATGCGGACGATACTCTTGTGACGACCAAGGGCTGTAATTATTGTAATTATTAGGAGGTACTGCTGGAATGGGTAGGAAGTAGTGATGACTTGGAATCTGAAGTTATATGTTTTGCTAGGTGGTCAGCATCGACTTCGAAATATCTCGGGTTATAAATAGTTCTTGATGCCCGTAGGACTTTCAAATTTCATTTTGCAGCCCTGTCACCCAAGCTTGCAATGGCCTTGGGGTCGTATAATTCCAAATATCAGTGGACCCAGCGCAGTTGGCTCCTTTTACTGGAATAGTGCGTACGAAGGCTCCTTATGGGTGTTTGATATAGGCAAATAAGGTAACATCTTTAAACAGAGCTATACTGAGGCAGTCACAGCGTTAAGTTGCTATTATAATTGCAAGAGCATGTATCTTGTGATGCGGCATGTGTTATAGCTACTCTGCCTTGGCACTTGGAAGCGTTGGCTTTGGCAGACATTTTTTTAAAGAAGGGCCGATGCCAGGAGTGTTGGTGTTGACCTTCGTCTGGAGGTAGTCAAGGTCTAGAAGGAGGAATGTCGCCGTTAAATTTTGCAAAAATGGAGGGACGACTTAGGTCTACTAACCGTTGATCTTATTCATACGTTCAATACAAATCGATTTGTATTGTTTAGTTATCTAAATCGGAGATGTGTGATGGTGTGTATGTAGGTGGGGTGCAGTGTGTGTAATACCGCTTATTCATTCTGCCCTTTAAGGCCCTATCCCAGCACGAATTTCTGTGTCAGTGTCTCGGGGTGGACTGCGGTACGCAATGGAGAGCTGGAGCACTAAGGCGCGCCGGCCCTTAATAACAATTGGTTATCTAAAACATTAAATTTATATAATTTTATCATTATTTTTCTAAAATGGATTACTTGACTTGCGATAAAATATTTCGTGTAAATTTCAAAATCATGTTCTATATTCATTTTCGTTATAAAATGAAATCAAAGTGTCAAAAATTGATAATGTTTGGATTTTTTTTGTATCGAACGAAGTTATTTAAATAGTGTATCGATCTTTCAAAATGGTTACATAAACTAATCAACTCCACCATATATTTTTTACATTCGCCATACTTCAAGAAGACAATAAATGGAAAGAAACAATGTGCTTTTCTGGAGGTTGGCGACCTTATAGGCCCTTAAGCATATTCTGCTATGTAAGTTTAATTCCAAACTGTCGCAATTAAGTGTGAATAGTCTTACATATTATTATACAATTATTTTGTCAATTGTAATGTTAAGTTTTACTACAGTTGGTATGGCTTATGTGACATCAATAATTATTTATTAGTACATATGAAACGTAGGAATAATGGTATTGATTATATTTTACATTTTCCTACTTTTTGGAACAATTTCAGGCCTAAACAAAATTAAAAATATAGTCCTAGTCAACGGTAAAAATAGTCTCGCAATTAGTGGAAATCGATTGGCCCAGTCGTTAATAAACTCTTAAATTTTTGTTACAAGAGGAGCACTTGAAGGTTTATTATGCTAAATGTTAAAAATGCCCCAAAAATTTATACATTTTGAAAATATGGTTACAAATTTCCAACGAGGATTGGAAAAAAATGCCCTTTTTAATTTGCAATAGCCTAAAGGTGGTTCAAATATAGAATCTTTCTTTAGGGGAAGTGGTCGTCAAGTCATAATATATAGCGATTAAATGAAATTAAATATTCAAGTGTGTATTGTTGTTTTGTTTCAAGATATTTATTTCTCCAAGCTAATATCATTTTAGGAATAAAAGTACAACAGCATGTCAGATAGAAATAGAATATCAAAAAATAAAATCAAAACAAAAAATCCACCAACACACATACACATGCACAAACTATTATCTATAATTTATGTGAAAAAAATATAATCCAATCAATATTTTATAACCAATGCAGCGATCTAACCGCTATGTATTTTCCACACTCTTTCGTATTAATTATCACAATCCCAATGTACTATTATTCGTTTAACTTGTTATTCCAAAACATTACATTATTATTTTTTACATTAATACGAGTAGATAGACCTTATGAAAGAAGTTGTGGAGAATACGAATTTCCAGTAAAATATTGTTAGAATCGGGTCCTCGCATTTTTTTTAATTACAAAAAAAATTTACAATGGACAGTTTAATTCCAATTTCTTCACTATAGTTAGTCGCCTATAACTTAAAGCACACATAAAAAAGGCGAATCAAACAAACTCACCGTAACGTTATTTCACAATTGAAACCCCTGACTTTATTTTAATAATTTTTAACAATTCATCCTTTATAAGCTTAAATACCTCCACACCTGTTTGCTCCAGGGCATCACTGTTTGTACTTATACAGTAGCTTACTTGAGCCGAAAGATTTAACGGATCCTTCAGGGCTCTGCTTATTGTTAGTGATGTCTCTTTGCCTTCCTGTTTAACCAATCTTTTGTTTTCTAGTGAAGTTAAAAGTATAAAAAACAACGAGTCTTGAACTCCACAAAAGATTACTAAATTTAAGTTTGCCCTTGTATTTTTAGGCGAGCTTTTTGAAACAAGAGATTTTTTTAAATGGCAATATTTTCACAGGTTCTCCAATTAAGCCTAAACAAATACACGCGGATAATTACTTTAGTTAATTTTGAAAGAATTGTTTGAATTATAAAGCTTTTATGTCGACCTATATTTTTTTCAATGTATTTTTAGATTTTGACTTTATGTTATATTTCACAATCATCACAAGTGTATGGGACCAAAACTGATCACGTCTGTTTTTGTTTTACGGATTATTAAACAGTAATTAAAAGCAAGAAGCTTTCGCCGGAAATCAAACCCAGTAATTAGTTAGTTAGGTCTTGATATAATGTATTATGTATGCTATTTTACAAATTGTTATATGCATTATAGTTAAATAAAATAAAGTGAATAGGAATGGAAAATCAATTAGTCAGGCAATAAAAAATATTATTTAAATATAATTTAATAACAAAGTCCTTTTATTAACAAAGTCGAAAGTTACGCAATCACAAATCATGGTACGTCACATTTTCAACCACCCGCAAGCATTCGAGTTTATTAAAATTTCGTTTTGGTACAATGGAAATACCAATTAATTGGCTCGTTGTAAACAGATTGTTTAATTAAGGAAACGAAATGAATAAGGAGAGTTTAGCAACGAGTCAAATTAATTTTAATGATAAACGGTTTACATGGCACCCTCCTGAAATATATCAATTGTTGCCTAACTTTTCAGTATTTATTGTTTAACTTATAAATACCATTATAATCTTTAGCTTTGGCCGGCTTATTAATATCATAATATGCCAAATTTTTCCATTTCTCCGACCGTGTACCTTAGCTTATAAACTCAATAATGAATACATTTTAAAATATTGAAAGAAAACTAATATTTTACCGCATTAAAGCTATTTGTATTATTATAAACTTATAATTATTTTACATAAGTTTAAATTTTTCCGACGTTTCGCGTGCTTTAAAGCGTGCGTGGTCACGGTGACTGAAGACAAAAAGTGTTGAATGTCAAACGTATCACAGCTGTAGAGAAAGTTGTGTTATCTGTATTTATTTCCCCGGAGTTGGTATCGACTAAAATATGACGGGTTTTTGCAGAAATTTAAGTTTATAGTATTTTTTCAATGTGTAAAAGCTATGTTAACAAAAGACAATACTATATTACATATATATTAATTACCAATATGTTAATATGAGATTTAATACATTAAGGGGTTATTTAAGTTATTTATATGAAAGGGTAATGACATTGTATAAGGCTTATTTTTATTTTTATTGAAGGCGTTGCCAGTCGTTATATATACGCGTTAATTTCGACAAACATTTCTTGTGTATTTTCGGGTTTTTTATATTATATAACCCCTCGTTCATTCATATCGCTCCACGATATAAGAGCTACGCTCACAAAAATTACATCGAATTGTAAACTTCCTTCGGGTTTTTCTTAGTCGGCTAAAAATTACAGTGAAATATGACGAAATAAGAAAAATTTAAATATTGCAATAATTTAACTGTAATACAATAAAAAAAAATCAATCAAATCAGAATACGTTTATTCAGTTTAGATGTCTCTCAGCGCATGCTTATGAATGTCAAAAACGTTTACAAAAAGAAAGAGCAAGTCTACGCCATCAAAAGCCATAAAGGGTTGATAGAAGTATCCCAGGTACTCAGACTGGTTTCCAAATAGTGTTTGGTTTGGTTTGGTTTGGTTTGTAGTGGGAGTGCCATGCTGTAGTGGGAGTGCCATGCTTGTAGTGGGAGTGCCATGCTGTTGCTTTCGGGCTTCAGCCAATCGGGCAGGCACGACCGGGGCAGTACCACTGTCTCACAGAAAACCGGCGTGAAGTGATGCAATAGGTTCATCTTATTGTACTCGCGTTTCGTGCGGTGAGTGAGACTCCCGGAGCCCATCAATTCCCCCCTCCCCCAGAATATGAAGATGCAGTTTAAACAGAGATTACCCCAGGGGGGTACCACACGTTTCCGCTGTGGAGAATCCCCCTCTGAGCGTCCATCATCGGAACAATCAGTATTCGGTGGTGGATGCACAGGCTGCCCTTCGTATTCTGGGGTGGGCAAAAACTGCTCAAAAAACTATAAGTTTCGATCTCGGGGCAAACGGAAGAATTTACCGAAGGCATCCCCTTCCACGCTCTCAGTGGACTTTACCAATGTTAGGGGGCTCAACTCTAATCTTAACGCGGTTCACTTTCACCTCGAAACTGCGAAGCCGGCCTTATTCTTCCTTACTGAGACTCAGATATCCTTCCCGGCTGATACTTCCTACCTCTCCTACCCGGGGTACAAATTGGAACATTCATTTGTGCCGCGGGCGGGAGTTTGCGTGTACGTCAGAGAGGATATCTGTTCTCGTCGCCTCGGGTCGCTTGAAGGAAGGGACCTATCTAGCCTCTGGCTGCGCGTAGACTGCGATGACCATCCGCGATTCTACGCATGCCTGTATAGGTCCCATAGCGGAAATACCGAAACTGAGCGACTCATTGAGCACATCCAAATGGCTACAGATTCCCTGCTCGAAGGGGTTCCTACCGCTGAAATCGTGATACTTGGCGATTTTAACGCTCACCATGCCGATTGGCTCGGTTCGGAAACCACCGATCACGCGGGAAGATCCTTTCACGACTTTGCTTTAGCTTACGACCTGTCACAAATGGTCCCTGCGATTACGCGAATACCAGATGTGGATGGTCATAAACCCTCTTTGTTGGACCTTCTGCTGACCTCACATCCGGAGACCTATCAAGTCTCTGTTGACCCGCCATTGGGTTCATCGGATCATTGTGTGGTCCGGAGTACTGTGCCTACTACGCGCCCTCCTCGGCCCCGTTTTTCGGGTTGTCGTCGTATTTGGCACTATCGGTCAGCAGATTGGGATGGGATGCGGTCTTTCTTTGCGTCCTACCCTTGGGGGCCTATGTGCTTTTCGTCGGAAGCTCCAGATTCCGTCGCTGCCTCTGTCGCCGAAGTGGTTCTGCAGGGCATGGAACTTTTTATTCCATTCTCTGCGGTGCCGATCGGTAGCAGGTCACAGCCCTGGTTTAAGCGTTCTTGCAAGGCGGCATCGCGTCGAAAGCGAGAATGCTTTAATGCATGGGCGGAGGCGGCGATATCTCGTGATGCCAATACCAGCGAACATAAAAAAGCATATAACTCAGCCTCCAGGTCCTTCAAACGGGAAATCGCTAAGGCAAAGTCAGAGCACATCGCCAGATTTGGCGAGAGATTGGCCCAACTCCCTTCTGGGACTCGAGCCTTCTGGTCTCTGGCCAAAGCTGTACAAGGGAATTTTTGTCAGCCATCGATACCACCGCTGCACAGAGAGGATGACTCGCTCGCCCACACTGCGAAGGAGAAGGCCGACCTCTTGGGCTGTCTCTTTGCGTCCAACTCGACTTTGGATGACCGGGGGAGATCACCACCGGCGATTTCGCGGTGTGATAACTCAATGCCGGAAATCACATTCCAGCAACGTGCTGTTCGGAGAGCACTATCTTCCTTGGACATTCATAAGTCGAGCGGGCCGGATGGTATCCCTCCAATTGTGCTGCGTACATGTGCTCCTGAGTTGGCTCCGGTCCTGACGCGCCTTTTCCGGTACCTGTACTCGCTCGGCACTGTCCCGAAGTGCTGGAAGACCGCTTCGATACATCCGATCCCTAAAAAAGGCGATCGCACTGATCCATCCAACTATCGCCCAATCGCAATAACCTCCTTGTTCTCCAAAATAATGGAATCCATTATTAATGGCCAGCTCTTGAGTTATCTAGAGGGCCACCAGCTGATTAGCGATTATCAGTACGGCTTTCGTCGTGGTCGTTCAGCTGGCGACCTTCTAGTATACCTTACTCATAGATGGGCAGAGGCAATTGAGTCCAAGGGGGAGGCACTAGCGGTTAGTTTGGACATAGCGAAAGCCTTCGATCGGGTGTGGCACAAAGCACTGCTCTCGAAGCTACCAGCCTACGGGCTTCCTGAGAAATTATGCGACTGGATCTCCAGCTTTCTAGCCGATCGGAGCATCAAGGTCGTCGTCGACGGAGCATGTTCCGACCTTAAACCCGTGAATGCTGGGGTCCCACAAGGCTGTGTTCTGTCCCCGACCCTGTTTCTTCTGCATATCAATGACATGTTGCAACTTAGCAACATTCATTGCTATGCGGACGACAGCACTGGGGATACTCTTTACACTGGCCGGGCAGGTATTTCTCGGGCAGTTGTCGATGAGTACCGGAACAAACTTGTGTCTGAAGTCGAAACTCTTTTACGTGGAGTCTCGGACTGGGGTAGACTAAACCTAGTCCAATTTAACCCCAAGAAGACACAAGTTTGCGCGTTTTCCGCGAAAAAAATACCCTTTGTCGCTACTCCTCTTTTCGAAAACACTCTTCTTGAAGCCACAGCCAGCATCGGAATACTTGGCGTTGACATATCGAACGACGTTCAGTTTCGCGGTCATTTGGAGGGAAAGGCTAAATTAGCCTCCAAAAAGCTTGGTGTGCTCAGCAAGGCGAGACGGTACTTCACTCCGGGCCACCGCCTGCAACTCTATAAAGCGCAAATACGGCCCCACATGGAATACTGTTCTCACCTCTGGGCGGGGGCTCCCCAGTACCAGCTCCTTCCACTTGACCGTATCCAACGAAGAGCGGTTCGAATCGTCGATGACCAATCCCTCTCCGAGCGGCTCGATCCTTTGGCGTTGCGTAGAGATGTGGGGTCACTCTGCATCTTCTACCGCATTTACCATGGAGAGTGTTCAGAGGAGTTGTTCGGATTAATACCTGCAGCTGAGTTTCAGCATCGGACGTCGAGGCAAAATACAAAATTCCACCCGTATCACCTCGACGTCCGACGTTCCACGACTGAGCGTTTCTCAAGGCAATTTTTGCCGCGCACCACCGCTATGTGGAACCAGCTGCCCACTGAAGTATTTCCGAACCAATTCGACTTAGGGTCCTTCAAGAAAAGAGCGTACAAATTCTTAAAAGGCCGGCAACGCACTCGCGAGCCCTCTGGCATTGAGAGTGTCCATGGGCGGCGGTATCACTTAACATCAGGTGAGCCTCCTGCCCGTTTGCCCCCTATTTTATAAAAAAAAAAAAAAATAAAAAAAAAAAATAACTAGGCCTCCAGCCTGGCCTTTGAATTTTAATTCCATAGTACTGTTGTTAGTTCTATTACCTTACGGAATTAGGTAGTTATATGCCTGGGCTGGTTTAATTAGTTTTTGTTAAGATAGTAGGCATTTATTTGGGCTTATTATATAACTCCTAATCTATATATTTTTTTTATATAAAAACAGGAAAACGGGCAGGAGGCACTGATATTAAGTGATACCGCCGCCAAAACGTGCGCAAGTATGTTGCCGGTCTTTAAATACATTTTGTTTCGTTGAGAATCAAACATATCACAACCCAACTTAGTACCACCAGCGTTGGCAGTATACTCCAATAATAATAATAATATATAATTTAATAAGAAAGTTTTTAAATTTATTCTATACTTAAATTCGACGTAAATAAAAATGTTATTATTTTATTAGAAGAGATCGCTTGTTAGCGATAAGGCTTTTTTTTAATGTAACAAAGTGTGAATAAATAAGTAATTTGTTTTATTTTTTAGTTATTAGGGAAATTAAGTTATATCTTTTTTTGTAGGATTCCGGCGCAAAATTCAATTCATGACAGTTTGATATCGTGCCAAAGTATTTGAAACACGACAAAGCTAAATAAAATTGTTTATTCAAGGTCTTATTCTGGGCAAATTTTCCGGGCTGTTGTTGCATGCCGGCCGGCCATTTATAAGTGAGCAAGCCCTCAATCGGCGACAGTCAAATGTCAATTTGACTATTTTGGTGCCGGTATTTTTTTTTATACTTTATAAAACCACTACGTACTATTTTTGTTTGTTTCAGCCAATTTATCAACAGTATGAAAGTGTTTTTTGTTCTAGTGTTATGCTTAAGAAAAAACATTGTGAAACCGGCATGACTTAGCCAGCAGGCACAGAAGACTGATCACCCACTTGCCTATTAGAAAAATTAACAAATGATCACGAAACACATACACATAATTAAAGTCAGATATTTTTATAACAGTAAAAACAAGAATAAAATAAAAAATAATATTAAGTTCCTCAATCTAGCAAATCTTGACCCTTGCATCTAATGATATAAATTGTTAAAATACATTGACAACTGAATAAAAAAATAGCGGTTCACAAAATGGATGGTGAAGATAGATATCTCAATTTCATCCCTTTTACAACTCCTTCATCATTTCCATCAGGGTAATTAAACTGATTAACATTTTATAAACAAGAATTCAAACAATTGAAATGACATACCATAATATATGCCATAGTTCACATTTTCGCAATATTCGTGCATACAGTCGCGTGCTAGTACTTAATCTACTTTGACCTATAAAGTATGCCCATTCTTTGTAAAGCCAATTACCATGATCTATGGCTGCCTACGTAAACTGCTTAATAAATACGGAAATTGTTATTAATGAGGTGTTAACGAGTGTTACTTCTTTAACGTTTTTAGTACATTTGTTTTAATTGCCTCGTTAATTTACTTTCTTTCATTACTGGATTTATACAACTCTTTAATCATTTTTATTTCGTGATTTAGAATTAGGTATGAAATCCCAAAACCTATGAGAAACTTTTTTCTATAATTTGTCCAAAAAAATATAATACACTAAATTCACAAAGACCTTTGTTAAAGAAACTAACGTGAGTTCGTAAAGACTATAATAATAACTCCTTCAAAAATTCAGTTATAACCTGAAATATTACACAGTTAAAACTAATGTCGCATAACGTAGAAACTAAATGAACTGATCACACAAGATTCTCCTACGGTTCAAGTCACTAGCGACAACAAATATAATCAATATAATTATGTCCACTTTGACATATAAGCGTCGAGCTTGGAAATACAAGTATAGTATAGTGGGAGTATTGTCATGTATTTTAAGTAGATTAAGCCCTAAAAAATACGTTCTATTGAACTGTAAATGTAATCTTTGCTATTTTAATATGGTTTTGTTGTCGAGTCCACGTGGCCTCCCAGCTGAATTGCAAGCTATATAACAATGTATTTATTTGTTATAATATATGCTTCTTTTGGTTTATTAAATAGTTTATTTCCTGATACAGTGGTCAATCAAAAACTCTTTGAAAGTATCTGACAACGTACAAAAATATACAGAAAATAAGAACATTAATAAAAACGTTATAAGTAATGTAATGTCAAAAGCTTCGCTAAAAGCTCGTCGCTTGTTCCCTAGGGACCGGCAAGCTGTCCTTTGCTGTCAGTGTCCACACCAAATTAATGTCACTCACGTTTATTGGCGGATGCGTAAAAACAGTAGCCGACCCAACGCGTCAAAACTATAAAGTTAACCCATGGGCGATACTGATAGTTATCGGGCATTTTATTTACGACTTCGATACATCGGGTTTCTTCAACCTAATTAGAATGTTTCAAATTCTTTTTCTCAGATGAAGTTAGGGAAGTTATTAATTATATTAACTGTTCCGATTTTGTAAGCTATGAAGTATATAATTGGCATCTGATTTTAAAATTCTACTTTAGATAGTTCTTGAGACGTTAGAATTCAACTCTCCAATTAAAAATAATTATTCAAGTCAAAAGTCAAGAATAATTTATTCATGTAGGAAACACAATGTACACTTATGAACGTCAATAAAAAGGCAGTATACATTAAATGCTTCTAATTTTACACTTAATGCCATTGCTCAAATAACGGGCGTAGAACGGAAGAGAAGAACTGGCAATAATCTCTCCGCCACTCTTTTTAATCGCCAAGTTTTTTGTTTTACACAACGTTTGTAAGGCAACTATTACACTATGTTCCACATGACATCTTAAGTAATAAATAATAATAGAATAAATTAAAAACAAAGATTTTTTCTCAGATTGTTGATTGATCAGCAGGAGGCATGGGCACGACTTACATTGTCGTGGGAACAACACGCAATTATATAGTCAAAATAACTAACATTAATTAACATATTGTATATGCACGTACAAACAGTACAGTACCAGTAAAAAATACTTCGAAATATCTAATATGTGATCACCCGCACTTTAAGCGAGTCTCATGTACCTATATAAAAAATCCAGAATAAAACATGTTTCATAATTAAAATGTCACCTATTTTATCCCTTAATAGTGACTGTTGGTAGCGTTATTGGTAGATAAGGTAAGGCTTAAAATATTTGTTACTCTTAAATTAGTTTAGATCGTAATGTTCAATGATGACTAAGTGAAAAGACAATTAATTTAAAAAGAAATGCTGTTGTAAAGCCGTGACTGATTGCTGTAAAGCGTTGACACGTTAGGCTTGTTTCTTGGCTCTTTAAAGTTTTTTTGTGAATCAATTCGACTTAGAAATAAGAAAAGGGTGTCCCAATTCTTAAAATACTGGCAACACCAAGTGTCCTCTGACAATGCATCGTATCTATGGACGGCGGTAACACTTATATAAAAAAGGACTTTATTGCTATTTAATAATACTTATGAAACACCGAAAACATAAGAGAAAATGCAAAACTGGCCTTGTTTCTAATAATTTTCTTTCTTTCCAAAACGCATTGTGACCAGGTGGTACCATTTACATCAAGTAACCCCCGTGTTTATTCATCCCCACCCCTGTATTAACTATAGTCAACGTTTAATGTATTGTCTTAACAGACACAAGACTTTTCATATCTGTGAAATCTCTCCCGATGAGTATCACATGTGAATCGTAAATAATTCAAAATCGTCGCTGGCCAAGACACGCCGTAACGTCCTTTAAATCAAGATTAAGTACGCGTAAGGGCCGTACCTCAGAGACTGTCGTCAATAAATCAAGGGTTAAATAAGAAATTCGCTCTTTCTAATCCCGTGTGACTTCAAAGTGATGTTAAAAATATTTTAACATGTTATCATGAACAAAACACCGGATTCAAAATAAACTTTACACTACGAACGCGTTAATATTTTAGACTTTATTTTTTATTAGTTTTATCTCCAAAAACTATTGAAAGTCAGTGTTTGACTATTCAAGTAAAGGTATGCGTTATTAAGACATAGGGTGTGTTTTAAGAACCTAGTCCGTTATTTCTTTGTCAACTTGATTAGACAGATAACCAGTACTTAAAAAATTAATTAGATTTTGATATATTTTGTTCCCTTATTGTAATATCCTATACTTGTTATAAATATAAAACCCATAAGGTGTTCTTAGTAGTAATACTGAATAAAAAATGTTCTTAGCTATTCGTTAAAAGATAATACATTAAAAATATGAAACTTAAACAAGACCCTAAACTTACTCTATATTCAAAGTAAAATTATATAAAAGTTTCATTATCAAATAGAAACTTCTTAGGCATAAAAGTTCGTTACAGTAGTATTCATGAAGCAGAATACGAAAGATGAACAATTTTTAACTTTAATGTGAATTTCATTGTACATTTAATATGACAATACATTTATACGAAGATTTTAGAGAGTTTTTTACAGATATTTGATATCATACTTTTCGCTAAATTTTGGTTACTTTTAGTTGTTTGGTAATACACAAATAATAAGTAATAAATGTACAAACCTTTTCAATACTTAACTAGTCAATTTCTAATCATAAAATTTGCTTTACGGTATGTATGTATAAAATAAAAAACCCCAAAGTAAGAAACTCCAGTAGCTTGAAGAATACTGCGTCTACATGAACAATTTATAAACATTTTTAACTGAAATTTATGTCTCTATATGCAGCCCTGAACACTGTCAGAGCGCGTCATTATGATATGGTAAAAATGAATATGTGACACTATTGGCTCAAAATCGTGTTACCAAGTGTGTAAACTTATCTAATTAAAAACATCTTGGGGTAATATTTATTAATATAGGAAACTGATAAACGACGGATAAAAATGGATGTAATAAATAATGCGTTTGTTTAAGGTATCTTGTAATTGATCACTTAATTTCGATTACCGCCCTGAATATAACAATGAGATACCGGATATTACCTTTTATATTATTTTCATAAACAAAACCTTATGTTATGGCTAAATGAGTTTCTATCCGGATTTTGGCGCAATATAATACAAAAAATGGTTATTTATTTGTTTTTGCTATGAATAACTAAAAAGTGAATAATCTTTGTGACATGTTCAATGACTTCAAAGCTTCCAACCCGAAACTCTTAATGTTTTGCCGGGAATCAACTCTAGGTTTATTGGTGATATTTCTGGTAAACGTTTGATTCAAAAAAATATCGTAATGATTGTAATAAATATTAATACCTCTAAATCTTAGACTTTATCATTTTATATAAATATATGTATACAATTTAAAGATAACTGTATTTCAACTTCCTAAGAACAATAAAAATGATTAATATTCAAAGGAGAAAATTTAAAAAGACATCATTCCCAAAGACACAGATGTCCTAAACATTTTAAGTTTTCTAATAACACAAATGGACTTTCCCACTCACCCGAGCCTGTAATAATATTATTTTATCCCCTGAATTGAAGCATCTCGCCTGTCAACTAGCCAAAGTTTCATACTAGGGCTATCAACGGAAAGATTTTAAAGTGTCAAAAACATATGGTACACAATTAAAATTATTTTAACAATCGAAGATTTCTCGACCAGTTCTTGCATCATAAAAATAATTATAAGAAATTTTTCCTTATTCAATATTTAAGTTGGCCCATAGTAGATAGTACCAGTGACCCCAGAGCTGGTGCATTCCTCGCTCAACGAATAACTATCGCAGTGCAGCAAAGATATGCAGCCAGCATTAAAGGTACACCAAATTTTTTAAATTTGTTTTTATTTTTCTATTTATCAGTTATTATAATTACTATCGAGGCTAAGATTAATCTTATAGTAATCTGTATATTTGTGAGTAGGAAATGTATTTTTAATTTATTTCTATAATTATTGTTTTATTATATTATATTGTGTGCAATAAATTATTATTAGAAATTAGTTATTTGAGGATCACATCTAATTAAAAATATGTTTTGAGCATGTACCAACCCTATTATAGACATTTTTATTTACCTATCTCGCCCGGGAGCGGTGGAAATAAATTCTTTTTCTTAAATTGTTATTGAATCTTAATATTTTATTTTTATTTTTTCTATAACTATTGTTTTATTATAAATTTATATTCAGTGCAATAAATTATTAACATAAATGTTGTTTTTGAGGACAGTTGATAACTTGTTGCAACATAAGATTATTTTTCTTACATAATGTTTTTTAGTAACAAATAAATCACTTCTAATTAAAAAGATGTTTTGAGCATGTACCAACCCTATTATAGACATTTTTATTTACCTATCTCGCCCGGGAGCGGTGGATATAAATTCTTTTTCTTAAAATGTTATTCAATCTTCGCGTTTATCCGTTGATTTATAGCAGTAACTTATATTCGAACAAATAGACCTTTCATACATTGCAATTCAGTTTGTTTTATATATAAATAAACAAAATTTCAAACCTATACGTCAATAGCAGTGGTGGCATAGTGGTAGTCGTAGGTTCGAACCACGACCATGTGAACGTGAGTCAGGCACAGAAGGCTGATCCTACGTGCCTATGAAAAAAAAACAAATAATACGAAACAGTACAATTCTTTGGCCTGGTTGTAACGCTGCTGTATTTATTTATAAACCAACTCAAAATGTATAAATTAACATTTACCAATACATTTATACTCCAGAAATGCGATATTATATATTATATCGATATTTATTTCTCATAAACGACTAATTATGACTTCAGCTGTTCCTTAAGTTACATAAAGATCTTTCTGAGAAATTTGTACAAACATAATTTATTAAATGCTTTACAGTGTACATGTTCTTGGAAGCCCAAATAGGTCGTCGTACTTAAATTATCAAATTTCAACAAAATTATATATACAGGTGAAGCCGATAAACTCTTTTAAAGGAGGACGAATGGTATTCCCACTAAAATCTATAAACAAACTGTACTACATAAATGAATTACTAAATTAAATAATAAAAGAAATACATCGCTTTAAGTTTGGCTGGAAGCAGTTTATATTATATTCTATTGTAGCCAGGACATAATAACAAGATCCTGATATTTTAAACATAATAAAATTATGGTATCAGCATAACATTATACATATACATTAAAAACAAATTAAGTTGTAACTACGTTTTCGTTAATATAAATGTTAATATAAATTGTATGTAATATTTATTTTTTTCTCAAACATTCGTCTGCATACACATTGCGTTACGCTCCAGTGAATCTCCAGTGCCCGTAATTTTAAACAAAGCCACCTCACACATACCAATATATACCTTACGTTAACAAATTAAAGGTTATTATCGCTTAATTTATAGTCATATTGAGTTAGCAATGTCCAGTGTATGAGAAAAAAATAAGGCTTTCCATGTCTGACCATTTCCGACGGCTATTATTCTGTTCCCTCTATATGTCTATATCCGTTTCCGGTTGTCGCAAAACAAAATACGGGTACGAAAAAGAAAACTTAGTTCAATTGAAGGTACCCAGTGGTTCATTAAGTTTGTTGAACAATAAGAGGATTATGATGAGTGGCTATTGAATTTTTTCGTCTCAGATTATTCGTGTTTTAAGTTCTAAGGGGACGCTGAATGCAAATAGGATATCTAAAAAGTAGTTAAAGCAGAAAGTGTGCGAGTCTTCTTTTGAATACGTAAATGTTTTGTTTCTCTTTGTGTTATTAAAGTTTGTTTTGCTTGTTCTAATGTAATTCGCTTCGGGACCGCGTCAGTAAAAAGGTTAGATGTTTATGGAGAAAAAGGAATATTTGGAAAAAATCTACATGAATTTTTATTAATTAATGTTGAAATTAAAATGTAATATTTTAACTGAACTAATATCATTATAAATAATGGATGAAGTTTTAATAAAATTATATTTTGTTAATATTAATATTATTGCAATTTATGTTTAATTCATTAACTATCACTTGGACTGCAAGGATCTTAGGTACAGAAAAATAAGTGGCAGCAAACAAGTGAAATTTTTTGAATTAAAGGAAGCGTAGGTTATATATATATAGTAGTTATAAAAGTTAAATCTTGGTTGAAGATCCTGTGGAAGCATTTTCCATTTATTAAATTTAGCTGTGATATAACGCGTAGGCCTAAATAGCGGCTTTGAAATATCAAATGGAAAACATAAATATATAATATAAAGCTTATAAACGCAAGCTTCTTAATTGCCACATAAAAAAGTCTTCACCCTTTTAATCATATCGAAAAAGCAATCTTCCGGCCGGATGGCCGAATGGCGATATATAATATCTTAAAGCGTCTTATTACGAATGAATAACGGCCAAAGTCCAATATCCATTAATTTAAATTTTATCGGCAAGTAATTCGAAATCTTCTATCATATTACAAATTTATTCTTGATTCGTGAAAATCTAATTCAAGAGCCTGAAGCTTTCATGTTTGTTTCAATCGCTTTAATCTCTTGTCGTTTTGAGTTACGTTCTAATGAATATCCCGTTTATAACCGTAATGTTTTATCAAATGCTTTAATTTATATGTTATACTTGGTTGGGGTACACATATTCCAATATATTATATTTCTCTATAGGCCAGCGACGCACTCGCGAGTCCTCTGGCATTGAGAGTGTTCATGGGCGGCGGTATCACTTAACACCATGTGAGCCTCCTGACCGTTTGCGTTATATAAAAAACAAGTAATGCAGCATCTACTTTTTTGCTCAGATGACTTCTTTGACGACGATGAAAAAAAGTATACTATAATTTGCGAAGTTTGTGACAAGTTGAAAATTTTCATACAGAGACACTCCAACAATGTTTTAGTTTCGAAAAAAGTGTTTCACTGTATACTGAAACGTATCATAATTAATTCAGTATGTTAGACGACTCAATTTCGACAACAAATTCCTTTATTCTTTGACTAGCCGGGCGTTTAGAGATTTTGATTTCTTTAAATAATAAACTTAAGCCTTGATTTTGCTCAAGGTCAATAATTATTATTTAAGCCCAAGAGAAATGAGTTAACTATGAACCGCTTCACAACGTTTAACGTCTAATCCTCACCATAATATTCCATAGGGGTATATAAATACTAATAATCAAAAGTAAGAACTAAGAACTTACACTGCTTTAATATTCCCGTATTAATTATCATATAAATTAATCCTTATAGATCTTTACAATAGCTTTAAGGAATGCTACCTCTCTACCCAGCTCATACAATTAGAACAGGACAAGCGACGACCAATAGAATACACACATTTAACGTCACTTTATTACGCCATAAAGTTAACTTAGCATTTTATCATGCAAGGCTTCCAACAATGTAGGTTGAGACGTACATATTAATAAATATTAATATGGAGGCATTAACTTTATGGGGCCTAAGAGGTAGAAACAAACAGGAGGTAAGTGAATATTTATGGCTTGTTCGTGAAGAAATTTATGACTGGAAAATATTATAATTTCAAGAGGATTTTTTTACGAATTTCATTTATAATAAGATTTTAGGCCGCAACACAATTACGAATAAACAAATACGGATAATTGAAATTATTGTTTTGTTAGAAATTTTTGGTTTACACTATCAATTGTGAGTAGAATAAGCTTCCTTATATACTCAATTTAATCGTTATTTATACATATTGTAGCGATTAAATGTGTTCATAAAAATTTAAGTTAAAATTAGGTTATAAGATATAAAAAAGTGTTAAGTTTGTTGTGCTTTACTCAACAGTACTTGTTAAAATTAAAACAGTTAAAATAACAAACAGAACCGTCCTTTGATATCTTAAAGTTCGGCCAGCTTTTGGATTTCCACGAGTTAAAAGAAAAACCCTAGCAATAATAATTGCTCCACTAAACATTAAATGGAAACAGTCAAGCACAGAACGCGTAGCAGTCTCGGAAAATTTGCATAGAACTTTCCAAGAATAACGATAATATCCATAACGGAGAAGACAAAGAATCTAAACAAAAATAAAAGGTACCGTTCGGAGTTCATTTCAAAGACGATAATCATTGAGAGGCAAACTTTATAACGCTTTACGACCAGACCGGGACGTTAACAGCGGTACGAACATATACAAATTAAACAAACGAGGCGAATGCGAAATTGTATGAAATATACATAACGTGATTTTTTTTAATATACTTCATAACAAAGCCTTTAGTTTAAAAATATGTAACAAGTAATTATAATACAATATCTTAACTCTTCCAAAGTTCCCCTTTTTGGGTTTGTCGCAGGACCAACGCTGCGCAGAGTCCCAACGCTAGGTTGCCAATAAAGGACTCGTTCGCTCCACCAATTGCCTTTGGATCTGCCAGAGCAAGACACGAGCTCTGAAATTTATTAGTGAGAAATTTAAATATGTAACGTTGTTCTGAAGTTCTCTGACCCGTTACGGACAGCCAACCAGATAGGCCTGTATCTGTATAAAAGTCGAAAGTTGAAAAATATTATTGATATGGAACTCAAGAGTGAGATAAAATTAGCAAGTCAAATAAAAGCGGATAAACAAGGGCGTTTAATGGAGTTCCAGAAGTTGGAGCAATAAAGTCATTTAGTCGATAAAAAAGTTATAAACAGTACATTTGACGCTTACCCATGTGTCAAAATAGGCGAGGGTCTCAACGTCACTGTCAAATTTTTGTTCAATTAATATTCTGTATATTGTACAAATAATCTATTGTAGGCTGTTTGAAAGTTTTTTTATATATTGTTTTGTTATAGGTCATGTCTTACCAATTCGAAATATCCGTCCCGTACAAGCAGTAGACTACATATAGTGAGTGATATCTTTAACAAAACATCAATCCCTATAGTTTTTATTACATAGGCGACAAAATATATGGAGATTCAACTTCATTTTTATAAGACGAAATTGTTTGACGTCTTTATGCAAAAATATGGAGATAAAGTCATTAACAATTTTCATTTTAATGAGAAGATGTCACCAGGGTCCAAGTCACCCTTTACTTGATGGTCAGCAAATTGTTATTTTTCGCTTATGTAAGGTCTTTCATTCTTTTAATTAATTAAACAAATCACGGAAATATTTCGATTGTAATAATAATTCTTTAAAAAAAAAACAAAAGCTATACTACAAGACATTTGTTTTTTTGGTTACAAACGTGCTGTGATTTTAAGCATTATAAAAGTACAATCAACTGAAGTAGATACGCTTTAATGGTATAGTACAGTGTTTCCCAACGTTGAGCCCACTCCCCACACGAGGTCAATTTGATTGTTAAGGTAGGGTATTCGAAAATTTATAATAATTATTTGGAAATTGAATTGCAGTTCCTCATTATGTTTTCAAAATTTACTTACTGTATTTTGTTAACAATTTCCTAGTAATTTCTTCCTAAAACCTATCATTTGAATTGCTTAAGTAAACAATTTTTTTAATATTAAATATTATGTTACATTTGGGGGGCACAAGAATTTAAGAAAGGCTAAGGTGGGGCACAAAAAAAAAATTGAGAATCACTGCTTTAGTGGGTCTGGAGATTTTTAGTTCCATAAGCGATAAGCTGTCTATCTCCTAAGCTTAAAAGTTATGTACAACACCTCACTTGTGTATTTGTTTATATATCTTGTATGTAAAGTGACTGTCGTGTTTCCTTAATAAAAAATACGAATAAAATAAAATTCATCTGTCTTCGGCTTCATATTCAACATTGCGATAAAAAGATAGTCTAAATAAGATAACCTAACCTAACCTAACAACGTCGATTAATTAGTTTAATTATACGCATCTCTCCAATAACAACGATTATCCCACGCGAACGACAATATTTTCCTTCCTGTCACTTAAGACGTGTATATTTTTGTCAGCTCATTGTTATTATAGCCTCAGCGTATGACGGTCCTCTTAATTTCCAGTAATCATGGCGCTTTAGCGATGCCCCGCATCTGAATAAACATTCCGACGTGATTAAGGCATATGACGTACAAGGCGATTTATCGGCGGTTAAGCGCTTCAACTAGTAAACTTAAACAACTTCAGGTTTTACAATATAAATTAATCAAAATCCTCTTTCTTTATTCAGGTCTCAATTCCACTAATAAACTTTACATTGACCCTAAATTATAATACATTAAGCAGTTGCACATATACACAATCACTTTAGAACTCACTCATGATATTTGGGATATAGTATCAGTGTACCCGTTGCATATACGTCCGTGAAGGTTTTTGTTAGTTGGACTTTAATGAAGTCATAGCGTACGACGGCGGCTTGATATATTTTTATATTTTTGATTTATTTCTTAATTCAACAGCTAACATTAAGTATATCTATCAAAGAACAAAACATTTACTTCCCTAAATCAGCTGTGCTGTGTGAAGGTATGTACGTGACGGTGTGCTCATGATGCAGGTAAGCGCTTTTGATATTCTTAATACTCTTTTTAAGCATATTACACGATAGCTTAAACTGTCAAGGCTTACATAGTGGTCATTTTCATCATCAGTTATTCAGTCATTCATCATCAGTGAACATAATGTGAGCCTCGTACCCATTTGCTCCTGTTCTATAAAAAAAATATATATATTAGTACCTATTAACATATTACATACGTGACCACTCTCTAAACTTTTATTACTGATTTACGATGCAAAGGCCTATAATAAAACCGCAAAAAGAATCAAAAATACAAGTATGCAATATGTAAAAATAGGCCATAACCAAATAACATTTATGTTTAGCAAAGAAAACTGAGATAAGTCAAATGTTAGACAGGGAAAAATCTGCCAATATCAGGCGTTGCATCCCTTATATGTTATCTGATGTACTACGTATTAATAACTATCGCAATACACTAAAAATTATCTAGTGTTAAAGGTACACTGTCAGAGGGGCCAAACTTTTTTAAATTCGTTTTAATTGTTTTTTATTAATTTTAATTATTACTTTGTAGGTTAAGAAAATTCTAAATACTGTTTATTTGATTGTTATGATTACTAATAAATGTATTCTATATTCTTCATTTTATTTTCGTGTATAACGACCCTAATAGTAGCTTCACATTAATATATCACTCCACTATGAGTAATAAGATAAATATCAATGTCTTTATAGTCCTTTTGCAAACTATAAAGGGATTTTCACTTTGACTACTTCAAGGCGATGTTATTTCAGCAATTAAAAATTTATCTTTAAACTTGAATTACTCCAATATCATATTTTACTAACGGATCTGACAAACGATATCCGGTACGCCTTAAATACAATTATTATTTAAATTATTTTTAAAAATAATTTTTTTATCGACTTATATAAAGTTTCAAATTACTTATGTTTGACGAAGTCATTGAGACAGAACACACAAATTCATAAAATGATTTCCACTAAATTATAAACGTAGGCGAATGTTCACAGAACATAACACATACATACAACAATATGATGGGTCTTAAATAAAATAAAAGTCACCTCTACCATGAACTTCCCTCCCACCATCAAGTTCTATTAGTAAACGACTTTTTTGCAATGTATTATAGGTAAAACATTAGACGCTCTTGTGTATTTTTTTTAAATTATAATATGTGATGGCAATGCCTACCAATTTTGGAGTTGTTACGTACTAAAGTATACAATAAGATAGTATTGTCTTTGGTTAACATAGCTTTTACACATTAAAAGAAAACAGTTTTTTAACAGGATTAAAGCTATTTGTATTATTATAAACTTATAATAATTTATATAATTTTAAATTTAAATTTTTCCGACGTTTCGCGTGCTTTACAGCGTGATACAAATAGCTTTAGTCCGGTTAAAATATGTTAAACGGTGCTACATAGAAGAACGCCTATCAACACTGATACTTAGTATCAGTTCGTAAATTACGCTTTAATCTTAAAACAGCACTTAGAAAAATAATGAGTCACATCCCTTGTTACTCACTATTTTTCTTACAGGGTCTCGACTGTTGGTAAAATAAAGACGTTCTACGTACACATACAAGTGGTCTCTCATGAGTTAGTCTAAATCCAAGAAGAATACGCACATCTGCATCTCTATAGCACGTTTTATCTAAATCTGTTAACCATTTAAGATAAAAGATAAATTATTAATTGAAATAATAATAAATAATTATTTAAAGCAGTTTTTCCGCACACTATGTAGAATCAGGCAGGCTGACTAGCCAGGTATTTTCGAACTAGTACGACTAAAGGTCCTTCAAGAACTTAACAATTCTCAGATGGCCGAATACACTTGCAAGCTCTCTGGCATTGAGTGTGTCCATAAGCATATCACATAGCATCAGATGAGCCTCTTGAAAAACAGTAATTATAGTATAAAAGCAAAAAAACATTTCAAAATATGACTTTCTTGTAAATTCGACAGTTTTATAAATTCAAATTTTATGTAAAATATAAATGATTATTTTAACGTAAGTTGCGTGTTGTTAAAAGCAACAATATTCAGCGTATATATTTGTTAGATTATTTATCTTCAAAAATAAAATGAAAATTGCTCTTAAGACAAACCTGTTTTCGATATAAAGTTCTAAGCGTATTTGTTGGATAGCGGTTTAAAAGTCCTTAGTTATTAGTCTTTCTAATTTATTAAAATTCAGAAGAAAATGAGCTTCTCACAAATGTTTTCCTTTCTGAGTAATTACTAAGACACCTAACGAACCCAGCTTCACATGGCCATACGCCAAAGAGACAAAATTACACCGGTTTTAAGTATACAAAACAACTGATTTCCTATTACTGCTGCAAGGACCAAACTTTTTGAATTTGTTTTAATTTTCTTTATTATTACAATGTAGGTTAAAAAAATTGTACTGTATATTTCATTGTTATGATTACTAATTAATTAGCTAATTAAATTTAAATAAATGTATATGTTATATATTATCTACTAATAACTTAGTCTTTAATGATGTATGAATATGCAAAAATTTTCACACACACGTTCACTGGTTCATTTTTACAGTGGCGTCATTTAAAATCAAAACATAAAAGCCAATGTATGCAATCCTTGTCCTAATATCGTACACATGAACAAAACAATAACTCAATACTGTGTCTTGCGTGAACGAACAACTGAGCGATTCTTTTTATCGTTATAGAAATAGTAAATAAATATAATAGATAAAAAGAAAACGGTAGCAACCCTGTCTATGAATAAGTTAGGTTACCGTCCTTTCTTATCCAGAAATAAAAATGGACACGCACTTAAAGTAATGAGGGATTTCATTAAATGTTACTAAGAAACGACTCTAGATAAATTCTAAATGTTTTTAGTGTTAAATACACAATATCGTCTCACTGATGGCTGTGTTAAAAGAAACAAATGTCTTTTGTATGCATCACACATTTGACGCATCGCTTTTACCATGAAGAGTGTTCGAAGGAGTTGTTCGGATTGATACCAGCTGAATGTCATCATCGAAAATCGAGGCAAAATATGAAATTTCACCTATATCATATCACATCACATCCGTCGTTCCACAACTAAACATTTTTTCAGACATTTTGCCGCACAGCACTGCTATTTGGAACAAGCTCCCCATTCATTTAACTTCTTTTCTGACGTTCGTATGTGTACTTGTTTGCCTAAATACTTTCTCGGTACGTTATTAAAGCCTATATATTGCTAGTTTGATAAGCTACATATATATAATATGAATTATAAATAAAATTTTAATTTATAAAAAGTATGAAATGGAAAAAAATATTTTCAATTGACCCTTTTGACCGTTCATAAAAATCATGTTTTTCGCATAACTTTGATACACTATCGTTCTGAATTCCGAATGTTTCAAAGCGAGATTCATTTTAAAATGTATCAAGAATTAAGTGTTTGAGCTAAATTTAGTTCTGCTGAAAAAGTTTTACTTATATTAAAGTAAATATAAAATAGTATTATGCAGACACGAGATTAAAAATACGAAATTTACCAAGTCTTTTAACTTTGCTATGTAATTCCGTTTTCTTTAATGCTGAACTAATTAAATAAAATAAAAATATTTCTTATGTCAAGGAATTTATACACTATTCTAGGAAGAGAAATAATCTGTGCAGATTTCCCATCGAAATTCATTATTATAATTAGGTAAATGCTTTAAAGAGATATTTATATATTATTATTACCACACAGCACATATCTATTGCACTTAATAGTATAGAAGGACATTAATGTGTTATCTGATATAAAAGGTCCATCTGTTATTTCTATGGACATCAATGTTAGTGTAAGAGTCACCGCACAAACACTTGTTTCAAGTCTATTGTTTTGAAGTTTTTGTCTCACTGTCAACCCCGTGTTTAGTCCCGAGTCCAACCGAGATCAATAATTGCTTATAAAACTAATGATTGGCTAGTATCTGCACTCACAAAGACATCGTCCAACGATGAAGCCCAAGTTTGGTATTGTTTTCTAAAAATCAACAAGACAAACCGGTGTACGAATACTCAATACAACGCAACATTATTGGTAGTTCGTGGTAGACTGTTCTTATAAGTATTTCATGGAAATGGTTGATCAGAGCAGTATAGGCCTAGTGGCCTCAGGGTGCAACTCCCATCCCTGAAGTCGTTGGTTTGATCCCCAGCTGTACGACTTTCTTTCTATGTGCGCATTTAACATTCGTTTGAACGGTAAAGAAAAAAATCGTGAGGAAACCGGCTTGCCTTAGACCCGAAAAGTCGGCATGTGTCAGGAGGAGGATCACCTACTTGCCTATTAGATTGACAAATTATCATGAAACAGAAATCCGAGACCTCGATCTAAAAAGTTTTAGCGTTTTTACACCAGTGTTTTCTTGATAATGTCTTATATGAGTGAAATCGATTTATTAGTTTTTTGAGCTAACAATTAAACTTATTGAAAACACGAGATTTAAATTTCTACAGTTCCTACGATATTAACATTCATCTTTACATTTATCACAATGTTAAAATCACATGTAATCGATGGCTCTAAACGGACCATATGTTATTTCACGAGACGAGTGTTTGTCTTAGTTCACGTGCGAATCGTACAATGTGCCTTTGATTTTATATAAAGACAGGAAAATTGGAACGAAACCAGTCTTATCAAAATATCTTCTTTTTCTTTCTGACTTGTACGTATTGCCATCTCAGCCATGCAGCCGGAAGACTGCTGATGCTGGAACTACCCGGTAAGTCCCGCAGACAATCAACTATTAATAGAATTTTGTGTTCTAGATTATATACTTCAGAATATAGATTTACCAATTTCTGATTCATAATTTAATTACAGGTACCAAAAAGTACAACATATAAAACACTTTTGAATTCTAAGTCTCTTAGTATTTTTTCATATAACTTGCGGTCTTAATAAAATAATATGCAGACATTGTAACCATACAATGACATACACCATACACCAGCCTTATAATAGGAATCAACCCCCATCAATTTTAATTAAAGCATTTGATATGAACCGCTGGTATTTTAATTTGAATTACGGCTTGTTATTAGTAAAACTATACTGCATCATTATGCGATGTCTATGCTCTGTTATTACAGAGATTAGTATTCAGTGGTTCATACCTTAATTTTTAATTAAATTTTCATTTTGAAATGAAATATCTTTAATGTTTATAACCAACTTTAAAACTGGAAAGATAATTCGACTTGTAACTCATTGATATCGGTGTGAATCATAAATTTATAACGACTAAAATCGCGAAAATCTGGCTTGAGGCCCATTCGGAAGCGCAATGGTGGTCTAACGAAATCGATAAACAAACTGATATATTATTACTTGGGCTTCCAAGAATTAGACATAAATACATATATTTAGTTATTAATTAATTTAAGTTTCATACACGTGGTAAATACAAGGTCAAATTCGATATTTTATTATTTAATAATCTTAGTATTCAATAAATTTAGGAGTTAGTCTTATCTTTTTTTAAATAAGTTAGGTATATAGATCTCTGCTTTGTTTTTATTGCTAATTTTTTTGCTTCTTTAGGCGCATGAGGGTAACATTTTGACGGAAATGTCACGAAGATGTGAAGCGTTTTTGTTGAAGAAAAGGGAGGGAGCGATTGAGACTCATTGGGAGAGAATGAGAAAGGGAGATCGAGAAAAAATACACGCTATTGGTTGATGTATTCGTTTAGTAGTAACATATTAGAACTTTAGATGGCAATTTTGTCGCATAACGTCTTGTGTAGTAGACACAAATTAAAAAAAAAATATTATCATTAGCACTTATACAGTGTGCAAACAGTCTGAATATAGATATACAAATATATGGAGTGATCATATAGTGGTACATGATCAGCTATTGGGGCTTTTACCTTAGTAATAATTTAATAATACTTTTTTTCTTTGTACAACAGCAACGTCGCGATGTGGTCGTAGTGGACGTCCCGTCCGCTTTTGGGTCTACGTCATGCGTCCTCGTGCTTACCTTCACCGTACGAGCTAGTGTAAAATTGTGTCACTACAATCCATAGTCTGGTCTCAGATTTGTTCTTGGCTCAGTTTTGTAACTATTTACTTTTCTTTTAGGCAAATAGTATACTGTGAACGATACCGTGTCAACATATAGACAGAACAGTCTTTTGGTGCACAGTTGTTAGTACTTATAACATCAAAGATGAGAGAGGCTCGCTCAAATCACAGGACCATAACTCCTACTGAAGCAAGAGTTAATACCATTTCTATTGCAAACCAGGTATGTGAACGCTTATACATTTGAATGATGAAAAATGGGGACAACTTTCTATTCTTCAGCTACTCAGTGCTGGATTCGGTTCGGAACAAAACAAAAATACAACAGACACTCAATCAGAATAATGTTTAAAATAAAAATCGTGTTCATAATTCTATGTACATTGGTTAAACATTCATTTGTCGTATATAATTAATGTAATCCTACAATTTTGTATTAAGATTGCGTTATAAAACCAAATTAATATCTACATCGGTGGGTTTTCTTAACATAACAAGCCAATTACGGTTCAATTTTATTAAGATTCCTTACTAGTAATCGCTGACCACCCGGGATTATGAGAACTGTTTTTTATAGATTCAACGTTTTAGATACCTAAGACGAGGTAATGGGTTTGTATACGGTTAAATCATAAAAAGATGGGTCTTTCGATTTTAAGTAATAAGCACGCATCAACTGATTTCGTGTAATGAGAGACGCTTTAATGCACACGAGCAGTAGTCTAGTGCCTTGAGTTTCACCACATTGATGTCGGGAGTTCGAATCACAGCTGTGTAATAATTAATATTTATTTCTATACGCGCACTTATACCTCGCTGGTATGGTGAAGGAAAATAATGTATACAATACCTTGCCTTTTAACAAAAAAACGATCACCAAACAGATAAAAAAATCTGTAAAACTAATAGTTAGTAATGAATTATGAAAGAGCAGACCAACTGGCAAAGCAAGCTGCGCATCTAGAAGAGGCGCCCGTGTACAATAGATTCCCCATATCGCATTTGAAGGACTGTCTACGTGGAAACACGATAGAAAAATGGAATCACAGATATCGAAACGGTGAAACCGCTGCAATAAGTAAGTTATTCTTTCCAAATGTTATTTCGGCCTTTTCGATAATTAAACAAATAAAACCAACGGGATTAATTATCCAGATGTTGACAGGTCACGGTGGATTCTTGTCGTATCTTAGCAGGTTCAGGGTTGACAAAGTGCTGCCTGTCCTTGTAGCAATCTGAATCTGACAATTGAAGAGACGGTGTTGCATGTTCTGACCGACTGTCCAATGTATGTATGCGACAGGTATAACACTGAACAAGCTATGGGCATGGAGGTGACGGAGGCGAGTTTGAGGGAAATAATGTTCAACATTAGGTTAAGAGGCATCTTTCTGGGATTTGCTGTAAAAGTCATAACAGAAGTTGTTAATAGAAATAGATAGTAGTATTTAATCATCCGGGTTAGGAATACCATGCGTAAGTTATTTAATACCTCCAACGACTACATAGTCGGGGAATTATCTAGAATTATTATTTAAAAAAAATGAATTATGATGGAAGTAAAAGCAAGAATTAAAAAAAAATGAAAACCACAACTTACTAAACAAGGAAAAGCTTAAGCAGGAATTAACAATCAATCTGTCCACTCTTCAACTCTATGTCTTGAAAGTTACGCAGAGTTATATTGCAAATATTGAACCCATACAAAACACTTGATCGAATGTTACTTCCTACGAGTTCGAAACTGAAATTTATGATCATAGATCTCATCCCGATAAGTTGGTGAAGCCTGGCTTCTGAGATACGGCATAATGCTTATGAATATTGATATCCACTGTTTGAACTTTATAAAACAAAGCCTTGTTAAATATTGGATGATACAGCCTCTTTAGTGTTTCGAGGCATTGTTTTTAAAACAGGAAGTTAATTTGTTCCCTATTGAATATTTAAAGTTTTGAAAATGGAATAAAGGAATTGTTTGTTAGCGTTAGTATTGATTTTTTTTCTACCATGGGGCAGGCTATAGTCTTTCGACCACACTCCCTAGTCTTTCGTAGAATTTTTTTAAATTATATATTCAGTTCACTTATGTCTTTCGTAAAACGGTTAAGTAATTAATGAGTAAATTTCAATTTCATTTCAAATACATGTTTTAAGTTTATCAAATCGTTGTCAAGTGGTGTCAGAATGAGTTAGTATTTAATTCTTTTAACGTATTGTAATTATGCTTTGAATATATATTTTTAAACCTCCACTCTGTATTATGCAAAGACCTATAGAATAACCATTTTCTGTGACATCATCAGCATAGCTATGTAAACAGTATTTTAGAATTGTTTAGAAGCTTTCATTCGGTAGTGGGCTGATCAATTTAAAAAAAGGATTGTTTAGTGCCTATCTGTTCCGCTGTTTCGCTAGTAATTTTTATTTTATATGTTTTTATTATATTAACATGTATGTTTTCCATAATTATATATTTTAGAGAAGATATTTTGTGGTATATATCCTTATATATGATGTAGTAAACTTTAATAAATAAATAAATATTTGGCTTCTAGATCATACTTATAAGATTTTGCAGGTTACATTTAACACTTATGAAAATAATATCAATTTCATATAACCATTTATATGTTTAAAAACGATAAAAATTCATGAGCATTTTTATTTATTTTATGAATCAACATTTTATTGATCGCACTTAAACTATTATCGGATAACATCACATAAAATATTCCGACACGTTCTCAACGGCACTATGCGTTGATTTTATCTAGTTAATCTCATAGTAAAGGAAAGGTAAAGCTTTAGTGTAACGTCAAGTTTCAAATAAATTTTATAAAAAAAAATATTCTTTATATTTATTGAGGTTGATATAAAGGTCGCGATTTAAGCGATAACCTCTTTTAAATTTAACACAGTGGCTCTACAACATTTTTAGGTCTGGGCCTCAGATTTCTGTATCTGTTTCAGTTCCTATGCCCGTTATAGGTTTTTACGTAAATGGCAATCTGGTTTCCTCATGATGTTTTCTCTCACCGTTCGAGGGAATGTTAAATTCGCACATAGAAAGAAATTCCACTCCTGCACAGCCGGGGATTGAACCTACGATCAGGGATGAGCGTCGCACACAATTTTAACATAGTTATATTCCTACATGCTTTAAGTAGGCAATGTGTCAAATCAGTGTTTAAGAGATCACCTTATTTTGTTATTGTGTGAAATAGTGTTAAACAGTCTCCTAACAAATTGTAAATAAAAAAATATAATAGAAAAGAAGAAGCTTAAAAGAAACTATCTCGGCGTGGTGATCATTCCATAGTCATTCCATCCTTGTCGTCCAACCGAAGGTAGAAGGCACTTGACCGCACGGAAGGTCACCTAACCTGATCAAGTCTTCCATAGGAGGTTTACTCTATGAGTGCATCAGGATGACCTCTAATAGGCATCTGTAGCGAAACGTGAAGCGCCTCACCTCTGCCCCTTATAATATTACGACGTATTACATAGCGATCACGACCCCTCTGTCAAGAGTGTACCGGATAAGAAGAAGAAGGAGAATCTTACTCTGTCATGTCGTAAGATGGCTTTTAATTTTTCTCTAAAGAAAAATCTCTTCCTTCCTGCTTAGGGTGGAAGTTGATCTTGACGTACTAGGCACCACCAAGAGTGTCATTCCAGGTAGACCTTTCGCTGACTTAGGGCTAACAAAACCACTACGTCAGGTGCACACTACATAAAGTACGTGCTAACGCGTTCTCCCGAGAAATACATACACCGATTATTTATACTCTGTCAAATACAAATCCATATCGATCGCGTCATAATATATTCCGTTACAAACGCCCTTGTTAAACTTAGAGATCTGACTCCCTCTTGATGTATCCCGTCGCTATTTCATTTGATCCCGCTGGTCTCATCAAATATTTAGGCCGTTTAAACTTGAGTGAGACGCGAGTTAGTAGCATTGACTTTCGAACGTCTAGGGTTACCAGATGTCAGAGCCTCATTTGGTAAGCTTCATCTGATTAACCCTGAAGTATTAAGTTCATGCATGAAACCTAAAGCAAAAGACAGTGCCGTTCGACGGCTTGCTTGGGGCGTTCGCGGAGCTAAAAGAGATGCAGTAAGAGATGTCCTTCAATAACGTACAAATGCCAGCAACGCACTAGCGAGACTTCTGGCATTGTCAATGTTTTCGGAAGGCAGTATCACTTAACACCAGGTGAGCGTTTTCTAAAATTAATAAAACTATTTTTGCTTCTAGAAGTTTTCTTAAGACATGTGAAAGATAAGGGAATATATATCACCAATAGAAGTGTTCAATTTAAGGTAATTTCCTTTACACTTTTTCTACTATTGTAAGGCTGAGCACAACTTTATTAGGGCTGTTAAGCTATTGAAACTCGGTTGAACCTCTCTTATGCCCCTTTTTTATTGATCAGCATTAATTATGTATCTTATATAGCTATGGTTAGCTGGTAACCCTGGACGTGAGCGAACCGAATCTTGTTTCCTACGCGTTACTTATTTATTTTGAGTTTATTTTCCAGGAAAGATCGTGCTGCAGTCTAGTAATGTTCGTGGAATATTTCAATAAAGCATAGCTCTGAAGATCTCGCTGAGCTTATTGGATTAAATCTAGAATTCAAGGCAGTTTTATTTTGTCAATGTCAATAGAAAATGTACCGTATGAGAATAAATAAACCGTGAACTGACTGATAATACAGTACACAGAGATTATTTTATGTATTGACCTTTACTTTGAGAAGTTAATACATATTAGTTAGTTATAAATGTAGGTAAGTGTGATTTTTAAATAGTGTAGAAATCAGGCTTTATTTTGTAATTATTTTATATATACAAAGATACTTTTTATTGTTTTTCCTAGTATCAATCTGTCCAGTTCTATTGTTATATACAAACGAAAGTAAAGTACAAATTTATGGTACATATATAAATGTGCTGTATAATTTATTATTTTGTGAACAAAAACAAATACTGTAGCAATATTGGTAATTGTATATATATTCGTAATTTAAGCCGTAACCGACTAATAGGTTTTTTTAGAAAATTTCAAATTTATTGTAAACTAATATTTGTTCGTTTCTGTCACCAATAATATAAATTTGCAATTTTTTTTAACCATTTGACTCGTGATAAGACCCTTGATAAGTACCACAACCGGAGACGGTTATTAACAAATCCACAAGTCAACATACATTACCAAGTTACACAATCTAAGTTCAAACAAATCTTTAGGGCCAAAGCCTGTTTGCCCAGGGCGATCGTCTTTATTATCCTAATAGCCACATCTCCATATCTGTGTGAGGCCCAATCATATACTCCTCAATTAAGTTTTAAAACAAATAAAGGGTCCGCCTCGGGCGTGCAAACCTGTTTCAAATTCAACAATTTTGAAACATCCTTCCTTGTTAGTATAATTAAACTATAGTGTAAATAATCACGTTTCAATGACTATACGTGAACAGATTTTCGTACATACGCGCGTTTTCGTAATACAGTATTATAGTGTTCATATACAAATCAGTATATAATAAAATACAGTATTTTAAATTTTCAAAAAATTACAAGACAAAACTTTGTTTTTAGCTTCACTAATTGTTCGATTCCAGGGTCATCAAGGTGTTTTAAAAAATAGAGGTTACTTTTTTTACTGTATATTAACCACTCACGTATTACACTACAATATAAGCGAAATAATGATGTCATTAGCATATGCTATGTACCGAATGAATGCAAATTATTTTAACAGTCAAAGAGAGTGCCTACGTTTGGTCATGTTCCCGGGGTGTAACTCCGACGAGTTAGGAAATTGTCGTGCTTATAAGTGATCAAAATGTACAGCCATGGTACGTACATACATATCGTCACGCTTATAAATAGGCAAGATGTACGGACCTTGGCACGTACATAGGGATCATCACGCTTATAAAACTAAGAAAGCCTGAGTGAGAAAAATGTATAGCCTTGGCTAGTGTACTAATTATTTATTAATTAGGGGGTAAGTATGTTTTAGAATGCCCCGATCTGAGAAAAACAGGCACCAAAACTCCAAACAATTTTTTCATTCACGAATTATACTTTTGTGGTACAGGTATGTATTCGAATAAGCACTTGGTTTAAGCGCTATTACATTTTCCTATATAACAATTTTCTAAGGCTCATGATATTGAAAGTATATATTAAAAACGATCAAACATGAGATTTTAAATAAATAAACATTGCCGTCTGCATAGTACGCAAAACAAGCATACCTTGAAACAACAGCTCCTAAATAACTTTCTTCTTTAGTTAAAATTAATTAAACTTATTTATTCACACTTCGATTACTTATACAAAAAAAATCATAAAAAAGTTATAAAACAACGGGTGGCCTTATCGCTAACAAGCGATTACTTCCAGGCAACCGCAATATATCAGGAAGCCAGGAACAATCAAAACAGGAACCAAATTTAAAGTAAACAAATTAAAGTTTTTTTTTCTTTTTCTTTTAGGTAAATTGAGTTACAATCAATATATATTAGTAGGTAATTACGAGGCAGAAGAAAATTATCAATTTGTTCCCTTAAATGAAATAAGGACCAAAGGTTGTCCAAAATGAGAAAAACTTAACCAACGAATTTAAAGCTTTCGCCAATGGACGGAGTGATTTATGACAGTTACAATTCATTAAAGCTTTATGCAAATTTGTTGAAATATGGCAATACTGGTTGATAAATGCTGAGTTTAAAAGTGCAAAAATACTTCTAAATAAACCGTATTTTAACTCAATTTTATACATAACACACAAATATAAAAAGTCAAAATAATTTAGTCATATATGTAACACAATCTACAATTATGAACGGTAAAAAAAGAAAACAGTATTTACAATATTCTTAACCTACATAGGAATAATTAAAAAATATAAAATAAAATAAAAATTTAATAGTTTGGTCCATGTGACACCGAAAAATAACTTGTATTTAAGTTGAAGAACATTCATTTAAAAGCGTGAAAAATGTCCAACCGTTGTATAGGATCACTATGAGGCTGTCAATTAATTAAAGATCAGTCCAAAAAGTTCTTAATGCTACGTACACATAAGGGGTTATAAGCCTGATAATAGTGTTGTTAAAAACTGTAGGTACTATTAAGATCAAATGTCGCTGCTTAATAAATTTTAATCAGTGAAGAAAATCTGGGTACGTAGCCTTAACTATGGTTACCACTCAACATACCTTTCCCGCAGTGATTTCTATTCTTTTCTGTCCACTAAAAATGCCCCAGACCTTTCTAAAATTCTTATGCCCCAAAATCTAATATAATTTTAAATATGAAAAAAATTTAATTGTTTACTTAAGAAATGATAGGTTTTAGAAATAAATTGCTAGGAAATTATTAACTTAACGCAGTAAGTAAATTTAAAAAAAAATAATGAAACACTGCAATGGATATTCGAAATAATTTTAATAAATTTTCGATTCCCCCCGTAACAGTCAAATTGCCACCCTGTGTTGCGTGGGCTCCAAGTTGGATAACATTACTATACTCGTATTTTATAATTTTATTGTTAAAAAAATGTTATTCCTATCTCTCTTAAACTGCTCTGAATAATTTATAACTATCCTAAATCTTTTATTACAATTAAAAATAAGTACTTTCGTCCATGTAACACGCTACAAAGATGCAAAAAACGGAGAAGGTATCAAATAGCCACAAGGAGTGTCTATCTTGTTTAACTTATAAGTTTATCTAAAACACAAACGTCAATTTGAATCAAAAATTACCATTATATATAGAAATTATACAGTATCCATGGAAAGACGGTAGTACTTAGTTCACTTTTTATATGTCCGCATAAGTTTAAAACAGTAACAGACTTTTTAACTATCAGTGTTTCTCCTCTGTCAAAATAGTTAATCCTATGAGCCGGTCAGTTATAAATGGCCGAGTATTCCGAAGCGTAGGAAGAATATGGAGAAAAAGCCTTTTATTCCAACACAAGTTATATTTAACTTTTCAGATATGGTGGAATAAATAAATTATATTAATCAGTATAATTGCATAGAGGCTTGGGAATGTACTTGCATTAGCTTGTGTATGGTTCACAGCTGACTTTGGTCCATTTTTGTCAAAATTTTACTATTTTCCAAAAATATTTATGTTTTGCACCAGCTTCTTTGGCTTGACTGAGGAATACAGCTATGTGTAAGGTGCTTATTAAGCAAAACACCCAAAACTTCTAAACACTAAAAAAGTAAAATTAAAAAGAAAAAGGCCCTATGAAAATGTATTTAGCCAGTCATGACTTCCAACGTAAAGACGTAAAAATGTATCCCTCTCTGTTAATTAAGAGACTAAGACCTTCATTATTTAGAAAAGTTAATAAGAATTCCTGAGTCGTATTTATGTCAAGGGAAGACTTAAGCGGAAGTATTAGACAGTAAGCTAACAAAAAACAGGATTACATGAGAATTAATTCAAAGAAATGTACGAATAAATAGACAAATGCTTAGTGGGGTTGTTAGATCAAGTCAAGTATTCACTTAGTCCTCGTCACATTGGCAATTATAAATAAAATGCGATGAAGATTCGACGAAACCCATCAATCAATGTAGCGCTGATTTCGCACTTCGTATGACGTATACCCTACATTCTTGAAGCAATAGTTTACCACCACATACAGTTTTCATAAAAAAACAATTAATGAATATGAATAAAATAAATGCGTACATGTATGTCGTATCGCAATTATTTGGCTTAACACAATTTTCGCTTTAGGTTATTATAATGGTCATTCATATTTCTAGGTCTGTCTCATTGATACACTGTCAAGCAAGTGAGCAGATACATAATATTTTTAGGCCTACTGAATCATAAATAGAATAACAAACAAACTACAACTGATATAACTAATACACAGATCTGTATTTACTTTAATAAGTATTTATAAAGAAACATTTGTATGTTCCAGCTTAAAGTAAAGGAATTTTTTTAAAATACGTGTGATAAAATTAAAAGCTTAACGTGTGCGGTACAGTCGCGATTAAAAAAAACAAAACCGAACACAAAGATCACATTACAAAAGTCCATTAGAGCGGTCAATAAAAATAGATCCCTTTTAGTGAAACAACAAATTCACTGGATCGAAACTAAAAGATAAATGCTTGATAAAACTATGATAGATTCTTAAATCTTTGAAAGTTACCAAAAATCTATGCTCTAAGAACATCTCTTACAGAGAATTTGGAAAGCAAAAAGCTTGGCGATTTAAAAGAGCAGCTGTGACAGAAAGTCACTGCCAGCTCTTCTGTTATAGTCCGTTGATACGCCTTGATTTAGTTTCTCCTGTAGTACTCGTAAATGTACATTTTGAGGCTTGCCAGTTTTTAAATTATTATTAATGAAGGTTAAAAGTGTATATAATCTATACGTTTGAGTTTTATTTCTAGGAAATGTATAACTGGATTATTACTTATAATATATAAATAATAATAATAAATTTTTATAATTATTAAGTCTTTATTGCTGACACCCAGTATAATATATATAAACACTCGTATAAGTTATATAACCTAACATAATCTTTTACATCAGATCTGCTGGTTTAAGTGATCAGCGTGTCCTGTGACACATCGTCTCTTCCAGCTCCTTCTATTATTTTCTAATGTTAGCTTGTCCAAGTTGTGCATATCCTCTATGTCGTCTCGTCGTTTTCCATCCCGTGGTTGCCATTCTGTAATAATTTTTGTCCATTTCAACATACTCTCTGCTAAACTATCTCTCGTTATTTGCCCAGTTCAGCGTCATTTCATTCCAGCGTCTTATTTTCTTTATAATATCCTTAACTTTGGTCGTGAATCTTATAATTTCTGCTCTTTCGCGATGTCTCAGCGTTACACCCACCATGCTTCTTCTTTAACAAAAAATAAAAATGGTGGAGCGGAAAAATGTCAGAGTAAAACACAACATCAAGAAACAATGAAAAATTCAATTATAACGCTACCATTTAGCCAATTTAACCGCCAATTGAAATTCAGCCAATCCTAGACCGGCGCTTGCGCACCACACCCACTGACGCCATCTTGTGCACGGATGCGTAACTGTTAATATTAATTCATTATAATGTTGTTTCTATATTTCAGTGATATAAAGGATATATATACACTATTTGGCGATAATTCTATATTACGTTGATTAAAGTAGAATCAAAACTTAATTTTAACGTAAAAACAAAATATTATCAAATTAAATAGTGTAATTATAACTCGACGCAACATCGGGCATCGACAATTTGTAATCTATCTATATAATATAAATAAAAAAATAAAACCAGTGGCGCTATAACCATTTTTAGGTTTAGGCTACAGATTTATAAATCTGTTTCATGGTCATTTGGTAATCTAATGCCTGACTCTCTGACTCTGTTGATTTTTGATTGATTGATTTGATTGGGTCTAAGGCAAACCGGTTTCCTCACGATGTTTTCCTTCACCGTTCGAGCGAATATTAAATGAAAGAAAGTCCAATGGTGCTCAGCCGAATGAACCTACGACCTCAGGGATGAGAGTCGCACGCCGAAGCCTCTAGCCACTGCTCCGTCGTAACCAATACTAATACTAGTGCTTTATTGTTTCAACAACTTCGACATCTTCCAGACCAATCCAAAAATAATTGTTTGATAATTAGAATTATACATAATATAGTAACATATACATTTTTTAAACAAATGTCCAGCGATGTGAAGCCGCGTAAAAAAAAGCATAAAATCGAATTGTTGTAGCTTTTGTAAATTAGTAAAAAGCGCTAATTGAAATTAAAATAAATGACACGACAGAATTGCTAAGTAATAACAGAGATTAAATGAAAAGAATTACGGATATACATTTGTGGCTGTGTAGCTCATTACTTCGTAATCACCTATCGACAGTGTGAAGTCAGGGTTGTACAAATATATAATTCACCGTTTATATAAGTTGCTTATATTTTGACAGAGTACTGGGTAACGAAATGCTAATAAAAAAGGATATTATTTTTAATTTAATAATCACTCACGACAATTATATTATTTTAAACGGACAGCTTACAAGTACCTGGCCATGCACTCTTATATTAAACGACCCTAAATCGAATGGGTTCGGAAATACTTTAGTGGGCAGTTGGTTCCAGATAATAGCATTGCGCGAAATCTAAAACACCTACAGTTACAGAAATCTGTAAAACTTAAAAGGGTTGTAGCGCCACTGATTTATTTTATTTTATAACCATATTCTAATTAAAAACATGCACTCCTAACAGCACAAGAGTGCAAATGTCCTATGACATTTTGACAACCCTATATAATAACTAGTTATGTCAGTTTGTTTGTCCACAACAATCACTGTCACTAGTCACAAATAGGTGCCCATAAACGTCCTCGTGACTAATTTAAGGTTGTAGTTGCTTGATGGCCTATCTTGCCGTACACCTTACGTATAACGGCGCGTACACTAACTTATACATATATATTTACACAATAATATACATACCTATATATATCTAGTATATGTCTATATACTACGGTAAAGACAAAAATGGAAACCGGTATATCTCAACACCAAATATGGAAGGTGACCAGTGACCGCCTAATTTTCTAAAAATATTATGGAAAAAATAAATGCAATCTGAAGGAAAAATACAAAAATAAAATAAATACAAAAAAAAGTTATTAATATTCATATCATAATAAATCATTAAAATAACTTAACTAAATAGGCCACTTGCCTTAAATAATTAAACCTCCACATAAATGGAACATTCTGCAAGAGGTTCGGACAAAAATACATGAAGGCGGTTTTATTTTACTTATTTTTTGTCCGAATCCGAGATAGTCAAATACTCATACACAATTATAATACATTACAACGCGAATGTAAATAACTCAATGCTCGAGTGCTTTATATCAGCCGTGGTCGTCGATATATCACGTCAGATAATTAATTAATATAAAAACACTCACAATTGCAAGGCTTTTAAAATTTTGTCTTATTAACGCCATCTATCTTCGCAAAGTTGTAAGTTTGTAATATTTACGAATTGATTTACGTCCTCTTGCTTTTCGGCATGACGTGTCTGTTATAGGAGTTAGAACTCGAAGAAGACAAAGAAAATGTCTTATCCTGCTCAATCGTGACTTTTGTACTTCTTATTCCTTTGTATTGATTCGCAATTTTATTTATTCGCGATTGAATGCGTGAGATTACCTTTTTAGATGTTTTTTGTATTATTTTAAATTAAAATAGATTCCATAATTTTATTTAGATTTAGTTATGGACTTCTTGCAATTTACCCATCATGTCTTTTGTTTTAGTTTTTTCCTTTCTAGGGTTGATATGAGATAGTTAGTTAGCGATGAGGCCGTCCGTTGCATCCCTTATAATTTTTATGTATTATGTTAATTATTTTTCCATAAATATAACGTAGTGTAAATAAATAAATAAAAATATAAGAACGTGTCACGATTAATAAATAGTTACTTTTGCGTTCACTTAATGCGCTAACTGACAGATATAAATATAATAAATTTATAATAGAAACTGTTTTTAATTTTAAAAGTCTTTCCAATTAGAGGGAATTTTGGCGACTCAAAGCCTAAATGGAAATTCCTTTCACGAGATTTCTATAAGACTAACGACACACTAAAGCAGTTTAAACAAACGAATTTACTGCAAGAACGTCATTAATTAAAAGTTGTCATATAATACTTACGATAAAGGTTCGGATTATATTCTCGTAAATTAGAAAACAAAATGAAATATAACTTCACTAATTCTTTAACAAATTTATCAAGAACATTTTGTCTTATGGTAGGGACTAATTCAAAGGATACTGGGTGTATTTATAATACAAGGTAAAGTGATGATTACAATTGAAATGAAAAAAATGTTCAGGCTTTATCCTTACGTGTTACAATGTACATGCAGGTCTGTATGTATTTTTTTATACATAAAATAGAGAGCAAACGAGTAGGAAGGTCACCTGATATTAAGTGATACCGCCGCCCATAGATACTCTCAATGCCAGAGGGCTCGTGAGTGAGTTGCCAGCCTTTTATTAAAATAAATAAATCAATGGCGCTACAACCTATTTTAGGTCTGGGCCTCAGATTTCTGTATCTGTTTCATGATATTTTGTTAATCGAATAGGCAAGTAGGTGATCAGCCTTCTGTGCCTGACGCACGCCGTCGACTTTTTGGGGCTAAGACAAACCGGTTTCTTCATGATGTTTTCCTTTACCGTTCGAGCTAATGTTAAATGCGCACATAAAAAGAAAATCCATTGGTGCACGGGGATCGAACTTACGACCTCAGGGATGAGAGTCGTACGCTGTAGCCACTAGGCCAACACTACACATAAATACAGATAAAACAACTTTCTCTGCAGCTGTGGTACTTTTGACATTTAACACCTTTCGTCTTCAGTCACCGTGACCACGCACACTGAAAACGCAAAACGTCGGAAAATAAAATTTAGAATAATGTAAATAAATAATAATAATAAGTTTTAAAAATAATACATAGCTTTAATCCGTTCAAAAAAGTGTTTTTCTCAACACTGCACTGTTATATACTATATACTTCAGTTTATACACCGGGGTCAAGCCGCTCGGAAAAAAAATATTTGCGTCTCTTAATGTTCTTTAAAGAAAAACCTGGTTATTAAGAAATATATGTGATCTCCACGTCTGCGTCGGTTTGTCACAATAGCAATAGCATCAGTAACTCCGTCGTTTTTGTATGTCAATATAATTCTCAAAATACTATTTTTTCTGTCGCTGCAACCTTCCACTGGATTTTAATTAAGATTCAATATACAATAACTAGCAACGGTTTTAGAGTAATGAATGCTTATGACAAGAATTAACATTTCAAGTTCTAACAAAAATCTTAATTAGTTCTCTGTGTGAAAGCAATTTGACCCTGGGTTAGTACCCCATACTAAATTATTTATTAACATTCCCAGTACTAAGGCTAAACACGAAGCCCAAATTACGTACAACGGCGCTAAATCAGTATATTTTCTCGCCTCTCAATGTAAATAGGGTAAAATACGCTAAAATAGGGCTATTGTATTATAATCCTGGTGGATAGAAAAACTGTGTACAGTTTGTGTTTCCCCCACACCAACTTCCTTATATAAGAACACTTAACCAATAAATAAATAAAATAAAAAAAATAAAAATCAGTAACTTGTTAATACTAAGTTAAAATTCACCTACAAATGTATGAAGTTTAAAATCCCAAGATATTTCATTTGTTCAAAAGGCGTATTAAATCTGATAACTACTTTAAAAATAAAATTAAAGCAATTTTTATATTCATTATTATCGAAATTAGGAGAACACGAAAGAAAGATCATAACTTTTTGATGAATGTGTATTGTAGATGACATTGAACATTGCTCTGTAGTTCCTGTTGGCGTTCATAACTTTTTAAAATGTAGTAATCTATATAATCAATCAATATAAAATTAAAATATTAATTGGGATCGCGTCTAATTAAACTGTTTACGATATGCAATAACTCTTCAAAGTCAACATTTTACTTCAACTATAATTGTTTTACCTGGAATTCTAATTTGGCTAAACCAATCCGTTTTGAACTTTAACCTTCAGACATAGCGCGCATTTTATGTTGTATTGTGTCAAATGATCTCGTTACTACATTCAAAAAACAAGTTGATCCCTTAGGGCGGAATTGATAATTTACTCGTTCGGAGGCCTATCATTATATACGTTTCGTGTATGATGATTACCGGTTATAGTATATTTACCAGACCTTAGTAGAAGAACAAACAATATCTCGGGTCGTTAGTAACAAAAATTATCGTCCGTCTTATGGCTATTATGGAGGTTTTTTGTTCCGTAATTATTGGTGCGGTAAAACAAACCAAATAAAATTCACAAACCAGAATCGGATGGAACATACACACATTTGTTGGTATCATTACAATTGTATCAAACTATTAAGTTTGTTATGGAAGATCTGGGAAGGTATTTTTTACGTAAAAGGAATTCCAAATATTACACACATTATGCATTGTTTATAACGAATGAAAAAAGTGTTGATGCGTCGTTAATTAAACATGTGTATATAGGTACCGCAATAAATAAAAAAATGTAAGAAAATTTATTATTCTAACTTTCATCACTATTAACTATTATATAATAATAAATCTTTGCTGCGAACTCTCCACTATGTGGAACCAACTGCCCACTGAAGTATTTCAGAACCAATTTGACTTAGGATCCTTCAAGAAAAGGGCTTACCAATTCTTAGAAGGCCGACAACGCAATAGTGAGCCTTCTGGCATTTGGACCTTCTGGTATTTTGCGCAGCGGTATCACTTGACATCAGTTTAGCCTCCAGTTACATTAAAAAAAACTTAACAGGTTTTTTTTCACAGTTCTAAAAGAGGCTGTAGAACGGAATAGAAGAACTGTTTTCCTTTGCTAAGTTTATTAGTATGTCATCCAATTCTAAAACCAACCAACATCAACCTCTCTACTGTATCGATGAAATGAAGCAAAGCCATTTGGAGAAATTTTAAGCACCTTTTTTATCATTTCGTTTTTACTTTTGTACAAATCGGCACAGAAGGCTGATACTAGCTTACATCGGTACCCTTGTTTTGACTGTTAGGACACCTGAGTCACGCATAATAATAATATAGAGGTTGTAGGAACACTAAAATGCTTACACCTTTCAACAAAGACATTAACCATTCATCGTTCGCACCTAGATAATCTTAGGCTGTGATTCAGATCATTACAATTTAGCTTCATAATGTATTTAGCCACGCCGTCAAATGCAGGTTCAAGTATGTGGGAGACACATTTCCGCGTTTTCGTCGGGTAATGTGAAATGTTAACAGATATTTGGCATGTTAACTTGATTTAAGGACTCAATCTCATACAAGGATCTCAATTTTCATACAAATATAGTTTCCGACTTTCTACTTATACAACTGTTAAGGCATCTTGACTAAGCCCCCTGAGTTTTTGACAAAGTACAACGCCGTTATTTTCTCACTGTTTTAAAGTGTTAAAGTCAAACGTACGAATCTCATTTGACTTCTGTATAATTTGCATAGTAAACAAAATTACAACTGGCTAGCTAAAGTAACATATTAATCGCAAATACAATGTCATGCATAGTTTTAATTGTAACGGCATAATAACGGTGATTATAAAAATAAATTGCGAGACATTTCATAGAATCGATTTTAAAAAATGTTGGGGTTTGTGTTTTAAAAATAAAACGTAATTTCTCAAAATAAGTTACATAGGCCTAATGGTGTTGAAACCAAGTTAACTTCCATGCCTGAATAATAAGTGTTAGTGTTAGTGTGTTAGTAAGGATTAAGTCCTACTCTATAAACCCGATTTGGAATATGGCATCAAAAAGTGATTTCCACTATTGACATCTAAATTCGAATTATTATCCCGCGAACACGTATGACACACTTGGAATTACTCAGTAGAAAAACTCAATACTGAAATCGGAATCGCTATGAAAGCAGAAATTAGCATAAACAAAAACTTAAATGCTTTTAAATTTAAAATTGGAATGTGCAATGCAAAAACACTTTGCACGTGCGTTCTAATCGTATATTGTATCGATCTTATTTCCGAAGCAAAATTGTTGCAACCGCGGGTTTCCTGTAAGCTGACACTTCCAACTTGAGGATAGGGTCTGGTTTCTAAGTTAAAAACTGGCTAAGATTTTAAATAGCCTTTGTGTATAGCATCATGTTATATTTCACGGAATTGCAACTGTTTCGTTACCATGGAAACGGTATTTCGTGATACTGTCAAAATAGTCGCTTCATGGATTAGTATATTATGTCAGTATTAGATTCCATACATCTCGTTGCTGCATAGGCTTAAATTTTTCTTCAATTTCATAGCGCAATACCTTCAACATATGTAATTTTTAACTAGTATAAAAACAAGGTTCAACATTTAATATTGAATTATATAATTTATTATATCTCGAATGAATACTTGATATTACCCTAACATTTACGTGACTCGGTCAGGATCGTTTAAAATTAAATTTACAATGTACGCGCAAGGATACATTGTTAAAAGCAATACAAACATGACTATTGTGTTGAACGGAAGTCATCGTAGACAACAAAATGTTATCTTTGTATCAACTGTCCCTTTACTTCCTTTAGTAGCGATAAAAAATATAATTTTGTACCAATTTTATACAAAAGAATCGATTTTTCTGTCAATAAGCATTGTTAGTTCCTTGTTCACCTGCGGGTTGTCTCGCCAACGAATATGGTAAAAATCTAATTTAGATTCAAATTGAAACCATCTTGCATAATCAACATATAATTAGAAAGTTATAAACGAAAATAATTGTTCCGTAACAGTTTCGAAAGAGATATTCGTTTGTCCTTTTAATAATTTATAATATACAGTACAAACTAAGAACTTAAATCGAATGATTGATTAAGAGGGCATCGTGCGGCCTTATCGAATACAAGCTATCTCATCAAAGTTGATATAATGTTTCATTGTTTGTTACACAAATATCCAATAAATACAATTTTATAAATTTAGTTATAGCTATATATACAGGAATCCAGCTGCCCGTCATCGTATTTCCCAACTTATAACATCTTCATGAAAAGAACATACCACATACCAACCGTAAAACATAAAGTCCCCGTTTGTCACTATATTAAATGAATCCATACCATCTAGGTTAGGTAGCTTTGTAACAACAAAGTTATGGGTATATTCTTCGGTTCGGTACCCTATCTTTATTAAGCGACTGAAACCAGTCTGCATTGTCAAATCGCAGCGGTCAAACTTGACGTAAGTTGGACGCGAATTCGATATAATACGATTATTCGATGCCTACATACGGGCAAGATCGGGAGATTGTGACACATCCATCACGCTAGATGTCAAAACTAATACGAATTTGCTCCCGTGAGAGTTTTCCAATCGAGATCGTAATTATTCGATTCAAACGTCATTCGATTAAAATTGGCAGTCGATAGGGGACGTATATTAAATAAACATTGAATGATAGTATCTGTTAATCAGTTGTTTGGGTATCATTAACGATGTCAAAGGGTGATCTACTATAGAATTTAGGATTCGGATCTACTAACGGATAGTGATTTGGAATGTTTCCTTATTCATAAAACTAAATCCGTCTTTGCTTTAGTACGGTTTTGTCTCTGTCAAACTGTGTTTGACAAAAAGAGATAGGTGTTTTCGTTAAAACGGTGCAATATATTTATTTCAAATTAAATCGAACATTCGTATTTTTATGTTTAGAATGTATATGTCACCTATATAAAACCTTTTTTAAGAATTTTATTACTCTTTTTATTGAAGAAGGTTTTAATGTAATATTACTGTTACAAGTGATCGCGTTGAACATTCATATAAACACACATTTAGGGTTAAAGTGATATATTTTGTAGTCTAGTCTGTTTGTATATATTAATATAATTATATGGTAGGCTATAGATATGTATACGTTAATCATAATATTTAAACTAACGTTTCAATAATGCTTTGTCTAGTTCCAGATAAGCGTAATCACAACATTAATAGACAATTAGTGCTTTGATTCACTTAATTCAAATATTGACTGAAGTGAATAATAGAGTTAATACACGCGAACAAAGTACAACAAACAGTGCAAGGAACTAGGATCGACAATATTTTAGTCCAAAGCTTGTAACCGAGTGTATAAACCGAATTCACCGAATATAATTACGAACTTATTTTGTACAAAATATTAGAGGTTGTGAGTGCTTTTCAGTAAACATGGTCATTTTTAAGACTATCATTTTATAGAACCAGGGGCAAACGACGAGAATATACGGGTGGAATTGCTGTTTGATATAAGTAATAAAATAAATCAGTGGCGTTACAACCTTTTTACGTCTGGGCCTTAGGCTTCTGCTTAATGATCATTTGTCAATCTAATTGGCGAGTACGAGTAGGTGATCAGCTTTCTGTGCCTGACACACGCCTTTGGGTTTAAGGCAATCCTTATTACGTTATCCTTCACTGTTTGAGCAATTCATAGCCGGGGATCGCACCTACGACCTCAGTGATGAGAATCACACGCTGAAACCACTAGGCAAACACTGCTCTGTTATATTTATTTCGAACATTTTTTTTAAATATAATAAGACGTCCAAAAATGGCAGTTATCGCAGCCCATGGAAACCCATGGTTCTCTAACTAAGACTTGAAAGGTCTTTCATTATATAGTTTAATAAAAAGCAAGTATTGTCTCAGCCAAGAAAGAATTATGATCGAAAAGCGTATCAAGTTTCTGTACGTAAAGGGACTACGATTTGAAGAAAAACTTTTTAAAAGCACTACGGAACATATCCAAATCGTGCTTATAAACTTTGAATAACCTTAGATTTCTACCGACCAGCGCTTTCGTCTTAAACAAAGATCCTAAAGAATTGAAAACCTTATACTTTCTTAAGTTTGTTAGAACATGGCTTCCGTGTAATGTACACGTTATCCCGTTTTTTCCGACTTTTACACGTGAGTCAGCATTTGAAAAGGAATTACGGACTTGTTGTGGACCTAAGGAAAATCAAGTATGATGTTGTTCAATCACATATTATATGTAAATTTAAAGGCTTCAATAATACAACCTAAATTAGATCTGTTTATCCTAACTTTAATTAACATTCTAATAATAACACTAGACAAATGGAGATAGAATATTATCATTAAGATGTTTATTAGTAATCTGTAGTTTAACTGGGATTACTAATTCTTTTATCTTTGAAATTATGTCATACTATAAGTTATTTTATCTTAAACCAATAAGCATAATTATATATGTTTCAACTGAATGGTCTAACTAGAAACTATTATAAGTTATCATCCAATAAGAAGTGATCAAATAATTTTTCCAGGACTAACTATATTAATTTTAATAGAAAACCGCAATTTTTGTAATTTTTAATAAAATTTTATAAAAGTTTAACTAATCACAAAAAATAGTATAATTTTTGACAAAGATACCAAGAGAACTTTATTTTGAAGCAATTAGAATACATTGATACTCTAATTGCATCCAAATAACAATTTTAAATAAAAAACAAGACTATATTAAGTATAAGATAAAATATTATTTACTATTTTTATATATATTAACCTTTGTATAAGAATATACTAAACTGCAAGAAATAACTTCTCTTAAGTCATTTATAAAATTTATTTAATATTAGCTGGAGAGTAATCCAACAAGGTGCACCAATAAGACTTCTTATGTATCACACTAATTAGATATCTGGTTAAATATATATCTTATTGTAATTATTAGTCACAAGTGTCGTCAATTTTCTCGCGTTAGATTCATTGTCACGTGTAACAAGAGTTTAAGATCTGCCATTCACAAAAACAAACGTCAAATGAATGCAATATACTACATTATGGAACTAAAGAGTTCTAAAATTGAAATTAAAATTTTTTTTCATTAGCAATTTTTCTAACTGGCCAGTTCTAAACATTTTCAGTGTTACCCACCTCATCATCTTATAAGTCTAATTTACAGTGTAGGCTATGCGACACCGGTCACTTATTGCTTTGCAGCATAGTTTTTCTAGCGTTGTCCATTATCTTCTGTTCTGCTATCGTGACCACATTGTCCTACTATCTTATGTTTTATTCTCCGATATGATTCAGTTAAAGCAGTTTAATCTATTGAGTGTTAATATTTTTAGTTTTAAATGATTTACACAGATTGCCAATATACGTTTATTTTATTATTTTATAATGTTTTTAATTAATTAAACTTTGATTATCTGTAATTTAATCATTTAGATATGTCAAGAATTGTTTCACTCAGCGCAGAACTGTTGCGTTTGATTATTCGGGCAGTAAAATACTTATTTAGCTTGATTAAATATTATCTTTAATAAACTTAAGTCAGTTTTTAATGAACGACTGAGTATCGCAGTAAGGATGTTTTAGGTGATAAGTTTAATAAAAGACTTGCTGAGTATAAAAACGTCAGTATAATTTTATTATGTTTTAAGATACCTTTGTACATTTTTTACAAAACAATAATTTCATTAAAGACTAATAATTACAATCGAAAAATTACATAATTATTTTCAAATTTATAATTATTAAATCTAATATCACGATTTAGCTTAGATAATATTAAAAATAAGCGACCATCAATATAAACAATAACATTGCAAATTTTATATACACCATTCATTAATTCCTTAGTAATAGCTTAGTAAGTGTTGATTTACATATATGAGCTTTGAGCAGGATAACTTTCCCAAAAAACATTTATTTCATAATTGCTTCATCTCCCTTCAAAAGGCTTTCATTAGTTTAAAGATATTTATTTATTTTATTATTTTTATTATTATTTTTATTAATTACTTGAGATGTCATGTGGAATATGCTGTAATTGTTGCAGCTCCTTACATACGTTGTGTAAAACAACACCTGGGCGATGAAAAAGAGTGGCGGAGAGTTTATCGCCAGTTTTTCTCTTTCGTTCTACGCCCTTGATTTTAGAACTGACAGTAAATGTACTATTAGAAGTATTTCCTATACATTTCTGTTTTTGACGTTCATAAGTGTTCATTGTTACCTATATGAATAAGTGATATTGAATTTTTGAAGTTAGGATTAGTTTAAAAATAATATCTGCTCAAAACTCATTTAGTTATATGAAACTAAAGTATGTACATTTAAAATACGAAAAAATACAATTGCGGATAAAGAATTCATATTAAAAATAGTATAAATGCAATAAAAACTATGGATTTTCAGAAACGTAAATAACAAAATAAATGTTTTTTTTTTTATTTATTATTTTATATTTTTTCATACAAACAACATGACTTGTCGAAAACTTAATCTCACAAGTATACATCTAAATATACAACTTATTTAATAGAATTCTTAATTAAAATAAATATTCTAAGTAATTTCGCTTAGCGAGAGCAATGCAATGCCCTATGTTATTTTCGTTATAAAGTGATACAAGTCGGTACAAAACATAAAAATTAAGGTACTAAAATTAATACAAGCTTAATCATCGATAATTTGGTGTTATTTTACAGTGAGGTTACAAAACAAGCGAATAAATATGTAACTATTGACTTCGACTAGATTTCAAATATGCGTTTGATAAATTATCGTGTTTTTCGCCATAGATATAAGACATTCCTTGCGATACAATCAGTACTAAAATTCTTATCAGACTTATGACTTTCTTATGGATTGTGTACGATGTATTTCTTAATATAATTTCACTGAACATATTAATATTACGTATAATAAATTGACAAAAGTGTTTCAAGCGGGTTATATACAGTAATGTGTATGAAAAGGCGTGTTTTAAAGTAAATCAAACGAAGTAAGTGCGGCCTTTTGCCGAGTTGCCTGTAATTGAGCGGGGTATGGTAGGGGAAATATCCTCCACTCTTGAATAGACATGACCGCTACTAGGGGATTTCCTAAGGTCATAATTAAACCGAGAACATGTCCTGTCGATCGACATGTAACTATTGTTGGAATTGTTCCCTTCCCCGTACATATCAGATGAAGGTGAACTTTCATTTTGTGAGGACTCCTCCTCATGCCTCTTAGAGAATTGTAAAGAATTCGTGAAATTCTGCTTTGAGCAACTATCGTTTGAGACGGGCATTGTCGTGTATCTCAGCGTTGGGGTCTTTCGTAATGACTTCTTAAATACGCTTTTCTCAGAACCTTTTACGGTTATAATAGTATCGGTTGAATTGAGTAATGCCACAAATTTATCCCAAAAACGTAGATCGCTCCACGATATATTCTTAAATTTATCCAACACGAAACCTAACTCGTCGTTAATCTGATTGTTATCAACTATTTTTATAAATATAATTTTGTTTATTTCGCTACGGTTCAGCGATTTTAAGTAACTATAGAACATATTTTTGAAATGAATATCGCATAGATCGTTGCAAATGAAATGTGTAGTCAAAACAATTAGGAGGCGTTTAGATAACTTTGGGCATTTAGAGAAACTATCTAAGGTCAAAATGTTCAAAGTGGACTCATTCATTAACAGTTTTTTGGCTGACATCTTTCTAAATTCTATTTCCGCCATAATGTTATTATGTACAAAACTAGTATCTTTGGTATTACATATCACATAATATTCGTACATATGGGAGTTTCCTTCTAATATATGTTCGACATTAGGGCACGTCTGCTCCTTGAAAAGTGGCACGCCATAATTAGTGTATAGCCAATCACTTACGTCGTATCTGAATGCGTAAAAAATTGCGCCAATTAACGATATTAACACAATTACAATTATTATTCCGCTGGCAATGGCGAAATAACTATCCGGGAGGAAAACGGATTTTGAGACTATTTCATCCTTTAAAATACTAGAGTCACCTAATGAACCCATATAATCCTTACAATGGCTTAGAACTGAGGCGATTGTTATCTTTGTGGGTTGGCCTTTGCTATCTGTACACAACATTTTTTCAGGATCTCCTGGGTCCTTTCGCAGCCATGAGTCTAACTCAGCGATACTTTTGCAATCACATGAATAACGATTACCTTCGATAGAAACGTGAGCAATTCCTTTAGACGACGAAGCTAATAACTTCCAAGGGAAAAAGTTAATTAGTTTATTATCATCAATTTTAAGTACCGAGAGAGATTTTAACGAAGAAAATGTATTACTGGCTACGTGCTCGATAGCGTTGTGGTCCAAATACAGCTCATTTAAATTATTTAAATGTACAAATTCGTCGCCTTTTAACTCTACTAATTTATTATTCTCTAAATGCAAAACTCTCAAAGAGTCTATACCTTTAAATGTTTGATTATTTACATCTTTTAATTCGGTATTATTTAAATACAAAACTTGAAGTTTCTTTTTACCAATAAAAGCATGGTTTCTCAAATTATGTATATTATTGCCATCCAGATATATTTCTGTAGCGTCCATTGGTATTCTGTCCGGTACTTGAGTGTAGCCAGCATTAGAGCAATCAACTACGTTAGCATTCCATGTGATGTCGTGAAAGCATTTACAGTTATTTGGACAAATCATTTCACAATCACAAGCTACAAAGTCACAACAATGGCATAGGGCAAAACAATGACTTTCATACGGACAGAGAAAGTCCGATGGTGACATATCAATAATCACCTTTTTTTCTTTTGCTCGCGAATGTACCAATGAACAAAAGGCTTTATCAAGATCCAACACACGTGGGTATTGTCGATTGTGACTCAAATAATTGATGCGCTGAATCCATTCCATTGAACAGTCACAAACAAATGGGTTTCCGCTTATAAAGAACTCGGGCAAGTCACTATCTTCATCTATTTGATCTAACCTGAAAGCGTTCATGTCGAATTGTACAAGTTTGTTGTTATTTAATGTCACTGTTGACAGTTTTTGTAGCTTTGAAAAGGAACCTATTTCAATGTAATGAATATTATTATCGTTCAAGTAAAGTTTTTCCACAGTTTTTGGTATTGATGTAGACGTTATTTGGCTTATGTTATTGTAACTTAAATCTAACAATTTTATATTCGTATTAGAGAACATATCATCGTTCACGAAATCAGTTATAGCGTTCATGTGTAAGTCTAACCATTCAAGAGTATTTGGAAAAGTTGAAAACTCAAAGGAAGATATTTTATTCGCTGAAATATTGAGCCACACCAAGCTATTTAATGTATTAAAAATTCCATCTATCTCAGAAATGTCGTTGCCGTCCATGCGCAATAATTTTAAGTTGACGTTATTACGAAAGCAGCCTTGAGCCACGTACTTGATTTTGTTTGAGGCTAAATTAAGTACCTGTAGCTGCGGCAAATGTTCAAAAGTATTTTCATTTAGACTCGTCACTTTATTATCAACAAGACGTAAGCCAAAAAGTTCGGTGAGCCCGTGGAAATTCTCTCTGTTCAAATGTGTTATATTGTTATTGCCAATATCTAAAGACCTCAAAGACCGAAGTTTACGAATCGAAGTTGGAATTGATGATAGCATGTTATCGTTTAAGCCCAAATCTTCTATAGTTGTTATATTGTCAAACGCATTCTCATCAATATGTCTAATTCTATTATTATCCAAAAATATTTCGTGTAATACGTGTAAATCTGTAAATAAATGTGTGTGTATGTGAATGAGTTTATTGTGTGACAATGTGAGGGAGTGCAAATTACGCAGCTCCTCAAAAGCGTGCTCATCGATGGCTATTATCTCATTATGTTCCAAATTCAATTTTTGTAAACTATACAAATCCTGAAACGTATAACGATCTACTCGTGTCAACCTATTATACGATATATTTAATATAACCATACGCAATAGCCCTACAAATATACCCTTACTGATCCACTGACTAGTTAAATCGTTACGAGACAAATCTAATGTTTGGAGCTGTTCCATTCCCCCAAACAAACCCGGTTGTAAGGAATTTATAGTGTTGTTACTCAAATTAATCTCTTTTAATAACTTTGTGTCTAGAAAAATGTCCAAGGGAATTATATTAAGAAAGTTATTGGATAAATTGATTACTTCTAAATTAATAAGACCTTGGAGTGAACCACCCTCTATAGATGATATAGCGTTATTTTGGAGAAACAATTTTGTTAAAGATCTTAGCTTTGATAAGCTATAATCTGGTACAACAATCAAATCATTAAAAGACATATCGAGCGTTTCTAAAACTAAATTACAACTTTTTACACTTAAATTTAGTTCACGTAAGGAGTCTGAAAATCCGAGAGTTTTAATATTTTGAATGTGATTATTGCTAAAATTTAATGTTTTTAAACTGTATAAGGAACAGAATGTGTCAGGTTTTGTGCACCAAATGTTATTGTCACTTAAATCTAATTCAATTAACTCACTTAAACCAATGAATGCCTGTTCGTGTAACTCCATAGTCATCGCAGACCATTCACTGTTCTGCGTAGTCACGTGTAGCCGTTTTAGGTCCTTGAAATTATCGAAAGCCCGCGCCGGAATCTGACGTATCTTACACTTATCTATTATAAGATTTCGAAGCTTTCCAAGATTTGAATTTTTCCCCGACGCCTTGTCCGTGTGCGCTGCGAGTGTGCTCTCAAAGAAAAGTATTTCACTGCACTGGACATGTAATGACGTGACATCGTCGAGATATGTCCGGCTGATGTTTTGTAGTAAATTATCCAGGCTGCTTATAGTTCGAATTTTGCAGAACAAAACCGCATTTTCCGACGTTTCCGTTTCGGAGCTGCGGTAAGCGCACTCGTGTGGCATTTCAGATGCGTTGCTCCTCTCGATGGCATAGTAATACAACAGCACATACACTATAATGTGATTAAAAATTCGACGTTCAAGTTTTTTCACAATAGTTTTTATTATTGGCATTTTATGAAAGTATACGTAAACCGAGGCATCGACTTCTGCAGTGCCATTTATAATGAGGCGTAATGGCTCGCGTCATAAATATTCACAGGTTGGCCGTAACATCGCGAGTCGCGTGGCATTAGAGCGGGTTTCGCGGTTACGATGGGCGAGCGGTCCGTGTGACGGTTGCCCACCGACTGAACGGCGCTACGTAGCTCCGCCCTACGATGCCCGACACCCCGCGGCTATCCGTTCGGCGTCTGAAGAAACTTCATCCCATAGGCAATATAGAGGGTGCATCGGCTACTGAATTATTCTCGAGTAGTGATATCGAGCGCGTGTCATAAACAAAATGAGTTAAATTTTCAATGAGTTAAAAGGTTTCCAAATAACTTCACGAATTTTAACAACGCTATGTCATTATGAAAGAATTTTTAGTTTATTTAAGGTTTTCGAACCACTTCGTAGATATAAAATTTATTTCAACACATTTATGAAATGCGGGAGAAAAGTTGGTCGGTTGCTGGCATTACAACACTTTGCAAGTGAAGAAATATAGCCCTTTGAATATGGAAATGCTTTTTGGGAGACTGTTTAAAAAAAGGGACTAATATCTTGACACCCAAAGCACCTGTTGTTTAGGAACTTTAGTTAACTTTTCACTTCACGAGAAAATGAGATAAAAGCCTTACAAAATAGTTTCTAGGACACCACATGCTCCTGAAGTTAACGTGTTCTCTTATGGAGATGAAAATCACTTGCTAACTTTTATTATACAGTTTGTTCTGAAAAGTGGAGTCAGTTGGGTGCCTTTTAACATTTTATCTTTACCTCACAAGTTAGAGCATTTTTGCATATTTTATAACATGTATTTTATACAATTTGCTGAATTTTAAAAATCTTAGTACGTAAATTAGAATGTATAATGAATATCATATTGTTTCTCAGTAGTTAGTAGCTGCTACATTGTAATGCGTAGCTTGCTAATAAAAATACTTAATTTGAAAGTACCTCGAAGGTGCTACAATCGTAGAAGTGCTACGAAGAAATAAAAACAATTTTACAAAAAGCCAATATATGGGTTTTAATTTCTATGTATGTTATTTTTTAAATTGTTCATAAAACATTTTCCTGCAAATTAAAAAATATAAAGATTCGTAGAAAGCCTGTATTTGTTGATTGCTATACTATTATTTATAATTATTTTAATGCATTTTTGGTTCCCAAGTTGTCTACTACTCACAAATCAATCCATAGACATTATTTAAAATTACAACTAGAGTTGCCAGACCATAAATTCGCCAGACTAGTAAACCCTCTAATTACAAGACGCGACGACACATGGTTGATAAATTGTTTTATTTAAATGGTTCCAAATTTAAAACAGATTAGAATCAAGTTTCCCGGGTCACTGAACTTAATCTAAGTATATGTAAACGGCAGAACGTGAATATCCAAGCGATAAAGATCCAAGCTAGCCTGACATTCCTCTCAAGTAAGTACCTATAGGCATGTCTTAGCACACGGCATTCAAATGAGTTTCCGTACAGCACATTTCCATTTTGTCGCAACATCGTGATATATTTCGTTTACCATACAGTTGTACATTCTTTAGTTTGACGCGAAATTTTTGTATAAAGCGTTGTAAATAAGAGGCTAGTGACCGGTGCAGTTGCTTAGTCAGCAGAAGTCAGCTTACTTCTTTTACTGGAGGAAAAGCGAAATATTGTGTAAACTTGGTACTTTTTAAATTTATAATTAGCGGCATATTAGATTAGTTACTTGATAACCAAAATTAATACAAATAAGGTCAAGAGACCATAAATATAATAAAATATACATAATTACACACATAAGCATAGCAAATTAAATACATAATAGCAAAAACTATCACAGATATGAACAGGTCTTGAAAGTTAAAACTTGTTTTGAATTTACATTTTCTTTATTTTGTTGTACACAAAAAAATGAACTTTCTTTTAATATTTTTATTTCCATAAATAGACCAAATCACACAGCTTTAAATAAATTCCATCCCCTTACATATCATCAGAATGAAAAATTAAATCGTCTGTCAGAAACGTAGCCGAAATGACAACATAACCCCAGTTGATCTATCGAAAGACAAATATATTTAAAATTACGTTCTAAGACACAAGCTGTATTTAATCGACATAAAGTGTAAATTCGCATATCACAGTAATCCTAAGTGAAATGTTAAATATGTCAATAGTTAAACAAACATAGTGTAAATTAGTTAGGAGTGCACATTAACAATTTGAAATGAACAAATTCTGTCATTAGTCATTTTCATGTGATAATCTTTGAAAAACACCATTTGTTATGTGAAAGATTGTTTTTAAAGGTGTCTCGTGATTGTTAATTATGTCTCTAATAACAAAATTATATTTAGTCACAAGAGCATTGTACAAATCCTTCGCAAGTAAAAATAGACATTTAAAATTGTACTAATAATAATATTTTTTAAAAACCTCAAATAACTCTTCTTTACCATAAACACCAAATCTGTTCAAATATAAAACATGTTTACTTGTTTGTCTTTAGCTGTGGTTATGGCGTAACTTTGCTTTTAAATACAAACTTGGTACATTAGAATACTACTTATACATGAGTAACAATCATTTATTTAGATTAGAATTAATATCATATTTGTAGATATTAATGTGAGGAGAATTATTTTAGAACAAAATATCAAATATAAAATTTCATTGAGTCAACTTCAATATGTATCTTGCACATTATATCTCTATAGCAAATGGGTTTTCGGTCTTTTTAAGATAGTTCCATCGTATAGTAAAAGATTTCTCTTCAATCTTTAAACATTTACGCAGCGTGAATGTCCTAGACAATTATAATCACCGATGCGCTAACCTACGTATTACAGCTAATAAAATGATAAAATACGGACAGTCGAAACCACGGCTGACGACTTCGTAAAGATTTCTGGGGTGAAATAGATGTAGCAATGAATTTGGGTTCAAAATTTGCGAATCTTGTACACTTTTTAGACATTCACAAGCTAAGACGTATCTAAACTGATAAACGTCTTTTGATTTGATTTAAACAGATCCTGAAGAGCAGATTGAGAAATAGAAGTTCAGGAAGATACGCAAAAGGGGTCCATACTGCAGAACACAAAGTAATGAAATATTAATGACATACGTGCTTGACTTAATTGTATTTAGCGTACAAAACTAACACCCATTTGACATGTTATTTTGATAATATGGAAAAAAGTGCTTTAACCTAATAGTCCATCTCTTCAGCTTCATAATATTAATATACATAGTATAAATATTAAAGTGATAATGAAAACAAACGTGTTAATGCAGTTTAAAGAGCTATTGAAGCGATAAAATCATGTATAATGCTACGAGATTATCTGTAATGCATCGAAAATTACGAATATTATAATGTTCATGTATCATTATACTATTTTGCGTTAAAATTTATACACTATTAATGAGTATCACTTATATTAATAACTATCTGTTCGTGACTTTGTCATGTAATTAAAGCAAAAGTGTGGGTAAAATGGTATTTATCAAAATAAATATGTCGTGAATTCCAGGCCCGACTAGTAAATTATCTCTCTTTGTGCAATTACCACTGGCTAGGTGACTGACATTGAGGGGACATTGGTATGTTTGAACATAGAAGACAATATATCTATCTACAGTGATATATTATATCTATATAAATAAAAAGGAATGGCAAAATTTGTTAAGCGCAAAACTTGAAGACGGCTGGACGAATTTAAGTAATTCTTTTTAATATATATACCTTGAACTCCAAAGAAGAATTTTATGTAAAGTAAAATTGGAAAAAATCCTGTGTGAACTTATGTGCACAGTTAGAAGTTATATTTCTTTGGTGTAAAAAGATAAAATTTTTATCTGTCGCCGTATTTTACGTTTGTCGAAAAAACGACACTAACAATAGAAAAAAATACTGTCATAATTAATACCTAACGCGCCAAAAGAAGTATAACACAAAAACATTTATTTATTTAGTACTTAGATTTTTTATTCCAGAAAAGTGCTAGTCTCTATGCGGTGGGGTAGCGTAGCAAATTGTTCCAAATGTTGTTATGTAGCTACTAAAAAGGTAGGCTAAGTAAAAATTACGGCGAAAAGAAGTTCGTGGTGGCAGCTAGTTGTCTATAAATACGTTTAACATATGACCAAAAATGGGTTCTAGCGTCATTGGAATATGATATTAAAGCCACGCGAACCTAGAATAAAAAAAAACTTCGTCCAGACACTAACCATTATTCAATTTTCCAGTGTATTTTTTATATGTAACTCAAACTTACATATATACATAACTGTTTCTATACAACTTTACTAAAACTAAATTTAAAATGTCAATGACCTATCTACACAGACATTACGTAACCATATATTACGAAGTAGAATTTCCCGGTAAGAAAATACGGAAAATATATCAAAACCGAATTCAAATCGTTCACCTCAAGAGCCTTTGATGGTCGGTTAACCGCAATGATTGCCTTGGACCATTGCCCTTTTAACTATAAGTCACCTGAGCTTTATGGTTCAATTGTTCTGCTTTCACAGTTTTTTAGCCTTTCATAAACAGACTTTAATTATAATATGCGAACTAGTTGACCTGCGTGACTTATTTTTTCGTTCGTAAATAAATTATTTATAGATATGATATTCATGTATATGACGACAACATAATCGGGGAATTAGCTAGATTTAAAAAAAGTGCTACATTTCGACTGTAAATGTCAATCTAAGTGAATAGAAAAAAGCGCCTTTTTTGTAACTTTATACTGTACAGTAGCATTTTTGTTGAATTAAAAAAACACAAGCATTATGTACGTTAATATTTAAAAAATGTTTTTATCATTTGAAAACGTACCATGTTCAAAGTCACTAGTATACAACATTAATATATCAAGCACATCACACGCTTGGTTTGCTGAGTGGGTCTGCATATCTTTGCGCTTGTCGATTTCAGCGGTCGTAAGGTTCTGGCGGATGCATAGAACTGAGATATGACTTGTGAAGCTAAGCATTACGCTTATAAGTGGCACTTAACATGATATGTGCTGTATTTATTTTTTACTTTAAATAGAGTTGAATATTTAATTTTTAAGAAATGCAAAGTATTTTTAATGATACAGGAGTTATGTAACCCAACTTTTGGTAAGTTACATCTAATATTTTTCATACTAATTAGAAGCGTTAACAAAATGTAATCAATCATAATTGAAGCTAGTATGAGCCTTTTATTTTTACCATACTTATAAATAATTTTTAAATTCTCGGTTCCGCAACCCCACTACCCCTAATTTTACGTTAGCTATAATCCATAGCGTATATATATATATATCTCCATACAAAAAAAAAATCACAGAACTTAATTCAGGTAAATAATGTTACCATAGAATGATATTATTTATCCTTTAGTAATATAGGTGACATTTATGTCCATTTGTGAATGACGGGCCGCGAGTTTGCATTATAATTTTGGCATTTACAATTTGTCGAAACATAAAAAATTCAAATTATTCAAAAAATATTTTTAACCCCTTCTAGTACTTGTTTATGCCTTACATAACATTACTTGCGCTTGGTTCTTCGGCCCTTTACAAATCTTTGCGTCAGATTCTACAATTATCATCAATCATTAATGGCAAATATATTTGAGTTCAAAACATTAAAAATACATTGGTGCAAAGACAAGATTCGAACAAACGAATTCGAACGATTATTTAGGAATGAAAACACACAATAGCCAGTCGATTTCCATATTCTTAATTAAATTCCGAATAAGTTAAGTACTTATTTTCCATATGGTTTATCTACATAGGATTTCCTCAAGGGCATATTCGTTTAACCGGGCGACGCTATTACACGACCACTTTAATTTCCATCAAAACTACCCGCAAATAAACTATACTAACTGCTTTTTCTAACTAAAATTATCGTAGACCGTAGAGTAGTGATCAGCTTTTTGTTTGCATTCAATGTTGTTAAACAACAAATTTTATTATTATTTGTAGGTAAACTTTTAAATGAAAATTGAAAATATAAATTATACGTATGAAGCATGATATAAATTTTAAAATTCTTTATTATTCAAAATAAAATAAAAATAACATAATACTACTTACACAAATTATATAACAAAAACCAATAACTAACCTTAAGATATAATATTAAAATTATTAATAATAATATTGTTAGCGGTAGTTGATTTAGTTCTTAGGGTAGGAAATTAAACACTTCAATGACGACTTAATTCACTATAATTACTTCACTGATTTTACGTGAACTGTATAACTTCGAACTTGTACGAAGAAAAAAAGGCCCGTGCGCATGTGTCACAACCTCTTTTATAATCACAACTCCCTCCTCCGACTCGACCATCCCACTTCGGGAAAATGGTCGAGTCAATTCGTAACAACTCGTAAACAATCGAACGAGTCAAATGAGTAACTATTGCACATGCGCACTTGTAGCAAGATTCTTAAGAATATGTTATAAAAATGTTTAGAATTTAATTAAATTGATATTAGAAGCTAACAATATTCATTATTATTATTTAAATCAATTTTAAAAAATGAGGACAAAGTCAAAAAAGATTTATTCATATAAGTAACACAATGTACACTTATGAACGTCAAAAAAAGAAATATACATTAAAATACTTCTAATTTTAAATTTACTGCCAGTTCTCAAACCAAGGGCGTAGAACGGAAGAGAAGAACTGGCAATAAACTCTCCGCCACTCTTTTTAATCGCCACGTTTTTTTTGTATTACTCAACGTATGTAAGGAGCTGAAACCATTACACCACGATCCACGTGAAATCAGCAGGAGGCATGGTGAAATAGGAGCACGCACTTACTTGACATGTCTTGATAGTCGTCTTAGACTACGAAGCAATTTAGCTATGAAACATATTCACTACTAAAAATTGGAAATTACAAGGAGACACGCAATTATGGCTTTCAAATAGTTTATATAACAAGTAGCAAAATAATTTACCTGGATATACCTAAACATATGAGTGGGGTATCACCCCACCCCGTGGTTTTACCCTAGATGCTTTACTTTGCGGTACTTTCCTAATTATTTCAAATAAATTAACAAAGTATTTCCAAAACGACAAGATCTAATTGTGTACGACGTTTGTCTAATTAATAAACCAATTGAGTTTTCATTTTGTAGATAAAAAGTTGTAATTAATTTAAGAAAAACGAAAGTTGTCATCATTTATGCTAATTTAAAGTGATTTCAGAAATTACTTGATAATGACATCATTTGAAAAAAACAAATGCTTATTTTTTTAAATTGCTGATTAGAATTCCATTAATGTTTTCATGAATATAGAGTATTAGCTTAGTGGTGAAATATGAGATTATCAAAATGTTTAATTAACTAAACTTAACTATTACGTTTGAACCAAAGGTGTTGAATGCAGTTTCCTTTATATGTGAGCAATTAGCACTTAGGAGAAGGAAAAACATCACGAGGAAACTAGTATGTCTTATTAGTATGTCCAAAAATTTACGTGAGGCAAAGAAAACCCACTAACACCCTGCTTGTTAAGTAAAATACTCTGTAAATTATATGGCGTTGTACCTCCACCAGTTTAATATTATTCATGTACGCATATTAATACCAAAATTAATGATCACAGATCTTGTTAGAACAATGTTGTCACAACCATATTTCTGGCATGAATAAAGTTTTATTATTATTTCAAAATAAGATTACGAAGACAACGACTAAGATGACAAAAAATATTTTAATTAATGATCAGTATAGAATCACGTGATTTTTTCCAGTATTATAAGTACTATTTGAATCTAAACTCCAACTTTGAGTGAGGTCAAACCGGAATAAAACTAATTTACGAGTCCAGTCGCAGCGGAACTTCTGAAATCCGACGAAAAGCAAAATAGGACGTCATTTGGGAATTTTCTAATTACGTTTGTTGAACAAAGACACCTCGTTTGTTGAGCATGTGACATCCGAGTGAAAAAGGTCGCGTGGAGAAATTGGAAATGCCTAGCCTAGGAGCCTTCGATTGGATTTCGTTATAGTGCTTAATCTTAAGACTTAAAGGAAGAAAACATAAACCTCTACTCTGGTCTCAATAAATCTTATAGCTTATTTATATGATGAATCTTATAACCTAAAAAACAATCCCATATATTTTGTTCAAAAGCAATGTTAATATCGTGTCATTTTAATGTAAATATAATGTTTCTTTATGGAGTTTTTTTTCTAACTAATGCATTGTTTTATACACCGCAATTTATTATATTTTACATAAAGCAAACCACGATTCTATTAGATTTATCTATGGTAAAGAATTTCAGTAATAAATAAAGAAACCAACAAAAACTGTCATTGTCAAACATACCGTAGACAGCTTTGCAAGCAATGCGCCCAGAATTACCCTTTACAATTTTCCTATTAACGAATTTAATTTCGATTGTGCGAAATTACTCAGCCTTGTTCGACCGGATCGTTTGGGAACCGAAATTACTTTGTTACAATGTTAAACAGATCACTCCTTACTATGTTGTGGTGTTATAAGAATACTTTAAAACATATTAGAATGCTTTCATTTGGAGATTCAATCCAAAACAAATTGCGCTAATTATAAGAAGCTCAGTTTAACGGTCGGCAGTGATGAGATAGGGAATGCTTTGGTATCCTTCTGTGAGCAGGTAATGCTACTTAAGGAGAAAGGAAACCGAGGGAGAAGACCAGGAGAAAATAGAAGATGTGTCCATCTCCTATCTCATATTTAGTGTTACGTCGGAGGTTTCGAGTACTATTACGATAACTAATACGTGGTAGAGAAGGTATGGGTCAAACGAGCATGGTGAATGTTATGAAAGTAGATGAAACGAGAGCGGTATGTCAGGACCATAACAAGATGTGGTCTCTGCCTTTGAGAAAAAGCCGCTTTAAATAAATAAACTTTAAGTTACATTAATGAGATCCCGGTAGACTGACAGAGCTACCCCGAAGCCAGAGAGCATAGCAGAGATACTGAGGTTAAATTTAAGTCTATAGTTCTGCTACTTCCGGGGACATATGTATTTCTACTTCAGATATAAAAAAAGGTGACGCTCACTTTAAATATTTATATTATTGGATTAATTGAACGCATGACACATTTTGATGTATTAAATGCGTAATTATTATTAATTTCCTAATGATAAAAAGTGAAACATGCACTTTAATTAGAAAAACCTGTAATTTTTATTCCTATTACATCGTAATAAATATTATCAATGCTATTAAAAATACGACTAATTAAACATCTCATGTGTATTTTTTAACTTTAAGCATAGCCCAACCTGGGTGTAATGTGGTCAGGTTCAAAGCTATACGGTAACACTTTATACTATTACAATTGTCTCCAACCTAATTTAAGTTGAACATCTGCGTAACTTTATTGCGAAATAATTACCCGAAGTAAATTATGCACCCCTTAAACTGCATTAAATTTAGGCAAATACAGTCACACGGGGCCATGTGGATAATCTAAAAAAGATAATTTAAAATTCTAGTAAGCCTACTACACTGTTTAATAAAATATTGAACTGAGTGATTCATTAAAAGTTAATCTACTTAGTCTATGTATTTAAATAGAGAATACGAAAATACTGTAATGTTGTTTGTTTAATGATGGTTTAGTTAGCAACAAAGTCTTAATAAATAATTTAATATTTGTAGGCTTGAGTATGATTGTAAAATAAAAACGGATTTTGATTTTCAGGAGTCGTAGTTCACGCAAAGCCTCGTCTTTTAATGTAACTTTAGAAGTAGTGTTAATAATGGTGTGTTACTAATATTTTTACATTACTAAAGGTATGTTGTCTTAAGTGCTAAACAGTGGTTTGTGAAAAAATAGAACGCAGTGTCTTCACCTTAATAGAGACTGTAAGTAGTATTATAAGACACTTTCTTATGATAAATATCCTTAAAAATGAGTTAAATTACGAAGTCTCAGTTAATAAACAATGTATTTAGAAAAACTAAAGGCACTTTAGGCAAAGGCAAATTTCTACCCGTTGTGCCTTTGAACCCTCACAACCATGGATGATTCTTTTAATTAACGCAAATCACACGGTTAAGTGAAACATCGGTATGTTGGGGTATCACGAAAGTTTGTTACTATAAAATATAAATATGTATATATATTAATATGAAAATCATGGCTAAATTCAAACTACCGTACACCGAGAAAATGATTTGCGCCGAAATATAATTTTTACTTTCTATTTTAAATGTATTATCTTTTTAGTTTAGTTTATTTTTTTTTGTTCCTGTTTAGTTTTGTCTTAATAAATGTGTATAACATGTATTTTTGCACTACTTGCCTATCTTATGTAATTTAATACATTTTTTTCTTTACTCACAGTGGTTGCCTGGAAGACGTCGCTCGAAAGCGATAAGGCCGCCAGTTGCCCTGCTTTTGATTTAAATATGTTAAATTTTTTTTATATTGAAGTGTAAATAAATAAAATAAATATTATATAATTAGTGCGCCGTAATACTGAAAACCATACGTACATACAATGGTACAATTTTATTACCAATATTTATAATAGAGTTGAAATAAAAAATTACATTCAAATTTTAGAAAAAAAATTGGTATACAATAATATAAATGGTGACAATTGCACTGGATTTTTCGTCTTTCAAAGCCATCAACCATCACTCCCGCACGCGTCACTGATGTTTTGAATAGAACAATTATTTATAGGGTTGTATGGTAGAGATTAATAATAATTAAATTATTTAACATTTTTTAACATGTAATCTTAACAACGTTTAAAAGCTAAGAAATTGCTGAAAAACGGCTATCAATTACCGCGTCATGTGTAATTATTTGAATTTTTCGTTTTAAAACATATGCTTGCGTTAGAAAACAATATTGTTTGCTGTATAGTGCTGGCTCCTCAATTGAATGCTACAAAGATAGCAGATCTATCTATTTTTTACACATTTATGGCTCAATACAAAACTAATGTTGTGATATCACCTCGACGTCCGATGTTCCACGACTGAGCGTTTTTCAAGACAATTTTTGCCGCGCACCACCGCTATGTGGAACCAGCTGCCCACTGAAGTATTCCCGAATCAATTCGACTTAGGACCCTTCAAGAAAGGAGCGTACAAATTCTTAAAAGGCCGGCAACGCACTCGCGAGCCCTCTGGCATTGAGAGTGTCCATGGGCGGAGGTATCACTTAACATCAGGTGAACCTCCTGCCCGTTTGCCCCCTATTAAAAAAAAACATGTGTAGTTTCAAATAACCTTATTTTATGAAGTTAATTAAAACATACATATTTTAGTATTATTAGTCGCCAACCCTGATTACAAGAAAATCTAAGAATCTCCATACTCTGTTCACACGAGTGCTAAATTGTATCCGGCCTATTACATTCCTTTTAGGCAAATTAACAAGCTGAAACTGTTCAAATTCAATCCAACCAAATCTGTATGTAAATGTATTGTAATTGCTGAGCCGATATTCGTATTACGATTTCTATGTTGATTAGTCTTGTTACTACTGAATTTATGTCCGTAGTAGCTTGTTTCTCTAGTATAATAGTGTTTATATGGAGCTCTATATACCTATTGCTTATACAAATACCAAATGGTTTATTTTGCAGATCGTATATATATGCATAGAATACTGATTAGATAGGTACTTTTTAACATTTAAAATTCAAATTTAGGTAACACAATGTACACGTATGAACTTCTAATTTTACCAGTTCTCAAATCAAGGGCGTAGAAGAACTGGCAACAAACTCTCCGCCACTCTTTTTAATCGCCAAGTTTTTTGTTTTACAAAATGTTTGTAATGAGCTGCAATCATTACACCATGTTCCACATAAGGAATAAATTGTTAATTAAAAATAATAAGAAAGATGTGTCTTCTTAATGTGAGTTGTGTGTGAGACCTTTGTTTACATGAAGCTGTATAAAAAGTTTGTGCACTATGGTTTTAGTAATCTCTCATGGGTTTTTGGTAAAATGAGTTTCAACAAATTATCTTTTTAGTTATTAGCTATACATACGTATTATGGTGTGTAGAGTTAAACTGAACATGACTTTTTTTTCTTCTGTGGGTATTTCCAATCAGCCCTAATGCTATGAGCGAATCTGTTTTTTGCTGCTGTGTGTGGAGGGTCATCCCATTGGAAGCATCATCATCTGCTTGAGCTACTGTCACTCTAGAATACTGTGACGTTTTAGTCGTCTCACATACTATAGTCACTTTGTGGAAAGGGTGACGGATTAACCGCCCTTTTATTTAGCTATTTCCGTATTTTCTCTTTGATTGTTCTCATTTAAAGGTTTTCGTGAACTTCGTTATATACCATGTTTTTTTTGTAATTGCTATGAGGATCTAGTTCTGTTGTCTAGAGGAGTGAGAGAGAGAGTAGAGGAGAATATTTATGTTGATATCACTTATGCTGCTCCACAATTGGAGGCCATATTTCAGAACAAGTCGTCTCTAATATCTCAATTTCGTTGAGGCATAGGAAAAGACTTATTTTGCTGCTTTGAAATTTTAAGCTCCAAATTGTCTAAATGTAACCAAAAACTAAATTAAAGTTAAGCGCATCAAGAAAATTGCATAGTGCTATAAACCGGTCGACTGACACTTTGGAGTAAATTGGAACCCTTGCTTAATTTCGCACCCCACGCAATGTCACTAATTGTACCAAAATACACTTAAATTTTCTTTGTCTAGTAATTTTAGCCTCAGATGGGGTCACCAGACCACCCCATGACAATTAATGTTTAGACACAAATACGACTTCACCAATTAACGAAATTTTCTGAATTTCTATGAAATGAACGGTTTAAAATTTACGTTTATATAAAACAATACGATATGGTATTTCATAAAATTATTTAAATTGAATTTACTTAAATCAGTTACAAAAGATAGAAATTTTTAACATGTAGACAGAGGCATTTTCTCCGTTTATTTATTTATTTGTAATCTTACAGCAAATATACATATAACAAAACACTTAGACAATACAGATAGCAAAAACAGATTACAAAGATAAACAATATATGAAGCAGAAATTAAGTAAGAACATTAACAGAAAAAATATATTTAAAAAAATCTAAAGAAAACTTAAATTTAACATTTGAAACAACAAATCAGTCTTAATATTTCAAATTACTGCTTAAACAAAATCAAAACGCCGTCTCTTCAAATTTTAGATTTTTTTAAGACGAATCGGTGCTTAGCCTTATATTAAATGCTCTTAAATATTTAGTCACAAATATAAAACTTAACACGTTCCTTTCTTTCCTTGTGAGCATCATTAAAGCGTTGAATATTAAAAACATTTCTAACCACTGACAATAAAATGCACGCCATTAGAAAAACGCATTGATTAAAACTGAGAACGTGTAGTCGGAATTATAAGAGCCGGTACAATATGTCCTCAGGCGACGCGTCCACTTTTTTGATCATTAGTAAGTTTCTGGTAGGGTGACACAGCTACCACGTAGTTCCCAACTCTTATCGCCGATATTTATCTTAATTACAAAGTTAAAAACGCAATTTAGATTCTAAACGGTGTGCTACCAACGCCTTGTGATGCCACCGGTGTTAAATACCGAATTGTGTACCTTTTGGTGTCTATCGATAATCGAACAATGGAATAACACTATGGTATTCCATTGTTTTTTGGCAAAAACACGATATTAACACGGCGTAGGAATTTGGCGGTGCATAAAATTTCTTTTTACTATTCCATATTCATCTGGTGTTTGTAATAATATTGTTTGGCGCGCCTTTAGTTTTTAGTTTCATAATATTAACCCGTATTCAGTCATGTGTTATTTTTTTTAATGTATAATTTACATTGGTTAATATGGATGAAAATATTTAAGTGCATAAAAAATATACGACAGTTACTTAATAAAATTATTTTGCTACAAAAATTTATTTTACTGCAGTTTTAAATATAAAATAGTTAAAAGAGAAAGATAATGGCTGGCTGGCTGGCTTATTAGACTTTTTATGAAAAATGTGTGCGTGTACACATGTAAGAAGTGAAACTTCTTTATGACCTTATTTTTCGAACAATGATCTGCAACTTTACAGTAATGTGTTAGATAAAGTTTAACAAAAGGCTTTTACTATCATAGACATGAATACAAATAATACAATTATTTCATTTTACCTCTACCTTAAGATTATAATAGAATTTCAGTAACTGTAATAGAATGATTACTATCATTGTTATTGTATATTTTTGTTATTAATGGCTTCGAATCTCTTCGAATGAACCGTGACGTTTAAATTTATTTATAGATTTCGATAGAAGTTTGACTTCAAAAAATACTAACGCGTTTTAAACAAAATAATAATTAGAAACATATTAATGTATAATAGTAGAAAACATGCATAAGAATAATTCGAACTTTAAAAAATGAAATATTTTTCAAAACCGCCTTTTGGTTTAATTTTGCATTGCCACTTAAGTAAAATAATTAAGTATGATTGTTAAATTAATGATGCAAGCTTTATACGTTACGCTTGCGATGACCAAAGTATAAAGCAATTATATAATTTCGAGATTCAAACAACCAGGCGTATACAAAAATAAACCAAACGCGGCAAAATCCCATGAAAAATATTCAGTTATTAAACTTTTCGCAAGTAATTTTTTGAAAACGGAATGTGTATGCAGCCGGGCAGCCATTTGTCTTAGCAAACGAACCGATTTGTGCGTCGACTGGGTAACGGATGTTCAGAGGCACGTGTCCAAACTGACTTATTGGCAACTCCACTGACGGAGCATTGAATTCTATTACTGAATTGATTCCGAATAGTGATTCATTGTTTACCGACGCTGAGGCAGTTAAAACGCGGAATTACGTTACGAAATCCATCTTCAGATTCCACTTGCGTATATTTAACTAGACTAATACAATACTGGAGTAATACGTATTGAATTAAAAAAATAACTGAAAAAAATAACTAAAATATAAACTAATTTCAAATAATGTGGACCTAAATGTTAACTTATAACACAAATGGAACAAAAACAGTAATACAATTGCAGCTATTGTCTATGGCATTTTATATTTCAAACACCGTATCTGTAAATCTAGATGAAAGATATTGTTCATGAACAGCATGCGTTATCCGCCAATATTACACCAGACGTGCAAAATGCAACCGAACCGCGGTTTGACTGACTGCTTGAACGCTTTCTGAATTATTCATAGGTACATCTAAAACTTTGTCAGATTCACCCCTTTGCCTGCATTGTTTTTGTTACTTCTTTATAAAATTTTCTCGTTATGTTATCGTTATTTTATCAGGGTAACTTCGATTTATTTATTAGAAGTCGCATAACACAGATGGGATATACATTTCAGTTTCATTGGTAATTTCTTAGGCAACTTGGTGATTATCCTTATGTGCCTGACGCACCTTTTTGGGCACTTACTAGGTCTTCCACAATGTAGTTTATTTGAGTAAATAATCGAACGATCTATCTTAGGTTTCATAATCATGGGCTTAACCCAATGTTAATTACAATACTTTTATTCATGTTTATGAAATATCATCATACAGTAATTGTGATCCGTACTTAGGATGTGTAAAATTATTTCAGATAACTAGGCAATGATGCATTTGCACCGACAGATGTTAAGTGTTTTATCCAACTATACAATAAAAAATGTATAAACATACCAGGACCTTTTTATTAGATTAAAATTGACATAAATCTAAAATAAAATAATTAATATTCAATATGATTAAGTCATTAAGCGAACAGCGAAATTACTTATTAAAATATCTCATTAATTGACCAGTTTCTCGTAACGTTCAGAATATACTTAGATGAAAGGAATCCATTCCATTAACCTAAAAGGAATAAATAGCGAAGGTAAGTGAGCCTTCAGAAAATAAAAGGCAGAAAATTCACTTTGCTGAATCTGTTTTCTATAAAAATTTATTTGAGGAAATAAGTTTGCTTTAGTTGATCTTAATGAAAATAAAAACAAAATTATGGGTAATGAACGGTTAACATGAATGGAATATAGATTATCTAGTTGGCTATTTTTCCTAATAAAGTGGTTTGTAGTTTTATTAAATTGTGCAATACTCAATCGTACTTAACGATCAGTGTCCATAATATAAAATTAAAAGTATTATCGACACAAATTTATATACATTTTCATGCCACTGATATTTCTGTATAAAATTTGTTTATTAAAAGCTAAACATAACAATGAAATATAAAGTATTTAAAATAATATGATAAAAATAATTATTAATTAATAAAAAGAAAATTAAAATAAATTAATAAAATTGGCTCCTGTGGCAGCCAACCTTTAACGCTGGCAGCATTTCCTCGCTGTATTGTGATAGGGGAAAGCTCCAACTATGGGCGTACTATCTACCAGTCACCAACTAAAATCTTTAATTAGCGCCTGTGCACTTGAACCCCACGGCCCAAGGGTCTCTACTCGATTATTATATATATATATTATACTATTTGAACCATTTATTATTTTCCGCCGGCTCTGCGGCCCAGGTTCTTTGCTTGTCGGAGGAAGGTGAGACAGGGCTATCGTGTCCACATAACAAGCATCCCATACCAAACCCCGTCCCATATTCCAAGGGATCAACGCGACAATACTTTAATCTTATTATACTTTATAATATCTATATTAATATTATAAAGAAGAACAATTTTGTTATAAATAAACTTAATAGCTGGTCCGATATCATTTCATTCGTCATCAAAATGTTACAGTTATTCTGAGTAACAAAGGCTAAATTTATTTCCAAAATACGTAAATATCTTTACGATTTAAAATAGTGTATACTCTTGACTAACAAATGTGTTTAATGTTATTAATTATTGCACGTTTCTTAAGAAAATATGTTTATATTATTTTAAGATTACAGATGTATTTTATGACTTTGATTAACGATAATGATGTCAGTATAATAACTCTGTCCGAGATGAAAAAAACTAAAATATTTTTACGATTCACAATAAATTATTTGCAATATTTTTATACTAACCTAATAAAATAATTTCTATCAAAATCCTATTATGGGTCATAAACAAATACAAGTATGAAAAAAATAAAAAGTCGTAAGAAAAAAAATAAAACCACCATGCCAAAAATAGTATCAAAAATCAAAGCCTTAATTTGTACTGATAACTTAAATAAACTTAAATATTTTAATTATTAACTGTCCACTGTATGTATTTCTTAGAATCAAACAATCTGGTTGGATACTTCACATTAAAAACGACATAAAAAATAAACCCTCTACTTTATAATAATATTACTTTATGTCCACAGAAGAGATTTCTTTTCGGTCGACTCTTAATTAAGTATAACTATCAATCAAAGTGAGCTCAGTGCCTATTTAATTAATAAAATAAAAGATCATAAAAACAAAAGATGACAAAACTATACTCTAGCGTGTTTCAAATGTCATCGCTTATAGTAAGTACGCTAGAATATAGGTTCGTCATCTTCGCTGTCAAGGAAGTGATTGAAAAATGTTAATAACACATAAACATATTGTTAAGTAAATGAATTTACATTTTTTTTTTCAAAGACATTGATAGGAAATCGCATTCTCAACGCATAAACTTAACGCCAGAGCATCATAAATAATTAATTATCGCAATTTAAAAATGTCATATTCGTTCATTTAATTTCTTTATATGAATAAAACGCCACAACACAGTAACTCTCCATATCACAACAATATAATCATTTCAATAAAGCTAGCTTAATTTCAAGCTGCAGTAGTATGGAACGCACGAATCGTCATAAACGCCATTTTTATTGCTTACTGTTAACATAAAGTTTATCCAGTTTCATCCCCGAACGTCTTTAAATGCAATCCGAATGCAATGGAAGTAGGAATTATACCAGCATTTACTTTCAACGATGTACTCAAGATATATCCAAGAGAGCGCTAAGTAAAAATGCTGGATTATTTTTATTTAATACCGAGAATCCGATACTTATGACCTGATTCGTGTGATCGTTTACGGAAATATTTTTATGCTTCATTTGAAGATGCTTTGTAGGTGACCTACTTGCATTTTTATCTTGTGCTAATTATTACACAATTATTAACGTTTAAGTACAAGTTAAAATTAATATCACATAGTTATCGTTTAGAGGATGAATATGAATTTATTTTCATATTCACAAACTACAACTACAAAGTTTTGGGTGATTTAGTTAAGTATTTAACATTGCTTTCCAAAGGCCATTACTTTTACATCTAGAAACACACCTGAACGTTCACCCAACACCCAAACAGCTTGTTATATACTTAATAACTTTTGCTAACTAACCTATAAACAAGGTGATAGTTATATCGATATAGTTAATAAATAACATTGAAAAGAATTTTCGTATGCGTATATACAGTGGTGGTCGTATAATTAGAAACAATACTAACGGTTCTTGACATTATGTAATATACTTCACCGCAATCGTTTTTATTTTTAAATTAACAAGAAATAGGACAACAATATGTTCAACAGTTTATATTTTTTTTAGAAAAACAATATAAATTCCATTACACAAGCGCAGTTTCATTATTACATTACGGCAAAAATTTAAATTATGGTTAACTAATTAGAAACAACAACAAAAATGTATTAAAATCTTTCATAACAGAACAATTTAAATTTTCGGCTATTCTCCTGTACGCCTACTTACGATCTATAAGTAATTAGCAATTGCCTTGTTGACGCGTGAAGATTTATTTTGCATATTTTGAACAAAATTAAATTCAGATTAAATTTTGAATTGCCGCCATAATAATAGAAAAAGCCAAGAATGAAATATTATGCTCCAATTTAAAAAAAAACGATTTATTCATGTTTCTAATAAGGCATCCAAGCGGATGCAAGAAGATGAAGCACTAACAGAGAATAAACTCCTACATATGTAAGAAAATATATTTAGTATATAAATTTAAATATATATTTGATATTTTATGCCTTTAGTGAGTTTTTTTATTTCAGTGGTTATATTATTACATTGATTATTATTAATTGAATCAGAATATAATTTACGAACATTAGTACGTTGAAGTTTCTTTATTCATAAGAAGTGTTTCTAATTTTATGACCACCACTGTATAAACATTATTACAAAACAAATTAATTAAGAAAACACTTCTACAGGTGCATTCCAATAAATCAAAAATGGAACGTTTTATTAAAAATTTACGAACATTAGTACGTTGAAGTTTCTTTATTCATAAGAAGTGTTTCTAATTTTATGACCACCACTGTATAAACATTATTACAAAACAAATTAATTAAGGAAACACTTCTACAGCTGCATTCCAATAAATCAAAAATGGAACGTTTTATTTTAAATTTAAAACACGAAAAATTGAAATAAAACTCACCAAGAGTTTCAGCAAAGAGATCCAATTAAATTGATTGATTCAATATAAATGGTTGTTAATTAAACCATTGCGTTGGCTACGTGTAAGCTATTGAAATGCTTGTCATTTCACTTGCACAGTTTTTACACCGATTAATTAAGGCACAATACAAATATTTTTATTCCAATTCCAATTTAAAGGGCAATAACAATTTTGTAATTAAATACAATTATAAAACTGTATCGACATTTTTGATGCTTTCAATATAGAATCGAATTTATCAACTTCCTATATTTTAACACGTTATTATCTTTATTAATATTAAATTTGTGTTTTGTGTGATGAAAATTGTAAAGTATATTATATAGATTCGCTCGAACGGTGAAGGATAATATCGAGAGAAAACGGGCTGGTCTTAGACCCAAAAACTCGACGGCATCAGGCACAGGAAGCTAGATTATGATCATCAACAGATACATAAATGAGGCTTAGATCTAAAGAGGTTGTAGTGCCACTGATTTGTTTTTTATTTAATTTTTACATAATTATATAAAATCATAATTCATAACAAAAGTAAGACTGAGATCTGATAGAGACGAAATTTTTCATATTTGAATTACATTCAAAGCGTGAAAGTAGCACAACACAAGTAACAGTTTTAAATAATGCGACTTTTTAGTATAATTAAAAGTTAAAAATAGTTGTCTATGCATATTTACAAATCATGTCAAAAAAAGATTTATAGTATGTCTATTTGACATCATCTATTTGAAATATTTTAACATTAGTGTGTAAATTGTATTTATAGGAATATTATAATAGGTTTGCCTTAACATAATAGCAACGTGCGTACATAAGCACAGAGAGATATTAAACTGCGTCCGCACGTCTAGAATTTACGCCTGACCGCTTAGAATAGGCACATTACATACAATATGGAGCATTTTTTTTAACATGATTCCAGAAAAAGTCCTTAGACTGTGACTAGACTTTGACTTGGAGAATATTATTCTACATACTACTTTGTGTTTTATTATTCTTCCTTCCATTTGGGTTATTAAACGTTAATTGCGCTATTAGAATGGTATTGTACATAATAAGTATTCATAACACCAAAATCTTAATCAGATCCGACACATGTCGGACACAGTAATGAATCTCATTATACAATGTCCAGTATTTGGAGCCTCCAAATGAGACCTGAACCAATAAATCGATATAAAAAAATGCCAAGATACTCGAATATTAACTAGATTAAATAGAATTACTCACTGCAATAAAAGTATAGGGACAGGACTTGCGTGACGGTGGGTCACCACTATAATTATTAGAAATATTATTGAAGAAATGGCTACGCCAGCCCTTTCGCATGGTTTCTTAACAAGAGAGTAAGTATCCAAATCATGTGAATAATATAATCGCGCACCACAAGATTCAAGGGTGATTAGATAAAAGAACTTATTATTTGGTAATTTGGTCACCAGACATTTAGAAAAATTAAATCTAATTTTCGACTATCACTGCCTGCTACATTCCATTAATAAGTTCAATAACAAATTTAACATACACTTGAGTTTGAGCTTTTTATTAGCTCATGCCTGCTAGTCGCGCTCTATCGTCCTATACATGAGATTGTAGTCGCCAACCACGGCGTCACATTGCCGCCATTTTAACACCATAGCCGTTCAAATTAAATACATAAAGAAACTGTGTCCACGCGTTACGCGTCATATGTACCGATAACGATGCAACGTATTGTGTTAATTTAACCTTATTAGTTTTACTTTATCCAGTGTTAAATTAAAGAAATAATAAATCTATTTGCTAAGAACGTGGTACAATTGATTTGAATGTACCACGAATGATGTGAATTATAATAAAAATCACACAAATGTCGGCCTTTAATTTGCCAAATGCACTTCCGCGCAGAGTGTGCGACTCGCTGTAATATCCATATCCACTCAAGCCCTTCCATCCATCAATTCACTATTGGGGATACATGGGGTCGCGTTGGGATTCTACCAAAATACTAGCTCCTAAAGCAGCCGTCTTACTGACAAATGTCGGCCTGGTGGCTGGAACGTGCCACTTGCAACCTAGACGTTGTAGCCTGTGTCCAATAGACTTTTCTCTCTATATGCCCATTTAACACTAAAAGTAACATAGAGTATACACATACCTTAGACGCAGTGTGTCAGACGCAGAACGATGACGCTGATTTAGGCCAATTAGAAAAAGCATGTGAACGCGAAGCAGAGTTCTGTGACCAACCCTTGAAGCGCTAGCAATTATACTTTAAATATAGAAACCGTAAATATTAACTTATTATACTGTGAAATGTAATTGCATGGTATGGCATGAGTGCATGTACTGTACTAAAATTCTACAGATGGATAAAATAATGAATGGAAAGATTCAAGGTGATTCCATAGATGTAGAAATCAGGTCTATGGAATCACCATTATAAACATTTTTTCGTTAAAAATCTTTAGAAAATTGTTTATTTTTATGTACATAACTGTACTGTACGTGTATATCACTAAACTCCACTGAAACGGCTGGACCGATTTGAATGATTTTTTTCGTATGCGTTTGCCTGGATGGTTTAGATTCACAAATCAGCCCGGCAGTTGGCGCTGCGGTATCTAGGATTTTATCAATACAGAAAAAAAACAGCTGGTATATATAAATCTTCTCTCCTTCTCTTTTCGTGTGTTCAAGTGGAGTCGAAAATGATTCAGTTTAGATTTTTTTTCTATGTAAGACGTATGTACAGGACATCGTCTATCGGATCTGCTAGTATAATATTTAATTCATATCTAAAGGACACGATTTTCTTTGAGAAATAAAATGAGGTATTTTTTTATATTTTAAGCCAGTTTAATAAGAAAATCCTTTAACAAGAGACTTAGTTATCATAAGAGAAACGCAGTATAAAAAAATTCTCTTGAGAATAATATATTCTTTTAAGTAATCCACGAGGCAAACAGTTTAAAAGTTAGCATAAAACAAGAATTCTATGAAACTTTAACAAAATTAGCCTCAGAAGACTTTCTACAGTTTCAAAGTTACCGTTCAGAGATAAGTAGTTAGTTTATATTTTAATTTCGGAATAGAATTCAAGTATACCTATTTTTGTTACAGAAGGCAATCGGGTAGGAGGCTCATCTGATGTTAAGTGATACCGCCGCCCTCCATGGGCGGTACTCACATTCGCAAGCGCGCTGCCGACCTTTTAAAAATTGGTACGCTCTTTTCTTGAAGGACCCTAAGTTGAATTAAGTTCGAAAAATCTTCGCTCAGTTGTGAATCGGATGATATTATACCTATACTAGCGACTCCCCCCAACTTTGCATGGGCAATTGTAACCTGGAAACAGTAAAATTATATACCAAAGCCTACCTCGTTCCTCTTCCTCTTCATTCTAGATGTTGATGAAGCGTCTTTGTGTAGAACTCAAACCCAAAATAACTTTTTTCATTTAGGTAACCAAGTACAAGTGTACTTGGTTGGGTTCATAATTATGAACGTCAACAGAAAAGATGTTAAATTGATTCTAAATTTAGATTTACTACCAGTTCGCAAGACAAGGCCTTAGGGCGAGCAAGAAGAACTATCAAGAAACTCTTCCCCATCCTTTTTAATCGTCAAGTTTTAAGTCATACCAATTGTTTGTAACCTATTTCGTTCTAGCATTTTTTCTCCGACTAACACGAAAAACTATTTTTATTTTCTGGTAAATTTTTCAGTCAAGCGCAAAATCAGTTCATCACTATCCAGATTACCAACAACCTCACAAAAATGGGCTCTTTAACGTTTGTAAAGCAATACTGAAAAACATTCATAAATATTTTTTAATTATTTCATTTTACCTTATTACTACTAAGTTTATTACAGAATGTCATATATTTATTACTATCGTTATTATAGTTATTATATATTATTAATGGCTTCTGGAATCTCTTCGAGACATCCGCGTAAATTTGACGGTAAATTTTATTCCAACGTTGATAAAAAAGTTTCACTTCAATAAATACATTTTATTGTATTTGATATCTGTATAAAGAATATATCTACGAAATATCATACATACGTTTTAAACTAAGATAAATAAACACATATAATTCAATGTAAATAAACTTAAATCTTTACGTTTTTATAGTTTCAGATAAATCTTTTGTTTTCGCTTATTTTTCCTAAATTTCCTATACGCGGTCGACGTTATAATGTGGGTGTTAAACACTTCGATGCCGAATCGAAAAGGGTGGAACTATTCAGATTTATGCGTCTGGTTTTTAATTCTCCTTTGTTTATTTTACTTGCGTTTCAATGTTTGTGGTTTGTAATAAAATATTTCAACTCCCTTGATGTTTTTGCACGACTAAGTTCGTGTTTTTTGCCGTAACCATAACAAATGGAGATCTGATATTTAATGTTAAAAACTGTAGTATGTAAATTAGTGTTGCTATTTTATCATTTGGATACGTTCAGTTTGGTGATGTATTAGGTCTGGGCCTCAGATTTCTGTATCTCTTACATGGTCATCGTTTGTCAATCTAATAGGTAAGTGTAACTCCTGTGCCTGACACACACCATCGAATTTTTACTTATAAGGCAAGCCGGTTTCATCACGAAGTTTTCCTTCCCCTTCAACCGAATCTAAATGCTCAGATAGACAAAAAGTCCATTGGTGGACAGGTGGATAGTTTACTGATAATTAAGCGCAAATTTCGAGTCCTCGTGGTGTAGTGTTATTCCCCAGTAATCCTTCCACTTGACCATTTTAAACGAATCGTAGACGACCAATCCGTTTCCGTGCTGCTTAATCCCCTAGCGTTGCGTAAATATGTGGGGTCTCTCTGCATCTTCTGCATTTACAACAGAGTGTGTACAGAGGAGTTGATTGGATTTAACTGCAGCTGAGTTTCATTATCGGACGTAAATATATAATACGAAATTCGACGCAAATCACCTTGACGTACGTCGTTCCACTGAGTGTATTTTAAGGCAGTTTTTGACGCGCACTATCACTGTGTAGTACCAGGGACCCACTGAAGTATTTCCGAAGTAATTCGACGTAGGATCTTTCAAGAAAATCGTACTTATTACTTTGGTATTGGAAGTGTCCATGGGCACTTAACATTGAACATGTTTAATACATCTAGAGACATCTATTAACACAGCCTTTAACTAATATAATAAACAACAGTTTAATTAAATGTCGAATAAGGTATTGCCCATTACGTATGTACATGACAATTTCATTACAAACAAAATGTTGGTATAACATTCAAATATGCGGGCCTATCTTTATTGACAGCCAATATGTTTAAATAACTATTAAATGCGTATTTCAGCCATTTATCTTTGTTAGCACGTCAATGAAATTTATTCAGCGTACAATGAATGCCTGGATTTATACAATTTAGATTGATTTTTTGTTTGCATTGCGGTGAGACTGTCACTTTAATCTGGGTCGATACTGACTAGTATTAATAGCTAATCTGGAACGCGTTGTAAAGACATGCAAATTAGTTTATTTTACTACATTGATTTACTGGAGAGTATTAAATAATAATATCTTATTTGTAATTATTTCAAGAGAATTAAATGTATTAAACTATATTTAATTTATATATTTAAGGGACATGAAGATCATATGAGGCTACGTTTTGTTATCCAGATTGGTTATAGAGAATGAAAAATATGTACGGACGGTTATTGCCGTGTATTTGACGTTTAATAATTAATTTATAAGTAATCTAACAGTAACACATATCCATATTATAGGATAAGAAAACATTTAGACAATATTCTAAGCCAAAACAGATTACATTGATAAACAAAATATACGAAACAGAAAACATAAGTAAATTTAGGAAATCAATAGATTAAAAAAATAAAATTGAAATTAAACAAAATGTTGATTATAAATTGTTTGCTAGTGAAATAATACTTTTTTGTAAAACTTTAAGGGATTTAGGAAACGCCCTAAAATAATGTGTTCCATCTATAGGAGACAATTTATTCATGTAGTGAAATTTACTACATGAAAGGCAGGATATTCTATTCAAATTACTCTTAAAATTCAGTTTGATTTTATTTGAGTCATTTTTTGCAGATTTCTTATTTGTTTTAAAAAAAATATATTTTATTCATTTGTTTATGTATTATGTGTATGGAACACATACGATATACGATCTAGAAATAGTACAGAAAACCAAGAGAGAAACCATTAAGCCAGTGCATTCAGAACAGCAGACCTAAAGCATTATTCACACGTATCTAAATATTTCACTCCAGTAGACTGTGTGTAATCAAGTTAGAAAAGTTTCAGTTTCGTGCGTACCTGTACTTTGGCAGATACCCAAAAATATACAGTCCGATTCTAGTGTAGACGATATTTTCTGACACGAATATATTGTTTCGATCGTAATATTATAACCGCATAGTGCCACATGACGTTATAACGCATACGCCTTGGTGTGACAGACATACTGTCATAACGAAGTACTGTTTAGGACAGTACATGACTTAAAAAAAGCCATTTTAGATTTTCAGAAAAAGTATTTTGTATTCTACCTTGACGATCTGATTGATCATTTGCCCTATGTATGAGTAGTTCTGGACCGTCCCTGTGGCAATATACCTTTACTGCAGGCAGAATTAACTCGCCGTATTGCCAAACTTATTCGTTGAGCGAAGAAAACACCAGCACAGGGTTCAGTGGTAGTACAAGACGCCAACTTAAATCTTTAATAAGCGCCTGTGCGGAGGCAAGCCAGGAAAGTGCCTGTACCCAAGAGTCTCTACTCCAAATGGAACCAAATCAAAACTGGGGGAAATACATATAATATATATAATAATATACATTAATTTTAATCTAAGCTATATTTACGATGATGACATAGATGTATGCGTCTTCCAATCCTTAACAATGTTTGTTTGTTTGATAATTCAATATTTGATTATTTTCAGTACACATCATTTTACCTTAATACCTTCATCTAAATTGTTAAGGTCATCACTTACACTATCATCCAATCAAACAATATCACTTGTAAGAGAATCAGCACCTAGATGTCTGATGCACCGGTACTATTTGTGATATTTTATCTTTATTTATTGATATGCCTTGCTTTTATATCTGAAAAGATTACATTCAGGCCTTTTCACGTTATAAAACTAAACGAATTTAAAACATTTTACGCTTAAATTAATACAATCACAAATCAAGTAAAAATACTAAATAATACACCCGCACGTTTTCTTTACATTAAATGGATCCGTCACGCCAGTCATATAATCTATTGTTTCATTGGAACTAGTGATGTTCAATCTTTCTATGCAGACTTAATCAAAATGGAGCTTTTAAACAAATAATCCTAAACTTTGGATTAACAGCTCATGCTTTTTTTATACAGAACTGAATGGCCACAATCCCACCTGCAATTGATTTGTGGTCTATTGGAGGTACGCAGGTTCAGGAGATACCTGAAGATACCGCTTGAATGAGGGTATATCAAACAGTCTTGAGAAAATGAAAAGGAATAGTCAAGGAGTTCCACTCCTGTGCTGTTTTTATAAGAAACGATGAACCGAGTTCAGTGCATCATCTGGGGATGTCGACAGCGATGGGATCAAACTCCACCATGCTTCTAGATAATCATGTTTGAATGTTGGAATTAAGCTTAGCTTAGTTGGTCTGACCAAAATAAGACAATTATGGGTCTCAATATCCCTAAAGCCCTAAGACGAGCTGAGGATGGTAGAGGCAGCAATTCATGACCTTCAGTGATGACTACGAAGATAAAGCTTAGGCTAGAATAGCGATACTTTCACGGGGAGCCTTTGGACCTACAAAATAATTTTCTATGTATGTGCGCAAAAAAATAAATAAATAATAAATTAATATTCATAGAGTAAAGGAAAACATCGTGTGGATGTGTTTGTGAACCAAAAATTGTACGCGAAAGGTTTGTGTCAGGAACAGCGCCGGTAATGTGTTGTCAAAAGTATGAGGTTTTTTACCGCGCGATCCGAAGCACGAAATTGTAGACAAATACGTAGGGATCTCTATGGCTATTGGAAATTACGGAGCATTGGGACTGAAGGCTAATTCACTACATAAGAAAATCTATATAAATACACCAATACCAAAAAACTTGGGTAAATATCCATACGTTTACCTATATGAGGTTTGAACGCGCGACTAGTCAAGATACGCAATCTTAACCCGCAAGAAACTTCTTAAATCTAAATAATACTAGTTGCACATCACTATAAAGATTTAGTGAAAGATATATTAAAACTAAGTTCAATTTGATTAGACGCCTTAAATCGTCAAAACGTCAGTTCGGGTCACTGGTCATTTTAAACTTTTTAATTTATGACCCCTTCATTGAAAATTAAATTAGAGATATGTGGGTTAAATAAGGGACAGTCGTGTCGATACCGAGCGTGATAATTAACACTTCATAGATTCTGTAAAATAAATAGGGGAGGTAAAGCCGTGATGCATGATGTGGATGGTGACTTGGACTTAAAGAAAGAACCCTCAAGCATTCTAACCTACTGACTGGCTGGATGAAACCCCCCCCCCACATGGATTTTTTTAAAAAGCAATCTCGATTTTGTTCCGAAGACTCTTGATAGCTTAACTCGGGCTGTTTTAAGCCGAAGTTAAGGTTGAGTAGTTCTTTTAATCCTAGCGGTGGAAATAACTTTCTTAGCGCGATTCGCGATGTTAGTCTGGATTGTAAGTGTCGCTACAATCTCGAATTCGAATCGTTTATTATTACAGTTCATGAAATTAAAAATATATAAAACAAAGAATAAAACTGTCCGATGCAGTGATGCTCTTTGGTAATTTTGGTATGTGTAATAAATAGTTATATTACTTTATTATCTATGATATTGTAGCAATTTTATTACAAGTATACGAAAAATATTAAAAATCAATAATATAATATTGTTATTTATATTGGATAAATCTGTCAGTATTTTATTTGATACTTCTGAAGATTTAAACCCAGACACGTTTTGTATGGCAAAAGTGGTATTTAAAAAATATAACTTATAGTGTAAATGAAAAATAAACTGAATATTTAAAAATGTCTGACAATTGTAACATTTAAATTTCAATATATTTACAAATTATAACGCCTGCCAAATTTAACGGGCAAATATAAGTAAAAGTAAATTATAATAAGTAAATAAGGCACTTTCTTTTTCATACATTTTCCAATTTGATAAATAATACATTAAATGTTTTTTTTATTAAGCACGTTAGTTCACTTACTAATGTTTTTAGAACTTAATATATATTAAAGCTTGTTTAATTTTACTTATTGAAGTGTTTTCTCAGTTTACAAATAAACCTTGTATCATTTTTCAAAGGCAATATCAACAATCCCTTATCTTGGGTCATAAGAATTTTCGTGCAGTGTTCTCCCTAGCACCTAGTTCCCTCGTCTAAGATAAAAGGGACTTTTGACACATTATTCATATTGAAGGGTGCCACACTAAAGATATTGTGGAATGGAAAAGCGAAATGTATAGTAAAAAAAATGTGTAAGCTCGCGCCTTAAGCACATATTAATAAAATATATTCGAAGACATTATATTTGTGTGATAAATTTTGCTTTGCAAGAAGTTTTATACAAATTTAAAACGATAATTTAACTTACAGTATATGTTTGTATTGAATACTTGCCATAAAACATATTGACATCGCACTCTCGTATTGCGTGATTATTTCATATAACAGGACATTCACCAAAAAAGTACTTCATTTTAAACTATTTTCATCAAATTTCTTTGATTTGACGCAGATATGTCTAAGAGTGGAAGTGCGGTTGTAATTACGCACACACAAGTTCTCTTACACAAAACTATTATAATATTTAATACATTAGGATAACAATTATGTTATATGTAAGTATAGTTTGCACCAGGGGCCGATTATGCGTCTACGTCTTCAAAAAGCTTTTCATTTCCATTATTCTTAAGCTATAATAAACTCGTTACTATGACTTAACTATCGTTGTTCTTGTTTTGACGAGTGTAACTTTGGTATTATTTTTATTGCTGTATTTGGGTGTTATTTTGTATATGTAAGCTTTATTTATAGGAAAAAACGCAATTACTAAATAGAAAGGAAGCGCGCAGTTTCGTATTTTTCGTTTCGTTTGACGTAATGAGCGATTGGACAGTGATTTTTTATTATTACGTATTGACTAACAGTTAATCAAGCAACTTTCTAACTTATTATACTTACGTTTATATTTCTTTATTCTTCGAATATTCCAACTTGGAATTCCTTGTCTTGAATTCTTGGACTCCCATTATTATTAATAAATATAAAGATAACGTCTTTTGTTTCGAATTAAAATGCCAGCCAGTAAAGTACTATTTATTAACTTAATATATATTATAAAACAAAACACTTAGATAACATAGATAAATATGAAATAGAATACATAAGTAAGTACATTCATAGACAAAAAGAAAACTGAAATTTAACATTGAACAAACGACAATAAATACTCAATATTTCGAAGAAAATATGTACATTGTTACTGCTAAACAACGAGAAAGTTTCCCGCCTCTTCAGATATTTCCTCTCATAATTAGTGACAGAGTTATCTTACTATTAGATGCGTCTTAACATAGATTATGTGAGGTCGTGTAAATAAATTCGTTAATATTAAAGGACTCCATGATACCGAATTATACGGGTTTCCCGCCCCTAAGGGCAAACCCTAAATTGCATTTGATACACATTCTTACACTCTGTGGTGTTTTCATACCATTACCTGCTCGACAGTCACCATAAATATAACCAACAATAAACATTAGTCTTTTTGAAATATACAATTTTGTACATGTAACGAATACAGAATATTTACAATACAAATGCGTATTTTAATTATGATCACTGTAACAAAGGGACTTCATAAAACTCGTCTTTTTTTAATATGCCAATATATGTATTATAAAATTCAACCTATTCAATTTAACGAAATCAAATGCGCAATAACCTTTATAGGTCTGGGCTTCAGCTTTATGTATCTGTTTCATGATCATTTGTTAATCGAATAGGCAAGTAGGTGATCAGCCTTCTGTGCCTGACACACGCCGTCGATTTTTTGGCTCTAAGGCGAGCCGGTTTCCTCACGATGTTTTCCTTCACCGTTCGAGCTAATGTTAAATGCGCACATAGAAAGTAGTCAATTGGTGCACTGCCGGGGATCGAACTTACGACCTCAGGTATGAGAGTCGCACGCTGAACCCACTAATTTAACGAAAACTACATAAAATACTACACAGAAACAACTACTAATTACGTAAAAATTAAACACTTTTTACACAAATATAACGTATATGGGAAAAGAACATTATACATCTTTATTCCATAAACTTGTTACCAAATTCACTTCGAAAAGAATTTTTTTATAAAATCATATAAAAAACAATATTTATTTTAAATTGAACGGTTCACTTTAGTAAGCCAATATTTCCATGTACAGGAATAGAATCTGTCGTCAATTACAGGTTTTTGCATCAACGTTTTACGATGGCTTGGTTATAATTTAGCTTCGTAGTGCCCACAATTATATTTTTGTTGTAAACACCACTTGTAAATAAATTGTAAAACGGCCATGTGGATAGACAAACTCTATATACTTTGTGTTTTCCACTACCCATACAACCACACTACTGTAGACTAAAACTTTTTTTTTTTTCAATTTTTTCTCTGTTTTTCTTTAAATTTTATCTAATTTATTAAATTGTCAAATTTTCTAAATAGTTGGGAGCCCTAAGCTGTTCGTGGGACGAAAGTCCCGTGTCTATATTAACCATTAAATTAATTATCGGTAAAAAACCGTCAGCTTTGTTTTGGTGGTCTTTTTATGAAAATATTGGTTTCAAGTTCTAAGCATAGATGAAAAATAATTATTTACCTAACAGATACCACGAACACCGATTTTATAATTGTTACAAGAAACAATACATTTCTATAATAACGCCTCTCCCTTTTATCAGTTTAGTGGCAATTATATCTAGCTACTATTACTTGATTGCCAGCGCTATGAATGATTTTACGACTAAGATAACAGGGGTTTTTTTATTTGAGGAATTGGTGCCCAATAAACACAATAAAAATGCGATAAGAATGATTGTTTATCTGTTCAGGAAATTTCGGAACAGTCACACCCATCTATAGAACCAAATGTTGTTATTTATAAAGCTTCAATTGATTCGTAGACATTTATGAGATAAGCTTTTATTAACTTACCTTATCATAATTTAATTTTATTTGTTTTATTGTTTGCGAAGTTACAGGCTCCTGAAATACAGTAGATTTATAAATACAGTACAGATTTTTAAGACAATTTTATTTTTATAATATTTCGTGTAACATGAAAATTTCTAAACATATTTAGGATAAAATACGAAAGTTAATTAAATATTCCAATAATTTTTCATCTGTATAATTCCAGAGGTGTGTTGGCAAAGTGGATAAAACGTGCACCACTGAACTTCAACCTCGTGCATTCAAATCACGGCTGTCATTTTCTCTATGTACCCAATTAACACTCACTTGTACAATGAAGGATCTAGTCCTTAACGTAACCGGTATGCCGTAGAACTAAATAGTGGACGTGGTGTGTCACACACGCCTACAGGCTTACTTGTATTAGAAAAACGGCGAAAATGATGCGGAAATCCAAGACCTTGGTTGTAGAGCCATCGTTTTTCTACCTATTAATTAATTCTACCAAAAAACTATCGAATATCTTCCGCACGTGTCTCATATTACTCACTATTTAAATGAGATTTTTCCCCTGATAATATAAAAGAGTACAAATACTTGTACTATTTTTGTGGGGATGTGTTTGTGGGGTAGGCCAATGTTTTCGCAAAAAAAATGCATGGGCGCAATATTTTAATATTAACTGCATTGTGGGGTGCATGGATGCGTTTTTTTGGATTATGACTAAGAAGTAATAAATTTGTATGGCTAAGAATCCATAAGAATTACTTTTATATGAAACACTACGTTTTTATAAATATGTAGGTTTACACGCCGCACCTAATTTCAAATCGATATAATATAGTGCCTGATAAGATTACTACTAAGGAATACTAGTCACATCCCCTTTACCTCCCGGTTGAATAAAAAAAATCAATGGCGCTACAACCTTTTTAGGTCTGGGCCTCAGGTTTCAGTATCTGTTTCATGATTAATAAATTGAATAGACAAGTAGGTGATCAGCCTTCTGTGCCTGACGCACGCCGTCAACTTCTCGGGTCTAAGGCAAGTCGGTTTCCTCACGATGTTTTCCTTCATCGTTCGAGCTAATGTAAAATGCGCACATAGAAAGAAAATCCATTGGTGCACAGTCGGGGATCGAACCTACGACCTCAGGGATGAGCGTCGCACGCTGAAGTCACCAGGCCAACACTGCTAACACTACCCGGTGGAATATTACTAATCTTAAATGCTTTAAATTTCTGATTACTTGTAAGAATTACTCTGAGAAAAAAGAGAAATATGTAAATCATTTAATTTGTTGTTTAAATTAACTTCCGACAGGCATAATCTAACAATGCATAAAAAATATGGCATATTGCGTTTAATTTCCTATCAAGAGTGTCTATAAAAATATACTAAGAAAATGAGGATGAAAAGAAAAATATTTATATGGATATTTCATATCTACATAATGCACCATGTTTTAGACGTTCATCTAAGCAACAAAACGTAAAAAACGTCATATCCGACTACACACTGGGAGGGTTACATAGGTTTGCACTCTTATATTAGACTAATATTCGGCTTACCCTCTTATTAAAAAACCAAAACCCATTTGTATGTATTTTATGGGCAGTCCCTGTCAATAGGGCTACATATCCCAAAAGGTTAATTTTGTTAAAACATTTCCACTATCAATAGTTAAAAGGGGATGTCAAAGAATTGAAAATTCTATTATGTCCGATAAATGCCGTGTAATAACGATTTTATTAATTCAACTATTTGATATTTAAGTTTGTCTTGTGTGATGTAGTTAGTCATTTTTAGAATACCTAATAACAGATTCGCGAATAAAGACTACATAACATTATTTTTTATCGTTTGTATTTTTTGAATAACATTAAGCATTGTTGCAAACAACATCGATTGTGTGGAAATCTCATATACGCCCCAAAAACTATAAGATATTGTTTGTAGATTACATGGAATAGTTGACAAGGTTTATAACCAGTAGTGCTACAACATTTCTGTATGTTTAATGATATTTCCACACGATGTTTGCCTTTACTGCGTTAAATGTTACATGCGCACATAGACAGAAAACCCACTAAGATTCACTAAACACTGCTCATAAAGCACAGTTTTTACATTATCAAAAACAAATAAATGTTCTACCGTTCTAGAGATAAATATCGCATTTATAATCTTCGTAGCATGTAATTTTTGATCGAATATATTTTCCGTTGGCTCAACCCCACTAATATTTTTTAATAATCTCACTAAAGCCCCAAGCAAATCAGTGTATTGGTTGTCGAAAATGTGACGCAATTTAGCACACGTGCTGCGTTGTTGTCGTATAAACATTGGCCTCGGATCGACTTCAATAAAAGCCGGTTTATTAAAACAATTTTTATTTCATAAATAATAAAAAAATCTTCTTCATAAAATATAGTTTCGCTCCATTGATAACACATATGTCAATACTAATCAACAAGAGTTTGAACTAATATCCGCGCGTACGTATATTCGCGGTGTTTTCGAAATCCATATAACGTTTTAAAACATAAGCCTAGGCCTCACTGGCTGTACAGATGAGCTGGTGCAATTAGAGGCAAAGCGCTGGATTGAGTTTGGGCAATTATTTTCATTATTGAGAGTTACAGAGTTAGCTCATTGGTTCTGCTAACACTTATCCAGTTTTAAAAATAAAAACATTGTTGAACTAGCTTCAGCGTGCGACTCTGATATCTGAGGTCGTCGGTTCTATACTCGGCTGTGCACCAATGCACTATGTTTCTATTTCATTTAACATTCGCTAGAACGGTGAAGGAAATATCTTGAGGCTTGCTTTAGACTTGCCTATTAAATTGACATATGATCATAAAACAGTAACAGAAAGCTGAGGTCCAGAATCAAACGTTCAAGCGCCACAAATTTTCCGTTATAGAGATCTTTATCTTTATAATGATAATGCGTTCAAATCATCATATCAAATGGTAAGTTTAAAGGTATCTAATTAATTCGATTAAGTAAATACTACTTAAACATACACATTGTTTTCTGATAATGTATTATTCATGAAAGGCACCTTCACTTCAAAGACCGATCATTCAAGCATTGGATTTAACGACCATGCATCAGACGCACACCTTGAATGAAAAAAATATACGAACCGTTGGTAGGAACCAAACAAGAAAGTTTATAGTGCATATATTCAGTAAGATCAATTGGCAAATATTGGTAACTGGAAACTACTTATTTCACTCGAGATTTGCTCACAACATAGTTCTGTTTGCCGAATCTGAGAGTGCAGGATAATAGGACTTATGATAATAGAACTCAGTTCACAGTTCAAGGAAAGATAAAAGGACTATAAATGAACGAAACTAAAACGGAAGTAGTACTCATAACGTCTCAATGAAATACCACTAGAATATGGCGAAAATTATATTTATTTAAAGATACAAATATAGAAGAGGAGATCGATTGGCTGAAAAAAATTAAGTTTTAAATTTGGTCTCTAAAAGAAGTCTCTTCAAACATTTAAAGAAATGTTTGCATTCATCCTTAAAATAAATTCAAACAAGCAACATGCCAATAATCGATGGGGCGAAGCCTACTTAACTTTAAATAGTGGAAGTGGTATATAGGTAGACAAAAAAACGCTGGGCATAACGATATAACTAGTTGTAGCAAGGAAGGAATGTATAGAAACACTAAGAAGAATTGCATAAGCTGGAGGAACCAAATACTGAAAGTTATACATTCGTAATCAATTACAAATAAATGTTTTTACAAAGTCGGAAATTCAGTAAAGGCTTAATTAAAGATAAGATAAGATACGCAAACTTTACTTAGTGATTCTCTAAAAAATTTACATGAGCATGGAGTGATCTCCATATATATACATATTATATTCTACTATTCCAAAGTCTTCGCTTCGTTATTATCTCAGTGGTAAGGTAAGACAAACCCTAGATAGGTTAGCGAAACAATCATTGTGGCCGATCACCTAGATTTCTAAATAAAAAAAAATATTTTAACGATTCAAGGTAAAGGTAAAAAATGTATTAGCCCGTTACTAATAATGATTTATTATTATCTTGTCTTGAGCCGATTGAATAATGTCTTGCTCAACTTATTTTCATCCAAATTTATTTTAATTTTAAATAATTTAATAGGCAAAAGGGAAACGTAAAAGTTTACAACAGACATTATTTAGATACGTGTGTCTCGTAAGTTCTTTGTGGTTAAGTAAAATCTAAGTTTGTTGAGCGAAATTCTTATATTGCTGTTTTGAAGTACGTGATGTCGTTAACAAACCAATTAAAGTGGAGAATATGACTATGGAACCCACGAGAATAGTGAGAGCATGAGATTTCTAATGTAATATTACGCAAAATAAAATATACCAAATACCTATGAGTTATTATTTAAAAAATCTGCTTCAATCATTGACAATAAATAAGACTATTCGATTACTATTGTTTAATTCCTCTATAAACAGAATGTTAATGTCCTCGCCACGTCAGCGTCACCTTATGTCTCTCGAACGGATATTGACTTTAATTTTCCGTTCTGTTGACGTTTCCATTGATATCCTGCGCTAACACTAGAAATGGGCCTCGCTTTTTCAAATAACAAACGGGAGTCGCCATCAATCGTCCCGTCACTCATTGGAAATGAGTCATTTCCACTTCCGTGAAATATTATCTTTGGGTAATACCTATGCGAACTATTTGGACAAGAACAATCTTTCATTCTTATTATTTTTCCATTGTAAATAGCCGAGGGTCGTATGATTTTGTTTGTGAGCAAACTTGATGGCGCTTCAGGGTGGCTGCTGTGTCAATGGTAAGTAAATGTTAGTTATTGATGAGATATTTTCGTGGACACACCTAAATTAATATACATCAATTGGATGAATTTTTCATTATCATATCATATCATTACATTAATTATTTTACTCAAATCAGAATTACTTTAAAAAAATTGGTTTTAGAACCCAAAATAAATTTGTACGGCGCCTATGACTGAAGTACTTGAAATATTAAGAACACAACTTCATATTTTTTTAATAAATGTCGATTAACAATAAAAATTATATATTAAAACAGGACTGAAATAGGGCGAAGACAAAACATTAATACGCGCCATCTATCAATTTAGGAACAAACCAACTTCCAGCTTTGTTAAATCGGATTCTCGGAATGCTTTTGTAGCAGTATAATACAAATAAACTAGAGGGCGTGGACAAGAATATATTATAATATATTACATGTTAGTATCTTTTAATTGGTACATTTAATAAATTAATAGTTTTTACTCTAGCTAATACATTATTCTCGTTATTTCACATTGGCATACATAGTAATACCAACGTTGTAATAGACGTATAAATCTGACTTTTAAGTTTTGCTACCAATGTCAAAACTCAAAACTATATATTAAACTTTAGCGGCAAAAATAAAATTCCAAATTTAATGCCATTAGCCAAACGTCTTGTGGCTTGTACATAAAAAAGTGTTGGGGCAATAACAAAAGTATATGCATTAATTAATTACTTAAACATTTTAAAAGGACATTTAGGTTTAACCTTAAAAATATAACTTTGTATGTCTAGCAAATCTATTTATATCTATTATTATGAAAGTTTTGTTAATGTTTAACATGCACATTCTTCTATAATTATATAATGTTTTAGATGCTGGCCCTCTCTTCTGCTTTAGGTGACGACATTCTTGTGCAGTTCAAAGAAATTTGTATCATAAGAAATCTGTTAGTACAAATCTAAATATTGATTAATTTAGTTAAAAATGAATGGACTTGATGAATGGAATGGATTTCTTATATCAAGTTTAGACATTAATAATGTTAGTATTTTCGACATAATGGTTAAACTCTACCACTATTCAATCAATTAAAATTAGAAAATATTTTCATTACCAAATTTTTTGAAAAATGATCTAAATAGATCATTCTAAATAGATATTCTTTATTATGAATTAATTAGTATGTGTGAAATGTTAGCAAAATAATACAACAAACTACAAAATACCATTATGTACACCTCATATTTATTTAACCATAGTTAATTTAGTCATTCTTATCTAATTCTGTTGACCAGCCGGTTAAACCATATAAATTGCAACATGAACAGGATAATGACGAATTTAAATATATTGTGTTATTTTTAACCATATCTGGGACAGTTTATATATCTACTTTAGAATAAAATTGTGGATGTTTGAAAATGGTGAATGTTCGGTCATTTGTGGTTTTAGTGTATAGTTTACAATTTATAAATATTATGGGTATGATTTTTATTATATTTTGTAAACTTATTTGTACTTAGTTAGTGTTTTACTAAATAGGTATGGTATATCTTTTAAATTAATTTGATATATTCTCTACATTATTACAATTAAATTAGAAGAACTAGCTTCCAGATTTCGAACAACTGGAGATAATTTTATAAATATGCATTCTGAAACTAATGTAATTGTAATTTTTGTGTGCTTATAATATATTTAATAAAAAGTACTGGACTGATTTTAACTATTATCTCTCCATTGGCATGCTGCATTATCCCTGAATACTTTAAAACAAATGAACTGCCAGGAAACTGTTGCATATAAAATAAAACAGAAAATAATTTGGTTTTCAAGAGCCATTTTATTATGTTTAATGAAAGTTCATTTTAATACCAAATAGTTTAATATTATTGGGAGCTCTTTTCCCTTTAAACTGAACTACATACTACCAACTACCTTATGAGGTGTATCTACAGAATTTTTTAAAACAAACTTAACACAGATATTTAAGCATTTAACAACCTCACATATAATCACAGTATGGGTTAATATATATATATATAATGGATATATATATTCTAGCAGCGGAATCCAGCACTGTATCCACTTCAAGTCAAGAGGCTCAAATACCCGATGTAAGTGGAAATGAATTTACAATATTATCTATAAATTTATTTTAATAAAAATAAATTCAAGTGATTGTAGTAGGTTTCACTGAAAATGTTTAGAAAATAAAAAACGGCTTAATGTAGAAAGTTGCTAATACTTTGTTTTAAGTAATCTCCGTTCCTCTCTACACATAGTCTCATTCGATGAAACCACTGAGAAAAGCAGTGGACCCATTCTTGCTTAGCTTGCTTGCTTGCCCTTCTATGGTATTTTCGTACGCTTTCATCGCATCTTCAGGGCTCGTAAAGCGAATACCTTGAATTTTATCTTTAGTTCTTGGGAATAAATTAAAGTCTCTATAGTTTATCTCGTTTTGCGGAGTGCGCTGAAGCATTGTTGTGGTAAAGGAGGATCCTGCCACGAGGGCGCTGCTGTCGAAGTTTTTTCAAGACAACAGGCGAACAGCAATTGACATACCATTCTGCAGTAACTGTCCTTCCATCTTCTATCACAACTGTCGCGAAATGACCTTTCCGACCAAAGAATGAGGCAATCATCTTTTTTCCTTGACTTCTTCCTTTCTTTACCTTAGTTGGCCGATCCTCGAAAGGGAACACTAACTGAGCTGATTGTCTTTTGGTTTCGAGTTCGTAGCAATATATCCAGCTTTCATCACCTGTGACAATGTCAAATATAGCATTTGAGTCACCTTTGAACTTATCTAACATTTGGCGACATCAGTCCATGTGGTCTGGTCGTCGGTTAAAGTATAGGGAATCCATCTGGTACAAAGCTTCCTGACGCTGACCTAGGCTTGCCCGTATCTGCTTATAGGTCACTCTCTTATCTTCCTCAATAATGCGTCGCACAGCACTGATGTTGTTCGTCGTCGTCGTTAGGTCGTCACGCGGATCATCATTGAGATTGCTATGTCCACGCACAAACTCGTTAAACCAATTGTAAATAGTGGCACGAGATGGGCCTATATATATATAATGCTAATCGCAGAGTATCAAAGCTAAGTTGTTGAGTAAGCCCACAACGAAAGTCATAATAAATCATTGACCAAAAATTTTCTCGCGTTAGGTTCATTGTCACGTGAAACAAGAGTTTTAGATTTGCCGCCAATTCACAAAAACAAATGAATACAATACAATATACTTCATAAGGTTACCAAAGAGTTCTAAAACTGAAATTAAAAAAAAGTTTTATTAGCAATGTTTCTAACTGGCCAGTTCTCAACATTGTCAGTGTTACCCACGTATATTATAGTGCAATTGCATGTAATCTTTCAGTATAAGTAAATACTGGTAATATAACAAAGTGGAAAATCTGTTATTAAATTCATTATTATTAAGTTACCTAATAATTCATTAGCTCTTCCTTAAATAATGAAAATTATGTTCTTTTATTATTATGTTCTTTATACTGCGCACCTGCTATTGACTACATCAGGAGCTGAATATATGTTTTTTTGTAATATTATTATTAATAATTACCATGGGTGGATTGTGAATTTGTGGGGCTGTGGGCTATTACGTGGAAATAAAGCACACGCAGAATATTCACCGACCTAAAACACGATTGGGAATTCCCTGTTCCACATGGGTTAAGTGATCTTAGGGAGACTTTAACCTTATGATTGGATTAAAAAAAACGGTTATTTTTTAAAGCAAAATATCGCTTGATTTCAGTGGGGATTTCAGGCCCTTTGAATCCACGGTGCCCTGAGTTGCAGCCCTAAATGCCCTTAAGTTAAGCCCCTGCTAATTAAGACGCAAAACGACATGTACTTAATTCATTGCTATGTTTTTTCCTCTTTTCAGGAGTCTCAACCTCAAAAAATATCAGCTGAACTAGGTAAGTTCTATAACATTACTCTTAAGTAAATCTCCTTTATAAAATTCTCACATCTAACAACTTAATACTCGACCAGTCTAAACCACGGTCGGCCCAAAGACCCAAGTGACGTCATCGCTGTGATTTTTGGTATCCCTATAACCTATAGAATTATAAATTTTTGGTATAATTTTTTATCACGATATGGCATATTTACTAAAATCACTATTTAACGGTTTAAAACTAATTAACAATAAAATACATTAAGACACTAAGGTATGTATTCAGAAAAATGATATATAAACAATTTGTCAAGAGTAAGCTTTGAAACAGAACTTTTTGTTCTAGGAGAATGCGGTTTACGAATAGTAAGTATCTAACATAATAACACTCTAATAAAACATTCTCAAATAAATATTTTTTGTTGGTAATGATTAAAAATAATTTTAGGTTATACTAGTGAAACTAGTCTTTAAAAACAAGTATTTATACGTACTCGTAATACTCAATACGTGTTATAACGAGTACGAATGGGAATGAAAACAAAAGACGAACCCATTTTGCGTTCCGTTCTATTGTAATTGGTTAACTGTTCATGTGGACAAGCATAATAATTTCTCAACGTTTGACCAATTGCCTTTGTACATTCTCACTATCCTGTGTAGATAGATAGCTGAGATAATTTTTTTACCAATACACTAGCGTGGTTGGTTTTAACCCACCCATAATTGGTGATTATTTTAAGAGTGAAAAGAGGACCAAAAAGCCTAGGCCTCAACTTGTTATAGTAATAGTTGTGCCAAACAATGAAACATGGCTGTGAAGATTCCGAAAGGACGATCGCAGGAAGGCGAAGGCACGGAGAAAATGCTTACCGTGCTACCCATGCATGCCAGGGGTTTATGTTCGGGCAATCGCTTCTCAGATGCTAAGTCCCACATTAGACAGTGAGCTGGGGCTGTACAATGATATCTATGCAGGATTTATTCTCTTAAGAAAAGGCCTCCTGCTAAATAAAGACGGTACCAAGATGTCTGTGGTTCCTTCCTTGTTAGTTGCGACAGTGGAAGCGCCTTGTAAGATGTAGTTAAATAATGTATTTGTTTAGACAGGACCCGGTTTAAAATGGGAGAAAGTTGATGATTGCTCCACAGCGTACGCCGATCCAACAGGTTAGTTATTATAATTAATTTGGAATAAAAAAATGACACTTCCTAATTTTATCCCATAGCCTAGAAATAGGGAATCTTTGAGCTTTTTTATGTCATTTCTTGAAACAAAACGATTGCTTTAAACAAAAAATACTCTTTAATAAAAATTATACCACAAAGAGCGCTTCGGTGGCCATTGACATAAACATATTAACAATAAAAGTTATGCCCCGACATATCCTCAATTGGCAAAAAAGTCACGCAATCTTTAGTTAGGCATAGGGAAACAATTATTACAGGAACCCTCGAAAAGGTTATACTGATAATAATTTAAAATTTGAATTAATACAAACATAATGTACACAACATACTAAACACTCACAATAGTATATTTCATTACAAGTGCGGAAAGCCTGTCATTGCAAAGAGTCAGGTTTACAGTAGGAACAAGTTGCAATGACGGTTCGGCACGTCTACTGAACAACTATTTTTAATACAGTTGCAAAAAAAAAGCAATTTGATAAAACTATGTATTTGCTTTTTTCTCTTCTCTCCACGCAATAAATTCGTCGTATGTACATATGTAGCGACTTTTTGACTTTTCCGGTAAAATGTTCTCCGAAGCATTTTGTGCAATTATACTGAGTTCCTGCCTTGCCTTACATATGGAGCACAAACTTTGATTTTCAAAAACAAAACAAAAGCCAAAATACGTTCGTGCCAACGTGTGATAGAAATGAGTATTCTCGGAATTAAATTACGCGACAACCATAGAAGTGAAAATATTCCCAGAAAAACCAATATTATCGATGCTGAGCAATATGCCCTTAAACTTAAATGGAGATGGGCAGGCCACGTAGCCCGTTGTACAGATGACAGATGGTGTAGAGCAGTAACAGAATGGACGGGTCCGAAAGGAAACAGGAAGAAAGGAAGACCAATAGAGCGATGGGCCGACGGGATAGAGAAGGTAGCTGGCAGAAATGGGATGACGATGGCAAAAACTAAAGTAGGGTGGAAAAAGTCCGAGGAGGCTTTCTACCGGACAGGGGCCGCATCTTAGTAAAATTATAAATTTATCTTTTTATTTTAATCAAATGTATAGCAAAGATGTGGAAATAAATAAAATATCATCGAAATCACTCATTTTGTGCAACAAACAACTGAACTCACAAGAACATTTTTGGACAATGGCGTCGAGTGTAAAAGAATATAAGCAGACATTTTTTTTTTGTTTTCCTCACCCATTCTGGGTAGGCAAAGGAAACTTTGCCCATACAGTCAAGTCTTCAGTAATTTTTTACTGATATGAGTGTGTCATAGCCCACTTCCCGAACGCTATACGTCCCTGCAATACGCCACTTTTGAGCAACTGTATTAAAAAAAAATAGTATACAATTTAGGGCGTAATTAATAAAAACAAAATGTTGTTGGAGGAAAGTTCAAATAAATAATACACTTTGTTTGAAGCTTGATGTCAACTGCCTTCAATCGTTTTAAATATGCGCATATAACTAAAATAAAGTTACTACCACTAACCCTAGTGGGATTGTGACGCTAGACTAACAAAAAATAACTTGACTTATTTAAGGGACCTTAAGTCTAAGTGACACTTCATTTACATATAAAATATACATGTGGACTACGGGTAACCTATTGGACATAATCGAAAACGAGAATGTTATATTACAATTTATGGGACACTAAATTGCTCATTTTAGCTTCAAGTGTACGATGATTCGGTTTGCGATTCTAATAAGGTATTCGCTAAAGTATATAAATGTAAATTTGCTAATGTTAGGTTACCTAATTCAAGTATTGAAAAAATTAAATTAAAAGGTAAACCAGGGGGCCAGGGAAGCCAAGGGTTAAAGGGAAAACAAAGCATACAAGGACCACCAGGACTAAAAGGAGAGCCAGGTTTAAGTGGAGTTTTAGGGGTCCAAGGACCACGTGGGTTAGAAGGAGAGAAAGGTGACGAAGGACCCATAGGTGAAGACGGTAGTGAGGGAGAAAAGGGTGATCGAGGTTATACAGGATTTAAAGGAGTGAAGGGTGATCAGGTAACGTCAATTATGGAGAACTTAATTTATTTTACTTTGCTTAACTAATCATATTTACTGGTAGGTTGCTGGTAGGGTGAGATTCAGAAAGGAGTCAAAACTGTATTGATCCGTTTCTCGATCTCACATTTCACATTCTTAATAATTTTACTATACTAGGACTTGTTTTAAAACATTTAATGATTGCGTTTCGCCGTATGGATTTCCGACGTGTCAAGATGAAAATGGAAGGAGACTGATTTGTTTAGCTTTTACTTTTGTTAAAAAAACAGTCTTAGGCGAACGCAGAGCTAGAAAAATGAATCACATTTTATTATTTACTAGCTGCCCCCGCTAACTTCGTTTCTCTTTATGTGGTTAGCCTTAATACCGTGACACGAAAGAATAATTTCACTGTATTATCGTCACTATAATTTGAATTTGATTTACACTTCGGTCTAAGTAACACGTGGTTGGCTATGCTAACACCAAAAATTAAAAGAAGTAGAAACAATTGAATTTCACGGTATTTCGTTTACTACAAAATAAATTTAATTTATACTTTAGCCTCAATAACACGTGGTAATCATGACATTGAATTGTAGCTTATATGACACGTTTGTCGGTTTACCATAGCAGTGCCATCTATTGATTACTTACTCAATCCAGTCGAAAAGTATCGACATCTGTTATAATCAATTAATTATAGGCAAATAATTTGCAATAAAAATGGCTATACTATAATTAAAGATCTAAGCTATTCTATCTCTTAAGTTGGACCAGACTGCTCACGGTGTGCCAATTTAAAATCGGTTAAGTATTTTAGGAGTCCATCGCGGACAAACATCGTGACAGGAGATTTAAATATATTAAGATTATTAAAGATTTTATGAAAACAGTACGCTCAACTGATCGTTTTTAAGGCAGTTTTTGACGCGCACGACCACTATGTAGTATTTCTGAACCAATTCGACATGAGGTACTTCAACTAAAAGTGTATTAATTCTTGAGGCCGACAACTCACACGCGAGCCTTCTGGCAATGATAGTGTCTCTGGTTGGCGGTAACACTTAACAATTAGGTGAACCTCTCGCCTTTTTGTCCCCTTTTTCCTTCAAAAGCGTATTAATTCTTGAAAGACCGGCCTAAGCCTGCCGACAATGTAAAATTATTATCTGATTTTTTTATTAAATAAAACCTTTTAGGGTGCCTCAATTCCTGGCCTTCAGGGGCCTCCCGGTTCCCCAGGCCCTTACAATTTCTACAGCCATCTTTCGCATGTCGAATCACCGAAGAACGACGTTGGAAATGGTATGTTCTTCTTGGAAAACCTTAAAACAGCCTGTTTAATTTAATTTAATTTTTAGGGCATTACAATAAATTCGTTAAAATAAAAAAACTAAATTATAATATATATATTTAAGAGGCAATAAAATAAATGCTTAATACCCACTAATAACCAAAAAAAAAAAAAAAATTGAAGATTCTACAGAATGAAAAGCAATCTGTGGCGCTACTACTTTTTAATTTTGGCCCTAAGATCTCTATTTCATGATCATTTGGCTAAAATGCAAGTAGTCGATCAGTTTAAGGCACGCTTTCCTACACTGTACGAGCAAATGTTAAATGCACACATAGAAAGAAAGTCCATTGGCCACAGATAAAGCCGCTAGACCAACACTGGCCACTGCTACATCATTTACTCTCATCTCCTTTATCTCCAGTTTCATGGTTACCTACCTAATCTACTAAATGTCTATAACAGTGAGTAAAATTTAACACGCATATATACCAAGACAGCTTTCTAGAGCTGTCGGCTTCATGAGAGGTTAAACAGAGAAAAAATAATGGCGATTAATATTTTATAGATGTACCAGAATCTGAAGCGCGCAACCGGTTTCCAGGTGACCAGAAAAATCCAGTGAAATCGTGCGCAAACATTGAGGCTGATGGTATTACTGGTATGTTTATACTACAATGGGACATGGGAAATTTATTAAAATCATTGTAAATTACACACAGTGAAATTGTAATTTAAATCGTAAAACACAAACGCTTCGATCGAGCGTTCATGTTTTTTTAGTATGCGGGTAGTTGAAAAAAACCGCCATTTTAACATTACTTAATTGATTTAATGAGTTAATAAAGAGTTAAGCATATGGGCTTCTAAAAGTCACAAATCCTACTGGCACACGCTTCACTTCCTGGTTATATGCGACATTGTTACATACAGGTTAATATTCCTCTTTTGAAGTTGGTTAATGTCGGTTGATGGATTACAGATGCAGAATACTATGTGAACCCCGAAAGCAAGTTTAGTGTGGAATGTAATTTTATTAAACAAAGCGCGTGCCTAAATCTAAAGAACAACGAGGAGCCTAAACTGTGTGACAGGAAGCCATGTTGGCTGTTTAAGTCTGGGTTCGATATTGTGAATTTTTATAATGATGTAAGTCAAAGTCAATTAATAATCCAAATGGCGCTTAAGGCCCTATCGCAGCACTCATTGCTGTGTCAGTGTCTCGGGGTGGACTGCGGGACGCAATGGAGAGCTGGAGCGCAGAGGCGCGCCGGCCCGTAATAACAGTTAGTTATGTAAATTACTGGGATTACTGGGCTTGCGATAAAATATATCGTGTAAATTTTAAAATCATTTTCTATATAAATTTTCGTCATAAAATTAATTCAAAGTGTCAAAAATTGGCTATGTTTGGATTTTTGTTGTATCGAGCGAAGTTATTTAAATCGTATAACGATCTTCCAAAATGGATACATAAACTAATCAACTCCACCATATATTACGTATAGGGTAATGCTTTCTTAAATATCTTTTTTTCTGACGGAAGATTAGCTGGTGCTGCTCGATTTATGGATCCAAGACGTGGTTTGCCTTAAACCTTTAATAGTCTTGAATTTAATTGAGATTATATTTCATCTGGGTTCAATCTTCGAAAAATAATGTAATGTTGTGTCTTAAATTTACTAATTTAAGACACAACATTATATTATTACGCAAACAAATTACTTACAATAAAAAGCCCCCGGGAGCTTCGTTTCGTCCAATTTTTTTTTACTTAGCCTTCCTTTTTAGTAAGCTTCATACCAACATATGAAACATTTTGCTATGCCATCCGATAGAAGCTGTTTGTTTTCTGCTACTGTTTCAATTTTTTTTCTCTCAATAAAAAATCTTCCCAGAGTTCCAGAATTGCTTCAACTGTCTTCGATTTTTGCGCTTAGCAACATATTTTGCGATACATATCCCTATCCCATATCGTTAGGAAACATTTCCTTTCGACCGTTTTTTCTCCGACTTCCACTATTTTTTTTTTTGTTTTTCTTATCATATAGCCAATGACAATTCCAAAAGCATCATTTCTCTCGTAAAATAATTTCCTAAATCGATTCAGCAGATCCAGACATCAACATTGAGTGAATTTATATAGTCTTCTTGTAAATGAAGATTAATGTATTCTATACTTTTCAGCAACTACAAAATGTAAAATATCTAAGCACCTTAAAAGGATTGACGCATTCCGTTCACAAGATTTCGATTTTTTGCAAATATCTGAGATTGAGTGAAAAATCCAATTTGCAAATACAATTATATCACATGCTGTTAATTGGACCTGAAGCGACGAATGAGACGCCATTGTATTATAAAGTTAATAGTGATGATTGCGTAAGTAACTTTTTAATACAGTTGCTCAACAAGTCGCTGCTTTTCATGAATAACCGCACAATCCAAAATTTTGAAAATACTGGTTTAGAACACAGAAAGAAGTTATTGGTTCATTTACGACGCCATTTTTGTGCAACAATCGACGTTCGCTAGATGCTATTACTCTTTACACAGTCACTCTAAATTTCTCGTGAATAATGTCACAAATCCAAATAATTGAGTGTTAATTAACATTATTCACCATAGCATAACCAAAATTGTGTTATTCTTCAGGGAAATTCAGTCCAATGGTTTTAACATAAAACCAAAAAAAAAAAAATTTATAACAGGGATATCTTTCATGAAATTATCATAATCGCAATTGTGTTACTATTACAGACATGTTTTTTTTTATCTTGTAGAACATATCACCACTTATGTCATTCTAAACGAAAAATTGAGAACTACACAAGTACAACATTTTGAGTTATCCTACTATTCACAATAATATAACAAAACTAATTTTGTCATAAGTCAAACACTGCTCAGTTTTTTTTAAACTAATTATGATAATACAAAGGTAAGAACCTAAAAATTTTAATGTTAAATAAAACCTCTTTAGATATAATGAATAATGAAAACATGAAATGCATTCATGTTTTCATTTCTCAAATATATTAAAAATTGTGACAGCAAATATTTTGTTTGATTTTCAAATGTCTACCCTGTAAAATTTGCTTTTTTTGGATTGTGCGGATATTCATTAAAAGCAGTGAAGTGTATTGCAGGGACTTATGCGTTCGGGATGTGGGCTATTACACACTCGAGCTTTTCCTTTACCTTGTCCGAACTCGTGCGTTCTCTATTCCCACAGGCAAAATAATGTCTATTAAAAAGAAAAAACCAACCACGAAGTTTTTACTGAAAAAAAAACGTAGAAGTTTTTATGATTCATGCAAATATTTCTAAAAAGAAGCTACTAATTTGTTTCAATTTCAAATTTAATGATTTGTTTCAATGAGTTAGGTTAGGCTTCATATTTTCATTTATCTCATTAAATTTTATATTCATTTCATATCAATAAAACAATTCTGCTAAAGACATGGCTGTGTGGGCATACTTCCCTTTGACTACCCAGAATAGGTGATGAAAAAAAAAAACGCTGCTCATATTCTTCTTCCAAAAATGTTCTTGCGAAAAAATGTCTGTCTTTCCGCACTCGTAATGAAATATACTATTTATTCCAGCGTAGGCCTAATAGTGTTTTCTAAATTAATTTTTTTGCAATAAAATGGACTTAATATTTTTTTGTTTGACGAGAATTAAATCTAAAACTTCTGATCCGATTTTAAATTGTATACCACCAATATAAATCCTATTTTAGTATAAAACTCTATTTTAGTGTAATTAATGTAAATTGGGAAAACTATTTTTGAGAGCTTACCGCAGTTTGTTTCTTTAAAAGCGTCATCTCTCGATCGACCTCAGGAACTACGGAGTTCCTAAGGTATGGATGGAACGGCGCCTGTTCGCATTGAAAAATTCCTTATCTTTGCATAGATAATTTATTAGGCTATATTCCTAGGAATTAACGTACCTAGGTGAAATTGCAGGCGCAACTAGATCAATAAGAAAGTATAGAAGCGCCATCTAGTAACGTTTTGTTACTTTAAAGCTTTAAGCTTTTAGGCCTAGATGGCGCCAGTTTTGAAATTCGACAGTGTCTTTAAATTTATTTTTGTCATACGAGACTAAACTAATAATACATTTATTTAAAAATATTATTAATAACTATTTTCAGACTTCAGAGAATCACGAGGGATATGCTGAAATAGAAATAACAATAAACGGTCCATTCCTACCAATCACGGACTTTTATATCAAAGATTTTAATAAAGAATCTAAACTTATATTTGAGAGCAATGAAGTCTGTTTTTATTACAAATAAACTTACAATAAATGTGTTAATTGTGTGAATAAAATATTTTTTTTCTTTATATCCGCTTTCTGACTCCTGATTCTTATTATACACAGCGAGACAGAAAAATGATCAATCACCAATGAAGTCTGTTTTTATTACAAATAAACTTACAATAAATGTGTTAATTGTGTGAATAAAATATTTTTTTTCTTTATATCCGCTTTCTGACTCCTGATTCTTATTATACACAGCGAGACAGAAAAATGATCAATCACCAATGAAGTCTGTTTTTATTACAAATAAACTTACAATAAATGTGTTAATTGTGTGAATAAAATATTTTTTTTCTTTATATCCGCTTTCTGACTCCTGATTCTTATTATACACAGCGAGACAGAAAAATGATCAATCACCTAGTTCGGTATAGTTTGTGATCATAACATACTTATAAGATTAATGAAAAAAAATCTATTAAAGTTTGAAACGACTAAGAATTATATAATATCCAAAATTAGTATATTATCTTAATCTTTTGTCTGCAACTGTTTGATTACTCACCAGTATTCTCTTCACATCACGCATTACTTTGGAGTCATCATGAAATTTCGTGACTTAAAGTTACCATATAAGTAACCATGTTAAAATTAAAATTCTGCTGTTTTAGACTAATGAGTGGCTTGCAAGGCTTGCAACTGAGTTATTTACCTATAAAGTTAAATAATAACCTTATTAAAATATTTGATTAAAGACAATAAATAAATAAGGCGCATACTTGCTGGAAATGTTTATGACTATGGCTACTGCGATAACTGTAAACGCGTCAACGAAGTTCTTTCAACTGATAAGGTAAATTCAACTTCTTGGTCTTGGGTCGGCCACACAGCGGTGAGACTGGCCGAGGATCCTTCCTAAAGGTAGGAACTGTTCACCATCCTACCACTGTAGGTACTGACTGTTCAATTCAGTCCGTTATAAATTACATTTTTGCTATTTAGTCCAGCGTCAGCAAGCTCCCATTTGCGGCTTACTCTCGTAGCTTAAAAGTTTTTTAACCTCTTCATCGGAATGCGACCTGTTTGTAATGCGTATAGGGATGATTAAAAAAATAGTTAGAGAAGGTTTATGTATAAAAAGATTATTCCTTTTCGTTAATTTCATTTACAAATTACATTACAAAAATAATTGTAAATTTGTAAAGAAATAAATAGTAAATTTAAATTTTCCACTTTTTAAAACTTCTTAACTGTAAACGATGAGTAGCTGTTGAATGTTTTGTCGTCTGTAAAAATAAAGTCATTAATTGGTTTCATATCACATAGTTCATGAAACATAATTTTTGTTAAATTCAAAGCGTTTAAATATTATTATCGTTTTGCGGTTTTTATCAAAATTCAGTTGACCAATGGGATAAACCCCCGCTCGTCATAATTCGAACAGGATAACGAATAGTTATTGATATTCATACAATGATTTTTAGCGTAAATGAACAATGGCGATTGTTCGGACGTTTGTTTATTTAGTGTGTTTTTATGTATTATATGGAGATGGTAAGTTATTAAGTCAATATGGCTAGGAAGGTAATGATTGGGTTTTATGGTTACGAATAACTTTAAGCTTAACTTTACAATTCAATGGCTAGACATTAACGTCGATATTTCTTAGAATAGGTTATAAAGAAGTTATCAGATTACTGTTATACATAATGTACTTAAAAACCTAAACAGACTACATCATAATAATAAACCTTTACTAACTTTGACATACATTTGATAAAAAAAAAATACAGTTTTAACTAAGATACGGCCCCTGTTCGAGAGACGGCCTCCTCCAACTTTATCCACCCTAATTTATTTTGTGTCATCGTCATCCAATTTCTTGCAGCTCTCGATCCCGTCGGCCCATTGCTCTATTGGTCTTCCTTTGTTCCTTTTGGACCAGTCCAATCGGCTACTGCTTTAGACACTGTCATCTGTACAACGTGCCTGGCTACGTGGCCTGTCCATCTTCATTTAAGTTTGCCCTTAAACTATATTGCTCAGCATCAATAATTTTTGTTTTTCTGTGAATATATTCATTTTTATGTTTGTCGCGTAATTGAATTCCGAGAATACTTCACGCTGCGACGAACGTATTTTGGCTTTTGTTTTGTTTTTGGAAACCCAAGTTTGTGCTTCAAATGTAAGGCAAGGCAGCAAGCAGGAATCCACCAACTTTTTCTTTAGCTTACTTTTGAGGAATTATTTTAAGCTCTAAAACTCCTTCCATGTTGTGATGATTCGGCGCTCCAGTTCTTTGTCGTGTCTATGTTTCTAAAATGAAACTTGTTTACCAAGATAAGTATCTATCTAGTCTACATACTCAATGGCTGTTCCGTTAAGCATAATCGGATAAGTTTTTTATTTGTTGCAACTTTTGTTTTTGAAGTATTTATTTGTAGTTTGCTTGTAGTAAGTTAGGTCTTCTATAATTTCTTGTAACTGATTTGGCGTTCCTGAAAAGAAAACTATATGGTCTGCAAAACGTAGGTTGCTCAAATATCTCGTCTTGGGAGACTATACTATACTATTTGTATTCCTTTCCTTTCCCATCACAGTTCTTTTATAATATTTTGAAGAACGGCTAATAATATCTTGGGTGATAAGGGATCTCCTTGTTTTACTCCTCTTCTGATACGAAATTTTGGTCCAAGTCTGTCTAGTTTTACTTTACTGGTACTCTTCTAATATATGCCTTTAATAATGTTTATGTATATAGCTGGTATGCCTTGATATGAAAGTGCCTGCCAAATACTTTCATATGAGATACAGTCAAATGCTTTAGTATCTTAGAACCTAGAATTTAGAATTTATTATAAGTAAATAGATGTTTTGTTTTATTTTTTTGTATAAATAGGTAAAAATTGTTAACTGTGCTTATGTTTATGTTTGAATGTGTATTCCGTTTTTGGCTTCTGTCAATAATGTATTTGTTTGGATATTGTTCAGTGTGTAGCTGTAGGAATACTGATGAGCAAATAAATAAATAAATCAGTAAAGCCGGAATTACATTACGAAATGAATGGCATGCCTACGAAATCAGTTTCACGAAAATAGTTTCGATATGTGTGAAAGTAAAATAATTAGTGTCGCGAAATTCACAGTAACCATGGCCCAATCAGCATCAAAGCTATATCTATCTATAATCAATGTAGCTAAAGAGATGCTTCTCTAAAAGTCATTTCAATTTCGGAAATTTGAGATCACGTAAACACCTACAAAATAATATGCAAATATCTGCTTCTTAAAATTTTAAGTTAATGAAGTAGACGTACATTTGAAATTTTCTTATGATTAAAACAAGTGAATTAATTTAAGCTGATATGATTTATGTATTATTGTCTTTTGTTAAAATAGCTTTTACACATTAAGAAAAACACTTTTTGAACGGATTAAAGCTATGTATTATTATTAAAAACTTATGATACTAATATCAATGATACTTTTGACGAAGGTGTTAAATACACCTTTTGTCTTCAGTCACCGTGACCACGCACGCTGAAAAGCACGCGAAACGTCGGAAAAAAAATTAAAATTTAGAATTATGTAAATAATTATAAGTTTTTTTATTAATTATAATTTCTTAATGATTTATCTAGTTTATTAATACGTATACTATAAAAGTAAATGTTTTAATTTTCAGCCGCTGAATTCAGTACGCCGCCTCAGGTAAGTAAATTAATATATATGTCCCAGTAGTCTACATTATAAATATATTGGAAAGCTTTGATACTCTATTCGTTTGTAATAAACTTAAAGACAAAAAAAATATTTTGTATAGCAATTAATTCTACAACACGTCTGTGAAGTTAGCTCAACACAAGATCAAATAGAAACCCATGCATAGACATACTTTTTTTTCTCGTAATGTTCATAATAATATTGCCAATTCAAATAGGTATTCTGTGCTGAAAGAAAGAGTACTTTAATCTGACTATAATCAATTGTAAACTGTGGAGTTCCTATCTATTTCTGTGCATCATAGTTTTTTGAGAAAAATGAACAGGATTTCTCTTATTCTTTATTTTATAACTTAACATTATTTATTAATTTCAATTATAGCTATCTCATTTGTATGTGTTGTTTTAATGAGTCTATTTTTTTCAAAATTTAAAAGTAATGCTCTGCTGTGATCAAACTGACAGCCAAATCATTTTCTGGATTTAAATGTACAGAAAGAACGCTGTCTCAAAACTATAGAACGATTGTGTAAAATATTTTTTTGTGCTCTGCTTTTTATTGAACCAATTAAATCTGTAGAAAATAAGTAATTGTTAAAGATTTTTTTTATCTAGGAGCTCGCGAGAAAACGAACTCCGAAACTCTTACAACTCTTAAAAACAGCTATATTGTACGGTGTGAGATAGTTTCTATCGTATCTCTTGAATTATGAGATATAATTTTTATTGTACCGTGCTGATTTGTAATATTATGAATATAAAAGTATAAACTACATTTTATTCAAATTTACTTGCAACACGATAAAACAAATATTTTTAATATTACAGGTGATTCCAGATGAGCCTAAAATAGAAGCTGTCTGGGGTATGATACCTACCTACCTAAATAAATATAAATATTACTTAATCATGTTCTTAATTATTTTAAATAATAATATCTCGACTTTTTGGGCCTAGGCAAGCTGGTTTCCTTATGATTATTTCCTTCAACGTTCGATTCGAATGTTAAATGCACACAGAAAAAAAGACCATTGGTGCACAGCCGGCGATCGAACCTACGATCTCAGAGGTGAGAGTCTCACACGCTGAAGCCACTAGGCCAACACTGCTCTGCAATACCGATGCATTTACCAATCCTGATTCATTCCTTACATTTTCTAATTAAATTTATTTTCTATAAATAATTTTCAAAAATTCTTGTTTTAGATGAAAAATGCGCAATACGAATAGTAAGTATGGAGTACTAATATATACGTAGATAAGAGGAAGATGAAATCCACGCTACCTTCATATTATAAAAAATTTGAATGTGGGTATGTGAAAAATTAACGGAGATTTTCTTAGCTTCTGTAGTCTCTAACTTACATTTACATAATCATGGACAGGGCCAGTAGTGTAGTAACGAATTACCTAACATAAAAATCATTTTTAAGACAGGTTCTGGCTTGAAATGGAAGGGAAAAACTGATGCCTGCTATGCACCAGGTACGTAACCCTCACGCCACCTCACCAGGCACCTTTTGTACTATAGAATAATTTCTTGATACACAGAACGATCACTGTTTATGAAATAACAGCGTCTTTTATCAAACAGATCGAAATAATATTTACTAAAACTACTAGGTATTCAGTATTAAACATTTAAAATTCTAAAAGAGCCTGGTATATTGCACATCTACTAAAACAATGTGTAACAAAATATGTATATCCAGAATTACGAGGTGAACACAGATTAAGAGGGGATTCTGGGCTACCAGGCGAGCAGGGATTGAAAGGAGAACCAGGTACTCACTAAAGAACATACTAAATTTAATCTTCAAGTACATGAATGTACTTAAAATGAGTAGTTTCAAATAACAATATGTTAATCATTTTAATGGCCGGCAACGAACTCGCAAGTCTTCTAGTATTGCGAGTGGAGGACACTCGTTTCCTTAGTCGTGCGAGCAAAAGAATTCCTATATTCGGATTTTTTTCGCAAATTCGCTTTACATCATTGATTATGTAGACGGTATATTCACATCCAGGTCAACAAGGAGCACCTGGTCCCGTTGGTCCTCCTGGTATTAAAGGAGAAAGGGGATCTGTTGGACCCAAAGGTCTACCAGGATTGCGGGGACCAAAGGGGGAAAGAGGCATAGCGGGAGAATTTGGTCAAAAAGGAGAAAGGGTAAGAATTTTTTTAAATCTAAAATGTTATTAGTCTTACTACATACTTGTAATGCATGTAGCGCCATCTGTTGGTTCAATTAATCTTACACCTCACAAACATCTCACGTAGAAGTCACAGTAACATTTTTGTCTTTTTATCTAAATTTCTTAAATCATTTATATATTATATATGTAGCATTTATATATTATATGAATAATATTGATAATTTCCATCAAATGCCAAATTGTTTATCATTTTTCACAGATTTTGATTATGCTATTTGAGTCTAGCTCTGAATGTTTTTTTTTAATTACGTTAACGCCCAGTTATAAAACTTTTATTACTAAAAACCTTTTCAGGGACATGAGATAACGGGACTTCCTGGTCTTCCTGGAGCCCCGGGCGCTGTTCCTGGTCCCCTGGACCAATGCAAGGGTAGCATACCTTATCAAAACAATATCGAATAAACGACGGAAATGACACGTATAATTAACCCAATTCATTTGGTGAAAATAAACTGACAAATACAAATAATATTTTATAAGTATCAATTTTTTAGTTAAAAATTAACAAAAAATGTCCTGTAATTTCAAATTAAATATTTTACTGCGTCTGGTTCATTTATAACTTTTTACTATTATGTGATTTAAATGTCTGTGTTTGACTAATATTAATAATAAAATTTCCAGGCGAATATTACTTCCTTAACCCAATAGACAAATTCTTTGCAAACTGTGACATTAAAAAGAACAATGTGTGTGTCAATTTTCCAATTACAAGTCAGATATGGCATAAAGTCTGCGAAAAAGCCGCGCCATGTTGGCTCCTACAGTCAAATTTAAATATGGATGAACTATACGGTAATAATGTGAGTATATTTTTATATAAAACTCTCCGGTAATGTATAACCATATACCTCTGCTGGTTTGGTAGGTGTGAGAATAGATCATACAAAATATACCCCTAAATGATAATAAAAATTTGGCCACACCCTTATTTTTACTATTTAAAAAGATCAATGGCGCTACAACCTTTTTAGGTCTGGGCCTCAGATCTCTGTATGTGTTTCATGATCATTTGTTAATCTAATAGGCAAGTAGGTGATCAGCCTTCTGTGCCTGACGCACGCCGTGGACTTATTGGGTCTAAGGCAAGCCGGTTTCCTCACGATGTTTTCCTTCACCGTTCGAGCGAGTGTTAAATGCGCACATAGAAAGAAAATCCATCGGTCAGTGGCACAGCCGGGGATCGAACTTACGACCTCAGGGATGAAAGTCGCACGTTGAAGCCACTAGGCCAACACTGCTCTATTTTTTTAACTATTTAGATTTACTATTTCTATTACTATTTTATGTTTGAGTATTAAAGAATACGTATAATTAGTTGAAGTTTATCAATGTTTTAAATAAGATTAAATTTTTATTGGCCATATTGTTCAATATTAATTTCCGATTTAGCCCGTGCTAGCCTCTCAAGGCTTTCAGGGGTTACTTCTAAGCAATGGGCCCTAAGGAAATTACTTAAATAAAATTCCTCTTCTTTATCTCTAAATTTTTATAGTTTTATATTTATTACCGAATGTGTGTGAGGGACGATAAATTAAAACATTTTCAAGTGGATCAATTTGATTTGGTCCTGTTACAATTATTTGTCCTGTGGTGTGTATGTATTTACATATACACATATATTTATTTCAGATGTATGCCAATATTGAGTATTTAAGCAAATTCCCGACGTTGCATTATAACACGCAAACAATTCAAATTGACTGCAAATACGTTAGCATAGAGAACATGAGAATTTTACTATTGCACAGCCTCAAAATTGAAATGAAAGCTACAGATCAAACATCGGTTTATTATGAAATCATTAATACCAGTTGTAATGTGAGTATTAATAAGTAATTACTTAAATATATTATTTTAAAAAACTTTGATTTTTTACACGAATTTTGTAAAAATAAAACTTAAGCAAATACCAACTAAATAGAGTTAATATAGCATTTATGAAGCTAATCTAAAATATATTCTAATCATAACGCAGGCACAGGTGGCTGATCACTTATTCGTCTAATTAAACAATTATCAATGAAACATATAGAAACCCATTGTTATCTTCTGTCCAAGGTTTCGCTTTAATATTTATTGATAGGTTCCTAGGGTTGAATTCGGATAAAACGTGCGAGGTCTTTTGTGATAGTCATAATGACTGATATTGACCAACTACATGATAATTCTAAATATATTTGTACCTACAGTCTAAACTTTACGTATTAAAATGTTTTTGCATGAGACGCCTGCTAAAATATATAGAGCAATATTGCGTTAATTCTCTTTGCCATATATAAAACAGTTAAAACAATACAGTTGTTATCAATAAGTTCTGACTTTTAATTATAATGTATTTTTCAGTTTCTATCATTATATATACCGATAAAATATAATCGTATGTGTTATTTATTTTACTAGCAATCCATAAAATTAAAAAACCTAAAAATTTATCATTAATTAATCAAATATTTTAAAAATATCCATTCATGTACTGTCTAGTTATGAATTTTTATGACAATTGTAGCCGTAGTATTCTCCGAATCTACCTACCGAATGGATATACTGTTTTTGAATATAACGCCTGTAAAAATCATTGAGCAATAATGTGCGCTGAGTGCTTTGCCTCGTTGAAAAAACTAGTAACAAAAACAACAATAGATTTTGAAAATAATTAGGCGCAAACAATCGAAAAGAGTACTAAATGTTATCAATTTTATCCTATTAAATTAAATTTAAAATTTTACTTGAAAGTAACGACGTCGAATAAGATGAATTATATTAATATTATGTAAATGCTTTTTTCAGAAAGACACCGAGGCTGGTAAAGCTGAATTACAAATAACATTGGCTGGCCCATTTCTGCCAATAACTGATCTATACATCGCGGATAGTACTAAGAATTCGGAACTATCTATTAAAGTCACTAAAGTCTGCTTCTATTACAAATAATTGGGTAAATGATTTACCATTGTTTTATTTTAAAATCCCCATATCTTTATTAGCCGCGCGAATATTGATTGGAAAGACGACAAAACAGACGCACAAATGTTTAGAACACAATTTCATGTAATACTCAAAATATAATAATGATAATAATAATTTATTTGCAGGAATATGGTACAATCATGTTATGGTGGTACAATCTAAAGTTCGCATATTCTGCCACGCATAATGGCGTGCAAATTTGTCTTAAAAGGAATTTTACACAGAAGTTACATTATGAGTCATATCTTTATAGTATAAGTCAATATTATTAATAAAATATCATTGCAGTCATAATATAAAAAATTATATGATTACATTATCAAAATTCACCCCTCTTAAGAAATAGGTACTTTTTATAGGTAAGTTATAACTTTTAAACTTAAAAATTTCCAAGTTTAAGAGCTACCGGCTAATATGAATATTAAAGTGTTTGTTCAAAGTTAAGCGTAAACCCAAAGTGTAAAGTCTAGACTATAAACATGTAAGTATTCTTTGTAACCTGTTTGTGTTCACCATACTTTTAGATTACTATATAGATATTTAGTGATGACACCTACATTATTCTATGACGTCATGCCTTGAATCGCGCTATCAATGTGTTTTCACTGAGCATATTATATCCTAAAATATCTCGACCTCAGCCAAGATCAAGGATAGATAACGCAGGTACACCCCGCATGTCATAGGCGGCCGGCGGCATTAAAAGGCCGGCAACGCACTCGCGAGCCCTCTGGCATTGAGAGTGTCCATGGGCGGCGGTATCACTTAACATCAGGTGAGCCTCCTGCCCGTTTGCCCCCTATTTTATAAAAAAAAAAAGCTGTGGGCTGGCCTGGACCACGAGCCACAAATCTGGCTGACGCCCCTCAAAACGGATAAACCAAGAAACGACTGAGACGAGTCGAGCTCGACGCTTCACGTCTCCAACATACCAAGGGCTATACGCCCGCCCCTATGCCGTGCTTCATCAGCAGGTCGCGAAACATCACACCGCCAGCGGGAGCTAGGCCTGAAGTGGGTGATTTCCACCCCAGAAGAGGAGCGGATAAACACAAGCAAAGAAGCTTCAACTACTTCTCAAAGTTCTTTGGACTGGCTAGATCAGACTGGTCGAGGGTTGGTGGAACAGTAGGCCTTTGCATGTTGGAACCCATGGCAGGCACTGCCCTACATTACTCCCCACCCTAAGCAGTGGCGCCTCAAGAGGTATGCGTAATGCAGTTTCCCCACGTTAAAAAAGCAGTACATAGTTTTTTCTCTACCATCCTTTCCTTTGAGTCATTGAAAATACATCAACACAGAACGCAAAATGACTAAGTCATTCAATTTGGTATTTTAACGAAACTTCCGCTGTGACAAAAAATATAATTTGATAATGAACTGTGTATTTGTCTCATTAAAATTGTTGCCATATTACGTATTCTTTAAATTGGTGACTTCATCGAGAAAATATTTATATCAGGTTACCTACATTTTTATGCGATATTCAATATCATCTCTAATTGATTATCCTGACTTACTATACACGTGCATTATATTATCGCTAATATAAGAATTATTTCAAATATCAAAAACTATCAAAAAAATTACGGCAAACGTTGGTGATTTTGTAAAAAACAGGTCTAAATGTCCTAGATTCAAAGTTTGTCATCTGCGGTCCGGGAACAAGATTTCGGTTTTCCGACAAAAGATTAATAACATAGTTTAACAATTATTGAGTGGTGGAAATTTACAATCAATTACAAGTTACATAACACGTAATAAAAATCACGATTCTCGATTCAGAACAGTCCATACACGCAAAACATCGGAAGCTCTTTATGCCTTTCAATATAAATTTATACATTATTTTGAATACGCACTTTATAGTATTTTAGTAGTAATTATAACAGTCTTATATAAAAAAAGTTCAGGCATTACAATAAACTCCCTCATCTAGAAAAAAAATAAAAATATTGTTCATCCTTAAACAGGCATACACGGCATGCTTTATACTTCTAATTATATAAAATTAATACTGACTAATAAAATTCTTAATGATTACAAAAACGAAATTTTTTAAATCACTTATCGCAAAATTTTGGAGATAAGAATGCGATACTAAGAGAGTAAGTAAGAGTTGCCGTAGATGTGGATCATAAGAAAGTTTAGTACTAAAAATCGTATTGATATAATGAGTAAAACAAAAGTCACATTCCAAGAGAGTCCTTTCCTAAGACGACAAAATTAAACACCAATCCCAGAAACTGAAATTCGCTTTACGAGACCTTACGTAAAACCCAATAAAACTGGGCAATGCGATAAAGCTCATAATTAAAGTAGAACCATTCATAAAGCAATAATCATTAATCTCTTCGAGTTGGGAACTACTTCAGCCGCGGGTTTTCGTTGGAATTTTATTAATATACTCCGCTCTTTGTTCTTAATAAGTTAATGCGAATACTTTTCGATCCAGCTACAGCCATTGCGTACTCAAAGAGGATAAATATTGGATATATTTCTTTTGAAACGCGTTATTGAGGATAATATTTTAATCGTATTGTGAAATGAATTTTTCCTACGTTTATGACGTTAATATGGATTTGATACATTTTAGAAAAGATAAGAAATGTTGTGTGTCAGCACATAATAACATTTGATATGTTGTTAGTATTTAGTTATAGCTATATGTTAGTCACCTGGATAAGGATCCCTCTTGGGTAAAGGCCTAACCAGATATTTGCCAATAGTCTACCAGACTTTACCTGCTATGTCTATCAGCAAACCTTCTTATTGGCCTGCCCACTCATCTTTTCCCTGGTGGTCCCTTGCATTGTGTTGTATTTAATGTCCGTCTATTGTCTAGGTATTGTGTTCCATAACCAAATCATTGGTATTTCGTTTCAAAGTTACTGATAGCGCATCGGTTACCTTAGTTTTTTGTCTGCTATATTCACTTTTCACTTTGTGTTCATTCTTTTTATTTATTTCTTTCCTCTGCTCTTTGTGTTAATGTAGCCTTTGCTGTAAACACCTAAGTTTGGCAACCCTATAACATAGATACTATCTAAGTAAATCTGTGGCGTTACTACTTTTTTCGGTCTAGGCCTCAGATTTCTGTATCTGTTTCATGATCGGACGTCAAGGCAAAATACAAAATACCATCCGTGTCACCTCGACGTCCGTCGTTCCACAACTGAGCGTTTTCTAAGGCAGTTTTTGCCGCGCACCACCACTATGTGGAACCAGCTGCCCACTGAAGTATTTCCGAACCAATTCGACTTAGGGTCCCTTAAGAAAAGAGCGTACCAATTCTTGAAAGGCCGGCAACGCACTTGCGAGCCTTCTGGCAATGTGAGTGTCCATGGGCAGCGGTATCGCTTCACTTCAGGTGAGCCTCTTGCCCGTTTGCCTGCTATTACATAAAAAAAAGATCATTTGTCAATCTAATAGGCAAGCAGGTCCTGTGCCGGATATACAATGTCAACATACAAGCGAATATTAAATGCGCATATAGAAAGAAAGGCCATTGGTGCACAGCTGGGGCTCGAACCTACGACCTCAGATATGCGAGTCCCACGCTGAAGCCACTAGGCCAGCACTGGTCGCTATGTGCTAATGATTTTGATGAATTTGTTAAAAGCTGAGATGTTCGATCTTAATTGTAATTGTGTTCTTTGTTTTAATCAGTTTCCCATACCGCTATTACTTCCTTTGAGTCTCGTAAACCTTACCATGTGTATTAGAAAATGTAACATCCGTAATCGATTGTATTTAATTAAAAAAGTCACCCCATATCGGAAAACAAGGGTCACATAACTACACCAAAGTGTCATTATGAGGGCACATGCCCGCGATCCTTAAAAATGAGACTGTCTCACAAAAAACGCCAAATTAACTTTTTTAAAGGAAACGATCTGTTTTCGGATGCCACGTGTGATTCTAACGCATTCTATTTCGGCGTTATTAACACATGGTGCTTTGTTGATATTTTGTCGTCGAAGTCGCATTGGGGACGATTATTTTTAGCTGGACGGATTGATGATGCCAACTTTGTGAGCTTAACTTGACTTTAACGCCCTCGTGATATATTATACGTCGTAACAAACCTGACATGTCTAGCCCCTTTATGAATTATGCTCGTTGCCCTTTTAACAATTTTATAAAGACAACAAAAGCTGCTATTTTCTCAAATGTATCCAAAAGTCTGTGCAGTGTTTATGTAAAGCCCTCGAGAAAACCTGCATTTTTGTGTACCTTCGAATCAGTGTCGTAACTGGACTAGGGCCTCTGGCGAAGTGTCAAGGGGCTCTTGAGCGTGATTATTACTATAATAGCTAAAGACGCAACACAAAGATTGCAGCTTGCATTTTTGTTTTTATAATGGAGCTCGGGAGTCTTCTTAGGTCGATATGGGCTATTTGAGGCAGAAGCTAGAAACAAGTTCTCAACGTACACCACCTTGGGCCATATTTTTTTTGAATCAAGAAAAGAGTGTACCAATTCTTAAAAGCCTGCCGGCAGTTCCCTTGCATGCCTTCTGGCAGTGCGAGTGTCCATGTATATGTGTGTTAACACCGTTTGACTCCGGTAACATTAAAAAATAGAACATACATCCCATATGTTCTGTTAGTGCTTTTAACTTAGATATGTTTCTATGTCCTCTTGTAAATAGGGCAGCAGCCAAAAATGGGCGCCAAAAAAGAAATACTGTTAGAAATAACTTGGACTTAAGGTATTGTTATTTACATTACTGGAGTAAGATAAATATATATATTTAACTGGTACTGACACAACATTCGTATTTAAGATCAAAGAGCATGTGTGAAAGAGATGTTGATAAACTAAAGATGTACAAGCCTGGGGGCGTTCAAGTAACAGTTCCTTGCGGGAGCTAGGCTTTGAAACAAAATGCGTTTGCATACATTAAACTGTAAGAATGTTTGAGATAGGGTAGTACTGAATAAGACCGCGTCCTTCGGGAAGTATGTTTGGGCGATTACGCGGGCGGAATTTTCAAAGTTAGAGATAGTTTGCAGTTTGCACGCGTCTATATACTAAATATTTCATAAATTTGGAACTTTCCTTCCATATACTACAATAGTTTTATTATTATTTTCGTTACCACCTTAAACAGTGTTTAAAGTAACTAAATTGCGTCATGAAGTTTCAGGTTTTTTTTCATTTTCGCAAAAACTCTAAACTAAACTTTATTGATGACGTGAGTACCTTAGGTGCCTTTGTAGCAATTAATCAAATCAAAGTTTAAACAATATTTGTCACCAAACTCAAGCTATCTGATACATGAGCGTTAACCATGGAATCATATAACTGACTCAACATATAGTAATGACATGTTACTGCTACATACAAAAAGTACTATTATGCCCAGTGTTAAACAAATACCTTTTTCATTGGCAGATTTAAAGTTACTAAAATGTTCGATTCTGTCTTCATATATCTTTCGTATTGGCAGCGATTACATACATTATTTTTAAATCAAGCCAACCGTAATAGAATGAGCATTAATTATTGTCATAAGTACGAAGAGAGCGAACTTCGCAATCTCTTCGTAAAGTTGAAGTCTTGGAAGATTAGTAAATGGAAGACACGTGTGTTGTGTAAACTGATATAAATTACTTTAAAAGGAATTTAATACGAAACTTCCTCGGATGTAATACGTAATGAGCAAAATGTGTAATTCATATGTAGGTATTTATCTTGCTTTGTGGGTAGTTAGTATAAGGTAAGGCTGTTCTTAGAATCATTAATGTATATATCGAAGAATTTATGATGTAATTTATTTATTTATACCCTTCGAATTGAGGCTAACTTATTTACTTAGGTAAACTCGTCTGTGTTGAGCAGTGTTGGCCAAGTGGCTTCAGTGTGCGACTCTCATCCCTGAGGTCGTAGGTTCGATGCGCACTTGCATGGACTTTCTTTATATGTGCACATTTAACATTTCTCGAACGGTGAAGAAAAACATCGTGAGGAAAACGGCTAGCCTTAGACCCAAAAAGTCGACGGCGTTCGTCAGGCACAGAAGGCTGATCACCTACTTGCCTATTAGATTAACAAATGATCATGAAACAAATACATAAATCTGAAGCCCAGACCTATAAAGTTTGTTGCGCATTTGATTTCGTTAAATTGAATAGGTTGAATTTTATAATACATATATTGGCATATTAAAAAAAAAACTAGATTTATGAACTCCCTTTGTTACAGTGATCATAAAACAGATACAGCTGAGGCCTAGACCTAAAAAGGTAGTACCGACATTGATTGATTTATTTATTTTTTAAACACGTCTGTGCCCGCTTCTGTTAATGGGGCCCGTGCAAATCACCTTAAGTGGTGGGTACTGATTTGTATATAAAGGATTTGTATGTCAAAGATCTACGATAATATACCTATGTTGACGCCGAAAGGTGTCTCGAGGCCGAGCCGATTTATATATTATATTTGTCCGAGCTTAATTATTTTTAAAATGATTATAACTTCAACTTATGCATAATAACAAAATTTTATAACTTAAAAAATCCTATTGCAAGTAGTAAAAATTTGGCACATCGCCGTTTGGGAACGAAAAGGCGCTCGCATCAATATTTTAGGGGACGTCTTATTGTAAGCAATAACTGCAATAACCACTCAAGTTCCGAGGACGGCTTTGCCCGCCATTAGATGACAATGCTGCTGTCATTCCACTCAAACAACGTAGGGGTGGCAACAAATCATTTTGACTAATTTTTTTTCCATAGTTCATGATTTTCACTAAACTGTTTAAAAACCATAAACAGAAATGAAATTTACAATAAAAGTAAAAGAGTGGCTGTCCTAAACAAAACTGGCGACTGACATGAGTTCAGAAAGTCTTGAAACAGTCAAATGCGAAGCTCAAAGAGGATCACAGTGGGCGCCCTGTGCCTTTGTTGCCATCTGTGACAACAAAGGCACCAAAATAATATCCCCAATAACCTGAAGTTACAGAAGAATACATCTCCAATATTCTTCTTCTAATGCTCAAAAAGGCTTAATTTTTTTTACGTAATAGGAGGCAAGCGGACAAGAGGATCACCTGGTATCTCGCAAGTGCTTTGCCGGCCTTTTAAGAATTGGTACACTCGTTTCTTGAATGACTTTAAGTCGAATTGGTTTGGAAATACAGTGGCAACTGGTTCTACATAGTGGTGGTGTGTGGCAAACACTGACTTAAGAAACGCTCAGTTGTGGAACGAAGAATACTAAGTAGTCATAAGTAGCGAGCTAAAATTTAAGGCATTTAATTTAGCTTGTTTCGTCCTATCACCTTTATCGTAGACAACTTTGTGAGTACTCACCAACCTGCTTAAACTTTCATGCGGCACTCTCACGCAAATGGGCGAAATTTTAAAAGTTTGTGGCAGCCCTGGCTGAACCAATTTAATACAGTAAATCCACAGGGTACACTTACTTCCCTTCAAAGTCATGCAATATTGCGTTTTTCTCGACCACAAGTTGGCATTTGGTATTGTAGTTATCTTGAGTATTTTGTGAAATAAAATTGTATCCGGAACAAATATGGGGCTGGAAAGAAATATACATGCATGTAATGTGGGCTGGATTTTTTTCTTTAAAAGGATATCTGTCCATAGTAAGATATTATGTACTTGCTTTATTATATTGTTTTATTTTATAAAGAAATATATGTTTTTCGATTTGTGCCTATGATTTTTTTCTTTATTTTCAGTCGACAATTCGATTATTGAACCCACAAAAATTGATGAAAATATTTTAATGTATTTTTACTAAAATAAAAATTATTAAAATTATATTTTAGTAATTAAGTGTTAAGCCAAAACGTATATAGAATCTGTTTAATATTATTTCTTTATGGATTCGTAAAGCCCTTCCATTCTCATTTAATTAAAACACAAATATTAGCCTCTAGAGAATTTCTTTGTATTGTTACTTTGTTGTGCTCATACATTCCTTCCTTAATTTATTGTTCACTCCCCTCTTTCAACTTATCGAAAACATAATCCCTTTCAAGCCAACTCATATCTAGATGATTGCTTATAAGACATAAATAATACAAAAATAATATTCGCCGTGATTTATAGAGGAACATACATCCTATAAGTTAACTGAGAATTCCATACAATTTTTTTATCAAAATTATTTACGAATATATTATATTATATAAATATTTATAACTAAGAAAGCCATAATTCTTAAATAATTTATTTTTAAACAAAATATAACCGATTCTAAAATATCATTCTGTATTAAATATCACTCTGGACGCCTCTATTTGTATTGAATCTAAAACTTTGTAATTTTCCATTCATGTCATATATGTAGGTTGATAAACAAAATCCTGTCTATGGGACTGTACCACAACGAACGGTTCGATTGCCATCGATACACAGTTTTCTACTACAATAATAAGTCCTGAGTACATACCTCGTGTCGATATATCCATATCAAGACGAAAGGCACACAATTGTCAGTCGTAAGGATTTGTAGATATTGTATTAGTTTGAGAACAATAAGAGAGGTTAGACACAACAAATTTTATTAAACTAAAATTTTGTATTTCGAACAGGGAGATTTATTCAATTTAATCAATTAGTAAATGTCGTATATAAAGTATAATAGTTCACAAATTCAAATGTTTATATTTTTTAATGGCAACGAAACCTGGGCAATAATTTCCTGTTCTGCTAAGATCTTTTAAGCCCCAAAAATAATAAGGCTCCATAGATTAGCCCGTTTTACCCTTATCCACGTTATACTGGCAATAATTTGGGGCTATACGAAGTTACAACTGGGAGTGAAAGAATGAAATCCCGCTTATCCCCTTGAGATTAATATTATTTTATTGCTTGGGAAATTCAATAGCGGTGAGGGGAATTAGAAGTTTTTTGACACACTAGAAGAAAACTTGCTCAATTCAATCTTAGATGGATTTGCTCAAATCGCTATTGTTTCCCTCGGGTAAAACTTTGAATGTAAGTACATATAGACTTGAATAAACGTGTTCTGTGCTATGGCTAGTAGACGTAACCTTCGAAAGAGGCTTTTAGACTTTTGTTCTTAATATATGTTTAGTACATTTAGAATTCACAAGAATTGCATTATTTATAATTAGTTATAAAAAGGTTTAGGTTTTATATTTTCTTGATTTGTTTATAATATGTTTTGAGTTTAATTTTTATAATAATAAGTTTTCTATTGTATAAGTAATAAGTTACTGTAAAAATTTGGAATAAATAAATACATTTTCCTATAAAGTATTTATTGGTATTTTTGATATTATTGTTAGACAACCGAAGAAGCTAATCTTAAAAAAAGCTTTCGCCTTGGCTACATATCTTTGTATTTGTTACATTATTTTATTTGTAGACACATGTCGTTGAGACTCATGCAAAGCGGATCTAAAAAGGAATGTCATCCATCACCTTGAGCGAATGGGCCAAGATCGGACAGTGGAGAAACCATACCTAATCCGACCTGAGACAGTAAGTGAGTTACCAAATCTATGGCCAGGTATTTTAAGTATCGCGTAGAATGTGCAGTTGCAAAGATGACAAATATATTTAATTTGATTTACCCTTTACGAAGGGATTATATAAAATAGTAATATGTGTCATTCTCCTTGGCACAAAGAATAAACTCTTACATTAAAATAGCATGTAATAAGATGCTTTTTATTGAACATCCCTACTAGATATAAAATACTTTTTTCTATTAATATATTTTCAGGGTTTGCATTATATTGAAATAAAAACATATATTACCGTAGATTCATATGGAAAATAATATCGCCCGTTTTCGTCATAAAACTAAGTATACAATTCGATAGCGTACTGCTAAGTAAGCGTAATAAATATTATTATTTACGGTTCGCCTCATATAACCTCATTTGGTGAATGTCATCGTACACATGACCTTAGCTAACACAACATTCTACTTTAGAATTATATTAGTTTTTGTTTGTAAATAATCGCAAGTGAGTAAAGTCTGCGAATTTGGTTGCGTGGTATTAAAAACATCTCTCCTATGAATTTCATTATTCAGCTGGTTGTCACTGAAATACATTTTTTTTTGTTTTAAGTGCAACGTGTCGTAGTGACCAAGGTCATTTTTTAATTTTATATATTTTGCCTCATTCCCCGGCTATTCTCAGGTATATGCGCACCACCGCTATGTGGAACCAGCTGCCCACTGAAGTATTTCCGAACCAATTCGACTTAGGGTCCTTCAAGAAAAGAGCGTACAAATTCTTGAAAAGGCCGGCAACGCACTCGCGAGCCCTCTGGCATTGAGAGTGTCCATGGGCGGCGGTATCACTTAACATCAGGTGAGCCTCCTGCCCGTTTGCCCCCTATTTTATAAAAAAAAAATATGTTATGCTCTTTTAATAGATGATTTTTGGAAATTCCATCCCAGAGCTCATCCTTTATAGGTTATTCGTTTAGGATCTCTGGAATATGCTCCCCGGCTCCATAGTTTCGGCTGCCTCCTTAACCTATTTTTAGTTTACTCTATATTTTTTTTATTTTATTTTAGATCAAGTTTGGTAATTATATAATTTTTCAGTATTACTTGTATGTATGTTAGTTTTTACTTTTATTTTTATTGGTTTGGTCACTTCTTACAATTTACCATTGATTTTTTTTTTGTATTTTCCTTTCTAGACGAGATCCCTTATTACCGATTCGGCCGCTCGTCGTATCCCTAATAAGTTATGTAATTCGATTTTGTTTTAAATATAGCGAAGCTTAAATAAATATTACTCGTAATAATGATAGTATTTTTATTAGAAATATATTAAGAATGTCTCTTTAACTTTTATTCAACTTCACATAAAAGTTTGTTTCTGTTTATCATTCCTAAACTTTGTTCGGTGATGTTACATGTCAGTATCAGTCAGGATTGTCGCAAGGAAAGTGATGCATGTATCAGAACTTATTATTTTTATTATGCGCGTTATATTCATATTGTTTTGGATCATTGCAAGAGTGTCTATATAACTCTTTCATAGTGACCTGCCCTGTCAGCAAAACAGAACGAAAATAAGCCTCGCCTGCGTATCGTTCAGGCAACAAATCAACAAGGATCTGGGCAAGAGATATGTTACATTCGTAGACTTTATTATGAAGAATTGGCAATTTTCACGTATCTTATTTTATGTAGTCCCGAGATTGAACCATTATTCACCAGCTGTATCATTTATACAAATTTCGTGTACGGATACGGCGTCTTTGTTTAATTCTAACTCATTGCAAATGTTTTATTACAAAATATATGGGTGGTATTTCATGGACAATTTGGTTATTTCAAAAAAAGCGAATTTTTTAAATATTTTTGATTAAAGAAAAGCTACACTGAAAGTAGCGAGTTAAATAATGCAATAAATTTTTAAACACAGCTTTACAGTTATTTCTTATAAACGTTTCAGCGGTTTGTCCAGTTAACATGCATCGGATTGAATAAAATAATGATAAATCCATTTAAATATGGTTAAAATAATAAACATGAAAATTTTAAATAAAGCTATTTTATTTACGAACTTTGAGCATTATTTAAAAAGCTCATTTGACTTGACAACTCTAAGAAACGATTTTAAATTTCGGCTTTTACACATTCTCTTTGAAACGGTCCCTTAAGATTATGAAGTCAATAGACATCTGTGAACGAGTTCATTCACCCTCATCCCTTATGACATGCACCCTCCGCGACAAATCATTTCATTTCCCGTCCAAAAGTACTTCATATGTAACTTGACTAGCCTATCAATTATGTAAATTGAACACGCTTTATTGACATTTGTTAATGAGTAATAAATAATTTATTTCACTGGGACGTTTTAAATTCATCACAACTTTCATGTATATGTCTAAGTATATTAGTTAAATCAGATTGAATATCTAGACAGTTAATTAAATGTCGATATTCAATCATGTCGCTAGCTAAATAAAGCAGCGTCGAAAACGTTTAACTATCTGTCTGACCGAAAGCCAGCGTGTTGATTAACAATGTAAAACAAGACTCCACCATGATTATTTCATTTGTTATTGTTATTTCGGTATGATCGCGAAGAACTGAGAGCTTGGAAATTCCGTGTTTTGCTTTATTGTAAATGGTTAGGTTAGGTTAGTCTTGTTGCCTTTCCTAGGCCGTTTAGGAAAGTCGTAAAACGTTTCGTTCACTCACTTGTCTGACAGAACTTTAGCGACTTGATTGAATATCGATTTTTAACTGTCCAGAGATTCAATTAACTCTTTGATTTAACTACTTTACTGCGACATATATACTAAAACCCTTGATCGATTTAAGTTTTAAATTGATCAAATACAGTAATGTTGCTACGATTATGTAACATGTTACGATTTTTTAAAAGTAATTCATTAAATAATTGTAGTTTACAGATTTATAGTAAAAAGAAACTTAAATCATAACAAATAGGTTGTGACAAAATTCATCTGTCGCTACTCCCCACACTAGACCCTGTGTTGTGGGTAAATAGTTAACAATTAGTCAGTGGTAAATATTTAAAACATTTTTTTGAGAAAATTAGGTTTAATCCTAACAACAATCAAATATAAGTGTTATAGGACATTGCTCGCGAATGTGTAAGGGTATGTGTGTGCGCATTGTAAAGATACGTAAGACCTCTGTAGATTCGAAATCTAATTCGGCTAGCGTAGCGTAATGGGTATCAAATGTCCAATATTGTTTCAAAATTTCAGATATCTCTGAATTATATCTAACAAATACGCTCTGAAAAAGCCGTAATAGATAAGAGCAACATCTAAGAAAAAATCATTTTAGGCGACTTTGTCCGCCTAATAAGACACGTCTTCACCAAATTGTTTCTTGCCCGCACTTTGTCATAGTCAACATGACCGTCCAAGGAAATTGGCCTCTAGTTCGGGCCCATAATTAGGGCCGGCTAATGTCCCGGAAAAACAATTTCATAAAACATCTTGCGGCCTCGCATAAAAAGAAATAAGATACTAAATAAACGTAGTTTTACGGATCGAAACACAATACGGATATAAGAATATTGTAGCGCTATTATTTTCGTGAATATAATTGGACTCAGAAAGTGTTAATTACATCTAAACATGATTTGATTCGTTAGGAAAGATGAAAATGATAGCGCTTTTCTCTATGATAGTTAACCGCATCTCTAGTCCAATCTAAACAATTTATTTTGACCAATCACGAAACGCTTAATTTTTCGATCTTCTGACACTCTATGGCCGGTAAGATAAAAGTCGCGTTAAACGCTACTGGGCTTACTGCTATTACGTGATATTGCCGTCTATGGACACTCACATTGCCAAAAGGGTCGCAAGTGCGTTGCTGGCCTTTTAAGAATTGGTACGCTCTTTTCTTGAAGGACCTTAATATTGGATCGAATTGGTTTGGAAATACTTCAGTGGCCAGCTGGTGCCACGTGGTGGTGGTGCGCGACAAATGCTGTCTTAGAAAACGGTGAGTTGTGGAACGACGGTCGTGGAGGTGATGCGTGTGGAATTTAGTATTCTCCCTTAACGTCCGATGATGAAACTCAGCTGCATCTGAACAATTCCTTTGAACACTCTCCATGGTAAATGAGGTAGAAGATGCAGAGTGAGCCTACGTCTCTTCGAAAAGTCACTCGGACAGTGACTCGTTGCCGATGATTCAAATAGCTCTTTGTTGAAGCTTCCGCCCAAAGCTGAGAATATTAATGTGCAGCCGAATTTGTGCTTTATAGAGGGCAAGCGGTAGTACCGCCTCGCCTTGCTGAGCACACCAAACTTTTTGGATTCTAATTTAGCCTTTCCCTCCAAATGACCGCGAAACTGAACGTCATTTGTCAACGCCCAATCACCGATACTAGTTGAGGCTTTAAGAGAGTGTCTTAGAAGAGAGAAGTTGCAACAATGAAATTTTTTCTCTTCATAATATATTTGATTATTGAGAAATTTTAAATATATGTATTAAATACAATTTATATTAGTTAATATAAATAATAACTATAATAACTTAAAAACCAATCTAATCCCTTTAAAATTTTTAATATAGATTGTATAGAAATAGTTATTGACTTGATTTTTATATTGTCGTACAACGGGTTACGGCAATCTAATTTTTCACAATAAAGCTAATGGACATTACTGTAATTGAATTTATAGATAGTGCGGGATATCCAATAGTCTTATCAGCGGAAACATATTAAGATAAGCCGTCACGGATGAAGCTCGTTTCTCTTATTGGATAAATTAGCCGAGCCCATTATCGATAGTGATAGACAGCCCTAGATTATAACAGATCCAAGTTACATTGAGAAATATAGCCCGTATAGGCTGTATTTCTTCATGTAAGCGTCTTGAATTTTGGAGGGCTAGCGTGAGTTTTATCGTGTCTCACTAGGTAATCTCAGTATAGGAGACATTACAGTGAACAAAAGTAAAGAGAACATTGTAATGAATTGACTTGGTAGAGGTCGGTTATTAGCGACAAGCCCAAGCACGTTGTTGATTATTAACACATAATTTCGGTATTAATTTATTTGTTTCGTACTGCTACAGATATTATATGTTATATTTAATAAAAAAAAATATACTAAACATGTAGCCAAGATGTAATACATAATATAAACTATACTCTACACTTAAACTAAGTAATACCTAATTTGGTTGTGTTATTGATAGTGTAAAAGTAAGGGTACGTATGTACTTGTGTATATAGGATGTGCTCAAAATGTAGGCGATTATGCGCTATTAACATTGTATTGTCAAAAATATTTATTTTATTATGAAGTAATCTGTTAAATAATATTTTAAGTTACCTTAATATTCATTGCTTAAAAAAATAAATATTTTAACGCTATTTATAAAATTTACGGGAAAAGTTAAATAGTTAAGTAAATCATCATCAAAAACCATCTGTGATACAGATTAAAAATGTCCAATTATTCAAATAGTAAATTGAAAGCTGGAGTGAAAGCGTTACTAATACTGAAATATGCAAGTGTCGGGATGGGGCACTGAATGTGACGGCAGTTGTAATTGGGAATGGCGTTTAGTCATGCCTAGTGCCCTACGGTAGTCGGTAACGTGAATGTTCATACTAGGAGCATGGTTCTAATATAAAAAAAATATTTATTTAATAAGTATTTAGGATTGGATTTTGGGGTTTTAAATATATTGTAGAGTATGTGTTAGGATATATTTATAATAGCAAAAGCGATAAAAAATTTCGGCGTATAAAAGACCAATTGAATTTAACAATGTTCAAGAATGCTTCTTGTCTGAGAAGTCAAAAAATGAGACCTTATTATATATATATATTTTTTTTAATTATAAATTATTTGTGAACTTGGTAACTAAGTAATTTTTATTTAGTATATTTTAGGTGTGTAATAAAAAAAATGATTATTTCGAATTCAAATGAAAGCTTAGATGCAGGTTTCATAATAGTTCTTAATGATGTATACACATCGTTCAAGATCATTGTTTGATCTGATGATGTCATTGATTTTTCATTTTACAATTGACTATAATTGGAAAGAATGTTTAGCTTAGATTAGGTCCAATTTTGACCTGAGTGGTATCGGAGTATGAACCTTGTCTTGTAGGTATGAACTCAGTCCCTACTTTCGGGAAATAAATTACGCAAACAATTAAATATCGGCAATAATGTGAACATGGGGTGCGACAATTTGTCTAGACCGGTGCGGTAGGGTCTTCCCACTTATACAAGGTGTTCAAACGACAAAATTTTTTTTCGGTTAGAAACTTTATTTTCATAATGACATTTATGAAAATAAAGTAAATATTTAACGTAACTTAATTTATCATTCAATGAGTAATTTGCACTTAACAAACACACAATACAAATAAATCTCCTATCTTATGGTGCTACAAACATTTTCGGTCTGGGCCCGGGACTGGGTCTGGGATCTGTTTCATGATCATTTGTCAATCTAATAGGCAAGTAGCCTCCTGTGCTTCACACAAGCTGTCGCCATTTGGGTCTAAGGCAAGCTGGTTTCCTCGCGATGTTTTCCTTTACCGTTCGAGCGAATGTTAAATGCGCACATAGATAGAAATTGCACCGAGCACTGCCGGAGATCGAAACTACGACGTCAAGAGTCGCATGCTGTCAGCTCTAGGACAACACTGCTCTAACAACTATAAAAAGTTTTATCAAACAAAACGTTCTACGAAAATACATATCAGTACCCATTAAAAAGGAACTCCCCGTATAAGAATGTCCTGTAATAAAAGCAAATCGCGTAGTTAATGTAATTATGAGGCCGTAGCGTAAACGTTTCTGACTTGTTGCGATTAAGGAATTGTCTCTGGAGAGCGGAGCTAACATTTTATTGTTTGGTGAATTTTGCTTTCAATAGTTCTGTAAAGTTCAAGAATATAATCGACTACCCGGCTCGAAGGACCAAAAATTCATAAATTATATTTTTGAGAAATAGTTTTTCTATTATTATTAATTTCAAACAGGTTTTTAATAAGAGCTATTGTTACTGTAAAATAAATATATCTCCCTAATTTTTGTAGTTCATAAGTGTTTAATTACACCAACGTGATATTATATAAACTCGTTATGTAACCCAGCACATTTGCATATGCTTCGGAAGTAAATTACATAAGAGCACGTGCAAACCCTAAAGCGGTTTTGCGACAAGGCGCCTATGTTATGCTTAAATTGAATTCAATTCACTACAATTAACGGGTAATAAAACAGAAATTAATACGTAACTTTATTGATTGGTTTAAAAATCTTTCTGAGAATTCAATGTGTTTATTCAATTAATTGTGAAACACGTAAGAAGAACTCTACAATATTATCGTAAATGGTCGTTTGTTAAAGAAATAGGAGATATTTTTAATAGACGTATTAAACTAACGCATATTCGTCCCTTTCTGTTGAACTTTAGTTTGAGACTTTAGTTAGACTATGATACTAATTTTAGTATGAAATTAATATAGAGTTAATCTAACAATGAATGACACTTCAGCGTGTTATTTTATATACATACATAGTTTACGTTCAATGTTTTCCAACAAAATACTTATTTTCAAGTTGATTATTCTGATACTCCAACCAGTGGTATCAGAGCAGAGTAAATGAGAGTTCATGAGTCAATATGATTTTTTTTCCGAATTCGTGTAAATAATTTACGTTATTTAGTAACTCGGTCTTGCAGTATCACGTTTGTGGAGTTTATTCGAGCTCAGATGTTATTAATTGGTCTATTTCAGTAAGTAATTGCCCGCAAGTGCCATTATCGTGGTTATTATACTAAATTACCAAAATACTCTTTACATTTATAATGATACAGCACAAAAATATACCTAACTCATTTGTTTTGTTAACATAAATATTTTAAATAAACTTCACCCAACTTTATTTATATATTGTTTTTTATGTAACAAGAGGGAAAAGGCAAAGGGGCAGGATGTTACGTGATACCGCCGCCCATGGACACTCAAATTACCTGAAGGCTCGCCGGCCTTTTAAGAATTGGTATAAGTTTAATTGGTTCGGAAATACTTCAGCTCCCGCTGGTTCCACATAGTGGTGGTGCGCGGCGAAAACTACCGAGGTGATATGGATGGTGTTTTTGTCTTCTGTCTGGACGTATGATGATGAAATTTTAATGTAGCATAAAGTCTCCTGGCCGTCTCTGTATAATTGCAGTAAAAAAAATACCGAACATACTTTTACCAATAAATATCGTTTCACTTTTGTAAATTAAACAAATTAAATTTATTAATAAACAAATGAGTGTGGCCACTGTCCACTTTTATTTATTCTTGTGTAAACAGTGTTCGCGATAATTCATATACAAAGTACATATATAGATGTTAATCAGTATCTATAAATAATACTGCGATTTTGATTTCGGGCAAATATATTATACTCACCGTTGTCATAGACAAGAGAGATGAGTATTTTATGCAATCACGGTCTTAGATAAGACTTGCGAGGGTAAAACGGAATGTATTATTTTAATACAAACCGACAAATAACGAGTTTTAGGGTTGTGTGTATACTATAAAGTTATATTAAAAAATATTATGTTCAAAATATTTTTGTTGAGACGACAAGGAATATTATTTTATAAAACTATACGATTTTTTACAGTTCCTAAAGCGATTAAGAAATATAAAATACAATTAGTAAAATATCTCAAAGATCGTTCCTGTTCATTCTTGGGCGGGTGAACCTCCAGCCCGTTTGGCCTTTGTTTTTTACAGAACTGGACAGACGTTTAGCTACAATCCCTGATGTTAAGTGAGACATGGCCTAATAAAGGCCACCTATCCAGGTGATGCCTTTTTTTATGAGGTGAAAATGCGCTTGCGCGGGCCCGCGCCAAGAATATCCAGCTTGACGCGGGGACTGTGGGGCTGGGTCTATACTCAAATCCCTCTGCTATTCAGAGGAGTCACCTCAGGAAACACCTCAGCCCTTCACACGCCCTTAAGATGGGCCCTCGGGGTTCGCCAGGCATTCTACCCAAGGATCCAGGTGATGCCTATTTAACTGCCGCTTAAATGAGCCTACATTAAGCTGTCTATTTTTACTGTTTGTAAACACTATGTCTGGTTGTAGTATTGGTAACAAAAAATAGCGGTCATCATATATACGGAATTTTAGTTGTTGTTTACTGATTCACACTTTATATAAATGCGACGCATGCTTTGATTTAGGGTGAGGGGTTGCGTGAAACGAATTGCAGACGAGATTATTTGCCATTGTATAGGGATTTATATCACTGTCCAAATTTCGGGTATCAAGTTTCATCAATATTTGCTCTAGTGCGGTTGACGTACAAATTGCTATCTTTTGCAAAAACAGTGATAGTGTTTAAAACTGCTGCGTGGAAAATTGTTTTACTTAAATGAATAATTTAGTAAGTAAAAAATTCTCAATCTGCCTATGAACGTCAGATGTACATCAATTCTTTATAAGTCACTATTTTAATATAAATATGCAATTTACTATCGAACGGTGAAAGAATGCGTTTATATGCGCATATAACATTCGCTCGGTAAAAGAATCGTCGTGAGAAAACGGGCTTGACTTAGACCCAAAAAGTCGACGGCGTGTGTCAGGCACATGAGGCTGATCACTTTACCGATTAGATTGACAACTGATCATGGTATAGTTACATAAATCTGATGCCCAGACCTAAAAAGGTTGTAGCGCCACTGGTTTTTCTGGGCATGTCTTATAAAAATCCACAGTGTGACAGAGACAGCGACAAATGCACTAGACGTGCAGAAATTTTATCACGTACTTGTCTGTCGACCATAATTATTTATTTCCGTCAATTAGTTAATCATAAGTCGAGCTCAGGACTGCCATGCGTGTTAATAGCTGTGCCGTAGAGGCATATTGAAGTATTGTATTTATAAGTTTTCTATCGTAGGTAATTATTTATATTGTTAGAGCAGTGTTGGCCTAGTGGTTTCAGCGTGTGACTCACATCCCTGAGCTCGTAGGTTCGATCCCCAGCTGTGCACCAATGGACTTTCTTTCTATATACGCATTCGTTCAAAGGGTGAATTTAGGCCCAAAACGTCAACGGTGTGTGTCACCTATTTGCCTATTCGATTAACAAGTGATCATGAAAAAGATCAAGAAATTTGAGGCCCAGACCTAAAAAGGTTGTAGCGCCATTGTTTTATTTTATTTTATTGTATTACTATTAAGTTAAAAATAGAAAATAAAGAAACCAATAAATTAATCTATGACTACTTGTGTATTTATAGAAACTATAACTAGGATAAAATTAATAACTTAACAAAGAAAAAAGATTTTAAGGTGTAGGTAAATTAATGTTAAGCAATAAAAGTTAATACAAAATTAAATTAATAATTTCTCTACTGCAAATACCCTTTGCAGGTTTTTCTATATATTTTCGTTATAACAAAATTAAGTTTATGAAAATAAAATTTAAACTACATATTATTCATCAAATCTCACGTTTGTTTTAAACTTGGTTTCATCAAGAGATGAATATTTCAAGTAATTTCATGCCAAGATATGTAAAACAAAGAACTTTGGTTGAGAAGGTTTTGTTTTAACACTTTTCATTTAGTTACGTCTCTTATGCACTTTTCATTTGTCTTAATCGCTTCACAGAGTTCGTGAATGGAGTTTTATTCTTTGAAACTTATTTAAGTTAACATGGTTACATTTAACATTTTGTTAAACAATAAACATCTTGAATATAATTCTGTGGTCATAGATCAGACAATTATAAGTACATTTTTGCTCAGTATGACTTATCATATCCTGACCTATGACCACAGAATTGCTAGTTTGTGCGGAAAATGACAGTCTTAAGATTTGTGGAATCTGTAGTGTTAAATTATCATTACGACGAACTTGCGAGGAGAGGCTCCAGAAAAATGCTGGCTGGTTCGTTACCGCTCCTTTCCTTTGGCACGTAAGAAGCCCTTCTATGTGCGAATCTGGATTCACCTAAGATCTACAGAACTACAACATCACCGAAGGTCGCAAAATGCATGCGCAACGCAATGTCTCCTTAGTAATTAACTACTAACTGACGTGAGACTGATCTTAAATTGTCGTGATTCATGTGCACTTAATACTTTTTATCTATACTTTTTTTCTGTTTAAGTTTGTTAATTTTTTTTGTTCCTGTACTAGTTTTATCTATCTAACTATGTGTACTTAGGTAACACTGAAAATGTTTAGAAAATGAAGAACGGCCAATAAGAAGAAAATTGCCAATACATTTATTTGTTTTCGAAGCAATCTCCGTTAATCTCTACACATCGTCGCATTCGTTGGAACGAAAGCAGTGGGCCCATTCTTCTTTAGGGGCCTCTTCTATGGCATTTTCGTATGCTTTAACTGCATCTTCAAGCAAATACCTCGAATGTTATCTTTAGTTCTTGGGAATGAAAGTAACAGGGCCAAAGATCAAGACTGTATGGCAGATGACTGATTATCTTGACACCTGCCATAGTCAAATATTCAACAGTCCGTTGATCCTGTTTCGGCGGCGCTGCTGTCGATTTTTTTTCCAAGACAACAGGCAAACAATGACACACCAGTCTGCAGTAACTGTCCCTCCATCTTCTAGCACAACTGTCGAGAAATTCATCACCTGTGACGATGTCACAGGATTAGGGTCACCGCCGTTTCACTTATCTAACATTGTGACGAGACCAGTCCATGCGAAGGTTTTTCTGGTCGTCGGCTAAACTATGAGGAATTCATCTGGTACAAAGCTTCCAGACGCCTAAATATTTGTGTAATATTTTCACTTAATAAATAAATAAAAATCTTTTCGTTCTAGGCACGACAGACAGAGAAATCATCAACAATCGAAGTGCCTAAGAAGCTTCTTTGCTTCGGAAGGAGCTAGGCTGGCTTAGTTAGCCAAGACTTTACGCACAACGGACCTAATGAGCGTCTAAGTGCGGAAACTGAGTCCACCAACCATATAACGTTTCCTGTCAGGTTGATAGCACTATTACGTCATTATAGTTTGACTGCTAGTTGGAAGGGTATAGTGACTGCAGAAAAGTTGTTGTATCTGGCACAGAACAAGAGTTAAGCGTTAACGAAACTGACGGCCAACCTCCAGGAGAGGCTTCCAAAGAAGAAGTTTGACAGCAATCATCTCTATACTTAATATGTATAAAATAAAATGTGCTATGGAAATAAAGATTATAATTAGTTAGCATAACTTAAAAAATCAATGTTTGGTTTGAAATATTTTTCGTTTGGTACATTTATTGTCTAAGTATAAAAATAACTCACTTATCCCATTTTATTAGCTTTGATACTATATTCGATTTTATTATCTATTGTATATGTCGGGGAAATGGCGCTGGTGCCACCAGCCATTGTCTTTACAATAAAAATAAATTCAAAATCATTTATTAATTTAGGTTCAATAATGAAATACATATTAAATGCTTCTAATTTTACATTAACTGCCAATTCTAAAGGATGTACAAAGGACGAGAAGAACTAGCAATAAATTCTCAGCCATTGTTTTTAATCGCCAAGTTTTACATAATACTATTCTTTTTTCGTTTATTGTTGCTAGACTATTGAATAATGGAATAAATTATTAATGGTTTTGTACTAATTTGACTTTGATATTATTAATATTATAAAAAACAGCGCCATTGTCCCACATACATAAATGTGTGTCTTAATAGAAATCACTTACAAACTTATTTTCAAGATTATAAAAACACCTTATCTTTACGAAATCGACAGAAAATAGTTGGAAATATACAGATGATATAACAGTATGACTGTTGACAATAGTTCCTCGATAATAAAAATCTAAAGTCAAAGTCATCTAATCACTCGTTATACTTTGAAGAATTAATGTAATAACAAAAGAACTACAATAAAATCAACTATGATTCAACAGCACTTTTAAAGCAAAGTTGTGTTTGTTTTAATCTCGTATTGCCAAATTCGTTCTGCCATCGGCACACGCGACACGACCGCGGGCAAGTTTTAAAGACTCCCTTTGTCCATTTATATGTCGATTCTAATAGAGAAACTCAATTTCAACTTACTTTTGGAACCCCACCTATTACATTTTTAATGCTGTTTTGTATTTAAGTAACTCGGGCGGAAATCGCAATTTATGGCTATCGAGTGGCTTATTTATACGAGAAATAAATTAAATAATAGGAATATGTGAAAACTGTTTTTTATTATTTAGTACTGATCCTTATATCTTGATTAGAATTTAGTTACAAATCTGAGATAGAGTTATTTGAGATACCAATGCATGAGTCAATTTTTAATTACGTTTTGATAGAATATAATTATAACATAACAAAACGTGAACGAAAAAGCATACCTAATATACTATCGAAGCTTTGTACTGAATTTATATACACTCACGGCTTTAATAGCATCTGAAGTTATCTGAACAAACCGCATAAATGGTAAAACAAATCTTTTATTTTATTAAAAAGAAACAAACCTTTAGGTAAATACACTTACCACATCCGAGAATCGAACCAATCCGAAAAAATCATCATCAAAATCATTTTGCGATGTTTAGAGTATTTCCAGCCTTTTAAATTTTTCAACTACAAAAATTGTTTTTCGGATAATTTAGAATTTAGAATATTTCTCAATCCCATAACTGCTTCAAGCTAGGCCAATTAATCAAATTATATCACACTTCAACCTGCATACTAACGTGCCCAAGTGCCTCGCAAATGTATGTAAATGAGTAAATGTAATAAATTGCATATTTATCTCGTAATGGGGCTTTGATGTGAGGGGCGTAGGGGCTGGTATTGATCATGTCTGTTTAATCTTTACTTAGAAATTTTGGTATCTTGGGGTGAATTTCCTTTTAGTTTAGTGAGTTCCTTGTGTAAATACACAAGCAGTATCGTACCAATAATGTGATATTGATAATAGATTTATTTTTGTATTTGTGTATTTAATGCTAAATTCAAATGAGAATACTTAGACGAGTTAATAATTAATTTCAAAGTACTGTAAGTTATATTTAATTATGAACAAAATAAAATTATACAGTTATTATCAATGTTATCTTAATTCCCATATTTAAAAATATATTAAAAGGAAATCTTACATCACTATGTATTTTAACGAAAGTATTATTTTTCTCTTTCTCACAAACACTCTTGTGACAAATAGAGTGTTTGATATAAAGCGGTGCAATTACATTAATAATAATAATGAAGCCTCATATACTTCTTGACATTCATCCGTCTTAACAAAAGATAAAAACAATATATTTTTCAATGACCTTGATATATGCCTTGAACTGACTTCTCTCTCTCTATCGTAAGCATTTGTCTCCCAATCTTCCCAATATTTAAATAAGGGAGTATATATTTTAAATACTAATTATACAATTATTGTGCACTAACATAAAATGTTTTATAAGTATATAACACTATAACATATCCAGTTAACACTGTACTTCCTATTTAACAAGGTCTTACAAATTACAATTGACAAGACACAAATCAAACATCTCGGAAATTTATATCCCAAGATTCAAATCTCCACTGAACTATCAAATATAAAATCCAATCAAAATAATGTGCCATGCGGGTAAGTCAATTTCGCCATTCTGTAATTTATAACACACCAGACAGCTTTAATGGACCAGATAATTATTGGGAATACACATTTAGGGGAATAAAAATATTTTTTTACAGTTCATTTAAAAATCTACGGCGTTGATTTTATTACGAGATAATATTGATAAATTTGTACATATATGACTTCATTAAACAAATGAATGAAGACTCTCTTAATATTTGAAAATAGAATATGACAAACAATAAATAATGATTGGAACAATACGTTGGGTTTTCCTTGAGCGCTATAAACGACACAAGACAGGTGTTGAATGGTCCATCGTCTATAGCACACATATTCCTACAGAATTTGATAATTTTTCTTTGACAAAACATTAATTATTTGGTGTAAGACATATTGTAAGCAAGTGGTACATATATTGTAATTATATTAAATTAATTCGTGCCCGGTATCGAATGCATGTACAGAGACCGTTCTATTTGAGTTTGTTATATTATATTTAAAAGTACTTGTTATTCACACATAAACTGTTTATTAAGTTATCTATCCCCTTTTGACATAAAAGAGCTCTAATTTCTTTCCCTTTGGTCTTTATTCACAAGTTGATTTTATTATCGCTCTAAGAATTTTTGTCACGTACAATAGTTTAGTCGCTTAAAAATTGTCCCTAAATCAAATTATTAAGAAGAATATTTTCTCTGTCAGAATAAGAAAATAAGTTTGTTCGCTAAGGCTAATAATTATTTTAGAATTTAGTATTTCAAAGGAATTAAACATAATTAGTGTTACAGCACGTCAATGTTTAGACCTCAACAGTGGTAAGTGGAACAGGAACAGAGTGTCTTTATTTGTCCAAAAAGTTATTATAAAGTTATTATTGTTGAGTTATGTTACTATCCCTAGTTGTCACTTTGGTTAGACTACATCACTTATTAGTGTTAGAAAAATTAACTTTTGTCTTTGATTTTTGAAATATTGTTTTGATTTTATACAGATATTCGGTATAAGGTTCCTCTCGGTTTATCTGAGATGCCATCTCCAGATACTGATTCCATGTACCCTTGGGATATTTAATTTCCAAAAAAATCGGTTAAAAATTATATTATAATTATACATTAAAAAATTATATTCGGTCGAATTGAGAAACCTTCTTTAAAATGGGTCTGTACAAATGGTTAAATATGACTTATGACATATGGAATTTTTCATGTGTGACCTTGCACGTTCTTGAACATTTCAAAGATAATTTCTAACTTGAAGATTGTTAACTACAAAATATTCTATTTCAAAAAAGTTGATTAAGAGAAAAGATAAATAAAATAATCATTAAAATGATTACGGAAGTCGGCTGCCACTAGTCAATTCATGCTATAGACAGTAATAACGATCCAGTTTCCTCCTGCCATTCGTAAAGTTCCTGTCGGAAGCATTTCACCATTGATTTTTCCGCAAAACTATATTTCGCTTTTGTTTACGTACCCTCTTTTACCAGATTCGATATAATGTCGCATGGTTTTGAGTGCATTAGATTCGGTAGAATTCGTCCGGCCGGCGTGCTGTCGACGCCTGACACGTGCTTTCAAATATAAAAGACTTCACGCCTGATCAACTTTGTAGATGTGAATGGAATTGCCCGTATTGTATAATATTGGGGTGCGTCAATTAATTTACGAAGATAAAAGCCGAGTTTTATTCACTATTTTTCATAGTGTCGAGAGTAAATTGAAAATCTTTGGGGGGCTTAGAATTGTTACAAACAATGTAAAATCTTATAGTTTTGTTTATAATTCAAATCCGTACGTATTTTTAAAAATCGGGACTGGACTTTTTGTGCAATTTGCGTCTGTTACTCACGGAGGTAGTTTACAATGAATTGTTCATCTTAATACATATGTAACACTGTCATAGTGACACGTAGACTACGTGACACATATCAACTCGAACTACAAGAATTTCTATATATAAATTTCAAAACAATTTGTTCCTTAAAATTGCTAACCGTAAGAACATCTTAATGAAATTTGGCGTTTCATGCAAATCCTTTATCCAGATCCTTTATTCCCGTAATGTGATTAAGTGGGGGTCCAATCGACCCTCTTGGTGTTAAATAAGATGCGACGCCGGCGGCATCTTTGATACTTTTGAAAATTCATTATACATTTTTAGACACTCAGAGGGATGCTGTAAATGGCGCCTGTTTGTAATTTTTTTGTAGAATAATAATTTATATGAAAATGGTATTAGGGTGTGTTGGATGATACGAAATCTAGAAACATTTTATTGTGATATTGGTAAAAGTCTAAATTATAGCTATGCTATGGCGGGTTCTAAGATAATATAAGATACATAAGTAACTATGGTTTAAGTAAAAAAATACAGGCATATTTTTAAAGTGATTGTTAGCTGAAGTATTTTTTTATGTAACAGGAGGCAAACAGGCAGGAGGCTCACCTGATGTTAAGTGATACCGTCGAACATGGACACTTTGCGAGGAGGCTCGCAAGTACGTTGTCGGTCTTTAAATTAAGTATATTTTTGTATAGAAAGAGATTTTATAGATAGAGAGAGTAAAGATTATTATGCAATAATTGAATTAATTACCATCTTAAATTCGCAATATTAGCGCGTTTAACAAACTTTGGCATTAAAGATACATGTCAAAGTCAATCTTGTAGACTAAAATTTGGACGTATATATCGCTCGTATATACATAATATTAAGTTTCTCATGTAAATAAATTACAATTTTATAATGAGAAAATAAAGATCTTTAAACATTTAAAGATCTTTCATACGTCATAATGGTATTTTGATAATTATGTTATAACCCAGTTCTATCGAATTCGTTGTTACGTTTGTCTCCTGAATATTGATCAGTCATTTGAGGAAATCGCATCTATTGACGACGTGACAGTTTTAAATCAGCCCCTTAGCCCGCATTACATTTCGTGGTTCGCTAATCAAATTGGTTTGGAATTAAAATATTTGCCTTTTTCTTTTGCTCAAAAAGTTTTACTCGCGGCTTTTTTTAACGACCTTTTCGTTAAAAAAAACCCGTATAGTATACAGTAAGTATATACATATAAATGATATTTAAACAGACATTGCCAAACCTTTCAGGATTTTAATGGACTTGACAATAAGTCAGCATTGAAATACCTCCTTGGGTTACAGACTTGATACTCAGCGAATATGTCCGATGCCACCCTTAATTATTTTTGTGAATTAAAGATTAAGAATAATAATTTATGCCAATTTATACTCGGGAAGTGTTAATTTCACATATAAATGGGATTTGAGCCAACGCCCACACGGCTCACAGTCGTACAGTTAAAATAATAATGACCCAAAGATAACTATTCCATATTTATTACACCAAATCAAATAACAATTTTTTTTTTTAATATTTATACTCGTAATGAATTTTGAAGTCTATTATATTTCACAAGTACGCTGGCGACAGCTCGTGTATAAAAATACCATTAAGTATTTTCAACGAATTGATCGTGTTGATCGGGCTCGAGTTTTCTATATATTTTTACGATACAATGTTTGATTTTTCTTTGTTCCGAATAATTGGAATAGTTTCGTTTCAAAAACAAACTGTTTGGATACGCATATGGCAATCAGTTTTTATTCACGTGCTGATAGAATATCCCACAACAATTTTTTTATACTACTATTGTGTATTAATTCATAATAATAATCATAATCGTTTATTTGCCAAGATAGTGGCACAGTGGTTAGATCGATCACCTACAAATATCCTATCAATCAGCCATATATAAATAGGCATGCAAATGTCATATAAGAAATGTCTTATTAAGAACATAAAAAACCGTCAAACTTAAATTATTTACAGTCGGTATCAAATCTATGGTCCAATACTCGCCTACCCTAGAATGGCAGTTTGCCTTTAAAAACTTAATCACCTTCCCCTTGAAAGAATTACATAACCATATATACTTATTAATACTTTTCTGAACATATCAATATTAAAAATTAATAAAACGAGGTATATAATTAAGGTTAAACGAATTTAAAAAGTTTGGTCCCTGTGCTAGTGCACCTTTAACTAAACTGTTGAATGATACTAAGTCGTAAATAAGAATTTTAATTATTGAACTACTCAACTGAAATTTGAGTTTCTTCCAAACAACCCAGATGTAAATAATTTAAAAAATATATATTCAACACAGAACCTAAAGCCCACTAAGTACTTAATAATACATGCATAGGATAATAAACAAATTCTCATCGGTCCAGTGTTATTAGTTGTTTTGTAAAATAATATTTTTAAATATTTAGTTCCAAAACACAAATATACAGTATTTCCAATATTCTTACCTACATAGTAATAATAATAATACAAAATGCATAAATAGACAATTAAAATAAAATTGGTCTCCTTTAGTGTTGGCATTTCCTCGCTGTATTGCGATACTTATTCGGTGAGCGAAGGGACACCGGTATTACTAGGCGACAAATCTTTGTTATCATACACTTGAACCCTAAGGCCTACTTCAAAAGGAACTATTCAAAGTTGGAGGAAAGACTCTTATATTTAATTTATATTTGTTGCTTCTTTAATTTATATTTACGCCGCAACCGCAACGGTCTGCACGGAAACAGGCTGAGACAGTGAAGGAAGAAATGAATAAGCCTCAAATACCCACCGATATCTGGAGCACCAAATCTTCGTATGTTATATATTGATAAGCAATTGTCTCTGCGCCTGAGTGGAGAATTTGTATATATTTTGTTGTTACGCAGGGGTTACTATTTAAAATAAATTCAAAATATATGTTTATTGTAGAATATAAGATACAGGTTATTATTTATTTATTGTATAATTGTAAATGTATTGTACTGTAAATTGATCTCAATATAATGGAAGTTGGTGTGGAGGAAACACAAACTGTACACAGTTTTTCTGTCCACCAGGACGTCGAAAATATTTAAATCATTAACATATATACTAAGGCCAGTGACATATAAACTATAACATTATAACAATCAAACCATTAAAATTGCACGTAAAACGTCATAAACCAATTGAAACATTGACGCGCCATAGGTAGCTGATGCAAGAAACTTGTTCTTGTCGAGAATTCTCATTCGAATATAGGATAAGTTCTTATATTCGAATATGTATGAAATGACGATAATATCTGATTAGCATAATTTTTTCTATGCATAATTTATAATTGTTTGATTTATGTAATATTAACTTATTCGACGTCATTAAATTTGAAACAGTAGAAATCCGGTGTAAAAAACTCTTGGTACTCTTTAAAATAATCAAAAAACACTTATTTTAAAATAAATATCGCGATTTAATTAGAATATTTATACGTGCCTGTCGATAAAATCCCATACCCTGTAGGGTTACATGTCTTCACACTGATAAACAAGCCTCTTGTTTTACGAATCATTTAATCTGTTTGCTGAAAGGGTCTGCTGTCTCGAAATTGGCAAAGACGTGAAAAGGTACCTTATAAAGCGTTTTTCTCTTTATATTCAATGAACTGTGGATGCGAAAAAGTTTACGTTGATATCGAGTTATCGTAACAATAAATACATAAATATTGGATATATATTTTTTAGTTTACCATAAAGATAAATATAGTATATCGTAAAATAGTAAATCGTTTAAAAATAGTTTTTACACCGTTTATTCCTTAGTATTCGTCTACCCTTTTTGCCAAAGAACCTCTATGCTATATTAGCATTCTACTATACGCTACTTACCGCAGATCTACGTACCGGCCGACTAATAATCACGAGCGATGGCAATGATATATTAAAGTTTTAGTTTACATTTCCAATTTATTGTGAAAATCAACTGTGTTGTATAGTTATTATCAGAAACCTCCTATATTCCTAATTAGTTCTTTCAACTAATAAAAGTCACATTTTTTTCAATTACTTGTTTGTAACTGAAATTTCGTAGTTGAATCGTCTTGTGGTTTGGATATGTGAAAAGTCAGTCCAACCAATCAATTTATCACAAAGAAATGTTCATCTACTAATCTGATATAAAAAGTTCTATAAAATACGGGAATGGCTTAAGAGATTCGATTTTTTGGGAATTCGAGGATTACTTTGATTGATAGCGATGTATAGAACTTTTCAACTTTTATTGAAGACCCTAGACCAACTTTCGTTTTTCAACTCTATTATATTCTCATTTTCAAAAGTAAATCTTCTCGTTTCATAATCCCCAAAATACATACGCCTAATATAACTAATTTAGGAATTAAGATCCCCGTGTTCATACTAATATTATCAAATACAGGGTAAAGTTTTAACGACACAAACAAGATCTAATAAGCAAAGTAACATTATTTTCTCAAGCCAAGCTAACAGTGGAAATCTTTGTATAAAAGAAGGGAATTCCAATTTAAGGGGCGACACAAACTTATTATTCCTTATTCCTTTCTATTTTCCCCAACAAGAGAAACTAATCTAAAGAAAATTTTCGAGTCCCTCTGAAGAAAATAAGCTTATAAGGAAGTGCAGTTTGCACGAATACCGCCCAGGAAACTGGTAACAAACTTTAAATTAAAGTTTTTCTACATAACATGCTTTAGGCAATGTTGTCTTAGTTTAAAATGTAAAAGTTTTTGTGTAGATTTCAGCCGCTTTTGGATTTGGTAAAAGAAAGTTCGATTCAAGATTTTTTTAAACAAAACAATTGTATTAGTTGTTTTAAAGTGTATTTAATTTTATAGTTAATTCTGAATATATAAACTGGCATATTTGTAATAAATTGCCCAATTTAGACTCAAAGGTTATGGTTGGGATCTCGCAGTATACTCTCTAGATTTTTGAATTTAATCGAGGTTATTAAAACAACGAAATTACTTGTTTAAGTGAAGGGCTTTCCTTTTCTTTGTATTGTGATTAAAAACTGTTTCATAACACTTTTAACAAGTAAAGCTGGATGGCTTTTGATGATGTATCCTAGTTGTACGAAGACAAATATCTAAACAACAAGCTATGGGTCCGAAATTTGTTTTGATGCAAATATGATATCTTTGCTTTAGCTGTTTTGTTGATAAGCAAATTAATGAGCACTTTGTTTCAGCTTTTTTACTTTCAAAAAGTTAACGAGTAATGTAAGTATAACACTGCTTGTGAAGCCTTGTTTAGTTTTCAAAACTCCCCAAGCTAATGAACTGTATTCCGAACTTTTAATGTTCTTCGGAACGACTAACTTTCTTTGATATTTTGTATCGCTTCAACTTTTGTTCACTTGGGTATCAGAGTGATACTAGAATCCCCTAGTATTGGTTATTTTATTATTTTTCACTATTAAATGAGTCGTGAAACCTGGAAGTTTCGTTTTATGGCGTTACAATATCGATTAAAATATTTGGATATTTAACGGAAACACTTTTTCGCCGGATTAAAGCTATATGTATTATTATAAACTTATAATAATTTTACATAATTTCAAATTTCTGCCGACGTGCTTTTACAGCGTGCGTGGTCACGATGACCACGTGTTTACTTTAAATATGTAAAAGCTATGTTAACAAAAGACAATACTATATTTGGATATTATTGCATGAGAGACTACTAAATATTCCATTTTATTTCCATTTATAGTTACACATCGGTTTTTATATTAATATGTTTTCTATTATATTAAGTGACTGTAAGAATAGATAATATGGAAATCAATAAATTTAGGCCATCCTGGGTCACGCATCAAATCATTTAAGTTAAGAAAACTGATATATTTTAATAAAACGCAAAAATAAAAATGAAGTATTCAAATACCATTATAGGGGATATTCATGAAGAAATAAATTTAAATATCTTACAAACTTTAACACGTTCACTGTGTTCATATGTGGAGTTGAAAACTAACATTTATTGTGTCTCGCATCCATTAGTTTATATAAAAATATTTGCGAACTAGTGCAAAGTATTATAAAATTGTTTAGCGACTTCATAAATAAAATTAGTGGTATACTTTAAACATGAGGTAGAAGTGACTTATATTCAGTATCATCATAGATATATGGCTACGTTTCTTGTATTATAGACTCCCACAATGCACCATTCTATGTTGTTTTGACTTAATAATAATATTAGCCTTTAATTTAGATGCGTTTACTTTCTTTTAGTGTATCTGTGTGACCCTTTTTCGGAAAGGCCTCTTCCAAATCCCACAATTTCTTTCGGCCATGTACAACCTGCTGTTTTTTAATTTGGTCTATCCACCTACTAAGTCGTCTCCCTCTTTTTCCTTTGTACCTTGGGCACCAGTTTAGTAATTTATTTGTTCACTATTCTGTTCCTCTTGCCCATTTCTACTTTAGTTTATTTATTTTTATTGTAAAATCTGTAACGTTAGATGTTTTTGTTTGTAAAAAGCTCTTTTGTTCCGCTAGTTTGCTCTATTCGTTTCTTCCCTAACATACTTACATATTTTGCAAAGATTTTTTTACAGTCTGTTTAACAGCCAATGAGACGTAGACACATTTCTTTTATGTTTTATGGACGTGTCATTATCATTACGTAGTAGTTAACAGAATGCATTTACTGACTTGGTTTTTTATTAATCACAGGGTTAATGAGAATTTTGATTTTAATTTGATAGAAAATTTCCGTTTTCAAGTAGCCAATGGAGACTTGGTTAACAGATCCTGATAAATAAAACAAAAAACGTATAAGTCGAACGTGTGATTAATTTTTGGACAAATTTTGCCGTTCAGTCTTTTTTATTTCTGTTACGTTGAATATTCAAAAGCAATTATGTATTGATTATAATTATTTCAGAGTAAGTGGTTTTTTTATGAAATGAACATTTAAAGTTATTAAACATTATAATAGTTATCAGACATAAGAAAACAACGTAGGTTTGTTAATTACAATAGAAAAATATTAAACTGGGTACAATGCTGATTTTTAAAATATAGAACACAGATAAATTATAAATCCCGTTCCATTTTTAAATTATACCCACAGATCACTACATTTTATATACAAACGATAGATTGGCGTGCTTTTTAAATCGTACTTAATTCTTTCCTAAAACTCCTAAGTAATAAAGTAAATTAAATTTCTATCACGGTGTATGCAGCTGAATGCTATTCGCTGATGCAACGTATCACATTTGATCTCATACATTAAAGTTAATGGATTGCCCGTTTTATTTATTGCATAGGTCTAGTAATATTCGCTAAGTAATTAGTTGGCTGCAAATAAAAATGAAAGACCAATATTTTGAGATTTCATTTCAATATATTCTACCCTCGTGTTTCTACACTTAAAAATTGCATAGCATGGTAAACTTATGTCAAGGGAAATGAGGCTTTATCACAGTCGACTTTAGTAGTTTGTAGCCAGAAAATCTTCGGCCCAAACAGAAAACTCAAATAAAATATAATTTGAAATTATTAGAGTTTTTCTAAACTAGTTCCACAGATACAAAACGAAAGTGGACGATGTTATAGGAGATTTAGACAAAAATGTATTATTATAATAATACAAGGAGGAATTTAAGGAAAACGTAATAATTGTTTGATTTCTTATTTTTATAAAGAACAATTAAAATCTATAGTAGCAATATTTGTAAATATGTGAGCACCGTGTATCTACATAATCATTTAGTTTGCTGGTTTTTATAACATGCGCCTAATTTAATTTGGAAAAGTAGTTTTTTTGTTCAATGTCTTGTTGTGGTCTTCAAATAATTATTAAATTAATGCCTTTTTAATAGGCCTAAATAATAGAATTTTTAAGAGTAGCCAGTTGGTCTGCAAATAAACACAATGTATAATTGTAGAATGGCACTATCGAAATATATTCCCTATGAGGATACTACAATATAAAACAATATATACTTTTGGAACAATAAGGAACAAAAGTAATACTTCATAGTACGTACTCTCGCGGGAAATTATGTAGACGCGTAAAATATGTATTAACTGTCATATATCATCACAAGAACTATGTTATTTGGATGTTTAGACTTAGATTAAATTAATATATTTTACTTTAGATTTTCGGTGTCTCTAGTGAATTTGGTTTTTTATTTTGATTTGAATATCACTGTAGTTTCTCAAGTATACAATCTAAACATACTAGTTTGTGTCAAGTACAAAAACAAAAGTATGTCAAAATAGTTTGTAAATTTGTTGTTTATTATAAGAGAATAACATGTCAGTTTTATGTTCTGTACTGTTTTATATACTAGCGTATCAGTAATAAACTTCAATTCATGGATGAAACTATATAACTTCAAACGGCTGAAGGCCGGGTCCACAGATTAGTGAAATAGTATTTTACCATAGACTATAGAAATTACCCTTAACACTCCCTAGTAATAGAAACTTCGTGGAATTTACCTTTATTATCACTTTGTTTTTTGGTAACCGAATTTATCTATAGAAAGATATTAATACCATCAATTTGGAATCGTTTTTATGGTTAAGATATTACTTTTGTTTCTAATCTTTTTGAACTTAGCAAACTCCTGAGCACGGTTTGCATTATAGAGAGAGCATACAATCATCATTGTATCATTTTGTCTTTTTTCTTGTGTAGTGAAGTGTAAATAAATAATTAAATTAATAAAACAGAGCAATAAAAAATATATAATATAAACGATATAAAGCCATACAAATTTTAGCCTACAGTAAAGTCACAAACGTGTTCAGATATTAAAAATACTACTTATGATGAAACTCTTTGCAACAGTAGTTGCAGAGTGCATCCCCTTTATCACATAGTTGGTATTGAAGCACGTTCCCGTAGTAAATTCTTTCTATGGGCCATTTAGCCCGTCCCACTCACTGCTACGCTTTACTGCTTACATTATTAAAGTCCACTCTTGGATATAGGAATGCAGAATCGGCAAATTTTTCTAATAATTGTAAAAATAACAAAACTAGAGTCATACATATTTCTATACATACTATGTTGAGTACAGTTGCTTATCAAAAATGTTACATAAAATCTTTATTAAATTCAAGCATTTGCTTTAGTTTTTTTTATTACATAGGAGGCAAACGGGCAGGGTGCTCACCTGATGTTAAGTGATACCGCCGCCGATGGACACTCACATTGCCAGAAGGATCGCAAATGCGTTGCCAGCCTTTCAAGAATTTGTGTGGTCTTTTCCTGAAGGACCCTCATTCAAACTGGTTTGGAAATACTTTAGTGGGCACCTGGTCCCACACAGCGGTGGTTCGCGGCAAAAACTGCTACGCATAATGTTTTTCACTTATAATTCGTTCGGTAGATTAAAAAAAATACAATATTTAGTATATATTTTTTTAAATATTGTTGATTGTATAATAGTTTTATTATAGTAACAAATTAAATAAATTTTCTTCAATATAGCAAGTTTTTTAGTTGCTATTATAAGTTTGTACATTCATACGTTTGTAATTGCATCACAACTTTTGCTAATACGCTCTAGTACTCCTTTAAATCTTATCTAGTTGCATTAAAAGATGTCTCTAGCGAATTCTAATACAGCTTGCATTAGCGCTTTAATAATTGAATTTGTTGTGGGAGATGTTCTCGGAATTTCTGTTTGTATAGCTCGTCGTTCTGAGTTGATAGTTTTGCTGCGTCCTTTGCTTTAATATTGTGCAACCTAATTATTAGTAGAGAGAATAAATGGAGTTTCCCTATAGGTAGATTTGGAGACTGTGTCATCGATAATTTTGGCTCTCAATTGTTATAGATAAGAACTGTAATAAACTCATGTTGTAGTGTTAAACAGTACTATTAAAAATTCTGTAACGGTTTCCTGTTTATAACGATAAAATAACGACGCTACAATTTTTTTAGGTCTGGTCCTCAGATTGTTGTATCTGTTTCATGTTCAGTCTAAAAGGCAAGTCGGTGATCAGCCTCCTGTACACCGCTGGAGATCGAACCTACAATCTCAGGAATGACAGTCCAATGCTGAAGTCACTATGCCAACACTGCTCTTATAATGAAAGATAGATGTTTTGAAATACTATCCCTCCATGGGAGTATGGAGCGTTTCAAAGTCTTATGAAGTAAGTAGGAGATGTACCAAATAATCGAAATAAGTCCAAACAGAAGATAAAAACCTTATATGGAAATTTTATTCGTTTTAACAACAAACTCCTAAGCGAAATTAGAGAATTATCACTAAATAAATTGAAAGCTCTCGTTAAACGTAAATTAATCAATAAAGCTTTTTATAAATTTGACGAATATTTAAATGATAATGCTTGGGATTGATTTGCTCCAGTTCAAACAATTTGTATGACTCAAAACATAGCGATTAAAAAGAGTGGCGGAAAGTTTCTTGCCAGTTCTTCTTGCCCGCTCTATGCCTTTGACTTGTGAACTGGTAGTATATGTAAATTTTGAATTAATTTAACTTCTTTTCTGACGTTCAGAAGTGTACTGTGTTTACCTATATGAATAAAGTTATTTTGACTATGACTTAAATAGATCTCCAATATTGATCACATTCATTACCATTGAGGCACCATAAGTTCAAATGAATCCCAAAATCGCGTCTGATTTTTATTACCCTAACATAATAATCTGTTCCGAAAATACGGTCATATTATTTCGTTTTCTGTTTACGGAAGTTCTCTGAAAAGGTACTAACTGCACAACTTTTTGTAAGGGAAAACTCAAACCATTCATTAAGGTAATAATTCTATGGGGTCGCTTGAGAAAATCTCTCCTTAAACGTATTTACATAGGAAATAAAGCAAATTTCAAGTGGCCTCATCCTGATTCGGATACCTGAATTGTAAGACTGTTTTTATAAGTATTGGTAAAGCTGAAAATATAAATATTCTACCATATACGACATTAACAGAAAATCATCGCAAATATTCTTGCGTTGATTAATAAACTAAACTAATGGACTAAAATCAGTTTATTTCGCATTTGTATTTTGCTTAGTACATTCAAGCAATATATAGATTGAATATCTTTTATTGAAGTGAAACTTCTTTTTCGGCGTTGGAAAAATATTTACCGTCACATTTTTCGGTTACGCGCCAACTTTTTCTTGTCCCTACCACGGTTGATTCGAATAGATTCGAAACCATTAATAACAAAAATATATAATAATAATATTAATGAAATTCTGTAATAATCTTAGTAGATATAAGATAAACTGAAATAATTGTACAATTTGTATTCATGTCTATGATAATATAAGCCTTTTGTTAAACTTTATATAATGTAACTTTATTTAACATTAGATCGTTTTTCGATAAATAAGGTCAAAAAGAACTTTTACTTCTTATGTGTGTACACTATTACAAGCACACATTTTTTTTACATACTGTTTAAACATTTGATTGAATTAAATAATATAATCATATTCTCCTAGTTCAAAAGGCAATATTCATGAGAGAAAAAGGACCAATGTACGCAATCTAATATTATATTACACGTATCAAGAAAACAAATACGATGTGTCGGCAAACTGAGGCAACATATCTGTATGAGCGCGAGTTCGAGTCTCAGGGGAAATAATTGCTCGGCTGATTGCAACCTTATGAAATTCCCTGCCTTTGTGCTCAATTGATAAAAATAACGTATAAAGAGGATTACATTTTTTTCGGGTTAGGATTATTTCATATACGCGTTGCGTTGATATGTTCTCCTGGTCCCTAGATGACGGTATTATTATTTTCTACTGAGCATTGATTAATAAGTTTATAACCGACTGCTGCCTGCATACGTTTAATTTGTTGTATATTACTTGTTTAATTATTATATATAAACTAGAAAAACCACGTAGTTTAACCTCGTTTTCCAAAGGGCATTCCCACATTACATACACAAAAAAGACGGATTGAACTAACGGAGAAAAATCAATACAATACAATACATTTTGTACTTACGACATCGATATTGGTGTGTCTTACTTTGCTGATGCTGAAATTGTTATGTAATTTGCAACTCAATATCAGAAATTACATTAAAAAGGATGGAATACTAAAGTATGTAAATAGTTGTTCTAACTAAAATTACTGGCTAATCGGCTTCTTCTATACAATAATCTAAACAAAAAATACAATACGAAACATTAAACTATAGTAGTTGATATAATACATGCACAGGGTAAAAATAAAAGGTTTATTGGTTCAATGTTCTGTCAGTCTACGAGTTCTGCACGGCTAGAAGAAATGAAAAGGCTGAGTCTTTGCGAAGATAAGTCTAATTTGCTTATGAAATAATTAAAAAAAATATTAGAAATCTTTATCTTCACTAGTAATTTTGCTTCCTTTGACAACAGTATAACTCTTGCAACTTGCTCTTGCAACTTAGTAAATTTTTTCCTGAATGAAAACCTTAACATAAACGTGAACAATCAAACAAAAACATAATTTTTCATTATGAAAATACAGACCGAATGAAAAACTAATTTTCATATAAACAAAAAAACAAGTGAAAGCTTGCTATTTTAAAAATCGAATTCGCAAATTGCATACACATTATCCATAAAACAAACTGTAATTACAATAAAATACAAAGAAACCGACCAAACTGTCTAATCCGTACCATCAATTTTCATTAGGTGCCAACTAACAACTTTTTTGTTGGACCACGAAGCTCCAATTTATATTTAAATTTCCCTGTACTTCTGATTGGAAAAGTTTTGTCCATATTATTGTAAAAATGGACTAGGAAATTGTGAATTGTTAGCAATTTTTAATAGGTGTAACTTGTTGAATTTACTGAAATAGTAAAAAAGACGTTGTTCCAACAAAATCACCGACGATGAGAAATAGGAAAATAATAAAACTAAAGTGACTCATTAAAAAAACCACTGGCGCTATAACTCTTTTTTTTTCAGATTTTCTGTTTCGTGAAATATATTTTTTCACATATTTGATTTAAGAACTAAAGTTCACACACTATACCTATACTTTTAATTCTTGGAGAAGCGCGTACGCATACCACGGCGCTAGTGCACTAGCATGCGATGGTGGGTACTGTGGGACTCCTACTACTACTACTACTACTGTGCATTTTGTGTACTACCAAACCCTATTTACTAAAACGAATACATACTAGTTACATTCACTGGTACAGCTACCAAGTATTATATTATCTTTAATTAATAATATTTTGACAATTTCTAATAGCTATTTTCTTCACGTTGAACGATTTTTCATGTAGGTATCCTTCTAAAAAAATAAAAACCATTTAAATACGAGCTACAACTCGACTTAAACATAAAGCACCTGTTTTAGATGCTTCAATAGATCACGATTGAAGAATGCATCTCAGTTCCGCGAACGGGGAAAATTGAATAATTTATTACTGCAGTACCTGGACGTCTTGAGTTGCAACAAGACACTTTAATTTCCCAAGGGTGCGCCTCATAATTTATACTGGCAACATTTTGTCAGATCACATGTTTAGCTGCTGTTTTAATTAAAACTTTTTACTCTGTTTTTCGAGACCTCTTTAAATAGAGGTGACTTAAAATTACCAATCTCTATCTAAACAGAACTGATTTTTATAAAATTTGTGTTTTGTGAACTTACCAAATCTAAGTCTCAGTTTACGGTTTTGAAGTGAGTTTTTTTTTGAAGTGAAACTTCTTTATCGGCGTTGTAAAAACATGTACCGTCACACTAATCGGTTACGCGTCACATTTTCCCGTTACGTGCCATGTTTTTCTTGTCCCTACCACGGTAGATTCGAAGAGATTCGAAGCCATTAATAACAAAAATATATAATAACCATACCAATGATAGTAATAATTATATTATATTACAATTAATGAAATCCTTTAATAATCTTAGTAGTAATAAGGTAAAATGAAATAATTTTATTTCTTGTATTCATGTCTATGATAAGAAAAGCCTTTTGTCAAACTTTATCTTATTTAACCAATTTCTGTAAAGTTGTATTTAGTAGGTCAATTTCGAAAAATAAGGACATGTCAGTGTGTACTAGTACACGCACACATTTTTTTATTAATATGTATTTCTATAATTTATGATTTTAAAAACACATATTATGCTTCATTTGGTATTTATTAACTTTAGTTTAGATTGATGTCATCACAGCACAACTATCGCGCCGACTATAATTGAAAAGAGCACAATTTTACGATGTCTTTTTCCTTTTGTCGCACTCAAAAGTCAATTATTTAATTTTTTAAACCAAAAGATGAGAAACAAATGAAATCCAAATACATTTTTATATACTTGAAACTTAAAGTTTTAATGTTTGTTGTTATTGATTACATAGACCCATCTCCCTAAATAATAAATCAATGTTTAGAATTATTTATTGATAGCTAATCACACAAATGGGTCATCCATTGGGTGACCGAACACGGAAATAGATTCAAAATGGAAGTGTCACTCCAATAGATTGACGCGCAATGAACAATTATGTTACAGTTTGTAATTCCTTTGGGTCAATCGTAATTCGTGCAAACTAACATTATAAATAGAATTGGTCTGTTTTCACGCCTAACCGGGTTCTTTAAAAACGAGTAGTAATTGCTACCACTGGTTTTTATGAAATAATTTTGCCCAAGTTGACCGGGCCTCTGTGGCTTCTCTTTATTGAGGTTTGCCATCATATGCTACAAGTGTGTTCCCAGTAACACTAGTAAACTCAAGTAGTAGTAGAAATCCTGAAGCAATTTAGACTTTTTACGCTCTCAATAATATATGAACGTTTCGCCTACTATTTCAAACTCAAATAACATCTTCAAGGGCAGTTTAAATATTAATAAAATATTAAAAGTAATAAATAATAATATTATCAAATAATCAAGATAATTTTTGATCGAGTAGGCCTCGCGTATCGGTTAGCGGGTTATAAATTTTGCTGCGTTATCTCTAACGAGAAATTTACTATCTTCCAAGTATTTGCAACGTAAATTAAATTTTTAATACAATTCCGTTTGCTACGGTTACTAAACATGTTTTGATGAGTTTTCGTAGTTTCGAAGTAAAAAGACAGAACAGCCGTTGAATCATTCAATATAAATGAATATGATAAGAATCTAAATTTAATTTTTTATTTACTTTGATAACGTACAATTATAAAATATTTGTTCAAGAGCTTAGATATGAAAGTATTACAGATTTAACATTTTTGAAAAAAAACTACAAAAGTTATCAAATTATCTCCACGATTGTAACTATTAGATTTTACTAACTAACCTACATTTGAAAACGTCAATAAATTTTGCGATAAATGTAAAAAATTCAAGGCGAAAGTTTATTTGTTAAAAAGCGTCATTACGGTGAGTTATAATCTCAAGGACTCCTTATCGCACTCATGTGATAAAAAAATCCATAGTGAATTATAAAATGGTATATACTAAACATATTCATGTAGCCATAACCGTATAAAGCCAATATGAAATTAAAAATATTAAACTCAGAGAACAATTCCTGGAAATTGCCAGAGTGCCAGACAAAGGGTTGAAATTGGCTCTAATTAATAAATCAAGGCTTGTCTGAGCAAACAGCAGCTTGCCAATACCATAGTAAATGATGATGTGTAACTTGGTTGAAGTTAAAAAAAATTGCCACCGACATAATGCTTTTTTTATATTTGTTGTAGGCTTTTACTTACTTAATTGTTTTGTAAATTCCAATAAAAGATTCGATAATAAGAAATTGGATTAAGGAATGTCAGTATGCGGTATTTTATGGCATTTTTATTTATTAATAACTGTACTATTCTTAGGGCCTAAACGTAATCTATTGAGTCATGAATGTCAACTGATAGAATCAGATTCAGTGTTTTTTTTATGTTGAACAAAAAAAGTGTCCAATACAAGTGTATTGGACATAACTAAGTAGTTACAGTGTCTGTTAAAGGGAAGACACTCTGCTCTTATGTTCTATTTTTTTACTAACTGTTTAGGACTTAATACTAACGTGTATAACACTAGGCCAGGACAACACGTGTCAAGGAGTTGAATAGCCTCGACATTAAGCCTATGTTCATGGGCTCCAGCAGTTTTTTATTATTGTAGCAACCTCCTCTACATTAAGGTCCCGATGGAGGTCGTTATTGCGAATGTACCAGAATGCATTGACTATTCCGCTAAGCTTGAAATCGTTGGATTAATTAGATTTTATTTAACACTGTTAAAAAATAGGGCTTACTGTCATAGCCGTAGGGAATTTATTCTTATTATGTAGTTCTTATTAATATAAGTTATATAGTATATAGTATTAATATAATATATTTGTGTTAATACACAAAGCCTGGAATATCACTCGTTATATCGAACTTTGTTCTATATGCAACTGATACAAGATAGTAAGCTACGTAGTTAATGCTACTATTGTCTCATTACTATGGCAGGCCAGGGCTATTTGACTTTTGAATTATGAAAACCATTATCCGTAATTAATCTGAGCTACCCTTGAGAGCTGTTTTAATTAAGTAGCCAGAACAATCTATCCTAAAACCGCTCAGCATTCATATTAACACAAGTTGTAAATTCAAGTCTAATTTATAATAATTTCTCGAACGTTCTCTAGTACTGTATAGGATTATAATACACGTTTGAGTTTGGAGTGTAATGAATTTTTTTTAAACAATTAAATATTTAAGTTTTTTAACACTTGCGTTTTCAACATTGATAAAACAATTATAACCATTATAATTTCTATAAGTTTTTGAATTCTGGTAACACTTAAATTACGATGTTATTTTTCACACTTTGGCAGTCATCCCTCAAATTAGCGTCATTTCGGTCCAGGTCCTTTCAAATATCAATTATGTGCCGGGCCTGTCTTCGTTGAGTGTGATTAATTAATTAGGGGTTGCCAGCAATTACGCCTCCTTCAGCTACCATTGTCTTTTTGGTACGTTAATTTTGCTATCTTGGGCAATATACAGTCAAATTAACAATTGTGTTATGTATGAACAATACATATGAGCAATACTGCAGTTTTAAACGGCCAGAGCAGCAATCATATCAAATACGTATCCCAGATAGTGAGAACTGTATTTTAGACTTTCCAGTTTCATGTATTGTGTACCAAAATCCAGAATTAATTACATTTTTTTAAATTAATAAAAATCTTAATCAACTCATTAAAAGTCCTAATATATTGTCAAAATAAATAATTTAACACTTTTAGTCCAATAAATAAATAATTTTCACATCGTAAATAAGCTTTTATAAGCACACATTTCTGCAATTATACGCACTAAGCCCGTAATTTTCTCGTCAATTTCGAATCTTTAGAGCGATTAGGGAATGCTATTCTGTTACCTTGCACCCCAAAATTATTATACGAGTGCAGAAATAGTGTATTTGACAGGATAATGAGGTCACACCCTATAGCAATTACTATCATCAATGTTACATTTGTATTGAACATTTCCGAGATTCTTGGATTTGCTGGGAATAACGATGGAAATTGGAAGGGTGTAGGCACAATGGCTCACGTGAATGCTGCGAGTACAAATTTTGTTAATTATGTGTACATACTTTGATATACATTTTATATATGTTGTTTAATGTCAGTAATGAAAAGGCATTTACATATTGGTTGATATTATGAGTGCGTTCAGAAATTTTGTGTAAATATATTTAATTTGTATTCATTGTATCACTTTCATATTTCATAAACTAAGTTCAGCAGTAACACGACATTTATTGATTGAGGCCGTACGAAGTTCGCCGGGTCAGCTAGTTTCATAATAAAAATAAATCCCTTTTTCATTAATGTTTGCAAAGGTTAATAATTACATTTAGGAACTAAATTATTACTTAATTATTAAAAAATGAAGTCTTAAATTAAATAGGTTACAACATAAAATACCTTTAATGTTAATTAAAGCACTGGTTAAAATCAGTATAATTTATATTATTTTAAACTTTATTCGGTACAAAATAGGCCTCCGCTTTTTAAAAATACACAGAAAAACTCGATAGAGCGTAATATGAAAATTTAAAGTTTTCGCTTATCCGAGGAATTTTAATCGACGTTATGCAAACAATGTTTTTCTTCGAGAGCTTTTCTCAACTTCATCGGATTCTTTCTTAAAGTTTGCCGATAACATGTAAATGAACAGCTTTAAGTTGCCGCATAAAACTTTGCTTATAACTTATTAGAAATATTTAACGTGTAATATTAATCTCCGATGCATTGAGTTCGGCATGGCATTCTAATGTTCTGAATGTGTCGATCACTAAAAATAGACTACGCACTTCATAGGAACAAAGTCCTGATCATAACTAACTCATTTAACAATATAAATGCCGTCATTTATAGAAAAATATACCATTTGCCATTGTAAACCTCCATATGAAAGAATAAAGACATACATCGAAGAGAAGAAGAAGAACTGGAGAACTGGATTGGTAAGAGTGGTAACTCTTAAGACTCATTACGTTTCGTAGTTCACTTTTCTGTCATATTTAAAATAGATCAATCATCACCGGACACACGTCGTCAATCTACGGATATAATAGGTTCCCTTACGATGTATTACTCTGATTTGCAAGAGTTAATAGAAAATACATTTAAAAATCATTTATTTGATTAAAGCACACACATACATATAAGTATAAAAGAAATTCAAACACAATCATTTTGATCAAAAATTGGTCCAACTCAGCGTTAAGTTGCTGTGATTAGCAACATTGATTTTCAGTGGACCCATACTATCTTGCAATGACAGCTATATTTTTAATTATAAACACAAACCAACATAAAACATGAGACAGTGTAACTAAATTCCCAACCTAGCCGAATGACACTCCAAAAAAATACTTTTTATTTTACTTAGAAAGACGTAATGCCTTAGATATCACGGACGTTGTTGTATGACACGCTGGACTTGTGGCCATTTAAGCTTACTATATAGGTTTTCTAGTTCACGATATTGTTGCAAAAGCAGAGGAAAGATATAACTGGCGACGGGCATTCATATATAATTTTTCATTGATTGTTGTACAGTGATTGAACCTACGACTTTAGAGTTGAGAATACTATTCACATTTTTCAGTTATATAGTTTCAGAGCTCGTGCGAGACTCTTAACAACAGGGACAATTCTAACTTACTTTGATCATCCGTCGCGAACCAGATAACCTGGACAAGCTGGTTGTCGTCGGCAAGGTGGAAGGCAAAAGCCGCAGGGCAGATCAGCAACCGGCTGGTAAGATCGAGTCACTATTCTCACGGGTCTTCCGGCTATGGGAAGCTATAGAACAAACAAAGTGGAGAGATATCAGTAGCAGGGCAGCAGGTATCTTAGGTGACACGACCTCACGACCTTCAGCAATAAAGAATACGACTTAAAGATTATTGTATAACTTTGAGAACTAACAAAATTATCAATTAAAAAAATTCAGGTACAGGTCTTTTAAAATCAAATACAAAAATAAATTGAAAATGTATTTGCTAGCCGATCTCCCAGGTCAGACAAGTTTATAGCACTATAAATGATTCTTCATAAAACTATCATACCAAAAAGCCTTCGAATAAAACCCTTAGCGATGGCATCATAACGTCTACTTTATCTCGGCGTTAATAAAAAGCGAATATTCCGATAAGTTTCGATAAAGGCGCGGGTTCTGATTTCCTTTCATTTCCTCTTAGGAAACTTAAATAGAACTGAGACGACGGCGCCGAATCAATTATTTGCGAAACTTTTCTCCGATTTGCTCTCTGTAAAGTGCTGTGTTTCTTATCTAACCCATTATGGACATGAGATTAGATTTTTGCGTATTCGAGTATATTTCAGGATGGCGAATATTTCTTAACGATAGTAATAAGTAATTTGTCGAATTATATATAACAGCTCAAACAGCAGCAGCTTGAGCAGTGTTGGCCTACTGGCTTCAGCGTGCGACTCTCATCCCTGAGTTCGTAGGTTCGAACCCCGGCTGTGCACCAATGGATTTTCTTTCTATGTGCGCATTTAACATTAGCTCCAACGGTGAAGGAAAACATCGTGAGACAACCGGCTTGCTTTGACCCAAAAAGTCGACGGCGTCTGTCAGGCACACAAGGCACCTATTTGTCTATTCGATTAAAAAAATGATCATGAAACAGATACATAAATCTGAGGCCTAGTAAAAAGGTTGTAGCGCCATTGATTTATTTATTTTATTTTTTAAACAGCTCAAACCTATAGTCTTTTGATCTGTTAGACAATATATATGTCCTTGGGTAATTTTTCCGAACAAAAATCTTTCGATTTCTGTTACAAGTAGCTTTTCTAGTTAAAGCCGATTATTATAACGCTATTTGGTGCTTTTAAGATTTGGATTTATATGACTCGTTACAATTGAATTGAGTTCTCTGTTATTGTATCACGTTCTCACATAAAAACTTGCTTTTGTTTTTCATAGATATTCGAAGCAGAAACTATTTTTGCGGCTACAATAATACTGACTTAATACGGTCTGTCTGAATATGATCTAGCGGGAGAAGAGGCTTGTGCGGCCGAATTGGCGCTTTATAGTTGCAAGCGGTGGCCCGGAGTGAAGTACCGTCTCGCCTTGCTGAGCACAACAAGCTAATTTAGCCTTAATCTTAGAGCCTAATTTAGCATTTTCTTCCAAATGTACTAACGTGTTCTAATTAGGTCGCGTAACAGAATTTCATACGAAATGTCAACGACCAGTATTCCGATGATATCTGAGGCTTTAAGGAGAGTGTCTTCAAAGAGAGAAGTAGCGATAAAGAGATTTGTTTAGCGGATAACGCACAAGCTTGTGTCTTCTTATGGTTAAATTGGACTAGATTTAGTCTACCACAGTCCGAGACTCCACGTAGGAGAGTTTCGACTTCAGACATAAGTTTGTTATACCAAAATAGGGAGGGATGCTTGATTACATGACTTAAAAACAGAATTTTTAACAGACTCTCAGAACAGAAATCACGTATTAGGATTGAATAATTTCATAGTGGCCTACAGCGAAGTACATCAGTTAAGCTGGGAATAAAAAGACATAAAAAGACAGAATTTTAAAATTAACAGTGCCGAGTGTGCGGTAATATCCAGAAGACATAAAGATCTTTAATTGGACCATAGATTTGACATCAATTGTAAATAACTTAACTTTGACATTATTTTATGTTCTTATTATTTAATATAAGAAATTTTAAAAATTTATATGATTGTGCGGATATGTGTAGTTGGCAAATAAACGATTAATTATTGTTATTATTTAAATTTTGATATTGTCGAGTTAAAGTATTCTTCAAAAGGTTCTTTGAAAATTATTGCCTCTAAGAGGTACAGTGATTTTTTATTTTTATATTTTTGTCGTCGGTGTCCAAATTGTCACCATGGAGATATTATTTTACATTAAAGGTTTTTACTTAACTTAAACATTTTAAGTTTTATTTAAATATAAAGTTAGACTTATAGAACTAAAACCTGATATAATCATAGATAGATCTGAAAGCACAATATCTGCGTTATCAGAGGTTAAAAACGAGTCTAAAAAACATGTTTTGGGCACTGAGTTGTTCTGACATAAGCTGCAAGTATATCCGAGGGACATACACATATAGATATATACATATAGATATATACATATAGATATATACATATAGATATATACATATAGATATATACATATAGATATATACATATAGATATACATCTTTAGATCTCCATCGTTAATTTTTTGTTCTACCATTTTTGCGAGACATTATGGTCTTTTTCTTTTTGTTTTATTAGTCGGAACTAAAAATGGGTTTAGTCTCGAGGGATCATTACAATTATTTTTGAGTATTGTCTTACCGTGTGACTGTGCATGCAAGAAAGAATAACCTAAAAAATCAATAAGAATAAGATAAAATCAATAGCTTTTCTCATGAGTCTGTACAATTTTCTGTGATGCAAATTGTGATGTGTGATTCCAATGAAGAGGCGGTGGAGATCCGGTCACCACGAGGTATACGTTTAAATACTGGAAATGTTTCTTTTCTTGTATTATTTTTTTTTTAAATGACAGATTATATAGCATCGTAATAATATTTCCAGATTTGTAGTACTGCTAAGCATATTTTTATTTACTATCCCGCACAATAAAAGAGTGCCGTGTTTTTTATCTCTATTAAAGACTGCAGTAATCTCCCAGTGGAAGTATTTTGCACGGATGCAACCAAACCTTATCACAGCACGAACCTCAAACAGGATTATATTTTGTTCATTCATTATTTAATGTTTGTATTTTTGACTAAATTGTAGAGCAATAAACAATATATTCTTTAAATTTCGCTCGAAATGTGATAGATTTTTTATTAAACATACAGTATACTGTAATTTAAAGAGGAGTATTTATATATGTAGGAGATGATGAAAGTAAACCAAATATAAAACATAAATGACAGTTGGTAGGTTAAATATCACAAACAGACGTGTCTTGTTGTTAGAAAAAATGTTTAGGATTAAAAAGCAAATCATTTTATGGAAGAGAAACTTACAATTGAATAATTCGTATAATTGTTTTATATACATAGATTTTTCAAAACACGTGATTTTAATGTGGCTTATTGTTTTATCAAAATTCCTTAAACACAGACAAATCAATCAGGGAAGTCCTTGCCAAGTTTAAATAAATAGCCAACTGTGAGAGTACCTTTTCGCTGTCTTAAGTTGAAATGTGATAAAATATAATATACCAAAAACGCAAGATAAGTTTTAAAGTGGCTCGTCAGCAAATTACAGTCTAACTCGAGTATTGCCGGCGGGACATAACTTGAAGCTAACTTTGCGATACAAACTTATGATTTTCATTAAACTCTGTCTCGGTGTATGTGCCTAGATTTAAAGTTTATTCTAACTTGATGGCCGAGACTCTGTTCGTGTAGGAAGAATGTGAATTACTAAAACTATATGTATTCTTAAAAACAACAATATAATAAGAATTTCTTCATAGATAGAAAAACACAATCTTTTTAGGTCTAGGCCTCAGAATTCTCTATCTGTTTCATGATCATTTGTCAATCTAATAGACAAGAAGGTGATCAGCCTCCTGTCACACACGCCGTCGACTTTTTGGCCGGTTTCTTCACAAGGTTTTCCCAGGTCCATTGGTTCACAGACTGGGTTGGAACCTACGACCTCAGTGTGAGTCGCACGGTAAAGCCACTAGGCCAACACTGCACTTTATTCATAGATAACTTACATATTAATTCTCTTAGAGTACTTAATGGCCGATGTCCGTATGCATTTGGCATACTTCCTCCAACTGTCTCCACTCAACTCCAGTTCCGGCCTGGTCACGACCACCCGCTACTAATGTGTGGTCCACTCATCTATGATGGATACTATTAGATGTAATAACAACAATAAGAAAACAAACATCATTTTCACTTATAATTTCGTAGTCTTAAATCTTTATTTATTTAAAAAAACGCTTTGTTAAACTCATACATTAATTATCTTTATACTAAAACTTACTGACACATTAAAATATAAAATTATCAGAACTAGAACAGAGATTGCAGTCTTGGAACGGTCTGAACTCGGCGCCTCAAAGGGCTCTCTCTTTTCGTATTAGAGACATATTTCTGATAAAATGAGGACCACTAATCAACGTTCTGTGTATTAAAATTCTTATTAGACTTATTAACTGTTTGGACTTTGCATACGAGGACTTAGCGTAAAAGTTTAAATGTATATAATTCATTTATAGATAAATATTTCATTAATATATTCATTAAATTTAATAATATCCATAAGAAAATGATCTGGTCAATATAGACATTTAAATAATTCTTACATGTATCATTATTTGTAAATACAATATATACTTGTATGTAGGAATATATCGCAAACCATTATGGGAATGTTATTATAGGTGTAGTGATTTGAAATACGAACGCCATTCAATGACAGTATAATTAGACCATAAAAGGTGGGCGTGTATGTTTCAAGTCCGTAAAGGGTGGGGCTGAGCACACCTTTATTTATTTTACTACATAAATTATTTATACCATAACGATATTAAGCGATGGGAAACGATCGTCTAATTTGAATTTAATATGAGCTGGGTTCGAAAGAAATACTGTTTTAATAGACGTTTTACGTAGTGCATAGTGTAGAACTTTCTACTGTAGTCAATGATCATTCTTCTTATGGAATATATCCGTAGACCGCCGTCGATAGATGGCGTTGCAATAAAGAAACTACACAATTTATAATTATTTTACAAGCTATAATTTAAATCTATTAAAACCTCACCAAACCACATATAATTATATACAACTTCAATTGAGCATAATTTTATTAAATATGCAATTAATATTTTTTATGTGTAAACTTATAATTGTACTAAAGGAATGTATGTTACAAATACATCGACTTAAAATAAAGTACAATAATTTTAACAAAAATTCCAAGAAAAATTACATGATCTGGATAATAACAAGAAGTCGAGAATAACTTTGAAAATGAGGCATAATCATAAAAATTGTCCCTTTGACCAATTAACAAACTTTATGTTACCAAAGTTGGGCAGTTTCGACGCCTACTTAAAAATAATAGAGGTCATTACAAATTATTAAAACTTTGGTATGTTTCAAAATTGATTTTCATACCGAAATTCGTTCTATGTTTGAAGCCAATTTTAGTTCTAGTGCTAGTGAATGGGACAAAGATTTTCTTTCAATATACTTGAATCTATCAAATCCTTTCTGAAATATAATTTGATATGAATTTAGATCCCATGTTCCCTAGAATCAAGTTAGTTTGGGATGACTGGTTTCCTTCTGCCTTTAAGGATCCAGTCGTGTGCTTACTTGGCAATATATACAACAAATTTATAATACAACTTTACATTAATAAAATGTAATTAAATTTAATATTTAAAAGAATACACACACGCTCCAGTAGTTTTAATAACTAAACGAAAAATATTTTCGTTGCGTATCCTTCGGGTGTTAGGGTCTATTCTAAACACAGTAACTATGGAATTCCTCAATTACCTATTTCAAGTCTAAACGAGCGGGCTTTATTTGCAAACACGTACAGAGCAATTAACCGTTACGTATCTAGAGGCAATTGACGGGTTTCTGTACCGGCACTTATCTGCATGGTAACGATTATAGGTGGATATTAGCTCTGTTAGCTTGCTCTATCCGCCTACGCATAGTACTAACGCTTCTTAACAATTTTCGTAAAAGGGTTTAGGTATTAAGTTTTATTAGACCACACGAATATTGGTTGATTCTGACTCACTAAACTACTAGTAGAAGGATTCACTAAAGCAGTCAATAATTTGGTAAGATATATAGATTATTATTATTATATAAATTATTTATTTTTTGGGACCTGGACACGCACCTACTGGACTCTACTTACCCTAAAGCTGGTTTACTCTTGAGGAATAATATCGATAAACAAGTATCGCAATACAACTATAAAATACTACTATTCTGTATTATCTATGATATTATTAAACTAGATTTTTTAAATAGTAGTACTAGTTTTTTAAGAGCAGTGTTGGCCTTATAGCTTCAGCGTGCGACTCTCATCCCTGAGGTTGTAGGTTCGATCCCCGACTGCGCACCAATGGATTTTCTTGTTATGTGTGCATTTAACATTAGCTCGAACGATGAAGGAAAACATCGTGAGGAAACCGAATTGCCTTAGACCCAAAAAGTTAATGGCGTGCTTCTGGGACAGAAGGCTGATCACCTACTTCCCTATTCAATTTACAAATTATCATGAAACAGATACAGAAATTTGAGGCCCAGACCCAAAAGGTTGTAGCGCCATTGATTTATTTTATTTTTTAGATTAATAATTCTAGATTGCTTTTAGAATAATTTTATATTTTTTTATATTCAATTGTGCAATTTAACTTAGTTTTTCTGAATAAGGAGAAGTCTGTAGTACAACAAAAGTATAATTATCTGTTGAGAATAACATATCATTAAAGTTACAGAAGTGCATCGATCCAAAGACATTTAGATATTTGTATCAGATCAAGACATCGATTCTCGTGGACAATAGTATTGGAATATGGTGATGCATTCAATATGTTGATGAGTATACATATGATATTTTGTAAACTGTACGTACATCACGAAATCTGAGGTCAAAATTGTAGCTCTTTAATCTTATAATATAAAACTCATTAAGAAATGTGTTCACTTGGCTCAGGCATGTGTACAGTATACCAGAATATATGCTGAGAAAAAACAAACAGTTAGCAAACAAAATAATACTATCTTCTTTATTTCAGACTATTTCTAAGACTCCTATAGTGGGGCAGGGTTCAACGTTTTCAGATATGTGTTCTGTGTCAACCGATTTCCTTAGCACCAGAAACGAATGTTTAAATTTGTTATTAATAGTTTATAAGGCTTAGTAAGTAAAGATTTTTATCAATATTTGGAAAGTGAGGACAAAATTAAATGACATATAAATATGTAATATATATCAGACTTGAGTACAAGACACTTGCTGTAGATCTTTCTTTCATTATTTGTGTAAAACCGGGTAGCCTTGCTAGCGTTTTGCAAACGAGTTTAAAAGGCAATTTATTTCTTTGATGAGGCATTGATAACATCGGATTTATTGTCAGATCAATTGATAGCCGATTTAAATGCAATAAAATCGATACATAGTAACGATGCATTGCTCATATGTAATCTTTTATCTAAATTCAAGCAGTTTTATGGGAGTAAAAACTTATTCAGTAAGAATCGAAATTAAACCTAACAATTTGCGTTTCATATACATAATCTCAGAACTTAAAGTAGTATTTTGAATGGATAACAACTAATTCTTTTTTCGATAAATAAAGTTGAAAGACTGAAGATGATAATTAGCATATAAATATGTTTACTTTAACATGGCATTATATATTATCACCTTTATTATAGAAAACATCTTTTGTTTTTAATAGTTAAAAATGTTCTTGACATTTAAAGATTGTCTTACTAAAGTTTTTAAAAAATCGTCTTAATGTAATACTTTTAGAACAAAAATTGTTATGACTCGTAATGTATGTAACTTCTATGTAAAATTCAATTTTAAGACAAATTTGCACGCCATTATGTGTGTCAAAATATGCGTATTTTAGATTGTAACGCCCTAACAATTTTGTACCATATTCTTGCAAACTTATTATATAAGTTTGACACAGTTACCGTGGTGGCAAAGCAAACAATTCCAAACCAGAGGCAATCCAACACCGGCTATATGTATAAACTACCTCTTAACTGACATCTAAATCTCGAAGGTAACAATTCGATATGAAATACTTGTATATGTTTGCATAGCTTCTCCGTCCATGTTCGTCGCATTTTCGTCGTATTTGCAATAAATATATCAAAAAAGTTTTTATCTTATTCTGACTTTCATACACCGTACCATTAACACAGAAAACAATCTATTCACTGAAGTCTAGACCCATCAATACGGTAAGTTATTTATTCTCATAAGGAACATTAACATACATGAGATACACTAATACAATGTATTTAAGCTAGCTTAAAAACTAATTGTGTGTTACACAAGTAAAAATAAATACAACAGTAGGCAAGAAATACAGTACTTATTAGATTTTTTTTTAAAGCACAAAAGTTTATAATTATTTTTTAGAATTGTGAAAAAGTGCAATTTTGAATGGGTTTTATTTTTCAAGGGAATTTATTTTTCTGCGCGCTATTTACGTGCGCCAGCATTGAATTGATTCCACTAACCCGACGTTAATAATTGTAGCGACATTTTATTATCATTTTTACAATACTACATAATACGTGTTCTTTGTACTCGACCAATATATTATGCGTTCAACAACTGACACGCACTTAACAATTATCTGTAAGGACATCCATTTGTATCAATTACGAGGGCCAGTTAATTTAGGTAAATACCAATTTTATCGCATTGTGGAGCATAAAGGGTTTGAAATTTAATAGGTGGGTGTCAGTGGAGCAATGTCGAATTGGGTTTGATGAGGATTTATCGATTCTTAACTATTGTTATAATATCAAACGTAAACAATTTATAATAAGGATTATTATTTAGGTTGATTTAAAATTTTACGCGTTCGTATTTTGTTAGTTTAAAGGCTTCAGTTAATTTGATGTTTTGATAAAATTAATACATTCTATAGTCAACATAACGTTATTAAAATACGATACAATCGTAAATTGGTTAATACATATTTGCACTTAAAATAAATAAATCAATCAATGACGCTACAACCTTTTTAGGTCTAGGCCTCAGATTTCTGTATTTGTTACAAGATCATTTGTTAATCGAATAGACAAGAAGGTGATCAGCCTTCTGTGCCTGACGCACGCCGTGGACTTATTGGGTCTAAGGCAAGCCGGTTTCCTCACGACGTTTTCCTTCACCTCTCGAGCGAATGTTAAATGCGCACATAGAAAGAAAGACCATTGGTGCACAGCCGGGAATCGAACCTACGACCTCAGGGATGAGAGTCGCACGTTGAAGCCACTAGGCCAACACTGCTGTATATTTGCACTTAACTTCGTCATTTATTACGAAATTAATTAGTAGTAGTACCCCGCCCACGTCTATAACTGTAATTTAAATAGCTTAGAATCCGAAGCACATGAAACACGCCCTAAATGGTAATAAACGTCAATAAACTGGAGAAAGGCTGTATAAACCGATTGTTCGCGATTAAATACATTGAAATCGAACAATTTCAGAGTCATAAAAATGTTAAGTAGGCATCCAACTGTGTTACAAGAAAACATTTTTATATATAGTCACATCACACACTAGTCTTGCTTCTACAATTCCCACAGTACAATGTATTTCTACGAATTTTATGTAACTACCTTTTGTTCAGTGTATCATTTAAGCACTCTTCATTGTATTAGCGCCGCCGCGCAACTTCCTTCGCTCTCCCCTGTCTTCGGCAAGCCTTACAGTAGCGATTGACGACTGAGGCAGATTCATTTATGCTTCATCAAATGCTTTTCTGGTCAAGCCTTTTAAACTAATACGATTCGGTATTGTTTCGTTCTTCTTTTATTCTTTGATTATATTTTTTTATACAGAGAAACGCTGTAAAACGAATCCAGGAATGCTTTACTATGTTGCGTTGTATGACGTTACCTTTGCCCCGATGACGTTTAAGTATTAGACTTATTTAATACATAGTAAGTATATATTATAGTTTCTATACGTGGCTAGGTAAGGATAATAATGTTAATTATATGTTATAGGAAAACCAATGTATGAATTGTAGTGTTTATAATCTAAATGACGTCCAATTGCATCGAGTAATTTAAAAAAATATTGATATTGTTTATTATAGTTATTGGGCAAATAAAACTAAGTGCTACAATATATAAGGGCCTCTGATATGTGTATCTGTTTCATGATCATTTATTTTCTATAATCATCAACTTGATCAGCCTATATGCCAGACACACGCCGTTAAGCATCCCGGTTGCTTGCATACATCCTCGCGAAGTTTTCCTTCACCGTACGCACAAGTGCTAAAAGCGCATAGATAGAACATCCATAAATTCGCAGCAGGCCTACCTACGGCCTCAGTCGCACGCTGAATCATAAAGGCCAACATGGCTCATTGATAAATAAATTCCTAATTAAACTCCGCGCCCGCGCTAGCTTGTCTTTTAAACCTTCAAAGTTTTGCAGTACAACAGTTTATAATGCGAAATGACATTTGTTTTTGTGAATCCCTTATCCTAGAACATATTCCGGTCCTTATGAGTAGGGTACGCTATTTGGGTTCACAATTTATATTTTAATCGTTGTGTAATGAAGTTTGTTAGGACCTCAGAAGGGATCGCTTTTAAACTGTAATGATAGGGGCGGTTTCAACTCCACATACTAGAAGCACTTGTGTAAAATTACTGTGAAACTTTTATAATGATTATAGTGCAAATATAGGGTTTCTAAATAAACTTCTCACAAAACTGTTTATTTAAACTTTTGTGAGTCCGACAAGCTTCAGTCATTTGGGATGTTGTAAAATAATAAATAATTAATTTAGTATAAAACGAGTTACTTCAAATACGTAAATGTCATTAATTATTTTATAAACTACACTTTTAACCTGTCCACAAGTAATGTATAATAAATAAAAAAAACATGTGTGCAATTCACACGTGTTAGAAGTGAAACCTTCAAAAACAATGTTTTTATTATTAATAATATGTAAATTGGACGTTTTTCAATGTCTAAAAGTAGGATAAAACTTTTAATTAAAAAAATAACACACCACGCTATCTTACTAAAACGCTGTAATACGCAGCCGCATACAGTGTACAGTAAGCTCACGTAGTTTTCACATGCACTACACACGTTAAATGCTCAAATACAAGCACGTATTAAACAGTGTGCAATATACATACACACTGACATCTGCTCTCTCGCTCTGGCTCACAAATTACAGGCGACTATGCTTAGAAGACGGGAGTGGGGACGCTACGAAGTATGGCACAAAGAGGAGAGACCGATAATATACAAATTGTATGTATATTTCTGTCTCATTCTTTCCCCTGGCTTCATCCTACACATTTTTGTATTTGTGTCTCTTACCTGTCGTTTTTTCGTTGCATCCGGTTTGAAATCACAACGATTCTAAAGAAGTTTCACTTCAAAAAGACAAACGACAAAGGAACTTAACGACACTTAGCGCTGAGTGCTAACCGGCCATGGACACTTATAACACCGGGAGGTTTGACAATTAAGATAGTTGTACGCTCTTCTATTAAAGTCGTAACTGTCCAGAAATACCTGGAATGGCAACTGGTTCCATAAGGTGCTGGTACACGACAAGAAGTGTCCTAAAAATCGCTCTGACGTGACTAAGGTGAAATCCCTGATTTCGCATTAACGCGCTATGATTTAGCCGCGCAATCAAAAACTTCTTTGGAATGCTCCTCATGAGTTATGTGATAGAAGGTTATTAGAAAGAACATGAACTATACGATGTGTCTACGTTTGATGCGGTCAAAAGGAAGGAAAATTTTGTCTTTGTTATTGTGACAAAGCTTGGTACAGAGGTTGACTACACTTGAAGATTGAGGTTAGGAGGAGGAGGAGGAGGAGATTACACTTGAGGTTAAAAATACCAAGACTTTAGCTACTGGATATTATTAGTATAAACCTTGTTAGTCAAAGTTTTGATGATGAACAAATCTTATTGCATTTGAAATTATTTGATTATATGAATTACAATTTTTATAAAGGAAGTGCCAGGTTAACAAACTCAGCGGCCGAATTTTGGTCTATGGTAGATACGAGGGTAGTTTCATAAGTTACTTTTTGAATAAAAAATATTGAAGTAGGAGATGTATTTTTCAACAGCGTCATATTTGCTCGATACATTAGGCCAACACATTTCTGATTCTCTTAAAAAAATTAAACAAATTAAAAAAAACTCAAGGCGTTTGTTTTACTAATGAATTCGATGTCAATATCCGACCGTCTAGTTAATTTCTTGCAATTCGAAAACAAAAAATTATTTCATTTGAAAATATTTGATAACATTAATTTTATCCAATACTTTGCGCAATAGCTATTAATGTTTGTTTTTTATAAAGGAGTGCCAAGTGTGCCATGCGTACTCTTGCCAACTACGCTACTTTTGCGATCCTTTTCAATATTGCGATAAAATTGAAGATATTTTGCAGTTTCGTTCCGTTTCATTGATAATGTCAATACTTTGTTCTGTAAATAGTTGAAAATTGTGCTGTAAAAGAGAAGATATTGTTTTCAATAAATTTATTACAAATGTTATTTGGATTTTCTCACACCGAAAATTTAAAAAGATCAAGTTTTATACATTATTAGACGCATATTTTTAATCGTCTAAGGAGCTCTGTTACACTGATGTGCATGTATGATACATTTAAAACAAAAAATACAAATATGTATATTTCTAGCAGATCCGACAGACGTTCTATACACGTTTTACTTACAAAAAGAATATCTAACAATGTAAATCATTCTCGACTCCACCTTCAATCCAATAGGCAAGTAGGTGATCAGCCTTCTGTGCCTGACGCACGCTGTCGATCTGTTGGTTCTAAGGCAAGCCGCTTTCCTCACGATGTTTTCCTTCACCGTTCGAGCCAAAGTTAAATACGCACATAGAAACAAAGTCCATTAGTGCACAGCCGCGGATCGAACCTACGACTTCAGGGATGAGAGTCGCATGCTGAAACCACTAGGCCAATACCGCTCATCACTTTATATATTTTATTTGCGGTATACATAAATAACGCGATCTACCGGGCCGATTTGTAAATCTAAATCATCCAGGACGCCATCCAAACGCATACAAATTCATTCAAATCTGTCCAACCGTTACAAAGTTCAGTTACGTAACTGAACTCCTCTTTACACACGTACAGTAAAATTATATATTATATAAAGATAACAGACAATTCCACCCTTGATTGGTCAAGCGATAAGTGTTTTAATATAGCATGCTAACCAAACCACAACTTTACGCTTTAGCTGTGATAGTTATCCGTATATATTACATAAAACGCGGCTTATATAAAAGAATATACGAAAGCCACACGGCTTCCCTAACACCCAAATGACACCGTTCTCAAATATCTAAACACTTGATTCCAAAAATATCGATTTCGGCGGAAATAAGTCAGTTGGAATTTGTCACTGTAAACCGTAATCCAGTAATGTGGAAAACTTGATGTGACAGTTTAAGCCTTTTAAGATATAAAGTGCGGATATTATATTTATGATATTTGATATTTACCAAGCTCTAACGTGCGTTTCAGACGATTTTGTATTGCTTTTTTATGTAATTGAAAATTTAAAAAAAACATGATTGGTTGAAATCTAACAAAAAGTTTAGCTGTTTTGATGCATAGTAGTGGTGTGGTATCTAAAGGCTCATTGCTAGCTTTGTGTGTGAGTCTGAACCCTGAGGTCAAATTCAAATCCCAGATGAGACCCATTTTTTGGTTAGACAGTAAAGACAACAGTATCGTCAAAAAATGGGCGTGGTTTACGAAAATTGACGATATGTGTAACCAGAGGACTAATGACAAGGTCAGGTCAGATTAGGTATGTTTCTTATTTAATTAAAATTGTTAAGGCAATATCCGTCTAGGATGATACTGGATAATAATTATCTATTATTAATATACTAACTGTAGTATATAAAATGCAAGCTTTATTATTTATTTTTTATGTAATAGGAGGCAAACGGGCCTGATGTAGGTGATATCGCCGCCCATAGACACTCACATTGCCAGAAAGCTCGCAAGTGCGTTGCAAGCCCTTCAAGAATTGGTATGCGCTTTTTTTGAACCTAAGTCGAATTGGTTCGGGGATACTTCAGCAGCTAGTTCCACTTTGAGGTTGTGCGCGGTAATAACTGCCTCAAAATACGCTCAGTTGTGGAGCGACGGACGTTGAGGTGATACGGATAGTATTTAGTATTCTGCCTTTACGTCCGATAAGGCAACATCAGTCCGAACAACTCCTCTGAACACTCCATGGTAAATGTGGAAGAATATTATAATTAATTAGTAACTTTTCTAATTTACTAAAAAGACATTCCCATTGAAAATTCATGTTTAGATGATTTTAAAAGCGCACTGTTGATAATCATAATACTTAATGATCTATTCCCCTACAAATATTTGCTAAGGGTGCATAAAATTATCTTTTAAAGTTTAAACATACATTTATTAACAAGGCGTGTCTTTTTAATGGTAAAAATATGGATATTATCTATGAATAACAATACTAAATTACAGTGTTTTGTTAATACATTACGTTTTGTTATACGTTACTATTTTTATTAAAACATACAATGCCTATATATAAACAATAACCGTACATCGGGAAGTTAATTACTACATTAGTAAAGTAAATCAATTTTATTTAGTCTGTTTTAACTGGACAAACGTGTACGCATTTGTTAGTTTTTTACAGAAAGTATTTTTAATAACATTATTTGATGTTAAGTGATACCGCCGCCCATGGGCACTGACATGGACTGAAGCATGTTGCCGGCCTTTAATGTATGTCTAAGTAGTATGTATGTGTATGTATGTAGTAAGTTGTAAGTAAGTAACTTTTTGAAATTTTTTTTTAATTATTAAGTCTTATATTTTTCAACAGCCTCTCAGCCCGCAAAAAAGGCGAATGTTTTTTATTTATTTAACAGAGAGTAGTCACTAGGGGGCTAAATCAGGTGCTGGATGAGGTAAGGTTCGCCGAAAGGCCTTGAGGATCTTCTGCAGGCTTTGTTTTTCGCGAGAATTCAACACGAATTCTACAAGGATTGTTCGAGAAACTGGTACTTAAACCTAAAAACACATGTCACACAAAGAGTGCGATCAGCATGCTTAACAATTGTTAAGGAAACGTACAAAAACGGAAGCATTAACGAAATAGGTAATAATGACGGGCTATAAACAGTCTAAACAGATTTAAACAACAGAAAGAAATAAAAAAATCTTTATTATACATATCAAATAAAAAGGACATTGCAAGTGTACTAAAAAGAAAGTGCAACTGCAAGTTAAAAGTACTTGATATAATAATTTCCACATAACACTTTTATTTTATTCTTAAAATATTTTTGCAAAGTAAGATTATTTTCCGTTTCAGTATAGGACAGATGGGATGTTTTGAATCGTTAAAATTTAATTTTAAGAAAGTGGTAACACAAATTCAAGTGAAAAAAGAATATAGTACTACTGTATATAGGCCGTATATTAATAATATCAAAGTCACGTTAATTCGAAACTGTTCAAAAAATTACGTATCAATTGGGTTAGTTTGGTAATTATACTCTTAGCCTACGTTCCTTATTGTTATTAAAGCTTCTTTGTGTTCTGCAGTATGGACCTTTTGGGTAAAGGCCTTCTCCTGAGCTTTCCATTTGCATCTGTTGTTAGCTACCTCCATCAATTTCTCCCCAGAAAACTTATCTATGACCCAACGCTTTATGGTCTACCCGCGTTTCTATTTCCTGTAGGTACAACGGCTGGCTTCGGTTCATCTTTTACGCGTGCACCTTGCAATATGGCCGCCCATTTCCATGGCCAGGCCAGTAAATAGTCTTGAAAATAATATATTTAATAATACAATAAACATGTTTATGAGTTTGTTGTCCTTCAATAACGCCGGGGTCGTATTATTTGCTGAATTTTTATAGCAAATATAAAACACGAACGAGTTGAGGTTCAATTGTGCGTGTTACACTATGCTTTTGAGTTATGGGCCTTAAATGTTTTGCGAGGTTGCATCGTATTAACTTGTGAGAATGGAAAATCTTGCTTTTGTTGAGTTATAAACTGCATAAATATAAATTTGTCATGTATTTGTAAGTCTTTTCCCGTCATCTACCGGTACTTGTGATTGGTGTTTATTCCACTAGGAAGATGTAGACGTCCTATTGTGTCCTATGTGTAGATAATTAAGTTTATTTATTTCTATTAAGTAGATAAAGTTTATTTTAACAATTTTTTAAAATATTTTTCACTTACATGTCTTCGGTTATGGCGATGTACCACTTTGCCAACCGAGACCATTTTAATTGTGCAGACATAAATGTATACATGTTTGATACACTAAACATATTTTTTTAAGTATTAAGATGAAATTATTACTGATCCTATCTTCAAAAGGGAGTACTCTGAAAAATAATTCGGACTAATACCTGTGGCTAAATTCTATTATGGGACGTAGCGGCAGAATGCGAAATTCCATACTTTCAATATCGACGCCTGGAGTTCCACAACATAGCGCTTTTTACGGTACATTCTGGCGCCACCTCTTGGTGAAACCAGCTGTCAGTAGAGGTACTCCCAAACAGATACGATTTAGGTGCCTTCAGAGCGTACCATTCCCTGAAATTTCGACAACATACCGGAACACACACGGCGTTGCAGGTGTCCATGGCATCCATGGGTGGCATTTATAACTTCATAAAGTCTCAGCAATCGAATATGCCAACTTGGATTAATTGAGTCTAAGTAATTATTATTTTAAGTACTTGCGGCGACGCCTGTAGTCGATTTGCGTGGAACGAAAAGAGCCAAATCCCAGTACACCAATCAACTTTATTGCCTGCGTTCATCAATGGTTGATTCATTACTGCGAATTGCCATCCCTTTGGCGCAGACACATTTATATGTCTGCTGATTTTATTTGTAAGTGCTGTATTTCCATAGCATTGTCTACGTTTGTTTGTTTATTTTCAAATTAATAAAATACGACAATTGTTTATTAGGACGCAAAAGTCTTTTGGAATTTGTTGGATTTCCGGGTTTAAATTATTAAGGAATTTGTTATCAACTATTCATTCTTGCACCACAGACTCAATGCGTATATCATTCATAAATGCAGGTTATCAAAATGCTCTTCTGCGCGTCTGTCGAAGTGGACTTGGTGAGAAATGGGCCGTGCCAAACATGTATCTGGAATTGTTTGGAAAAACAACTTTTGTATGAGAGTCAAGATTTATAATAATTTATTTATTAAAAAAACATTAAAAGATCTTCCTACTAGAGTTTTTAAAAATCGACTTAACTAATTTTGGAATAAAATTATGATTGTGTGAAACATTATAAATTATACTAATTTGATACCGTAATATCATATTCATTTATCACTATAACTAATATAAGTATTGACTAATGATATGAGTCATGATTATTGTCACTTCTATGTAAAATTCCTTTGAAGACAAATTTGCATGCCATTATGTGTAGCAGAATATGCAACCTTTAGATTAACCACTATAACATTTTTGTACCAAATTCTTGCAAAAAATATTAATATTATAAAAACTTTTGTTTATATATATTTTTTTGTTATATATATTTGTTGATATGATTTCAATAAATTCAATAATCGCAGTTATTATAAAACTTTTAAGTCTGTAAAAAAATTTATACAGTCTCGATAGGCAAAGGCAAAAACGGTTTCAGCTAAATAACAATGATTTCAATATTTGAACTTAGAAAAGATTAATAGATAGCAAAAGGTCTGTTAATCTTATTATTACCATTAAAGCAATAGTTTTATAATATTTTTCGTTAAAATTTTGCCTTTAAAAATAAATAAATAAATGCAAGCTAAGTCTAAAAAAATAATATACTACAATTTTTCATTCCTCATCACGTATAAGGTAGCATCTAATCGTATTTGAGTTCAATCATTAAAAAACCGATAAAGGTGTATCATAAACCTGTCTTCCTATAAGTCGTAATTAATAAAAAATAACTGACAAGGCTTAAAACGCATTTAATTCCTGATAAAGGTAACAAATTGGATATAGATAGGAAGACTCTGACGACAAGATCGTAAGTGCATTTCTGTGATAAGGCTCTGTTCGATTTGTATGGATAATCACATTTCCTCGACAAATCATAGATGGCGTTGTTACAGTTTATGCGGATATAGGAATTGTAATGAAACTATATTTTTCTAGAACAGGGGGCAAACGGGCAACAAGCCCACCTGATGTTAAGTGATACATGGAAACTCTCACTGCCAGACGCTTCGCAAGTGCATTGCCAGCTTTTGAGAAACACACAGGCGTAAAAGTTTTAATAGTATTATCATTTCGTTGGATCGTTTGAAAATAGGTTAAAAAGTAGTTGTCTTCTGTTTTTACAAAGATAAACAACTGTGCCGAAATGTATTAGAACACATTAGTTTAATATAAATAATGCATCAGTAAAAACTGCATATTTTAATTTTAATTAATTTATCGTCTCTTAATATTTCTACTTACAGCCAAATTGAGATATACACAAATGGGAAGATCCATACGATTTCTTCGTATATCCTTCACCTTCACATCGTGGTATCGCTGATGTTTATAATCTCGAAATGTCAAAGGTATTTAATTTGAATATCATCTGGTATCTCCGCCCCATACGTTAAACTTATCGATCGAGTGCCTATCCGCGGTATACAACGTATTGTGAAAAACGTCCCATTGGATTCCATTAAAATGATTAGTCATCGTACTTTGTAACGTTTCGATAAGTTAATTTTTGAATAAGCGCTGCTTTGATAAGATTTTCTCAAAATATTGAAATAGTTTTTATTTTTTATAAAATAGTTTATATAATGACGACTTTTTATAGAACAGCAAACTAGCAGGAGGCTCACCTGATTTGAAGTGATACCGAATATGAACTTACAATGCCGGGGTTTTGTGCCGGCCTTTTTTTATGTAATAGGAGGTAAACAGGCAAATGCCCATGGTTACTCACATTGCCAGAAGACTCGCATATGCATTGCTGGCATTTCATGCTGGTACGCTCTTTTCTTGAAGGACCCTAAGTCGAATTGGTTTGGAAATACTTCAGGGGGCAGCTGGTTCCACATAGTGGTTCCACAATATCCTTAGAAAGCGCTCAGTTGTGGAACGACGCACTCCCCACCTCCTATCCCATCCATCCCTTTCCTAACATTATCACAGTCATTCACGTCTGGTGTGTACAATTGTCTCAACCATGTAAACCTGTAACTTTTTTAGTAATAAGTCTTTTTTTCTTTGTATAGTATTTTGGTAACAACATTTCATTAACTCGTTGAAAGAGCGGAGTACCCGCTCGCTAGACTTAGTTCAAGGGCTCAAATATCTGCTGAAACAATGTAACTTGTTATTAAATAAATACATTTTGAATTTCAAATGGTTTGGGAGTTACATTTCAGCCTTTTTCACTAAGTATAGCGAAAGTCCTTATCTAGATTTTTAAGCTTACTTAGCTATTTCTTCCGTATTTATGATGAACTCGGAACCGTTATTTCATCAAGATCTACGTATTGTTCGTAAACCACTTATGAACTTTATGCATATGATACTAATATTACAAAATGTAAATAATTTTATGTCCATTTTATATAACAACATTTAATCAACGCGTCTAAATCAACAGCTAACAAAAACATAAGTTGTACCGAATACCAATCGAGTTTATTGTGAAATGTCACGAAGTTAAGTCGTTAAATACAATAAATTGTTCTAGAGAAAAATGATTTGCATATCAACAGTAAGCGGTCTTGAGCTTTGCGTGAGGAACTGTCGTTTTATTAAAATGTAATTAATGATGTTCATGCCAGTACTGATGTCGTGTATCGTAGAGACTTTTGAAAAGTTTACAAAAGGCAAGATGAAAGATTTTGAAATCCTCTTCTGTTATGTGGGTGAATATTTATTATTTACGAAACAATCTTTATTTTCGTAATAAACTAAAAAAAATACAGGTTTTCTATACCGCGCGAAAACAGCGCGCAGTGTCAATTGTCATGACTTTGGGTGTGACAGGGTAGAGTACACAAGAAAAATAAGAACATAGTATAAAAGTGAAGTATATTTTTTTCTTTATTATAATATTTTAAAAAGATTGTATACCTGATATATATTGGTCAACAAAGGTTATTTGGATCTGTAACACAAAAGTAAAACTTTTTAGGCCATTTGATAATTGACCATCATGTCAACTATCATTATCAACTGCTATACAAATATAAATATACCCAAATGATGGTGGATTTAAATGATGGTCTTGAAGAACTAAAATAATAGAATTCTAATAGTTCAAATGCACTATAAATTTACCAACACTTCGTTCTACCTGCACAGCTTGGTGATTATCAGATATAATATAAGGTGTTTATTGCGAGGTAAAATACCAGTAAGTAAGAAATTAACTCGTCGTTAAATAAACTATAAAAGTAAAATACAACAAATTCCTAGAAGTCCAAAACGAGTATTGATTGTATTTGTATCCAGTGCTAAAGATAAACACAAAATTTACTTACACTGAGGTTTTCACGTTTCTAAACTTAGCCGCGAAAAATTCTTTATTTGTTACGTGGAAATCGCGTAACATCGATATATCAATCCTGGGTAAATTTGAGCTGTATGCCTTAACAAATCTTAATTCCAATGTAATAGATTCGAGTATAGTGGATAAATCACACATAGACTAAAAAAAACAATCCAAATGCGTAATCACACTAAAACAGTGAAGTAACTGTTAAGTGCTCAAGATAGGTATTTCAGTCAAAATGGCCGATTTCAGTATTTTAATTAAAAATATTACTAATATCAATTTTGTACCTAAACTAAATTAGTTATTACTTTTAATTTGTATAAATAAAAAATATTTGAATATTTGATACTGTCGTCACGCCTATTGTAAGTTTAATGTACTTAGCATTTTTCACAAGATACGTTCAAAGAATGAATAATAATATTTAAACAAATAGAAACGTAAAATGGTGTGCAATCGTTATTATATTACCTTAAAATGAAGGCAACTCCAACTTTAGTTGTATAACTTTTTTTCGGCAAATCTGTTATAAAAATTACAAAAGTATAACACTTATATTAAATATACAAAATCATTACACCACCGGCGCAATTGATTCGAAACGCTACCCACACAGAGTATAAATCATTAATCAACACGCCGACATACGCTAACGAACGTGCAAACAGAGGGATTTTTGAAAATAGAATGCATGAAAACATCGCATGGTGCGTCCATCACACCTCAATTTGTCACAATAAGCATTTTTCTACGCTTTCGGAACTTTGCGATTTTGATTGACAATTTTCTTCTTTGTGTTCTATATTTAAAATAGAATTCCTTTTTTCATAGAATAGAAAACTTATCTTATAGTCTTTATTTAAGGAAGCCGGTTAGAGATCGTACCGATCTAACACGGTTGCATTAGGGAGGCTGCAAAAGGTTATTTTTTACAGTATATTGAACTAAGTATACTTGAACAATGATGATCACGATAATTAAAATAACAGTAACGCTAAGACACCTAGGTCTGTTTGCCACAGTTTCCTATATCTGGTTTCATGATTATTTTTCGTCATCATTGCGCCATCATCAATGTATACCTGTCACACGCAATTTTTGTAATTTCCCTCTCCGTTTGAGTGTTATTTTCGTAGCTTGAAACGCCCAACCTGGATAAAGATAAGCCTAAGCGCTTATAGCGCTTAATATTATACATAGATAACGACGCCATATATTGAACACTATCAGCGCTTTCAATGCTACGACCACAAACGAAAATATTTAAAGCCAATATCGATTTCATTCTTTCTGTCCATGTGCTCGTTCGGCTGGAATAACGTGGCGCGATAAATACAGGCTTAGTTCTGCTTTGCAACTCTCGCTCAGTTATTTTTATGCAAACGTTGATCGGATTTTATAAAGCTTCGCAGATTTTTCGATTTATGTGTGATTTCGTTAAGATTACTGTGACAGGAATCGTATTTTTTATATCGTAATATTTTACGTATTCTAAACGATTAGTCTAATTATCCTTCGTATCTGTCTTACTTGAATTATACCCACTAAAGTTGATTTTATTGGATCGCGTTCAACAATTTTACTGTTAATAAGTTCCTTGTATGTGCTATACACGTATTTGGTTTTAAAGTCTCGCTAACCACGAACAGTCTAACACGATTCCTGTAAAGTACTTATGTAAACAATGTAATGTAACTAGCGATAAAATCAGTTAAAGAGAGCTTTTTTGGCTTGCCCGAGTCACGTGATGTTAATAATTTTAAATACGAAAGTAAATACTATACAGTGGAAAACTGAGTTAATACACCGACAAGTTTCAAATATATTTTATTAAATCAAATATGTTTTTTAAGGCTATGTGTTATTGATTTTGAGTATAACTCAAAGAGCAGTGTTGGCCTAGTAGCTTTAGCGTGTGACTTTTTTTCCCTGAGGTCGTAAGTTCGTGCATTGATGTTCACCAATGGACTGTCTATGTGCACGGTTAACATTTTTTTTAATACCTTAATTGTTTTAATTTTTGACTTATAAATAATTTTAATATTAAATATATCTAAGTCATTCATTACGTTGTTAAACGATATTCAATTTTAAATTAAATCATAAAGTTAATTCTAAGTTTAATATGAAAAAAAGATCTTTGTGTACGATGAAAGTTGCTGCAGTAGGGAATATTTTTGTTACTCTTCACACATGAAGGAATACAAACAGTGGGTTCGACCAATGTATTCCAGTTCTCTGAATAATCATTGCGATGCGTGTCGTGATGCACAAACCTCGTTTGCAAAGGAAAATATGAAAATCGTTACATTTAAAAAATGCACCCTTTCTGTGCTTTCGCGTAAATGAAAACAATTATGCATTTCTAACACTTGGAAGGGGATATTTTCCTTGGCAAAGCTTTATTGGCAACATTATTCAAATCCCTTTAGAGTTCAAAATACGGTGCACATCACTACTCAATTTTCTGCTATGTTTGTGTGAATTATGATCTGACGATACCCCGCCACTGCACGCGAATAAAAGCTTTATTTGCAACCGATATAATAATAAAGGCTTGTAGGATTCACTATAAGCTTTAACGTTTATTTTGGCTTGCGTCACGATAGGAGTGTGCTGATAATTTGATGTTTAATGAAGCGACAGCGTCTCCTCCGGAAGACAGTGGAAAAATGCTCGCAATAAATGCAAAAAACTCCATCGTAATGGCACGTTTTATTGTTTTACGGTGTCAAGATTTTACTGTATTTTAAAGTGTGAATTTAAAATTTGAATTTGGAATTAAATACAAACTTAACATTTAAATAAACCGTGGATAACAAAAAGCAATATAATATTTTGTCAAACAATAATAAGCCTTAAGTCTCGATAACGTTTTGTTCGGCATATAATCTTATTATATCTAACATTGATAGTAACATTGCTGCAGTTTTCTTTAAAGCAAAACCTGGTTATCCATATCACAGGTCCATACCTATTTTGGAACGAGTCTCCCAACTGCAATCTTATTTATTATTATTAAAACACTAACTCAAAACAAATGAGGGTATTTGTTAATATTTCATTCCCATAAATAACATTACTAATCGGCGTGAAGTGATGCAAAAGTATCTCCGCATTCTACTCGCGTTTCGAATGGTCACTGAGATTCGTGAATTCGCGCGATTCCGAAGCCCATACTCGGTCCCACACCTTGAGAAATATGAAAGTGCAGAATTATTAAAAGGCCGGCAATCTACAACATTGCTATTGAAATACGAAGGTGTAGAAGAATCAGAAACTAGCGTACTAAATCTTCTATTAAAAGCATCGATTGATTGGGTGAGTCATGCAGTGACAACCTTGCCAGAAGGCACGCAAGTGCGTTACCGGCACTCACACAGCGGTATCACTAACATCAGGTGACCCTACTACCATTTCCCCCGGATATATATAAAAAAAAACATTATATGCTACCATAATTTAATAATCTCCTATGATCATCGTACTTTTATAGTCCTTAGATTAAGGTCGGAATTTAGAGAACGCGTATTCCGTGTTATTGACCTCAAAGCTAATTGTTTAGAGATTAGTGTTATCTGATAGGTGAGTGTGAGTTTGTAATAACAAATAACATATTTATTCTCAACATTTGACAGTTGTAGGCGGCGCGATCTTGCGATAGTCGGCGGCTTTCTATGTGTTCTTATCAAGATCTAAGAACCACTTAGCGAAATCGAGTTATTAGTTACCAGGTAGCAAAAGTAATTATTCGAATAGGACTGGGTATTGGAGTCGGTCTAAAGGTACTGAGTTACGAATTATTTAGAGACTTAGCTTAGATTTAGAGTGAATCTTTTGGGAATATGTCGTCCGGAGTTCGAAAACTTATAGTTTATTAAATCGATACATAGGAAACTATGATTTCCGTATATATATGTTATGTATATGTATGCCAGTTCTTTCCCGCTCTACGCCCGACTTGCGAACTGGTAGTAAGTGTAAATTTAGAATTAATTTAACTTTTTTGACGTTCATAAGTGTTGTTTACCGATATGGTTAAAGTTATTTTAACTTTGCGTTTTAGTCACATGGGACTCACACCTAGCAATCTCGATTCTGAAGTATCTAGGTCTCACATATAAATCCTTTTTTTATACGACAGGTTTTTTTTATTGATTAAAGCTTTCCAAAGCTCGGCACACTGATACATTGGTAAAATAACTTCAATATACATTTAACCTTACAAGCACTTATTGGCAAACATGACATACACAAAGTGACAAGTATAAAACAAATTAAAATTACAAAATTTAACCAAAAATCGATTTTAAAGTGGGAGGGGAGCAACTATAAATATTCAGACCTAGCTCGTTTATCAGAATGCTCTATCTGGATATCGGTGAGTTTGGGCCAAAACGCATTATTCTGAATAGAGGTACAAAGTTTTAAGTAGGTGGATGCTAACCTCCGCCCATGTTCACATACAACAGCAGGCTTGCAAGTTCGTTCGCCTTTGAAGTGGTACGCTCTAGTCTTTAAGGTCCTAAATCGTAACTGTCCGGAGATATCTGGAAGGGCTGGTTCTAGAAAGTGTAGGTAAAAAACGTAACTAATCTTATTTATAATAATGATACACTTTTAGTTATAAGCTCTAAAAATAATATAGTGAAACTACTTTATAGTAGAACTATAGATACGTATATACAATACACCCTTCATAATATTACAGAAACTGCATCTCATCATCAGACGTCAACACACCCTTCGTGATACCGATTAACGTCAGAATGAACGTCCTATAATCCATCAAATGAAGGAAAATGAATGGAAAGCATTTTCAGTTTGGCCTTGTATTTCATAATAACAAAACGTTTATAGAAATATTATTTTCGTTTTTCTAAAGCCCACTTGACGCGCGTTATTTCGGTCAGAGAACCAATTAAATTCAAATGTATTACGTAATATCATCTTAATAATCAAATCAAAAATGTGCCCTACATTTCCCGAAGAACAGATGGCCGATGGGGCAAAAAGTTCTGGAGTGACCAAAGACCAGTCGGCAAAGCGTTGGACGGCCTCCCACTAACCGGACAGATGACCTGGTGAGGTTGGAGGGAAGGCGTTGGAGGCAAAGCGCCGTTAACTAACTGGAAATGTAGGGAAGAGGCCAGCAGTGGTTGTCATCAGACTGAAACGATGATATCAAATACATACCACTACTTGAATTCGAGGGTCAAGTCAAAATGTATATATCACTTAATAAATTAGATAAAGAATAGAATAGAATAACATAGAATAGAACAGAATAGCATTTAACATTAGCTAGAACGGTGAAGGAAAACATCGTGATGAAACCGGCTTGCCTTAGACCCAAAAAAGCAGCGTGTGTCAGGCACAGAAGGCTGATCACCTACTTGCCTATTCGATATACATATCATCAGACAGATGCAGAAATCTGAGGCCCCTAAAAAAGGTTGTAGCGCCATTGATTTATTTTTATTTATTTATAATAACAGAATAGAGATAAATTTATATCCATTATAAGAATTAGATGAAATGTAACGAATTTCGTTCAATTTACAATAAACGATACCTGTACAACAGACATTAATTCCCAGAATTGAAGGATATTATTTGTCGCCTAATGAATTGTGCAATGGAAGAGGAATTTTCTGTCTAGACTCGGATGTTAATGGGTGCAAATCATTGCGAATTGCATTCCTCGGGTTGCAAATGACAGTTTTAATAAGTTCGAATTGAGCGACGACAGTTTAAGCGATCGCAGTGATAAAACAATAAATCTGTATTTAGATTGATGTTGTGTTTTAATTAATATATGCTGTACTGTACGAGTACTCAGCGGTCAATATCTGTTTTGACAGAACATTGGTGGTATTTTTATATGGGTAAGCAGGCAGTTTTTGGTCTAAAGCATAGTTAGTACTCCGATACGTCACTTTTTTGACATACGGAAGTCAAACTTAGCGCTAATATAATTTTGTTTAATTGGTCTAAGGTATGTTGGTTTCCTCACAACCTTCCTTGAAAAACGTACAAGAATATGAATTCATATATAAGTCAAAGGCTGGCCAAGCCCTGTTGTATTGAGTGTCCATGGGCGGGGCGGTATCGCTTATTATCATATTAGCCCGTTGCCCTGTTGTATATAAAAAATAGATTTCCTCAGGGTTGAGAGTCTCGCATTTAGACCTTTATTGTTCGTTTAGAAAAGATGTCGTAAGTCCTACTTTGTTAAAACAAAATAATTTTCTGGCTCATCGTTACAGGCATTTACGTACTAAGAGGATTTTTTGCGTAGCTCGTCAATCCTCAGCAAGGTTATAATATTTTGTGCTGTCAGATTTTTGTTACCGATAAAATCACTCGCGCGGTCCCGCCCAATCAATCGATGCTTTTAATGGATTGTATTTAGTCAACTAATGGTATTCACAAAGATTATTTAATAGATATGACGTTAGAAACAGTTTTTACATAATCACGTTGTGACTTGTGGAGGAAAGATGCTTCAACGAAGAGCGATTCGAACCGTCGTCAACCAGTTACATTTCGAGCGGCTTGATCTCTCGACGTTGCGAAGAGATGTGGGTACATCACAGTAAACATAATTTCACTGTGTTTATTTTTTATAAAGAAAATTGTAAAATCAATTGTTAGAATATTTTTAAATTTGAGAACACCATGTTTTTACAGATTTATTTTGTTATCTGCTGCATTGTTTTTGATAGCACCATGCGCACATATAGTTTTTTTGTTCTATTCACATGGAGTTTACATATAAGTATCAAATCAATGTATACAAAATATTGTAAATACTATTTTAAAAGAGCAAGTATGTTTGTTGCCCATTCTTCTTCATATGAAACGACCTTTTGGCAGTGACAACTAGTTATTTTTTTTAAACATACTTTTAACTTTCAAAAGTGCCTTTTCACTTTTTGACTCTCATACTAATTAGTTCATAAAGAACTTTACTTTTTATGATATAAAAGAATAATCTATGACAGTATTGAAACAGTAAGACATCTGAGAAACTCAAATGAATTCAGTTTTAAGTGATTGAAGGCTGGTTACTAATGCGATAGTAGGCACAAATTAATTAGAACCGTTTTGCTATTTAATTCTTATTAAATCAAACATGTACGAAACCCGTTTTCTTGAAGGTTGTCATAGCGACAAAAATCTATTTCAAAAGGCCGTTCTTGGACCTCGCTTCTACCATGAATGTTTTCTTTCTTTGCTCATATGAATCTACAAATAAAATTGTCGTAACTTAACTTATATTAAGTAATAATACGCTTTTGATGATATGTCATGCTAACAATGTAATACTATTTGTTTATTTTTTCTATAGGACATGAAGAACATATAGCATACCACATACAATTTGAAGAAGATCGTATATAGGTAATCAAAATAAATAGTACTATGACTTTTAATCCTGGGTTTGATTAAAGCCTTCTGCCTGTAACTCAAAGAAACATACTGAAATGTTCTTAAGAATCTCATAATACTGTAGTTTATACAAATTTAACCCGATTTCATATTAATTAATATATCTTGTACGTGAACATATTATTGAAAATTAATAACTGAACATTTTACGTAATTTGTAGTGCATTATTTATATGTAATATATTATTAAAATGAGCAATTCCAATTTACACAAGACTTTTCAATTAATTGAATTTTACCAGTGTTGATACATAGCTCACATAACAGTGGGGAGTCTTTACAGGTAATAAGTGACGCCGCATACAAAATATTTTAAGGAATTTCTCTTTAGTCACGAAAAGAGTGGCTCATTCCAAATATCTTAGGTCAGAAAAATATTGGATGGTAAGTAAAACTAAAAACGAAACGTTTAATTGGACATAATAACATGACGTATTATGTCGTCTACTAACGCATGTTAAAGAACGCAGTCCTTTCGATATTCTTTTTCACTTATATGACTGCGAGTAAAACGTGTCGTTTATCTTTTCGTTCGACTAAAGCAGTAGACGCAGGTCCAGGCAGGTGTCCATCTCCTATATTTTCTTGTATAGGTACATGTTTCTTACTAAAATAGATGTACATAAAATAAAATAATAAACCCATCTGTTTTGCGCGTCTCGCGAGATTAGAAGGGTTGTGTGTCGTTTGATTGTGATTGGTCGAAGGAAAAGACGAATAGTGCCACGTGCTTGACAACCGACTAATCAAACTAATTACGCTATTATATGATATTCTCACCCACTTTGAAATAATTATCACAAAATAAGACATACATTAATTCATATGAACACAAGCGTCGAATTGTTTGATTCAATTGAAATCGTAAATATGTATGTATTATGAATAAATTGTGGAATTGTTGGTATTCTTCTTAATATACCGTGTGTGCGCAGTATGTTTTTGTAATTGGATAAATTTAATGTTATAAACTTTCAAATATACTTCTTGGGTAATAAAATGTATAGTTGCATTCTTATTTGTGTGATTTGTCGCTTCGAGAGCGGTAAATTCTCAGCAAGAGATTTAATAAATCAATAAATGTCGTATGTATGCAGCTGCAGTAGCCGTTTTTTAAACTTAGGGTTGCTTAAGAAAATACGGAGATGATGTATGAAAGTCATATGTTTCGAATTTGTGTATTAATAGGTTTATGGATAATAAAAAATATCTTTATTCGAGTATACGAGCAGTGATGGCTTAGTGGCTTCAGCGTGCGACTTATAATCCTGGAGTCGTAGGTTTGATCCCCGATTTTCATTATATGTGCGCATTTAACACTCGCTCGAACGGTGAATTAAAACATCATAAGGAAACCGGCTTGCATGTCACCCAAAAAGTTGACGATGTGTGTCAGGTAGAAGAGGCTGAACACCTATTTACCTATTAAAAATTATCACGAAACAGACACAAATCTGAGGTTCAGACTAAAAAGTTTTTAGCGCTTCTGATTTGAATGCACACTTTACAGAATTAGGAAAGTTATTGAAACATTGTGCTCCATCGTAAGTAATAGTAATAATAATAGTAAAAGTCCCTCTTTCAGAATTATTTTAAAATTATTTTTTATTTTTATTATGCTTATTATAATTGTTATGGTCCACGGTCCATGGTCCTAACATTGATGAAAATATTCTCTTCAACTTACTCAATCTTACAACTCACTGTTGGAAGTTAACTTAACCTAACTTTTTTATCATGCTCTTAATGAGGTTTAAGTTTCGATTAACTTTTAGTTATTGTTACTCTTATTAGTTATTATTTTTATTTTGAGGTTTCTTGTTTCGCTTGCTTTTGTTCGAATATAATTGATGTCTATGTGTCTAAAGCTTGTGATGTCTATGCATACGCGTTGTTTTAGAACTAATAAATAAATAAATTATTTTTTTATTTTTGTAACTATAGTAAACAATTTCTTTATTTAAATTTTGTTTATTTTAATACAGCATACGGCTATTGGTAATTTTTATTGAAAAAATCGATATCAGTAAAACGACGCGACTATATTGGAACAGTTACCTTACCGGAGGTACCGTTGCTTATTCCAAAACATAATATGAAAGTCCTAAGTTCGATTCCCGCAAAACAATTTATTTAGATAGCATGTCGTCTACTTGATTTTAAATTGGATAATAAAGGCGCAAGAATGCAGGAAAGGATTTTATATATCATGTTTATATAATGTATACATTATATTATATTTGATACATACAACGAAAAATATTTTGTACGAGAAAACTAGTTTGTTGATAATATTAAAATTTTAGTTCAGATAAAATTTAAATCTCGTAGAATTGGTGACACATCCTGTATTTTACCGTTCCATCAGTTACCTTTGTCCGATTGATGGATTTCTAGGAACGACTGAATGAAAAGTTTTCACTTTATACAAAACCGTAATTCACTTTATTTCATAGTACTCTACTAAAAATTTTACTTTATAATTATTTTGGTTTTTTCTAATTATAAAGCGATTATGTTAATTGTCAATTAACGCAATCTTTTAGATTTCGAAATAATCAAACACCGTACTTGTAAATTTTCACTTTACAAGTACTACTTCTTGCACTTTAAATCTGTTAATATAGTATGTTAATAGAAAAAGAAAAAACAAATAAATATAAAGTTAGAGTATTGAAGGTTTTATTCCAAATTATATCAGCATCACCTTGATGGCTGGATCCACGGTCCGCTTCACAAAACTCTTTCTTTTGCTAGCTGTGAAATCGATTCCCGCTTCCTCTAACAGATACTCCTCCCTCAAAGGCTGGCAACGCATCCACAAATATCGGTATCCATGGGCTGATGACTGCCCTTTTTAGCTCGTTTGTACTACTATAAAAAAATAAAACCTAAATATAAGATATTCCATTAAAAAATCTGACTGCATCCTGCATCTGAGTTTCATCCTAAGAGGTTAAGGCAGAATACAACACTGACATCCGTCGTTCCACAACTGACCCGTAAGGCAATTTTTGCCGCGCACCACCACTATATGGAACCAGCTGCCCACTGAAGTATTTTTCGAACTAATTCGACTTCAAAGGTCAAGAAAAGTGCAAACAAATGCCTAAAAGGCCGGCAGCGCGCTTGCAAGCCTTCTGGCAATGTGATTGTCCAGAGGTGGCGGTATCACTTCACAACAGATATTCGTCCTGCCCGTTTTCCCCTTTTATCCCCCTTATAACTTAAAAAAATCATAAATGTCGTTCTAGCGTACAACTTAAAACAATATCAGTAAATAACACTGTTACACATTATATCCAAACTTTTTAACCTTCTAATCTATTCTCAAAATCTTCTTTATTATAATATATTGGGTTAAATAAAACGTGAAGCACAAAATCTATGCTTTGAATTAAGCGGCAATGCTCTCTCGGTAAGTAGCAATTTGCTAAAAACAAACGCCCTCCTTGTCTTGAAGTTGAACGAATCGCTTAGCGAAAACATTAGCCACGGCTCAAAGGCTTTTCGACGTAAATTGCACGTGAAATTCGACAGACAACGATTTTTAGACGTAAAATATAACTTCAAGCATCGTGAAAAGGAACTTTTTGACAAGGTATTCGTTTGAGATGTTTGTTTCCTTATTGATCTCACTACCTAGTGGCAAGAAGAAGCCCGGAAGACCGGGGCAGAGTTGACGGGATGGACTTGTCAAACACCTTGAAACAGCGATTGCGTTGGCGAAATATACTTGCGGTGGCTAAGGACCATATGCTGTGAAATCAATGATGACGATGATGACACACAATTTTTTTCAGATAATGCCCTGACTATGTTGTCATTGAAGGTATTGAGTAACGTATATGTGAAACATACATTAACAATCACAAATGAGCAGTGGTGACTTTGGTGTCCGACCTTCAACTCTGAGATCCTTTGAATGAGCATTTGAATCACGGCACAGCCGTAGAATTTTCTTTCTGTGTGTCTGTGAAGGCAAACATGATGAGGAAACCGGCATGCCTCAAATCCAAATATGAGTTGGGTCGGACACAGTAGGCTGGTCTATAAAATAATAATACGGATGTTATCTGAGGTTAAGATACATTTTGAGTTTTAGCGTCTCTGGATTGTTATTTTTTAAATATAAATAACATTTATGGTAACCTTGTCGAGTCACGGGTCCACCTTAAAACAACTATAATTTATTTTATAAATATTTTCATCACTCGGCAATTATGTACCATTAACCCCATAGTAAATAATTAAAACATATTTTGTGAAATTAATGAAAGAAGGTACAAATATTTATCTTCTTATCATTTACAACATGCAAATAATATCATCCGTTTTTTAAATCTTTTTAGGGGTCCAAAGCGTCTGCTTAATATTATTTGGGGTTACTACATACAAATCGTAAAGAACGATTGAAAAAAATATGGAGGTGGAGCCATGATTCGACAAATTTACTATATTTATAAATATAAAAGAAAATAGGTACTTAATAATGTAATAATAGTTTCAAAATGACACCAGAAACAGCCTTAATAAAATCAACATTTCAGTGAATGACGATTGTAATAAAATTACTTTGCAATAACACTTCAAATAATAGAAGAAACTGCTAAATAATCACATTAATATTCGTAAGAAATTACATATATACTAATTGTATTATAGGGAATGTCTTTTAATACGAACACTACATACATTTCTGCCTCGGTCATATAAATTAATCAAGAAAGCAAGCCGGAATCATTGTTTCAACAAAAATAAACTCGGCTATACGCCATTTGTCACTTAGCCACGAACGCAACACTATTAAGTACACAGTGAACACCACTCAAATCACAAGCAACATTCAACCCAAAATAAAGAAAAGAAAACAATTCGTGCGTCTGGGAAGCACTTCCGTATTGGTAAAATCTAACAATCTCTGCGTGGGAGTTACTGAGTGTTTACATTGATCTTTGTAATACCGAGAATAAACACTTTTATCGATATTGACATTGTGTCCAGTTGCTATCTACTTTTAAGCAAATAGAATATGTTTTTCCTACATCATTTTATTGTGGTTATATGATTTGACGACCAAACAGGTATCAAGGCTTTCAATTTGTTGAACTAAGTAATGTAATCCTAATAGTATACGCGACACTTAGAACACGTGTATGTGTACTTATGAACACGAGTTAAAAGTTATACTTTTTTGGCGAAACAAGATAAAAATCTATTCATAAAAGTATATTTTGCGTTTGTAGAAAAAAACACAATAACGATAGAAAAAATCGTATCTAATACATCAAAAGTTTGTTTAAATATCACAAAAATATTTCTATATAATTAAAGAAATTGACATTTTTTTTTAATGTTGATTGACTATGCAACTTCAGAGTGTCGGTTTTTTGTGACGGTGTGCGCGCGCATCGTAAAAATTTACTCTCATCATATTTCCCTAAAGCAAGAAGTATAACTATAAAAAATCTTACGCAAATTTTCGAACCTTTTACCTTTAAATTTTCTACTTTAAAAATTAGTCTAGCTATTCTAAGGGGGACGCTGCCTTGGATCCTTGCTAAAGGGATTCCATTTATTAATAAATTTTAGTTATTATATTTTAAAGTTAGTTATTGTTATTTTAAATATTAGTTTATGTAGTGTTATGTAATTCATTTTTATCAACATATTGAATAATATTATAATTATTGAATACTTGATTAATTACTATGATACGCCATTTTGACAATATACATCTCACGGATAATTTAATAGCAAGAAATGCTATGAAAGGAATTCTTTGTAGCTAACAGAAAACAAATTGAGACATCTTTAGAAATCACGTGGCGGAAACAAATTTAATTTATCGACTACTTATTCAAACTGCAAACGTCTCTATTGCTTCGGACGACAATTACAAGAAAACAAACCTTTTGATTCTGCTATTTCCACCCTTATTTCTATGAAACAAAAGGTGAAATTTGCGTGTTACACTTAACATTGTTGATTCGATTGAAGTGACAGAACCTAATGGGACTTTAACAAATCGCTAAACATTTTGTAATTCGAGGAATATTTTGAACAGATAGGTCTAACAAAGGCATGCATTTGTTCGGACTCTCGTCGTAGTGTCAACATCTGCCCATTTTTTCTAAGACATTTGAAATAGATATTTGTTCAACTAGCCAGAAAATCAGGAGCCATTGTGTTTGTGAGAAAGGTGGTAATCGGATTTTATGGACAATGGAATTTGGTATGGTGGGTACACATTGCGTATTTTGACTCAAAACGCAATCAAATTGCTTTATTTGTTGCGGTTAACTCTTTAAAGAAAATTGAAATCTTACTTAATTTCTTAACACAACTTTATGGTATAATTCAAACTTTAACGCATATATAAACGATCTTTTATTATGCAATGATAAACATCGCTCCACTATATTAAAGCTTTATACAATTTTTTTCTCTTTAAATATAGAACATAAGACATGAGTGTCTTCCTTCCCCTTAACACAGACTATAAGTGGTGTTTGTGGACACTTTCTTCACTATTGTGCCCTGCTAACTGCAAATACAGTACTCGCAAAATAAATTTTGCAGATAATTTTTTAATCAAAAAATTATTATATTTATCGTTTCAAGTAAGTACTTATGTATTATTTCAGTAATATTCTAATAGTCGCTACTGAAATTAAATTAGAAAATATTAATGTTATATTTAACATATGCAGTCTTCATTGGTTGCTATAAATTACTTAAGTATTCTACTTAAGTTAGACTAAATAATAATGTTCCACGACGTCTCCGTAAAGAAACAATTTATTTAAATTTTGTGCGAGATTTCAACAAGCAACTTAGTTTTTGCAACATTAAACTAATCAAATGTTATAAAAGTCAGTTTTTGTGTGGTACGCATTGTTCATAGTAATAACAATAAAGCGAATAGTTATAATAAATACAGGGAACCAGTAATATCCGTCTAGCTACAGAATTATTATAACCAGTGGGATGACGTCTACATTTTTTACATTCCATTATATTCAGCCTTTTGTCCTGCGTAAAGATTATAAGTCGATGTTGTACCTCGTTTCTTCTCGAACAGGAGTTCGCATCGAATTCATCACATGTAATTTCTAGGTACTTTTTATTTACCGTTTTATAAGATTTTGAAGTGAAACTTCTTTATTGGCGTTGGAAAAAAAATTACCGTCACATATTTCGATTACGCACGATCATTTTCTTGTCGAAACCATTAATAACAAAAATATATAAAAACTATAACAATGATAGTAATAATTATACTACAATTAATGACATTCTGTAAAACCTCAATCTAATGGTTCAAAGATTATTTATTAATAAATCGTATACACATTGCAATGACAATCAGTGGTAGGTTGTTTGTGAAGAACAACAAATCTTGCAACTAATCAATAAACTGTCAGAAATCGAGTTGTCAAACTGTGTTGTGCAGTATGAACTGAAATTATTTAATACCAACTACAAATTGCTTGATCGATTGCAGGTTGAAATCGATGTTTTATTGGAAGTTTTGAAATGGAATGGGATAAACTTTCCAATATGAACCATCGATTTAAGTGCCCATATTTTTTTCGTAGATAGTACTTAAGTATTTGAAAGTAACGATACTACTCGGGTACCGATACTTTTTGCGGATCATTAAATTAGTTTTTAGGCCATTCATTTTGTTTAATAGCGTCCAGTCATTGTTTGTCAAAAACCAAATCAGAGCACCACACTATCGATGTGGTCTTGTCTGCCCTACCCCTAAAGTGTATATAAGAGCTCGTGAGGCGTGGAAGAAGAGCAGCCCCCACCGCTGTAACAAAGCACTGAATAAAATGCCTGTACTTTGGTACGCAAGGGTGGAGGGGCTGCGTTTCCCTTAGCGCCGGAGCTGTCCAAAACCAATCATTATCTATTGTTCGGTTAGGTTAGGTTAGTATATTAATATTGTTTAAATAACTGTTTCAGGCATGCGTCACTGGTTGGGTTATCATTCTAAAACGGTTATTATTCTAAAACTTTAAAGTTCTAAAATAATCGATTACTTTAAAAAATCGATTTTTTATGCAGATTGTCACATCTCTAATAACCGATAGAAAAATAGAAAGTGTACGGTTTGTTTACGAATTGCAATACATTACACAAAATTTTTATTTAATACTCAGACGCAACTCTGGTAGCGAAAATCACTTGAAGGTGTTTTAATCAAGGTACAGAGGTACAAAATCAGTATCATCAAATTCGGGCGACGGTTTCTAAATCGTTACCATTCTAACCTTAAAACTTAAACCATGAATATCTCCATAACCATGGAGTTCCCCAGTGTGGGGATGGCATAGGTGGGTAGCCCTCAACGCGCTTTGGAATCCTAGCAATTGTGAAACTAGGCGCGAGAAACAAAAACGCAAACAAGAGTTTCGTTCGATTGCAAATGTATTTAGAATATCGGTTTTCGGCATTACAAAGAAAATACAACATTTGAGGACTCAAACAGAATGGACCGAATGGACTCTGAGGTGTCCATTCGGTAAGTTGTATTCCTATAAAAAGTATATTCAAAACAAATTACTTACTGTCACAGCACAATTTTCCTAAATCGTAATTAAGTTTAGGTAATAAGTAATAATTTGTATTTTAATACTTATGATTGATATTGCCCAATTTAGGAATGTGACATTTGAAAGACAACTTTATCTCCTATTACTTTTCAGGATATTTATACATTTAACAATAAATTAACTGATAATGCAATATCGCCGGATGAGACTAAAAATGACTACCACCTAAATTGGCAAGAACTGATTATATATAATGGATTCCGACTTAGATTACTCATCAACAGCAAAGAAAGCTGAATTTTCAGTATTTGGTGAATACATTGTAAATGAACTGTGATCATTTTAATGATTAAATAAGCCTAATACTTGCAAAAACGAGAATACAAGATGTACTATTTGACATTAAAATGAATATGCTAAGTTAATTTAGTCTGAAACCTATCAACGTCCACACACACCACAACAGCCACACAACCTCTGAGCCAGTGGAAAATGAAAAATTATTGTTTATATATAAACAATATTGAAGCATTACCAACATCTCAAGCACCTCCAACATCGGCAATTAATGAGATTATTATTAATGGGACCCGCCTTTATTCAACATTCAAAGTTGATGAACAATAGCAATGCCAGCCACTTCCCAATGTGGAAGTGGATAAAGATGAAGAATATGATATGAGACATTGAGTTATTGTCTTCTTATGGACATATAATATGAAGAAATTTGTGAAATTGTTCTAAATTTCTAAGGTATACAAATAACTTGTATTTTTTTAGAAGAAAAATGAAATTCATGACTTCATAAATTGTGTAAATTAATTCTAAATGTAAATAGATATTTGTAAATAATATCCATTATTATAGAGACAGATATTATAAACATACACCCATATTCATAAATATCAGTGCAATTACACTATCTTAACAAATCTATTTTTTTATCTTTTTGTCACATTGTGTTAATGTTGTGAAATTAAGAGAAAGATGAGCACTTTAGTTAAAACTATACAATTACACTGATTAAGTTGTTCATAATTGTAGTCATGTGAATATTATATAGAAAAATGGTAGTTCCAGTGAATTTCTAAGAAAAGTAAGTAATTATATCTCTTTTTCTAATACTGTGATCCGGCACTACAATTGATGGAGTTTTTACTCGGTTACAAAATTTTGTGGAATGTAAAAAATATATTTCATATTTCAGTTACCGTAAGCGCTCCAATACCGCAGCTATTAATAACAAAAATATATACTAATGATAATGATGATAGTAATAATTCTATTACAATAAATAAAATTCTGTAATAATCTTATAGTAATAATTCTTGTCTATGATTAGAAAAGCCTTTAGTTAAACTTTATCTAATTTAACTTTTTTTTAACCAATTTCTGTAAAATTGCATATAGTAGTTCATTTTTCGAAAAATAAGGTCATAAAGAAGTTGCATTTCTTACAGTGTGTACACTAGTACAGGCACATATTCTTTTTAGACAGGAGGCAAACGAGCTGCAGCCGAGTTTGATCATTGGATATCGAGGCAGAATACGAAATTCCACCCGTACCACCGTATCCTCTCGACGTTTCACAACTGAGGGTTGTTTAAACCAGCTACCCACTTATATTTATTCGGAACCAATTCGACTTAGGATCTTTCAAGAACAGGGGGCATTCACTTGCGACCACTCTGGCATTTATAGTGTCCATCACTTAACTTCAGGTGAGCATCCTGTCTCCTGTTTGCATAAAAAAACGTTTTCGGGTGTTTCGAACAAAAATAATCATCGCTTATTGTGTTTTTGTGGCGCTGGGGAGGTAAAGAACATTAAGATAATTTTTCATTATTTATTTTTAAATCCCTAACTAAATCAATTGTCTTCTAAAAAAATAATAAGATTTATAAGCTAAACTGTTTTAAACACACTGTACTGCAGCGAATGCGCCCATTTTGCATATGGAGAGCGTGTTGAAACGACCTCCAACGGAATTTAATAAAAATATCTTAGCATGCCTTCTAAACCAACGCGAGCACTTCATATAGAATGTGTTTGCATTATTGTAGTTATTATGAAAAGGGAATACATTTTTCAAATGGTCTATATAACTGTTGTTTAAAATGCCTTATTTACGCGTAAAAGTAGAAAACATGCTATTAATACTTTGTATTCAAAGGGACAAGAGGCTCAACTGATGTTAAGTGGACCGCCGCCTATGGGCATTATTAGAGTAATAGAAGATAGTAGGTAGTAGGTATCCTTTAAAATGGTAATAGTAGCCAAGGAAACTAAAATTCGATTCGATAAATGCCTTTTATTAAAAATAATTCGCAAAAACGTTCTTTATTTTTTTCGTATATCATGATAACGACGGCTGCATAAATATGAAAATTCTTAAACGAATTAGGACAAAAACAAACCAGTATAACAATATTTAAGATATTTCTTTATTGATAAATATATTTTGAGAAGTTCATACTGAGAACTATGCCATACTGAAGTAGATACTGTACACACTATAGTAGCAAGATACTCACTCACTATGCAGATATAGTCATAATATATTTCAAAGAAGTGCGCACATCGAAATAAATGTTGAAATACAAAATATAATTTGCTATAAACTCAGCGGATGACTTCTGACAAGTTCCTTACATTTTATTACGTTTCACCGAAGTGCTCGCCTGTTGAAATTTTATAATATTTCCTTCAAACGAAAAACTAGAAATTATTTTGTCATTTCATTTATTTTTTAACTGTAAAATTTTCTTTCAACATTATTACATTCGAAACTCTTGAATATATGTTTCTTTGTCAATAAAAAGCTTGAAAGCATAGACATTAAAAATTAAAACTTAGCTTTAATATTTTTTTTATTTTAATAAAATTATTAATTCCACATATACATATAGCACGTTACTTTTACAGTTTAAATATCGAAATTAAGCTATGTTATTAATATTATAAAGATATATGTATTTTTTTTACACTTTATAAGTTTTTAAAACTTTATCTTGTGCGGTTAACTCTTATCTTGAGATATTTTTTTATGTAACTATAGGCAAACGGGTAGGAGACTCATTTGATGTTCAATTATACTGCTGAACGTGGACACTCTCAATGTCAAAGGGATCGCAGGTGCGTAGCCGGCCTTTTAAACATTGGTGCGCTCTTTAACTGAGTGAAATAATTCTGACGTACTCATACGACGTAGGAATGGTATGTAAAAAGACGATGCAAGTCAAAGATCAAAGAACCGACATGTCGCATTACCTGACAACCTTTTATAATTTAAAGATAAATCATCAAAACATAATATATAATGTTATTTGTACGTATATACAATTTCAAACGTTTTGTCTAATACCGTTAAGCTATCATTTTCGAATATACCCGAAACAAAGGCGGCCATTGAGCGTACGTCAAATGTAAAAATGGACTGCCAAAGCTGTCTACAATCGAAGCAATGGCATCTCAGCATTGTTCCTTTGTAAGCTTGGGGCTAACCTTTGTCCGAGAATTGTTTTATACAGAATATAAGTCACGAATCTCATGTACCTCTAACTGAATAAGGTCCTGTACTGCCCTGAGTTGCTAATGTATTGCGAATTTCGCTTACAACTCTATCATGCGCATATCAATGCTCTTACTATTCTAATCTCGCTGAAGCAAAGCGTGAATATTTGTGTGGGAAAATAGATGTTTTATATGTAAATGTGAGAGTAATGTTGGTGTAGTCGTAGTTTCAAGACAAGGGAGTCGCTTGGAATATGTGTTAATTTACACTAGTCATATTTCTTGTTATTAAGCCACAGACTAGGTCAGATCAGCGAGTCTTAGACATAGAAACAGATTCATCGATGAAAAAATTTACAATAATATGAAAAAATCTAAGACGACCGTTGAAGATTTTTAGTGTCGCTGGTAGAAAGGTATTGGGAGTAGTGTTGGCTTAGAGGCTTCAGCGTGTGAGTCTCATCCCTTAGGCCGTAGGTTCGCGTTTAAAATGCTCAAACGGTGAAGGACAACATCGTGAGAAAAACAGCTTTTTTTTCTCTTGTTATGGCTTTTATTTATGCCAACTGGGCACAAGGTACTTCGCCAGTGTCGTGTAGATGGAGAAGACACGAAAAACAGCTTGCTTTAGACCCAAATATTAGCCGGCGTATGTCAGACACAGTCACAAATGATCATGAAACAGATACATAAATGTCCAGACCTAAAAAGGTTGTATCGCCACTAGTTTTCTGGCCATCTTGATGGTGATCAAGAATTAGACATATCATTTGATTAGGATTTTTTCCATAAGAAAATATTATCATGTTCACGACCAGCCAAAAGTTACAAAATGGTAACAATACCAGGGAACCATAAACCATGAAGATTTTAAGAAATAGTCTGAATTGACATTTAGTTCGCTTTTGTTATGCAAACATGAGTGCAAATGTCAGCGGCGTTGTGGTTGCATGAGACTCGCGTGCCAAAGTTGACCTCTCTATCACGGAGCGATGGAGATAACAATTCAGACCTCAGCGGGGTATAAACTCTTTTACCATACGAGTAACAATATTTTAACCTATATATTTTGACCTCAAAGCTTCTCATTTATTAACGTAAACTATGTCCCGTAGGTCAAAATCCAAGACGTTTTTGATATATGAAAGTCATGCTTAGGCTAGTCTTGACACGGAAACATTTATTATCTCGCTACAACCCTTTTCGGGACATGAGCAGACATTTTTTCTTCCGTTTAGGCAATTAGGTGATCAATCTATCCTTCACACACAACGGTTTTTTGGTCTAAGACATTTTCGCATGATATTTTCCTTCAGTGTTTCAGCAAGTGATATTTGCACACTGAAATAACATAAGTTGATAATTTTTATTGAGTGTAGCATTTTTTTTTGAACCGGTTGTAAGGTTTATTTTTGGTCATAGAGCAAGGAATTGAGTTGTCATAAATGGCAAGAGTTCGTCAATACGTGGTCGTGATTCTGTATAAGTTGAAGGTAAAAATAGCTTTCGTATCAATAGAGACATTATTCGATCGTATTTCTCAATAGATTTCATCGATATCCTCCCTGAGTAAACCTTTATTCTTTATTTCGTATTATTTGTACTTGTATAATAAGAAAAAAGATTCAGGATTTATTACTAACGTTCTTTAATTGAAATGATTTTATACAAAAAAGGCTAGAAATTTAAATGTAGTAGACAACATCTCTTAATCAGGGTCATAGAATTTTTATTTTCATTTTATTGTAAATCTTACGTTTTTATTAGGATATTAATAAAGCTTTTGTTGTACTAATTATTTTTTATTATATGTGATTACCAATGATTACTACAGATGATTCAAAAATAATAAACTATATTTCCGCTAAAATTATTAAAAAATATATATATCTTTGAACTCAATTATGATTTGTTAAACAAGCACAAAGTAATGAGCTTCAAATATATTTTACAACATATCAAACTAACATCTTCATTTGAAAATTAGACATACATTAATTGAACATAAAACATTTAGTTTTTAAAGTATTCTTCTAGGTGCGCCTCTTCGAAGCAATCTACTAAATAGATCAAAAACATTGAAAACTCGAACAAACGAAATCGATTGCTTTTGAAACGTTTATTTTATGCCACAACGTGAGAATCAGACGACAAATAGAAATAAAAATTTTCAAGTGATTTCATCTGCACAGCGCTCCGTATCGCAAACAGTTCGGTTCTGTTCATTTCAAAACATGAGCTATTCGTACAAATCACTATTCTGAAAAGTAAACTCGACTGGTACAAATTTTAGTTTCGTACATTTGTGCGGAGTGTGAATTGAATGGACTTTCATTTAAGTATTTCATAGACGTGAATAGTTTCAAAACTGTCAAGCGCATTTAATCTGGAGCACTTGATAAAACAATTCGGACGCTTTAAAGTGAATTTTAAATTATTTTCCGCGCTTTCATTTTTAATGTGGCGATTATAAAATAAGTGACATCGCTAGATTTAAGGATATCACCTTATGAAATATATTATAAACCCTTAAACACGAAAAACATTATTACATACTGCTAAAGGTACTTTGACGCACACACCAGTATTTATAAATTTAATACTTTACTAGAGTACGGTCAACAGTCTGTGACTACCTAAATAAAATAAAATAAATTTATATACATGTCACTTTCACATACATATGTTTTTTTTAATACGGATGTCGCCAGTTGCTCCAGTGACACTTTAAAATCCCTGCTGTATTTAATTGTTAATTTGTATCAAACGGCGCCTTTTATGTATGCCTTTGAGTGCGAGCCAAGATACGACTTTTTTAAAATAATAAATGTGGAAGTGTACCAAGAGTTGGAACGTATCTAAATAAAACAGGGTTCCTCAAAATCCTTATCGATTATTGGTTGCAAAAGGCGATTGGTGGACAGATCTTGAACCTTGCAGACGCTTCTAAAAGTAAATACTATTCACATTGTAAAAAATTCTCTTTCACAGTCGTCGAATGAATCTGTCTTACATTGATAATAAATAACTATTTACTGAGCGAAATAAAAGTAATGTTGGCAAATCAAAGGCTTATTCAACAATGAAACCTAACATTTATAGTTGTGGGTGGCCTAGTATTGTTGCCTAAGGTTTTGTTGAGGCTTCAATAGATTCGTCACCATATTTCTGATTTATTGTTCAATGCTATCTAAATATTTAATTTTCAATTCAATGCGCGGATTATTGGTTTTGGTCTAGACAGATCAGGTTTAGGACAGTCTTAAGAACTTTACTTTGTTTGTATGAAAGATATCAAAGATAATTTGTAATAATAATTATATTCTCTAGTTACTGTCCTGCTATGTGTATCCAACATTCTAACTTATATTTTGACGTTTTTTTCTCGTTCGATGTGTCGGCTACCCTTCCTTATAAAAATGTCTGTGTACTAGTGTGTAACGTAAGAAGTGAAACTTCTTCATGACCTTATTTTTCGAAAAAAATATCTTCTGTATGCAACTTTACAAAAATTGCTTAAATAAAGTAAAATTAGATAAAGTTTAACAAAAGCCTTTAATTATCATAGACATGAATACAAATGATGCATTTATTTCATTTTACCTTATTACTACTAAGATTATTACAGAATTTCATGAATAGTAATGGAATTATTACTATCATTGTGAAACGACAAGCTATCCCTACCCAGCTGTAAAAAGTACTCTTCGAATAAAGCATGGTAGGGACAAAAAAAAGATGACGCGTAACGAAAAAATGTGACGCGTAACCTAAAAATGTGATGGTATTTTTTTCCAACACCGATAAAGAAATTTCCTTGAATAAATAAATCATTGAATCATTTATGATATAACTATTCTTATAAAACTTATATTTAGAGAAAATGTTATCAAAACTAATTTCTTCGTTCCGTCCAAAACTTTGACTTGTCCCACGTCATATTCCACTTTGAAACTCGGTCAGTGCCCAATTCCGTTTGTGCAAACTCAGCAAAAAGTTAACACAGGTTCATTGTGAGAACAATTTGCATTCTAATACATTGGCTTTCACAGCTTGTAAACAACGTCCTTCTTGTATGCAGGCTCATTTATAATACGCAAATTCACAAGTCGACGGCCTGTGAGCTTTGATAAGGTTTGAGCTTGTGATAGTTGAATAATAATGTAGCTCGTATACGGTGTACCTATTATCCTGTGTTGATATAAATTATTGAAGAAAAGTGGCACTACAATCTTGGTCTAGGCCTCAGATTTCTGTATTTGTGATGATTTTGTTTTCATGATAGGCCTACACAATATTCATTTTTAGGGAAACCGGTTTCCTCACAGTTCTCTGTACGAGGAGTGATTATTGCTCACATTGCTCACACTCAACCGTGATTTATATAAATAAAACACTATTTTCTTTTTATTTAAATTGTTTAATAAAGTATATTCTTTTTGATAGAGCGACTGCGTGCGTACGGAATCAGGAAGCGTAGGACAAAATATATAACAAATGGCAGGAAGCGGCTTTATTTTATATTATGTAGACATTATTATATTTATTAACAACCCTCTTAAATGACCTGGCTATTAATAAAAATCTCCGGCGGGGAGTTATCAAGTTAGTGTTATTAAGTTAAAACAAAAGTTTGGTAGTATTTTGATATTTTTTTTAATATGCGTATCTGTTCAATTAATGTTAATTAACAGATTCTTCTGTTTAGTAACATAACATGCAAAAGTTCTTATCTCAACTATTATCATACTGATTCTGTATAAAATAAATATTGTTTAACTACGTTAAAACTTTCATATATGCAATTTTGTAAATGTAAACGTCACCAAAATGATTGCGTCATATCAAGCATCGTACAGCGGTCAAATATTGACAGTGCTCTTAATAAAGCGTAATGGATGTCATCTGACCAAAGGGTAAACACGAATTCGCTAACGAATGCTTTAAACTATGATTAATCGGTGGTTATAATGGTACAAGGGAAATATTTTTATACATCGTTAAGTCCATATTCTGTTCATGTTAATACTTGATCATTCTATTAATTTACGTATGCAGTTATGAGGCAAGTTACATCATATATAGATATATTTTCATAATAAATGCTATGTTTCGCATGCGGTGATTATTTTTTTTTATTTTAAAGAGCAAAAACTTATTCATATTAAATGCTTTTATTGCAAAAACTCTGTGCTATATTATTCACAGCGTAAATACAATTTGAAGAGAAATACGAATTTCAGATACCGGCAAAAATCTTGAGCATTAAACAAGGGAGTGGGGGAAAGTTTGCGCAGCGCGGGACACAAACGTCAACTGGACGACATTAATGTTCAAGATGTTTGCCGGTATCTGTACAAGTACTAATACAATTTTGGTACACAAGCGCCACTTATAAAATATTATGTTTACAAAGTGCCATCTTAAAAGAACAATTAAATTTAATACTACAGTTGCCAGTTTTATAGACTTCTCCAGTAAGAATAGTATAAATTTATAGGCAATTAAATTTTTACGAGTTATTAAGATAACTTAAGCTATCTGTTCCTTTGATAACAATACAATTAAATCTTCTACCTTGGTGGCCGTTTGAACAACACAATGGTCTGATTCTAATTAGAATATTAAGTACTTATTATTATGCATAAGCTTCTATGCAATCCAAATGAGAGCTTTTACCTTCGTAACCTTTAAGTCAAAACAATATTAAATATGATTTATTTAGTAACAATTGCGTATTTGGAGTTCTTCTTCAAAACAAAACCGAACATGTATTTTACCTCTTTAACTAAGATTACGTGAGAAAATTTAACGTATTATCAACAGAAATCAACCAGTTAATAGAATCTAATAATTATATCAAATCTTTCAAAACTATTAGTGAAAAGGAGTTGAATGTTGTATGCGTTACATTAATTAATAATTGCTAAAATTAATCTGGAGTTGGAAAAAAACAACAAAACCAAAAGCATTAAAATATCTTAAGAAAACACTTTTTAAACGGATTGAAGCTATGTATTATTATAGTTTATAATAATAATACATATAATTATTAACATAATATCTTCCTACATATGTATATACGTACATATGTAGGAATGTATATTATATATGTACAACTTTTGGAAAAAAAATATAATTCTATCATTGATTATTTATGTTAACATTATAATGCATATTAATTTGAAAACATAATGTTATTTAATGTGATACGTACCTGTGTGGTACCTAATAAAAATTTACTATAATTATATGACTCACTAGCAGCCCGTCCCGGCTTCGCACGGGGTAGACAATTAGTTATTTGTAGAAAAAAGTTGTTGTAGTGACATTACTACAATAGTTGGACATATGCTACCGCGGAGTTTTTTGTAGACATGATGTTCTTCAATACTGTTGTACATTATTTTGTTCTATCGCTAATAGTTTCGGCAGCGCATTCGACGAAAGACATTTTAAGACTAATTTTTCTACACCTTCGGTTACATTGTTCCAATTTTACTAAGGATCCCTAATTTTTTTCAAAATTAAATGTAGCCTATGTCAAATTGGAAGAATGTAGCATTCTATTGGTGAAAGAATTTTTTAAATCGGCCCAGTACTTTTTAGCCTATTCATTACAAACATACAAAAATAAGTACAAATCTTTCCTCTTTATAATATTAGTGTAGATAATGTATATAACTTCTATGTAAAATGCCTTTAAAGACAAATTTGCATGCCATTATATATATAATTATATATATATATATATATATATATATATATATATATATATATAAAACAAGGAGAAACTTTTCTACAAAAACAATTGTAATCGAACTAACCTCTACGTTTACAAGAGACAAACTGCTCTATGCAGCTAAGAAGTTTAACACTGGCCCAACCAACAAACTCTGTGCTAAACACCTCGGACTTAAGAAAGACCCCGATGTACCGATCTTCATCTCGGAATCACTAACGCAGAAGGCAAGTAGGCTTTACTTTCTAGCTCGAGACGTGAAGAGAGTGAAGAAATACAAGTACTGTTGGACGGCCATAGGACTTGTATATCTTCGAAAAGACGACACCTCTACCATTCTACAAATTACAAATGAGGCCCAAATTCAAAACCTAATGGACTTAGACTGACTAATCGGGATACTTATTCTGTGTCAACCATTATTTGTACCATTTTGTATCCCACTTTCTTGTGTACTAATTTCAGGTACTATAACTAATTCTAATGTTTTCTACTTAAGTTTATGTAACTCATATGTACTGTCTTGTCAACTCACCTCTCTCAACTCATGTGCTGACGTACACTCCTCTCATACTCTCTATGTAAATAGTCTTGAACATCTACACATAACTGCTAACTTTTTCACAATAATGCCTCAATACCTACCATTGCATAAACACATCAAAGTAAAATTACATGATTTCCAATTCCTAATACATACCCTATCCTGTTTCATCTTACCTTGCTTCCTGCTGGTTCCTCACTTATGGAAAAAGCCATATTCAAATACAACTCACAACCCCCTGGGCCTTACCAAACTCAGAAATGGATAGGTACTTTCAAGATTTAGACAAAACATCTAATTTCTCCTCAACTCTCTGTTTACCTGAAGAGCTCAAAAATTTCATTCCAACCCGAAAACAGGGATATTATATTCTAACCCAAAATATACGAAGTGTTTATAAGAACTCGGATGACTTAGATTTAAACTTAGAGCTGCTTGATTTATCTACAGACCCGGATATAATTATTCTAACAGAATGTAGTCTTCACCACGATAAACCCCTCCCTATCAAAAAAGGCTATCAGGCCCATCATACAACAAAAAAAACAAACTCAAAACGATGGTGTAGTTATTTATCTCAAAGATAACATTGAACACTCCGAGCAAGAACTAGACTTATACGGAGCTTCTGGCATGCTTATCAAAATACAAAACCTAACCATACTCGGAATCTACCGATCACATACAAACAGCAACAAAAAGAAATTTACTGAATCAGTGACTAAATACCTAGAAGATAACTCCCTGACTAAAAATATTATAATACTAGGCGATATTAATATAAACATTTTAGATGAATCTACTGACTTGGACGGTACTGACTATCTAACACACTTCTCGGGATTAGGGCTGATTCCAGGACACCGCTTACCAACCAGAGACAAAAACTGTCTAGATCATGCTATGCTTAACCTTGACCCTAAATGTTTTTCAGCAAAAGTAGCCGTTTTAAAAACTACAATAACTCACCACTCAGCTGTGTTCTTATACATATCCAAACACACGACTTCGACCGAAGTTAGTAAATATAATACCATAACCGACTATGAAAGTGATCCACCCTGACGCAAACCGACCTCTCTCATCTATTAACAATCGATAATCCCAATGATTTAACGCAAAAACTGACTGATATCATTACACAGATTCTTGAGGCAAACACTAAAAGAAAAATAAAAAATAAAAACTATCCCAAAAACCAAGCGTTGTTTAAAGCCCTGGATTACACCCGGTGTTCTGAAATGCATAAGACACAGGAATAAACTCCAATTCCAACTCAAAGCAGACTCTAGTAACGACATACTCCAGATAACATACAGACGTTATCGTAACTACTGCAACAATTTAATCAAAAATCTGAAGCGCAAGTATTATCGTGACCTATTATCTAAACCAAGCAATAATACTAAAACCCTCTGGAATGCAATTAAAGAAATAAGTAATCTACACGAATCAAAAAACAATAATTTAGAACTTATGCAAATAAAGCCTACCATAGAAGCATCACTTTCTCATATAAATAACTATTTTGCAAATATAGGTCAACTATTAGCAAAAGAACTACCATCCACCCCAAGAAACTTCGACTTCCAGTCTAACAATAAGACGCAATTAACATCAATAGGAATTATTGACACTGAACCCAATGAAATCTCTGCTATAATAAAAAACCTTAAATCAGAAAGTGCAACTGGAATAGATAATATTTCCAACCGCTTCTTAAAACTAGCATCACCATTACTTTCTCCTATTATCTCTCAATTATGCAATGTATGTTATAAAACCGGTGTCTTCCCTACCATTCTTAAGAGTTCAAATATCCATCCAATCTTCAAAAGTGGTGATAAAAAAGACATCAGTAACTACCGCCCAATCTCTATCTTAACAGCTATATCCAAAATCCTAGAAAAAACTATTAACTCAAGAATAATATCCTACCTTAATAAATACAATCTCCTCTCACCAACACAATTTGGTTTTCGGTCAAATTGTAGTACTGAAGATGCTATCCTAGCCGTTATAAATTACCTAGTTGAACGCCTTGACCGGAAACAAAAGTGTCTTACACTATTTATCGACCTCAAAAAGGCATTTGATACTGTTTGTGTTTCAACTCTGATTAAGCGCCTGGATAATATTGGCATTAGAGGAGTCTTTCTCAACCTCTTGACCAGCTATCTGACAGATAGGACTCAAAGAGTTAAGCTAGGTAACTTAATTAGTAACGTAAATGAAAACCCGATTTCTTTCGGCGTCCCTCAGGGTTCGGTTTTAGGGCCAACGCTGTTCTTGATATATGTCAATGAAATGTGCAATACCAAAATCAATAAAGGTATCATCACTTGTTATGCTGATGACATGGCACTAACTTTTTATGGGGATACATGGGAGGAAACTTATAAAAACGCTGAAGCGGATCTTCACAAACTTAACGCGCACTTAACCAGCAGTCAGCTAACTATTAATCCATCTAAAACTAACTTCATAACTTTTGCTATACGTGATAAGAGCCAACCCCCCTCCAATCTTAACATAAAATTACACAAACTAAATTGCAATTGTAGTGAAGACTGCGGCTGTGACACGCTGCTTAGGGTGAAACAGATTAAATACTTAGGTGTGATTATTGACCAAAATCTAAACTGGCACGCCCATGTTGATGCAGTAATAAAAAGGATGCGTAGGTTAAGCTGGATTTTTTGCAATCTACGTCATGTAGCGGAACCAAACATCATATATACCGTGTATAAAGCATTAGTTCAATCTGTTATCACCTACTGTATCACAGTGTGGGGTGGTTGTGCGAAAACCAAAGTTCTAGCACTTGAAAGAGCTCAGAGAGCAATTATAAAAATAATGTTACTAAAAAATAAAAGTTTTCCAACTGAAGAGTTGTACAAGTCTTGCAAACTACTGACCATACGCCAGCTCTATATTCTCCGTTGTGTCCTTAGGAGACACGCAACCTCTCCACATAAAACAGACACACCTCAAAAAAGGACCCAACATAATATAATAAGCTACACAATTTGCAAGACAATCTTTGCACGTAATCAATACAACAATCGCTCAGCTTATCTCTATAATAGTTTAAATAAAACCCTTAGCTTTCATAATCTTACATACCATAAATGTAAAACAACTTTAAACCATTGGCTCGGTACACTTAACTACAACAAAACAGAAGCATTGTTAAATCATCTAATATAATTTTTTCCTTAATCCATCTTTTCATGCAACACGCGCACACATTTGTTTCGTCTTTCACAAACACATTACATAGTCATCATAATATATTCATATATTTGTTTATTTTTATTTATTTATTTTTCTTTTTTTTTTAAACCAATTGTGTTGGTTGATTTAAAGAAGAGCGAAGCTTCCCTGTCACAGGTCTCTGACTTACTAGGGAGGCCTCTATCTGAATTGTATTGTACATGTATCTGAACAAATAAAGAATTTTGAATTTTGAATTATCTGTGCCAGACTATGCGAACGTTAGATGGTACCACCATAACATTTCAGTACCATATACTTTCATATAAATTATTATTATACGATTTAAATTGATATCCAAACGATTATTTAAAAACATACAACTATCGTTCGTCGCATCAGGGCATTGAAACCTCGATAAGGCATTATGGACGGAAAGATAAAACTTGTTTTTTGGATCACCAAGACACTTGTTTAAGTGTAAGGCGCTGTTCTTTTGCGATAAAACAAAATTAAAATCACCATATTTAAATTCGATTATCGGCGTTGTAATAGTCCTCATATGAGACAGTTTACAATAAAAATGCATTTAACATTATGCTTAATACCACTGAATAGTATTTGTATTCATCAATAAACTTTATGCCATCACTATCAACAGATAAAGTTTATGGATACGTAATTACTAAATATTATTTATAGATAATATGTTATTATTTATAAGTCGTATTATAATTATTCAAAATCCATATTATCCTCCAGCAACGGCTTATATTCAGTACAGGACGAAAAACACAATGAAATAAAATAAAATATTAATAAAAATAGCCTTCATTAGAGTACTACATTACACTAAACTACACTAAGTCTTTGTCACTATGTGTCACTCCGTCAGAGGAAGGCCTCCTTCAAATTTTTCCACTTGTCTTTATTTCACGCTCAATTCTGATCAATTCAATCTGATGATTCAATTTTCTAATTCTGCCCCACTATCCCTTTTATTCCGTCTCCCCAAGTCTCTGAGCGTTTTCTTTTTCTTCTTCCCACTGGGGCATTCAAATGCGGGAAATGTGACCGGCCCACTTCTATTTTAACTAACGTTGAAAAAATAATTGATATATAGTTTGCGTTTAAGATATTTAAGAATCATTATCATTGCCGCAAGCAATTAAATTTTAATATCGTGTACCCTCTTTATACCCCATCATAATTTGTACCTTACCTCACCTTACCTTACCACATAAAGAACGCGTTTTGGCCAAAACTCACCGATATACATTGAGCATTCTGATAGACGAGCTAGGTCTCGATATCCATAATTGTTCCCATCACACTTTGAAATCTATTTTCATTTAGTTTTTATAATTTATGAAGCGATGTAATTTTTTTCTCTTCGTTTTTGTTATTTATTTTTCTTCTGTATCAGAGTGCCGAGCGTTTTTCTAAATAACATAAAATATATTTACGATAAAAAACCATTATAATAACATAAATTATAAACAAAACAGTTTCATACAACATATATCACAGACCACTGATGTTATGTTTCATTACATTTAACACGAATGAATATTATATTTAAAATAAATTTAACAATTTACATGTTTTTAATTATTGTGTTGTAATAATTAAAAGTGGTAAGTTAACTTAATATAAATGCATATTTTAAATTATTCCAAGTAACGTCTGATACATGACTTACCACTTCATCATAATTAAATGCATTTCATTAATTAAAAGGCATTACAGTTTGTATGACGAAATTACGAAATTACTAAAATATTGATTTTATCCGTGTTTAATTGCGCCATAAATGTTCCAATTATTTCTTATTCCACAAATATATTTATAATACAGTCATTCAGATGAAGTATCAATACAAAACTCGATTTTGATATTATTATGTTAATATTAATGAAAAAGTCCGTTAAGCTCACACAATAATCAAGTAATAAATATTTATAAACGACTCCTGTGGCACCTCATCAAGCAAAGCTCTTCGCATCGATTTCCGTTCTTCTAAAAAACGTCAAAGCTGATTTTTTTACTGTCCATACTACCAACCACTGTTTATGCTATAATGAACCTTTTATAAACAACATAAAGTTTATTTTACAAATTAGCATTTCAGTAATTTCGCTCCCGACTAAGACGGGCGTGAATAATCATTGCAATGCGTATTTGTGAACGCTGGAAGGCTTTACGAATAAGATTTCACACTTAGCTAGTTAGTGATGTAAGTTGCAAGATATTTCTTTGAATAAGTGGCGATATTATAAAGCCATAAGCTTAGGCACATTGCGACTGACAATTTATCTCGCAAGATTATATGTTAGAATATTAGCGATTGTACAGAACTTTTAAAACTTCAATTATTTTTTTTATATTTATCTTTGAGCATTGGATGTAGGTTAATAAGATATTTAAGTGGCTCGTGTAGGGTACACTTGTATAGTGACGTTTGTTCATTGATAATATGAGACAGTCTTATTTGCGCATGCGACAGGTACCATTCGCCCATTGACATGTACTTCGACACAATTTTTACAAACGTATATGGCCGATTATCTCTTCGGATCTATATTTTTATTAATTATACCATTAATCCACTGCTTTATTATTAAGATACTAAAATAGTTAAATATACAAAAAACATTTTCTTCGCATAATTCGGTACCAAATTAGTGGACATTAAACAAATACAATAAAAGTACATATAAATCACAGACATAAAACAACAGTTACTTGTGACGTTGACAAGACGCATATTGGAACAGTAAAGAATTTTATTACGAGAAACATTCCCATTTTGATTGTGATGTCGTATCTAATTTGATGTATCCGAAATTCTAAATATATATAAACGATTTTTTTCCAATAAAAACTCTTCGAATGTACCGACTTTTGTGCCTAAAATACGGCAATAGGTCTACGTCATCCTTCTCTTATAATGATTTTAAAATGAAACGTACGAACACGTTATTTTACGATTTACATCGAACAACTTTAACACAACGGGTAATAACACACAAACTCAGAGTTAAGTGATACGCTTAAGCACTACGCTAACGCGACCTTATTGTTGTAAGAATCTGTCAAAAGCTATTTATTTAGTTTAGTTTTGCATAGCCGGACGATCAACTTAGTAAATGAGAATCTTTAAAATACCTATTTAGTATGGAAAACCAATCAATAAACCGATATTAACAAGTCAACAAGAAGTGTTTGAAGAGAAAATTACTTCTATAATGAGACTCGGTAGTTAGCGAGGAAGGGGACCTTACAACCTGTACTATATAGCCTTCATATTTAACTACTTAGAAAAAAATATTTTATACGGTATTTCAAGAACATCTTCTGTACGTAACTCATTTTGAAAATTATTTCACCCACAGAAAGCTTCCTTGTTTAATAGATTTTTGGATTGAAATAATTAATTTAGCGAGGATCAAGATAAGTATGGAGAAACAAATTATTTAATTTACATAATAAAAGATTATTTGACATAAAAAATAAAGGAGTTTGTCAGTTATATACAGGTATACTATTTATTAATTTATTCAAATAACATAATACATAAAAATTATAAGGGATGCAACGGGCGGTTGCTTTTTGTAAATAATAAGACGGTATCAAAGTTTATACACGCATGTCTTTGTAGTTATTTATTTATTCATTAAAAAAACAAATAAGATAATACATAAAATATATAAGGGAGGCAACGGGTTCAATCGCTAACAAGCGATCTCTTCCACGCAACCCTAGTAAGGGAAAAACTAAAAAATAAATATGATGAATAATTAATAGAACCTTAATCTAAAATAATACAAAAAAATCTCACGGATTCATGAATTGCGAATCAATACAAAAGAATAAGAAATGCATGATTTACGAAAGTCACGATTGAGCAGAATACTAAGAATCAAGAAAATAATATTAAGAAATCTTTATGCAGAAAAGTGAAATTACAGCTCTTTTTTAGTTTTTTAACAATAATTATTCTAAATAAATATTAATAAATATAAAAGAATATTTTATTGTTTCCATACAGCACACTTAAAAATATTAAATACAAAAATAAAGGTATTTATATGTTTTTATTTGAAGACGGTAATAGTCTGGTATAAAGCCTCCGATAAAATAAATTAAGTCCAACAGTAGATGTATCAAATAAAATAAAGACTGAATGACGGTGAGTTAGATGGCATCGCTATATCACCTAGACAAGTTTATGTGTGGCCATCTTATAGAATAAAATTTTAATTAGCCCTTGTTACTGATATGGCTTTATATGGTCGAAGTACTTAGAAATTGCTTTTAAGAATCTCTTCATTTTAAACTTGAAATTTACAATAAACAGTTTTTACTCAACTTGGTAAGTCTATGTAGTAACGAAAAGTTTGCACTCGCAGTTTCTTTTATTTGCCTTTTTTTGGACGAAATGACTGGACTTTTAGAAGTAAGGTAAAGGAGCGACGTCTGCGCAATAAAATTTGCCGACTCGTGCCGGAAACAATAGACAAAAAATTTTACTCCGATATCACTAAATAATGTTGACTTAAAAGTACAGTAGTAGCAATAAATCGTGCTATTGAAAAAACCTCACCTGTTTGGCGACACATCCGAAATTGATGACGACCCAGCTCTCGATATAAAAAATGGCCTTTGCAGAACGTGCCGCAAAAAGTTATGGGAATATCATTAACTTATAATGATCAAGTACAGAAACAATAAAGCGAACAAAGGCTAAACTATAAATCAGGTTGTGGAGTCGTTTAGAAAACGTTACGTACAGCCACTTGACATGGGGCTGTTAAATGAAATTTATCGTTCATCATGAACGAAGAAGCCTCTTTCTCGTAAATTTTTGTGTAATACGAGTAGATTGGAGCTAGATGAGACTCGATAACAGAGGAATGGAAATAATTGGATGGCTTTATGTTCATACAAATACACTATCTATGAATTTGTTTGGTCAATGTTAAGCCGTATTAAGTATGTGATATATTGTGAGACGTCATCGGTCATGAAAGCTAACTTTGTTCTTTGTAAACCGTTATTAAGTTTGCGTATTTCGCTTAAGTTTATAAGAATTTAAAGATAAATTTTTGTACACGAAATCTAACGACAGATTTGGTATTTTAAAGACAAAATATTTCAAATTATTGGTTGGTTTTGGCTTCATTTAGAAACCGAAAAAGCTAAAAATAATAAGATAGTTCTTAAGTAAAATTCAACTAACTAATATAACACAGCTGTAAACATACATATTTATAAAGCTTAAAATGTAGTTTTATATATATTTCCTATTACACACCTATACGGTCGTATACTGTAATGAATGACCCAATGAACCAGTAAGAACAAACCCGTTCGAGAAGATTTATGCATTTAATCACATTCAGTTTTATTTTAACGTTATTAGTTCTAAATGAAACTATATATCACACTTTAATTTATTTCAATGGTCAAATAAATAACTCGTTGTTACGTTACTTTTTAATGATTACAATGACCTATATATATCAAATATATTTGAACTATTAAATCTAATTCTTGAAACTCCTATTCATAAAACTAATTTCTGTCACTCCTCCTACACTGTACAGTATTTTACTATGGAATTCCTTACCAATTGATATCAAGCGAGCTCAGTCTCTAAATTTATATAAAAATCTTCTTTTTGATCATTTTTCTTCTGCCTCGTAATTAGCTACTATTTATATATATTAATTGTGAGTCAATTAACCTTTGGCAGAGCCTTAAATGTCTGTTTAAACATATTATTATTTATATTTTTTCTTTGGATTTTATTTCATTTAATTTAAGTTATTCATGTTAAATTGAGTTTTTTTTTTTGTAATTTAATTATGCACTTCTTGTGCTTTACCCTCTGTTGGTGTTCCTTTTTTTAATTCTCCCATATTAGGGTTGCCTGGAAGAAATCGCTTGTTAGCGATAAGGCCACCTGTTGCTTAATAACTTATGTAACCTACTTACTTTAGTTTTTTTATTTGTACAATTATGTATATTATGGTCACAAAGAATAAATAAATAATATTAGTAAGCCGCTCACCTACCACCGAAAGGCCGCCGGATCTTAATCACTAAAAGCCCAAAAGAAGAATTAATAAAACTAGAAACTTCTTTTTTAAATTAACTCAGTCGTTCATCAGATAAGTTCTTTCAATCATTCATTCAAACAAGCTTACAATATTAGAAGTGAGTGTTCTGCAGCTAAAACTGTGAAACATCCAAAATCATTTTCATAATACATTTAATCGTTTTAAACAAATTATTTTTACTGGTCTTGTTAAGGGAACTAAAAGTTTAGTCTTAAAGAGTCTCTTTCTTCAATCGGTAGCTCATGTCTGAGCGTCGTGGTCAGCAAGAAAACTACTGGAGATTTACGGTTTCTACTGATTCCTGCCCATTGGTGAACGGTCACGTGATATAAAACGGTATAAAGATTTGCGATACCAGTCATTTGACATCTCGATCATTCAGATCTAAAAATACCCATAAGCCAAACCAGGGATTAAATATATTCATACATTGTAGACTTTACTTTCGTCAAAACCTTGGTTTTACAATCTTCACACAGATATTTGGTTAAGCTATATGGCTTTTAATTTTTAATTATAAACCATTATTACTCTTGTTTTATCATTAATCATGACCAAACTAAAACATGTAATTAACCTATATGTAATTAAACAAGTCCAAATAAAGATAGGAAACAATGTTTCTTGTTTTGGGTTAAGAGAGTCCAGTTTGGTCCCTGCTGTTTCAATTTAATCATAGATTTAACTTTGAATGCTTGATGTTGTTGTCAAATATGGTATAGTATGCGTTTAAACAGTTTTGATACACAAGACAAGACACACAAGAACAAAGAAGCTTATTACTCAAGTTTTATAGAAAAAATAATGATTCGATATTATTTAATGTTTAATATGAGGAACGACATAATAATGGTAATAGTTGACATGAGGACTACAAATAAAAGAACTCAGCCAGGTTTAGTTTCATTGAAATATATTCACCAGTAACGCCTTAATGGCTGGCTATCACAAGTTAGGTGTATGTAGCCAACATGAAGCAATGTAAACGCTTCGCAACCATTTATAAAATAGAAGGAAATAGATAAAGATAAAATAATAATGTATATAATTTTCAACTATGAAAGTCAAGTATCAAAACGATTTAAGTCAAAACAATCTCGTTACAAACGTCACGATTGAATTCATTTGCCGACAAAATGTTAGATAACATCTGATCCAGATACTCCCCACCCAAATTGATTATTATTTTCGAACTTGCATGACTAGATTGAGATGTGTTTCATCACAAAAGAATTTCGTTTAGATTCTCATAAGAGTAATCGTTAGACCTGGCTTTTGTATAACGGATTAAATGATTGGAATTTGTACGAAAATAATGCAGTTCCCTTGGCTCTACCAATAAAAGGTTTAAGTTTTTTTAATTTCACTTTTTAATTTACTTCGTGGATTTTTAGGCCTACAACAGCTTCTTCGTGAAATTTTAATTAGTCTAGCAAAACACATATAGAAAGTAAAATACACATATTATTCACAGATATTCCAAGGATCAAAATCAGCAGAATTTTTCAAATTCCGTCTGTAAAAACCAACCTAGGAGTTAAGGCACCTCTCATTCGAATTATTTACCCCTATTTGCATACATTATATGCAAATAGGGGTAAAGAATTATATACGCATTGTTAAGCAAAAAATTACGAGTAAAATAAAAAAAAAATGACGATTTATATTCTCCATAATTGTTATGTATAGATAGATAGCTTATATATTATACCAAATTCATTATATATGCTGTTTTAAATAAATAATTGACTTTAATAAATAAATAATTGTAACTCAAAGTTGTATGCCCGATTAGTTTCAAAAATCGAAGTAGAATTTTTTTATTTGCTTAGCAATGTCGGCCTAGTGGCTTCAGCGTGCAAATCTTATCACTGAAGACGTGAGCTCCATGCGCATGGACGCGCAATGGACTTTCTATCCAAGTGCTCATTTGATATTCCCTCGAACAATGAAGAAAAACATCGTGAGGCCGGCTAGACTAAGGCTTAAAAGTCGACGACTTGTCTCAGGCACAGAAGTAGGTGATCAACTTCCTACACCTATTAGATTACCAAATGATTATGAAACAGGTATAGAAATCTAACAAACTCAATACTCTGAGTACTTTAGTATTGGGTGAATAAAGTTAATAATCGCTACAGTGATCATTCCAATAATTGACTGTAAAATTGATACTATTAGTTATGCTTATCAATTGTGAAGTCACGGCTCGATGACTAATGACATTTTATGACCCCTGTCTCCTTTGTCCCTATTTACATTAATTTTTAGGAGTTTAGTATCAATGACTACCAATATGATCATTAATTTTTATTTGTTTTTGGTTTTTTTGTATTATCACGCATTAGTCACGCTTCACTAGAGTAAGTGAGATTTTCGAAAGGTTTTTTGTCTACAATTTCTAAAGACTGAATTATTATATAATAACACTTACGGGACTGAGCATATATTGATGTTACACAGAGCTGCGTCTTGATCCCTTGGCGTTGCGTAAAGATGTTGGGTCTCTCTGCATCTTCTATAGATTTCAGAAGAGTTGCTCGGTCTAACATCTGCAACTGAGTTTCATTATAGGATGTCAAGGCAAAATACCATCCGAATCACCTCGACGTTCGTCGTTCCACAACTGAGCGTTTTCTAAGGCAGTTCTTGCCACGCACGACCATTATGTGGAACCAGCTGCCCACTATTTCTGAACCAATTGGACTTAGGGTCCTTCAAGAAAAGAGCTTACCAATTCTTGAAAGGCCAGCAACGCACTTGCAAGCCTCTGGCAATGTGAGTGTCCATGGGCGACGGTATTACTTAACATCGAGTGAGCCTCCTGCCCGTTTGACTCCTATTACATAAAAAAAAACAAGAGAAATCTGTTATTATAAAAAGAAAAAGTGTATTTCAAACTAGTGTAAGTAATTACATCGAAATTAATTCTTATTTCAATAATTTTAATGTGTGTTATTTTCGCCTGACATCTTTTGCTGCACTAGTAATTATGTTGTATTTTTTGGAGTTTACTCCTTAAGAAACGATTTGAGTTATAAGGCCCGGTACGGAAATTTTATGAGGAATAAAATCAAGTGTAACACGAAAAGTTGAGGCGTTACGTAGAAAGAGACAAACACATATATCTGTAGGATTGAACGTGTAAAAGAATTATTCCATCTCATTCTCTCTCTAAAATTGGATTTGTATAAATTGAACACAATTATTATTATTATTTATATTGTTTTGTAACATACTTTATGTAATACGCTTTATTGAAGTAATATAAATAATCCGAATAATTACAGATATATGTTTGTTTCTCTTATCATTTTAGCAGATGCGTTCATTTACCCTTTTTTTCTATTCGATATATATCATAATTATCGTTCGTAAGGAGTAAACTCCAATCGTGCGTCGTAGCTGACACACACACACATTTTTTTCCTTATTTTATTAATATCTTGCGATATTGTGGAATCTTCGTAGTAAAGCACGTGCAACCAATCCCAAGTTGTAAAACAAATAACTGTAAACAAATAAGGATTGTTTAGAAAGTTCAATACGTATGATGAGTTTTTTACGGGCTAGAACAATATTATGTTTAAGGGACAAAATAAAAATGTGTGTACACACGTAAAATGTGAAACTTCTTAATGACCTAATTTTTCAACAAATGATCTACTATACGCAACTTTACAGAAATTGGTTGAATAAAGTTAAATTAGATAAAGTTTAACAAAAGGCTTTTATTATCATAGACATGAATACAAATAATACAGTTATTTCATTTTATCTTATTCCTACTAAGATTATTACAGAATTTCATTAATGTTAATAGAATTATTACTATCATTGTTATCGTTAATATATATTTTGGCTTCGAATCAACGGTGGTAGGGACAAAAAAAGATGGCGCGTAACGGAAAAATGTGACGGTAATTTTTGTTCCAACGCTGATAGAAAAGTTTCATTTCAAAAACGTTTTTATACCTTAAAAATAATATTGCATCTATCTTCAATTTATGGAGCCAAGCAATCACATACCAGCTTGGCCAAAAAATACCTTTAAGAGTACTCTTTAGTAATTTTCGGGTGTTATTTTATGATTTGGTATAAAAACAGTACCGTAGTAACAGCGGAAAACCGCTGAACAATATTTGGGATTGTTTCTTTCTCCTAATACATTATTTGCGCGGACTGAACGTTATAGGTGTACGAGCCAAGGCTCATGCTTACTCATGCTTTCTTAGTTTTATAAGCGTGATGATCCCTATGTACGTGCCAAGGTTCGTACATTTTGATCACTTATAATCGTGACGATTTCCTAAATCGTCGGAGTTGCACCCCGAGAGCATAGCCAGACGTAGGCACTCTCTTTGATGGTTAGAATTGCATTCATATTCTATTGTAATACGCGAGTGGTTAATATAGAGTAAAAGAAGAAACTTCTATTATTTAAAGCATCCCGATGACTCAGGAACCGTACAATAGGTACTTATAGCTCTTGTATGCGTTGAATGTTCGACACTGCTTCTGAGGGCAGAGTCAAACAGTTCTCATTGATAAGCTTAAGAATATCGAGCTTGTTCATAGATTGGTAATCTTCCACAGTGTCTAAATAATTTAAAGTCATTATTGATTTATTGGATTTTAACTTTAGGGTCTACAATAGCTCTTAATTTTGTGTAAATATATATATGTCACAGATTCAAAGCGATTAAGATAGACCATATACGCACTGTGATCGCATGTACTTCTTTCAAGATGACTTTGACACATCCACACATTGACAATTAACAACCTGTAAGATGTCTATGATATTGCGCGATGTTGCCATTCTAACAAAAGAAATAACATCCTATCTTACGTTATCTGTGACTTGTATCACTATTTTTATGATACCTTAATTCGCACAGTAGGGCCCAATTCAATGCATTTTTGTATATCGAAACAAGTCAAGGGATTCAATAATTCTACTTCTCGATATTGAAGCTTAGCTATACTGAAAAAAAAGAACAATTATGTGCTAAGAGAAAAATATTTAACGAAATTCTTCCATTAAACGGTATTTGGGGCTATATTTCATTGCAACGGTCGGTTGTCCCGGATTAACGAAGCATATCATTACGGCTAATGATTCCGCGATCTTATCTACACGTCAACGTCACTCCGAAATCTATTACTGTACTGAATAAACAGGTATAATTAAAATTAATAGTTAATTATAGCGGAAGCTACGACATTGTCACAAGCTATGGAATTACTAAGAGTCATGCAGATATGTTTATTATATTATAAAATATTTTTTCGCGTTTGAAATATTGAGGTTATCAACAGAGAATGGCTGGTAATTTTATTTCCTAGAAACATCTCAAAGTATGATAACAAAGAAAAATCCAGTTAGAAAGCCTTTAAAGATATTTATGATTTAATTTTCGTCGTTAAATCGTTTTATATTGAAACAACAAAACTTTACAGTTTTACGTACTAACGAGAAACATCATGATACTTTAGCTATAAATAATCTCATGAGCATAGTATAAATTTCTTCGGTAGAAGCAGTGTATCAGAAACGACTTACTTTTGAGCATCGCATCTTCTTGTTGACTTTTTTAACAACTTACCAATATTAATCGCTTACTGTATGTAGAAAATTTAGTTTTATTCCTAACAGTGTACCTTACCATACACCAAAAGCTTTAGACCATTTCGGTAATTTGTGAGTCATCAACAAAATATTATTTGGAGAGTTATGGTATAATGGTTGCAGTTGGTGATTAAAAAGAGTGGCGGAGAGTTTATTGCCAGTTCTTCTCTCCCGTTCCACGCCCTTGATTTGAGAACTGGCAGGAAATTTAAAATTAGAAGCAATTCATATACATTTCTGTTTTTGACGTTCATAAGTGTACATTGTGTTACCTATATGAATAAATGATTTTGAATTGTGAATTCGAATTTTAAAAAAAATACTTCGACTTCTTGAAACAAAACATTTTTATTTTGATTATTTTTAATGTAAATTTACTTAATTCCTTCCTCTACTCTATATAGCTTTAAGCTATAAATTACACTCAGATATCTTCTATAATAAACCTTTTTGTGCGTAAGTGTTCTAGGTTGGCTACGTCTTATCTAGACATCTACAAGCGTAACATGACTACCTACAATGCGCTGCTATTGTGTTATTTCTATAGGCTTCAAGAGGTACATTCTAGACTTAGCGTACTTTTTACATTGTTAAAGACTGACATGCAATATTATAAATAATATAAATTATTTATTTAATATTGCATAATATTTATTTTAAATATATATGAAATTAAATATTAAATATTATATGAAATATTGTAGTTTTTTTTTGTTTACCTCTTTTACAGATATACCGGACAAATTTTTATTTTAACAGCTATGAACACAAAGATTTAAAACATGCCTACGCCTAGCCCGTAACTACGATAAAGTATTCGAAAGGTCGACTTAACAAAATGATTCGCGTAAATACTGTTACCAACAATATTATGAAAATTAAGTATTATTAAACCAATTCGCCTTATGGCTCTTCCAGAAAATAACCCACCTAATGTCAAAAGGTCGGCAATACATTCTCGAATGGCAATGTGTGTGTCGAATTAACATCTAGTTCCATTACGTCAGGTGAGCCACTTGAATGTTTGCTCTTTGATATAAAACCTTTATATCGCTGTATTACAAAAAAAGTATCAGTATTAATGTCACCGTCATTTCATGGCCGTCATAATCCACAGAGATCAGTTAAAATTTTGACTCACTGCGGAAACTAAAACGAATTTAGAGGTAAGACTCTTGCATTGAATATTTCTTACGACCAAAACAAAAACAGTTTTTATCAAAGGACGTTTTAAGCGATTTACGATCTCTGTCGGTTATAAACATTTATGCACCTGTTCTGACCATTTAGCAGGACCTTTTTGACTTTGATTGACAGTTAAAAGAGCCTCTTAGTAAAAATACGTAACTTACCTCGATTTTGATTGAAAATACCTGTAAAAATAATTCGAATTCAATACTTTCAAGACGTGTATGTAATTCAAATCTTTGTATATCAAACATCAAGTATTTGTCATTGTAAATTTACCATTTTTCTAAGGTACGATTTAAGATATGCTTACGCCTAGGCCATAACTGCGATAAAGTATTAAGTATAGTATAGGAATATAGTATGATAACCGTGCTCAACCATATTGAAACTTCTGAAGACTTGAGCAACATAAAACATGTTTCTGAAATTTTGTAATTTTGTATTTTTAAATAACTTTAATTGTTTTGTTTAATATTTGTATTATCTCTTCGTGTATGTGATGTTTGCCTGTAAGTACTTCTCACATTAAACATTTTATAATGTGGATTTTTTACGAATGTATCTATGTGCCGAGCTTTTATAAATAAAAAAGCCAGTAAAAAAATTCAGATCAGGTCAATGTAAAAAGTAACCGTATATAAATCTTACTTTGTATTTTTATTTATATTGAGAGTTTAGGTCGGGTTTTATTTTAAATTCTATATAATGAACTATAATAAATTCTTTGCGAAATAAAAATATCTAAGACTAGAAAATTTGGCGATTAAAAAGAACGGCGGAGTTTCTTGCCAGTTCTTCTTACTCGCTCTACGCCCTTGACTTGCGAACTGTTAGTAAATGTTAATTTAAAAATCATTTAACTTGTTGGCCTGACATGACGTTCATAAGTGTACATGTGTACCTATATAAATAAAGATATTTTGAGTTTGAGTTTGAAGAGCGAAGATAAAGTGTTTTACACAGTGAGTTTTCTAAGTAATCCTTAACTAGAAATCTATTGATAAGTAAAAATCGGCCATAATGAGCTTTTTGAATTCTATCACATTTTTGTACCCAAATGTGTGTATGTGTATTTTTTTGTCAATAATCAAACAAATGAAATCCCAGTTTACTGTACAACAAACTGATTTAAATCCAAAATTTCATACCCAGACACAACTCGTAAAAATAAATAGCCCATTTTAAAAAACACATAAAACTTTCAAATACGAAAAATATCAGGACTTTAATACATCCGCAACTTTTTCCTATTCAAACTATTCAATATGCCAAGTATTATCAATACATTTGCCTCCATAGACTGCGCTTAATGCCAAAAAAGTTTGGCAATTTTATCCATAAAATTCTAGATATTGCTCTCAGCCAGCGATTCCGTACATGCGGTATTAGTTCGATACTATACCAAAGAGGGCAGAAAAGCTGTCTGTTCATTGAGGAGGTTTTATGAATACAGCCTTATTCACCAAAATTATATCATTATATAACTTTAACGTCAAAAACTCAGTTCTCATTTAAAAGCTTAAACACAATTTGACAGATAATTTTATTTCGTTAATAAAGGGGAAAGTGATTAACGATTTGCTTGAATAAAATTACTACAACTCGGCAAATAAATTTAAAATATCGAGATAATCATATGCGTTTATGAAATAAATGACCATACATTTTATGTACTCACATATAATTTTAAAGTTGAGATATAATAGGGAATACATTTAATTCATATTCAATTCAATAATAGAAGGTATCCTTAAATACATATATATATATATATATATATTATGTATTGTTTAAATACTTTATTATTTCGAATGGATCCGGTGCCAAATTTATATCGAGTGTTTTTCCCCTAAGTCCAAGGCAAAGTCGGGGGCCTCTACACATATGAAATAATGCACTAACATTGGCGCAAGTGAGCTGAATTGGTGTATTAATAGTGCCAACTAGAAACGTAAATTATTTATTTTGTAACGGCAGGAGTCATACTTCAAACTTAGGTCAGACGACGTCTTATAACTTTGATACATGCTATTTATACATTGTGCTTAGTTTTCTTAGTTTACTGAAACTAGAGATTGCAATTATATTGTTACTTCACGTCTATCTGCTTTTTATTATACGAGCCTTGTATAATAAAAAGTCCTTAAACTATTTCTTCATATAGGTAACTTATGAACGTTAGTAAAAAAAGAATGGTTCTAAATTTACATTTGGTGCCAGTTCTTAAATCAAGGACGTCGAACGGATGAGAAGAACTGACAACAAACTCTCCGTCAGTCTTGTTTTTTTTCTTCAAATTTTCGTACGTCCCATTTAATCAGTAAATTTTTGTAATTAATAAAAAAATACAAACTAACTTTTCACCTCTATAAAGGTCGGTGAAATAGGAGCACGCTATTACAATACAACAATAACAACACTTTGAGTGTTACTAGTATCAAGGTGAATTAGACAGAAAATAATTAAAACATGTCTGTATATCTAAGTCCAAACAGTCACCACAAGTATGACGCATGGACAGACATCGGCGCCCTCGTCATATTGTAGGGTGAGAGACAAGCCAACGGACTGACGGACCAGCCAGTGCCTTCATTGATTTCCTACTCTGTAAATACAGGTTGCAAATATTAATTCGTGTTTGGTTGAAGATCGAACATAGGATCCAGGCTTACTAGGGCTAACGTTACTCATTATAGGGACTCATTTTTATGAATGCTGTAATATCATACTTAAAATTATTATAGTCTTATCAGTCATTGTTTTACAAATATTTACCGAACTTAAATATTACTTTCTTTACTTATATTTTGTTAATTGAGTAATGTTTGCTTGTTGGCCATAACGACGCTCGTTACCTCCTTAATAATTTATGTTACATGACCGTATATGTACCACTAAAGTTATAATAAATAAATAAAAGTACGCTATAACGTAGTAATATCAAGCCGCAATACAAGCAAAAGAAAGGGCAAACGTCAACAAAAGAAAAGTCAAATTTCAAAAAGCTCAAATAATAGATGTTTGATATATAATTAAATATCACATAATCAAATCGACTGCGCCAAGATACCGAACTATCGCTGTCTCAATCACAAATAATATCGAATGTCAACGAATGGGCTGTTTATTACGAATACATCGTTGAAGGCACCCGAAAATAAAACTAGTAAAATAACGACTAAAAAATCGAGATTAGATCGATATTTATGTGAGGAAATGATGGTTAAAGGTTAACGATTCCTATCAATTAAGGTTATGGGTAGACAGGTATGGGACCCCCACCGGGCGAGGATTCGCACCTGTCCTTTTGGTTTAATTTTAAGATAGCGGTAACAATAAAACGATTACAGGTGCAGGATAAAAATGTGATGAAAACGGGGTGGCCACGCTTTTAAGTTTTGTTTTAAACGTAAAGATACTGATAAGAAATACTTAAAAATACTTCAGCTTAGCGTCTTTAGAGACTAGAAGACTTCCCAGTATAAACCCTATTTGTTTGGTGCTTATTTATTACTTTCGTAATTTATGCTTCACCAAAAACATGACACAAAGCTAAATAAGTACACAATAGATCTCAACTTAATACGTCTGAAATCGTATAATAAACCACGTTGAACTTTTAATATCTTTTCAAAAGAATCATTATTTATTTATTATTTGGTGTTGATCTGAGAAGAACAGCCTAGAAAGTACTCGTATATAGGGCTCTATTTTAAACAACTTCAAAGAGTCGCAAAATTAATTCGTGTAATTTTTTTGTCGCAAATAATAAGCATAACCACTAAATTTCAACGCATGGTTACACTACATAAAAATCAATAAATTATGTCAAATTTTCGATATGATAATATTAATAGAAAGTGCTAATACCCAACAGCGACAAGGTGGAACAAATGGGCTTCGGAGATAACAAGGTTTTTGTAATTTATAATGCGTACGATTGGAATTGATGCACAATACTGTAATTTAGTTTTTTACAAAAAATAATAGATTCATATCGAAATTACAAACCTCTATTAATGTCGTTTGATTATTATAATATTCTAGAGATATATACTCTGATTAAAGCAACGCACAAAAACGCAATTTTTATTTGGAATTATGGACTAACTCACTGATTCCAGTCTTGCTGGTGTGACTCCCGTATAATTAGAGCATACGGAAGTCATACTTAGCGCTAAGACGAAAATCTTACCCCGAGACTGTCAACCGACCCGCTATTTTAGGCTCATCTGATGTTAAGTGATACAATGGACAAATAATAGCCAAGGAAACTCAAGCCATAGGACTCGCTAGTGCGTTGCCGGCTTTTTAAGAAAAGTGAAGCCTGTGGTTTATAGGGATATATAGATGGATGATGGATTCTTTTGGTTGTTATGCTCAAATCTGATCTTCTAAATTGAAATTAATTACTAAAATCTTCTGGAGACAATAGAACTAGATTAAAAACCGCAAGTCCAAGCCGTAGACGGCGTGAAGAGACTGAGTAGGTGCTAATGAGTTTCACGAGCTGACGGAAGATTGCCAAAAACTGTGCAGGATTACTTTTAATTTTTAAGCATATAAAGAAATAATTATATTTCTTAAATAGTTTTTACATATGTTTATTTAGTTTTGTTTGTTAGTCTGTGGTAAAGACGCTAGTTTTGTTTGTAATGCTATGTATGTGTCAGTCATTTTTAATCTGAATACGAAGTGTTTGTTATGAGTACATTTTGGATTGATTATGAAAGAAATAGAATAAAAGTGATTTTCAACTGAAATAACAAACACTCATTTGAGTTTAACTTCCTTATATAAGATATAAGATTTATGTTAAATTGTTTTCTTTATTCTGTACTTTGATTAGTGGTGATATCAGCAAATCCATGTTGAATTGCGTACAAAAACTACAGCATTAACGGCGCAAATAACAGTAGGAGATTAACAGATCTGAAGAACAGCCAAGATACAGGTTTTTTTAATACAATTTTTTAAAATGCTATTAACACAAATACATATTTAAAAGTAAATAATGACAAGATCTTGTCATCGGATTTACTTGGTAAAGATTTTGTTACTTTTATTGAAAAGGCTTTATAGACGTGTAATACAATCCTTAATGGAAAATAGATTACACATTGTAAAGTGGTTTCGCTGAGATCTTAATTTAAGAAAACACTTCACATAATGAAGATAGCATTTCATTGAGTTAATTGTGTCTTCGGATAATAAGATTACCTCACGCAAGATAACCTATTTCTATAGTTAATTAGATTTCTTGTCGCACTAACAATTTAATATATATTTGAGTTTTCTCGACAACTACTGTTTTTTTTTTATAGAACTGGCAACCGGGCATGGACTCATTTCTTGAAGGACCCTAAGTTGAATTGGTTCGGAAATACTTCATTTATTTATGGAATACAATAGTGTAGATAGTGTAAGATGTCATGTTCTTCACGTCATCACTTACTATGCAAAAAAACTCAGTTTTGTAACGCGCAGCACGGACATACAACGATCAATATTTAAGCCTTGACTTGTTTAAAAGTGGTTAAAAGGTGTATTAAGAATATCCATAGCGCAAAATCGCCTGCATCATGAGCATACCCTAAACACACCTTCACATACTTGCCCTCACTTTTACACCATCTCACAACACAGCTAAAATAGGTATCTCTTAGTCAAATGTATTAAATAATTTTGTATTGCTTGTTCCCTTTGTAAAATTTTGAACCTTTTTGTAGGTAATTATTATGTATTCCAACTCTGTCCATATTCTGAAAGACTTAAGTTTACTTATATTATTTATAATGAAATAAATAAATATAAGTAAACTTCTCTCTAAGAAGTCTTTCAGTGTGACTTAATTTTAAAGTTATGTAATTTTGGATTAAGATTTAATTATAACAAGATATACAAATGACTTTCAGGTAGATACTAATTCACTAGCTTGTTAAAAGAGTTTTTTATGGGATACCAGGGTCGCTTGCACTAGTACCAAACAGGTACAGGTCAACTCTCCTCATCCACATATGAAGAGTATTTAATTAGGTTATTGAAAGGTGGTGGTGGAATCTTTTCATCCATGATCTATTAATATTCTTTTGTAGATGCAAGTTCACATATTTGCAGTACTATCGCTATCAAAAATTCGGGGAAGGTTTAGAAGAGGAACTAAGGATATCATGTATTTTTAATGCCGAATGAAAAATAATGGCCATAGAAAATACATTTGTGTGGTAGCTTCCTCCTATATATAAAAAGCACTTTACGACCTGTTTATAAAAATTACACAAAAATGTAAAAAAAAACGGTCAGGCCGTTTTGGGGGAGTTTTTAAAATTTTTAGTGTAATTTTAATGAGACAAATCCAGAACCTCCATTGTTATCATGTGAGCCTAGTGCCAGCTTCATAGAAAAAGTCAGCTTTATAAATAAAAGTGAAATTTTGTTTTTTAGTGATGATATAGGAAAAAAATATTGGCATTAAATTATATCAGTGCTCCGGTAAAATTGTAACTAATTATTGTATGCCTGGAAACATTTTAAACAAAGTTTTGTGTGGAAATTACACAAATAAATTTTCCTTCAAATTTCTTCTGTACAAACATTACCTGTCCACATCGTATCAATAGCTTTCTTACTAACTTCTAACTGACGTGAGACATCTTAAATTATCGTGATTTATGTGTGTTTTTAAATTTTTATTTTTAATGTATCATCTTTTTAGTTTAGTTTGTTTTTTTTTGTTTCCTGTCTAGTTTTGTCTTAATAACTGTGTATAACTTGTATTTTTGCACTTCTTCCCCATCTTATGTAATTTAATACTTTTTTTAAATAAGATATTATAACAATAGAGGCGACCTCTAGTAATAACTTATTACAACCCAGCTCAACACAAACTTGTAATATTACTAACAACAACTGTTTAATCTTGATGCATCAAAATATGCAAGGTATGTTGGGAAAAGAATTAGAATTGGAGTTATTTTTAAAATCAAGTATAATTGATGTCCTATGCATTACCGAACATTGGCTTAGAGAATGCCAAATCATCTTTAACTTTGATCAGCACCAAGTTGCAAGTTCGTTTTGCAGATTGTCAGCGATTCATTCTCTTCGATTATCGTTAGTAAAAATTTGAAGTATAAAGAGCGTAATAACATCGTGTGTCTGTCTGTAGAACACTCTTTGGGAGTAGCCTGTGTAGAGATAGAGAACTGCATTGTTTTAAGTGTTTAAAGACCACCTAGTGCATATTACGATTTTTTTGACGAAAAGTCGGAGGAAATTTTGTTGGAATTTTTGTTTTTTAGTAGGGAATCTCTGAGAGATAAATTAAAGGAAACTAATATACTTACATTTCCCTCGCAATATATTTATGAAAAAATTAGGTTTGTATACAAAAATATTGATAAGTTTACTAGTTACGCACAATGTTTATACTCGGAACAAACGCAGGCTGCAATTTCCCCGTACAAGACTATCTAAAGTTTGTAATTATTTTTAAGGAAAATAGATACTCTTCTTTAATTAAATACCAGAGGCTCTTTTATCTCTGCCTTATTAAATTAAAGAAATGTATTAAAGAAAAGCTGTGTACTACAAAGTTAACGATTATCTAGTTAATAAAGGCCTGGAACTAGTGCTAGACAGGTACTTCTAATTAAATTGCGATATTTGTTTTAAAATAAGTGTTGTTTTATTTGCTTTAAAATAGCAGACTACCGAGAGTTTTTTTACGCCGGCTTTTTCTCTCGGCCTGCATCCTCTGACTCCTTTGCCGACGAATACGGATGTCTACTTATTCAAATTTAATGACGTGGAATAAATGATACATATATCTTATGTTTCATAATAAACTTGCTTTGGAGCTTTATGGTATTTCAATAGCTTTCTACTATACAAACACTAAAGATTAGCATAATTTCTCAACATTTTTATGAGAAAATATTTCATCAATGTGTAATAAAGGATTTATTTAATTTTGATATGAAATAATAAACCCCGCTTGTATGGTAAGACTTCGAAAAGTATGCGGTTTATTAGAAAACCCATAGTTGAGAATCTTTAATAACGGTTAATCTTCAGACATGAGAGATTTTTGTGTTTACTTTTGTATTTTTTTCGGAACATTCTTAGAATTTTTAAGGGTTGAAATTTTAATAAATATCGTAAGATTCGGGAAAATAATGATATTAAGATGAGTAGACGACATCGTGTATCCACCACCAAATGAGTCACGAGCCACAAGAGAAAAAGTAAACTAAGGAGGTTATAATGATATTGCATAGCGTGATAATATAAAAATCATAGGAACATTTAATACCTGGAAGAGTGCGTCTTGCTAATTCTTCTAGTATTACATGCATTTATATTAAAATAACTACTTAAGTACCTAATAAATATAACTAGTACACGTATTGTAATCCTGTGCATATATCTATAAATATTAAATTTGTACAAACGCTACTTTTATTTCCATTTCGTGACGTTATAGACCTCGTAAACCGTGCAAACTATAATTTAAACAGTTGTAAAAGTCTTGTTTGTATAAGAATTTATTTTATGCGTTATTTTTTGGCATTACCCCAGATGAACCCAAGGGCATACTACTGGAAGAAAACATTCCTATTGCTGCACAGGGATGCATTTAATTTTGAGAATAAAAGTTTGTGCCAAACGACTTGATTTCTTAAACGTAACCCTTTAAATGACTTTAATGATTTCCTTCAGTTCTAAAAGTAGATTTAATAATTTCAGCCTCCCAAATAGGATTTTTTTTCGTCCTAGAAAGAATTTAAAGCTACCTATGTGTAATAAGAATCCCTATTAATTGCACCAAAACTTGTAATACAGGGTCACTTTTAGAGTATTTTTTTTCAATGTGGGGTCCGAAGTAAACAAAAAGTTATGATTTGAGAAAATTTTATATCGTATTACTTAATATTATCGTATACCTTCAATACACCCAATAAACAACGGTAAATAGTATGTCTAATGCAGGGACTTATCAGTTCTAGTAGATTTTATGAAAAAGATACAGGATGTAGATTTTTTCGAATTTTTAAGTAAAAAAAGTGAATTTTCTTATATAAACGCAAAATAAATTATAACTCTGCAGGGGTTGAGCTGAAGTACCTCCCGTAAAACATTTTTTTGCAGCTGATGATGTAGCCCCTAGTTGCGTTTGATCCACGACTTTATGCCATATAACATATAATGTACAGGATATTTAACTTAAAACTAATATCCAATACCCACGTAGGTAAGAACATTAAATAGTTATGTTAAAATTTAAGCAATTATAAATGGCTGAAATATGCGAAGCGGTATAATAAAATGTACAAAACGTTAGTGTTGAAATCTTATTCCTGTTATTAAAAGTTTGAAACTTCACTCCAACTGGGTATTTTCAGGTCCGCATATTTTACTCGGAAAGTTTAAATGCTAAAATATGGATTAAATTATAATTTCTAAGAATGTTTCCTTTCTTACGGAAATATATTGTTATGTCTGCATTACAAATGTTAAATTTTAATTAAATTAAATAATTCTAGATATAAATTCGATTAATTTTACACTTTAATTAATATAAAACAAAATTCAACGGCATGTTTATCAGTTTAATATTTGTGTGCAAATATTATCGGCGATGTAATTAAAAAATTCCTAACACACAGTTTGGCCAGGTCCCAGCCGGTACCCGATAAATTTGGAACGGTTTGACAAAAGCGCACAGTAGTTGCAATAACACTAGAATTAGTGCTAGTTCCAAACTGAATTTGGCTTACAGCGGCATATCCTAAAATCCATTTGGGTATAACCTACATCAGTAAAACACTGCACAGTTAGATTAAATTTTTGTCCGAATTGCGGCATCAATCCATCTTTTTTACTTTTAAATCTAGATAAAGTTTTTGTAAAATCTACCAAGCCTCATTGACGAGCCTGAATACCGACGTTGATCCATGCAATTTCAATAATTCTGAATATCTGTAGTGCTTATGTTGCAGCCTTGATGTTTCAAGGTGGGATTGGGAGTGGTATTGGTAGCCTTCTGGCCCATAATCGGAGCATACCTTATTTATAGAAATAGTTCACCATAACGGGCTAATAAAAAATTAATCACTCGGGGTAATTAATTTTTTGTTTTCGTCACAGCGTTAACACTTTGTCAAACAAAGTACTTTCGTTAAATGAGATGGAATTACAATGATGTGGTTTTTTCAATAAAGGGTAAATTAATTCATTTGTCTAAGTACTCGTTACCTGAACTGCAGATCAATAAGAATCATTTTACAAGAATCACCTTTATCCCTCATTAAAGTTTTAAGGAATATGATGTATGTTAAAGTTTATATAAAAGTAATGAGAAGTATTGAGAGCACAGTTGTTAAAAAAAAATTACTTTAAATTTTCCACATAGTAGTTTAGACGTCCCGGGCCGGACGTGTCAATGTCTCGACAGTGGACACTCGCCGGGAAATAGCCACGATTTCACGCTTATTTTGGACAACCCCTGAATTATGTACGAATCGGGTATAAATAATTTTGTTCCAGTTTAGATATTTTGGTTTATCGCTTGAACACGTGAATCCATTTAGGCGTCTATTAATTAAAACGAATATGTTTTAGTATTTGATAATTCATAAAAATTTGAGTCTATACAACATACAATGAAGTCTCTCACTAAACGGAATAGAAATCTTACATAACCAACTACATAATTAGCTTAGAATAAGCAGTAGAAGTGTAATTTTACCTTTAATATTAAAAAAAAACAGAAATTTTGAGACATTAAAAATCCTTGAACTATTTTCCTAAAAAGGCAAATGAATGAAATAGTGACCAGTAAATAAGTGAATTGTTTGTATCACTTTGTATAACTGTGTTAGGATTTGCTCCTTTGAAATTCAGCGAACCGATTCGCCGGATGTGAATATTTCACCGGATATTGAGTGCATTCGGTTGTGTGAATTTTACCCAAGAAAATAAGAGAAAATCGACCGAAAGGCAAATAAAATTTTTCAAGTTGAAAGGGCAAAGGATAGCCGGTATTTTAATTAAAAATTTCGGGTTTTCCTTTATTGATTGTAAAGCCTTTGTCCCCTTATCGTATTGTCTGATTGTATCACAACTATTGAAAACTACGAGTTAAAAACTATTAACACTTTGTAACATGACTGCGATATTTTATAGTTTTAGAAAAATGTATCAGCACTGTAACAAAACATCGCTGTTTACATTGCGATTTAAGAAACGAATTCGTAAATATTTGTTTATAGATGTTTAAAGAAATTTAATATTTAAATTTATTCCAAAATAAAATGTGTTGTCAAATGCTACATGTTATTACGTAAATAATTCACTATTTAAATTAAACGCCTGTTACGTGAATGTTTTTTTTGTATAAAATATAAAAAAAATATATTTATATATATAGATTATTTTTTTTCATCCTTTCAATAGGTGAAGGGAAATTAATTAAATGTTTGACTAAATGAAATTCACCTAATCTTGATTAATAATAGACAACTTTAGATTATAGATGTGCGGATGACAATGAAGACTGTGATGAAAAAGATGTATGTCACAGAACACATCTATTCGCATACAACGTAGAGCACATTTCGTGACATTATCATTGTAATATCTTCTATGTCGAGACATTGACATATTCGCTTAGAAATTTTTACATATATTATCTAAGATAATCCTTTAGTTTCACTAATATCCTACATAGAACCTTCGAAGGAGTACAAATTCAATTTAGTGACGATCACAATGATGACGTCACGTGCGCCTGACTCCGGGTCATTAATCTTGGAGACGAGCCTGTCCTACAGATCTGTCGACCCGCACTATTAGCAATATATGCAAAACCTGATGTTGTCGGGCGTTAATACATTTACAAGGTATAAATTATACCCTTTAAGGCCTTCAAGGTAACCTTACACCATAAGCAAGATTATTACTTTGAAATCTCATGAGTTATAAGTGCTGGTATTGAGAAGTATTATTTAATACCTATAACATTTAAAGGCTACAATATCACAACCCAGTAATAGGATAACTCTTGTCAAACCTAGTTCGTTACTTTTTATTATTTTACTTTTTATTTTAAAAATAATAATGGTGGCGGCCTGTCAAAAAGTTGTAACAATTAGCAAATCGAACACAGACCCCGGCCACGTGTAACATATAAAAATGTAAATAAATTAAAAAAGCTACCAATTAATAAAAATATAAAGTCCAATTAATCAAGAATTTTGTTGAGAAATAAGTTGTTCTTTTAAAAGTTACCTTCTAGCAATTATATAATTCGAGTGAGTATTATAAAATATACATTTATTAAACTTCAGATTTTCTTTTCGATATCTCGAATGATTTTGTTACGTACAGTTGATTGATGACAACTAATTGACAATTAAAATATTATCCAACTCTTAGATAATTAATTAATATTTGGATTTTAAAGAGACTTCTGCTCAAAGTTTCGACAAGAATTTAATCCATTAAAGTCTTTAGACTTGGTCTTGAAAAGGAACGTTTTACCTTATTATTTGTGTAGAGTAATGATGTAAGCTTAGCCGAAACAGTAGTTTCGGTTCAAGTAACGCTTAAAAGCCTTTAATGAGCTTTGGCAGAGGGCGCGTTAAGGGGTCTTTAAATATAGAAATTGTGATAAATTACCAGATATGACGCCATTTTGTCTGTATTTAGGAGTTTGTGATAGATTCTTCGAACAACAAATTTTTCGCAACATAGTATTCGAACACAGGAATTATCTTTTATTATTTTTAATGTTAAATTCCTATAGATTGAAAATCAAACTGAATCATGATTAGGTAATTATACTCTACGTGTATTTATAGATCAGAAAATGTGCACTTTTTATACAAGAAGAAGCCTGGTGATTCCTTTGAAGAAACGAATAACCGGCCTGAAGGAGGTTGAACTCTATGTCCTTGCAACCTAATCCAAAATCCAAATATCCAGTAATACAGAGCTCGGTAAAAATACCGGGTAGTACGAATGTATATTTACCGATGAAACGATGTGTTTTATTCTGATACTAGTGACCCGTGACAATCGATGGGAAGGCACTAGTTTTTTATTTTTCTACAACCTCACCCCTAGAACTAAATTGTAGTCGTAGTCGAGAACGAACGGATTACAGGCAAAAGATAATCGTTCTTCATTCTCATTGAATTTAACAAGTGTTTATTAAAAAATACCTATATTATATACGAACTGTACAAAAAGGGGCTTAGTTCGGAAATGAACGAGTCAATTACACGTGGCTATCAGGGAATTGATTTACAGACGCTGACGAGAGCTTTTTCTATAGCGAAAGGAAGATAATTGGATGATTAATTACACAGCCCCTTTAACTGACTCCGAAAGAGAGTTTTATATTTTCATATAATATCTTAATGATTTAGTACATTGAAGATGTTTCTAGATCTTATTAATATAGATTTCAAGATGTTTTTTTTTATTATATAGCTTTTTCACTGATTTGGAAAAACAAAGTTAAATTGAATATTGCTAACACTTTAAGGCCAACCCCGCATTTGCAATCACGGCTTTTAGGTGTCCATGGGCGGTTAGTTATCAATTCGTACTGACCTGAAAACACAATGATAATTAACAATGAATAACTACTGTTATTATTAGCCGAGTATATTTGTTGAATTAGTTTTTCGAGTTAACTTGTCCAATAATAGACACAAAAAACATATTTTTATTAATTACTCAATCTATAAAGCTCTTATGAGTTTGCTCAGGATTCCTCTATCTATAGACATGAATATTATAGAAAATGTTCTTTATAGAAACGTGCTTACAACGATATAAATACGAGGAGTAAGTAGAATATGTTGACAGAATATTGGAAAGTTGTATGGGGAAATGACTGGAAAAATTTTGATCAGTTTACCTCAACTAATGAGGCTGACGTCCGAAATTACTCCCCTAAGTTCGGGACAATACATCTATGGAGATGTATTTCACAATTAATAGTTGTTTATTCGATACTTCAAGAACTCGGTATTAAGCAGCGTCTGTTTTCAACAGTACAATCTCGCATCCTTACATTATTCGGACACGTATCTCAGCATGGTGTTCAGTCTATAGAACGCCTTGTCGTCCAGGGGAAGATGGAAGGCACTAGACTGCGCGGAAGGTCACCTACGCGTTGGACTGACCAGATCAAGTCACCGTAGGAGGTACACTCAATGAGTGCAGCAGGATGACCTCTAATAGGCAACGATAGCGAAACGTCGTGAAGCTCATCACATCTGCCCCTTTTAATACCACTACTACATAGCGATCACGACCGCTCTGTCAATAGTCTACCGGAAAAGAAGAAGAAGTTGTTTATTAATTTATTTTATCATAAGAGTAGCATTCGTTTTTTTTTATTTCACATCAAAAAGTTTAAAGTCACAGAAATTAATAATGTATGTATTCGAGACCAAAAAATTGTTTTGCCGACATTGAGTGTATCCATGGGCGGTGGGCGGTGTCACCTAAAATCAGATAAGTGTCTCTATAGAAAAAAAAATTGAAAAAGCTCTCAAAACTAAAATAATTGGTGAGTAAATGGGTCAACTATGAATTCTGTAAAAATGTATTCATATATATTTGAAAAAAAAACAGCTCCATACCTCCTAACATTTTAATCGTACAACTTGACACAACAGACGTTGTGATAAACGATTGACGCAATGACTTGAAAAAGTGACGCCCAAACGGACGCCCCACTCCCTAACGATGTCTATTATGACGCGTAGATTTTATACACTTCGATTTCATAAAAATAAAACATTTCGCCGCTAAAGGCGGACAACCTCTTGTGTAGATATGTTTCATAACCTGTTTTATCTGAACAAATATAATTTTAAATGTTTTATCTTCTTCTTCTTCGATTAATGAATTAGGTTAGATTAAATTTAACAATTTCCGTATAAATATAGTTATAGCATAGATTTTGATAAAACATGACTAAGCTGGAGTATAATTCCTGACAATTATTACCGCTTGCGGAAATATAACCTTTTTGCTGTGCGTTCGGCTCGCACTGTCCAGCATCAACAAGTGATTTAAAAATGTACTTGGAAAAGATAAGAGGATTTTATGGTATTTTATGTTATTTTTAGTTAGAATTTGGCCATGTATGGGTGGGCTATAAATAAATACCTAATTTGAGTCAACTCTTAGTTAAACAAAATTGTTGAATAAAGATTTACGACATTTATCTCACGTGCTTTGAAGCCTAAATAGATTATAGTATCCTACTCAATATCCAATTTCAAAAATATCTCTATACAAATCAAACTGATCACCTTCTTTTCTAGTCAGTTAAAGATAGTTTGAACGAACACAAGCAACATGGATTTCGCCATTCCGTTCGATAGATGGATTAGGATTTGATTTTTTTAAATTGTAGATATTTTTTTCAATTAAAAATATCACCAATTGTTTTAAGTGGGGACTTGAGATCCGCCCCTGGCCACATGAACCAAACTTTTTAAAATTTGTTTTAATTGTAATAAACATTGTAGGTTATAAAAATTTAAAATACTGTATATTATTAATTGATTATTATATTTAGGTTTTATATTAGGGTATAATAATAATATATTAAACAAATAAAGCTATTATCTGTGGTTATATCATATAATTTGTACATTTCACTGATAACTTATACTACTATAAGGGACTTTTAACATTGCTAAACACGGTATAAAGTCCACTATACTTTTCAAATTTATTTCCTTCCAAGTTCCTTCCTCTACATCAATTCTGTAATAGGATACAAATTGCAATAAAATATTTTTTAGACTCTATCAATTTGTTTACGCGAATAGATTGAATCAATTGGCCGTCAAGACAAGAAATCAATCATATAACGACCTTCATTCATCAAATTTTCTTTGTTTTATTATTTATTGATGTCTTTTTGTTTTTTATTAACAAGTATTTGAATAAAATATGTTCAGTGCCGTATTAAAATGATTGATTTGAGTATGTATTAGATGCGATTCCTGTGCGAATTTTTAGAATGCATTGAGTTAACTATGCTAAGTAGCTTCAGCGTGCGTGTCAGGCGTAGAAGGCTGGTCGTGAAACAAATACAGTAGTCTAAAGCCCAGACTTAAAAAGGTTGTAGCGACACAGTTTTATTTTTTATTTTTTAAGTACTGTCAGTATTGGAATGGAATATTTCCGCTGTTTAACCCAATCCATCGTTGAATATCTGCAAACACACTTTCTTAATATACATTCTATAAAGCTTCCTCAAACAGTATAATGTAAGATAATGCCCCTGAGAACCGATTTTAGAAATACAATTTCTCAAGGAGAATATCGGGGGATTGTAAACGACGAGCATCGTTAGTGCGAAGACGTCTCATTGGATTAATTAGTTTAAGAAACACGACATAGTATAAGCTAACTTTAGAGGTACCCTTATTGTTAGACCTTAGAATAAACGCAGCGTAGAGCACGCTAAGTGATCGTGAACGCACTTGCGAGCCTACTGGCAATGTGAATCCACGGGTCTCAACATCAGATGAGAGAGGAGTTGGTCGAATTAACCTGCTAAGTTTCAACGGCTATCGTTTTATCGTTCCACAACTGAGCGTTTTTTAAGGTTTCTTGTTACTTACTTATGTACACTCACTTTCATATAAGGACAGGAAATGGAGGGAATAGTTTGCCGTTTTCCAGATTCAAAATAAGAAAGAAAGAAAAACTTTACTATACACAATATACATGATATTTAGGTCAAGTAGATTGCAATGGCCCCCACACTAGGATTCCCTGTATTGTGGGCAGCTAGTAGTCTCTTCCTTTTAACATATTAACTGTATTTACCTTTATGATATCTACATAATACAATGCATATTTAAACTATTTTTGCACAATAAGAATATTGTCTGTATCAGCATAGGATACGATGACAAGATATTCTTTGAGATTTTTAGTAAGTGTTGGTGATAATTTTGTTTTTAAGGAAGTAGTATTGTCTTTTGTTAAAATAGCTTTTACACATTAAGAAAAACACTTTTTGAACGGATTAAAGCTATGTATTATTTTTAAAACTTATAGTTACGTACGTTACTTTTCGAAACTTACGAAAAATAAGCGAAACGTCGGAAAAAAAATTTAGAATTATGTAAATAACTATAAGTTTTTAAAATAATACATAGCTTTAATCCGTTCAAAAAGTGTTTTTCTTTTAAGAAATTAGTTAAATTTGAGTAACAATTCTTTTAAATATTTTTTAAAGAAATTATTTATTAAATTAGTCCAATTAAGACTACGGAATTACCTTCGCATCAATCTAGGATAAAAAAATCTACCTTAATAAATCTTGAATTTGCACTGGGTATTTTTGACTTAACTAAGTTGACACGAGCAAGGTGCTCGCTCCATATCTTCAAAGCCATGAAGACTTCTTGTTTTCGCGAATATTTAGAGTTTGCTCCGGTTAATCCTTTAACTATGTTAGAGGAAAGTATTCAACACGGCTCAGCGCGTCTTCTGAATAGTTAAGTGAGGATTAATAAAATTATACTGCAGCTTGTTACGATACGGTTATTGTGTTGTTTTGCTCGCGATATGAATAATTTCTTAGTACGTGAATGTTGTGCTCTCCTATTCTTACAATTTTATTAAAATTAAATTTTCTGAGGAATATGGGATGTTGGTAAACTAAAAGGGCTTGTATTTGTTTTTTGGTTCATTTAACGTGTATTTATTCGGATTATGATACGGCTTCCGTCCTTTAAACGTGAAAACCCGAGAATCGAACCTGGGCTTTACACAATATACATATGTATATATTGATATACTTTATGTACAAGTCTTTAATTTAATATAAATATAATAAAAAATGTATACGGGACGCCAATAAAGGGCAGCCCATGGACACTTATTTTTAGTGGGTGTGTTGGCGACCTATCATTGCGGACTACACACTAAATTTGCGTAGATGGAGACTCTGACTCTTTTAGGAAGAAACCCCATGGGGAGTCGATTGCACAGTTCGCTAGTTAGCAAAAAATGCCTTGTGGATCGTACTTTAGAAGACTTCCGGCCATCATGGTGATGTTGATGAAATTTTGTATTGATACCCAAAACATCCAGCTTTTTAGAAGCATTGTTTCTTCCAGATCAGCATACTGAGTCACGACAAAATGATCTTTTTGGTAGAAAACAAACAACCCTTACATGTTTGATAACATTAAATAACTGAATTATATTAAAACCTAAAAATGTTTAGAAAATGAAAAGCTGCTTAATGTAGAAAGGTGCCAATACTTTTATTGTTTTTCGAAGTAATCTCCGTTCCTCTCTACACATCGTCGCATTCGATGGAACCACTGAGAAGAGCAGTGGGCCCATTCTTTCGTAGAGGTCTCTTTTATGGCATTTCGTATGCTCTCACCGCATCTTCAGGGCTCGTAAAGCGAATAAATCGAATTTTATCTTTAGTTCCTGGGTATAAATAAAAGTCACAGGGTGCCAGGTCAGGACTGTATGGCGGATGACTCATTATCTCGACACCTGCCATAGTCAAATATTCACCAGTCCATACGAAGGTGTTTTTGGTCGTCGGTTAAAGTATGGGGAATTCATCTGGTACAAAGCTTCCTGACGCCTAAATGTTCGTGTAATATTTTTTGAACTTGACTCATACTAATGCCTAGGCTTGCCCGTATCTGCTGAAAGATCACTCTCTTATCTTCCTCTATCATGCGTCGCACAGCACTGATGTTATCTTCAGTAGGCTGTTAAAGGACGTCCCTCCCTCAAGCGGATCACCATTGAGATTGCTACGTCCAGGCTTAAACTCGTTAAACCAATTGTAAATAGTAGCACGAGGTGGGGCTTCATTACGAAATGCTAATCACAGCCTGAATTCTGAAAGTCAGAATAAATCATTGACTGAAAATTTTCTCGCATGGGTTAATTTTCACGTGTAACAAGAGTTTTAGATTTGCCGCCAATTCACAAAAACAAATGACAAATGAATGCAATATACCACATTAGGTTACCGAAGAGTTAAGAGTCTAAAATTGAAATTCATAAAAAGTTTTCATTAGCAATGTTACTAACTGGCTCATTCTAAACATTTTCAGTGTTACCCACGTACAAGATTTTGAATAAAGTGTAAGTTCGTTCATATTTTTTATCCAAGGAATAATGTCTTTGAAACTTAATACTAACAAAATTAAAAACATATTCGTAAAGGGACCGCAGTTATTAAATAGTAATTAATACCGTTTTTGTGTCATTCGCGTACGAAATGTGTGAATTTTGCACGCACTGAGGATCCTTTGTCGGCTTAATTTCGGCGTCACAGATTAAGAACTGACACAGAACTGTCAGTTTTAATTAATTTATCAATGTAGTTTTCGATATCCATATTATTTCCTAAATAGAACGGGTAAAAGGATCATTCAAGCTTAGTGATGCTGCCGCCCATGGACACTTTAAGTGCAGGCTGTTGAAAGGTATGTTCGCTCTCTTCTGGGATGGACAAGATGCAAGCAAAGGGCTTTTTTATACTATGTAATGTATTTGTTCTACACAATAGGTTGACGCAAAACGCATACATATTAATAACATCCATGAACCATACCCTTTTATTAATCTAATTAAAATTGTAGATTTAGTATCTTATGAAGATCAACACGGCTTACTTTAGCAATATTACATGATTAAGAAAACACTTTTTAAACGGATTGAAGCTATGTATTATTATTAACAGTCACGGTGACCACGCAAGCTGAAAAGCATGCGAAACGACGGAAAAAAATTAAACTTTTAAATTATGTAAATAATTATAAGTTTTTAATAATAATACATAGCTTCAATACGTTTAAAAAGTGTTTTATTAATGTGTAAAAGCTAATAATATTACATGAAGCATATCTGGCAATTTTTTAATCTATGGTCAACAAAAAAGGCAGACACATGCTCATCACAGCGACAAGCATACATGTTGCAATACAAAAAAATACGCCTTTTTGTGAAATGCCGACACCATTTTGTTATGGTTGCTACCGTATTACAATATTATATTGCTAAGTATACATTGCACGTTGTTATATTGGTAGGTTGGCTTAAATCTATAACTAACCAACGTTACGAGTTGTAATGTAACATGATACACAGCGAGCATTCGTGCAGTCACTACGTAGTGTTACCCTTGCTCACTAATGTATTGGCGGCCTTTAAAGAATTAGAAGGCTTTTCTGTTAAAGTACTCTAAATCAAATTGGTTCAAAAAGGCGTTCGATGTTATCTGTTAGTATGAATACTATTCGCAATAAGGCTCTATATAGAATTACGATATAGGTTTTGACATCTTTTGTCGCTCGTGCGATGTATTAACATCCCATTACAGATAATTTCTGTTAAACAATAGGACACAAGTTTTTGTCACAACGTCTGTCACCATATGGCTTCGTGAGACAAATAAAAAGACAGATGGATATCGTATAACATTAATGGTTACTGTAATTGTTTTACGCAGTAAAAGGCCGACCTTTTCAATCTATAATAATAAACATCGTAAATCTATATCTATAGAGATTGTATATTAATACTAAATAATGTTATTATTAATATAATATTTGTTACTAAATTATAACAATGTTAAATTTCACTTAAAGATGGTGTGGTCAAAAAGCGAAAACTTTTAGAGTTGAAAAATTTTAAATCGAAAAACTTGATCAAGAATATAGCCGCAGGGTACGCTGCCTCAATTTAAAATCCTCGAGCCTGCTAATCGAGATATTGTGTTCCTATTTAACTGAAAATATAAGGATTTTTTAAAATAAAATTTAAATTAGAGTCTTATCAGTATCAGTCCGATTAAATACCAAATTGTATTACTCCTGAACTGAACACTAAACTTCTATATTTCAGTATCTGAGTAATATTTTCCTCGAAATGTTTTATTTTTCTCTAGTTGTTACTTCGGGGTGATACCCTTTTATTCTACTTGAATATTTTAACGAATAAACCATACAAAAATGAGCTTTAAGCTTTACATTCAAACTTCATTGATGCATCGAGAATCGCCCTGCTCAGCATGACATTAAAATTATATTATTCAATAATTTTTACCTTGGATACGGATAATTTATGACTTACCAATAAGGCATTTATACCGTGTAATAGATTTCAAAGGGAAAGTGCTACCTTACAATTAGCTTCCAAATTTAAACGATCCCTACATTCCATGATGGTAAGTGATAGTCTTAGACCGACCTTCCGTGTAGTACCGAATCGAAATTAAACGTTTACAAGATCGTAAATTATTCACAAAGTTTATTGCTGGTGAATATTTATTACTACCGTAATTAGGTTTCTGTCTTTAGCTTTGCGTAACAATATATTAAACATTTCTCTGGCGTGTTGTGATGTGAGCAAATACTGTGTACAGTGTATGAAGTATGGTGAAGTTTAGTTCGTGCTTTATACAGATAACATGCTGGATACTTTAAATATACGCTCACATAGTCACACATACATTTCACTGATTATAGAATAACTTGCTAATTTGCATGTAAGAAAGCTTTTGTGATATTCAATTACAATCTGAGATGCCGTAAACCATCGTTAGTTCTGCTACTTTAGCAAAACCAATTTTTTAGGATTCAGTTATTCTTATAAAGTTGCTATACCAAGTATAAAATAATAAATCAGTGGCGCTGCAACTTTTTTAGGTCTTGGTCAAGACAGGTACAAGAAAGGTAGGTGAGCATACGCCATCGACTTTTTTGGTCTAAGGCAAGCTGGTTTCCACACGATGTTTTCCTTCGCTCTTCGAGCTTCGAGCGAGTTAAATGCGCACATAGAAAGATTGTCCATTGGTGCACAGCCGAGGATCAGCCGTGAGGTCGTACCTCAGCGATGAGAGCTGCTATAAGTCACTAAGCCAACATTGCTTTATTTTTTTTATATTACATGTTATCGGGTATCATAAAACAGATTTATGAAATCAATCTTTGAACTTATAATATAATTACAGTATAATGGCTTTATAGCATTCGTAGCTTAAAAAGCTGCATTGTCGCCTATACTCTGAAATGTAAGGGGAAACACTTAGCAATGTTTGTCGAGATCACTCGCTTACTTGTAATGGATGCCGGTATTTGTCCAGTAGCTGAGGTTAATGAAGACTCCTCAAACAATGACAGCTGCTCGTACGTCATAACTGTACTTAGACCAGAAGAATATTCTTAATATATTTCGAATATTACGTTTATTACTAAATAATTTTAGAAACGAAATTTAATATCTAGTTGAATTTAAAATAAGTTTTTAGTTTATCAAGATTACCATATGAAATATTCAATATATACGAGTATAAATGAATCTTTGACTAAAACCAACAGTTTTCAACGTCTTGCTTAGATTTTATTAGGTAGAAAACATGCTAACATAGAAGTCGTTTTCTACTAATAAATATATAAAAAGCTCAAACCAGTAAAGGTTCAAACATACCTTTCAAACATTTGAACCATAATTCATAAGCAGTGTATTTTGTTTGTGTATCTTTGTAACTTGAAAACTATGGGACTGATGCAAACAAAATATTGTTTTTATGGGACTGGAGGCAAACGAACAGACATAACATAGGTGGTGGGTGGCAGATAGTGCCTTAAAATGCGCTGTGTTGTAGAATCCCAAGCGTTAAGATAGAGAGTATGAAATTTCGTATTCTGGTTCGACGTCCGATGATACAGTTGCAACTACAATAGTAACAGAGGCCGTAATTTAAATATTATAAAAAAAAATTGAGCAGCAGGCAGGAAAATATTATTAAAGGAAAGATAATGTTATGCACACGTGTCATTGAATTATTTTTATATTTAAAATGTTAACTTGATCAATTTATTTTCTTCCTTTATATTCCTGTCCCCCCTTGAAAGTTAGCGGATCTCGGCGAAGATTCGACGACCGAGACGTTGGCTATGGTCTCATCTCCTACTACGCCAGTAGTGGCCTAAATCTTCTACGAGCAGTTGTAGGAACTTGTTTTCTTATGAAAATTGAATGATTTTTCAAATGACTAAGGCATCGAGCCGTTAAAATAGCAGCAATGTCTAGTCAGTCCAAAAATTGTCTATTTCATCAAACACTAATTATCAAAGAACAAATTAACCTCTAGTAGGCTCCCTAGAGGTACTAAAGAGGAAAGTTCGAAGAAACTTAAGTAATCTCTTGTACGTATAATTGCGTTCTGTGTTTAAGTAACCGCGGACTGTGAACTTGATACAAGTTGCTAAGTAAACGTAATAACGTTGAGGCGTGTGACGAGTCTAATTAAAGTGTTATTAATATCATTTAATTTATTTATTTCAAAGAGTCTTAGTCGTGAGTTGTACCAAAAGGTGTCACAGTGTGCACGGGTAACACTTGCTCCAACGGTGAAGACAATCAGAAAACCGAACTTTTCATTCCCAAAAATTGAGGACATATACCAAACACGTAAGGCTGATCACTAAGTAGACTACAAAAAACCATTGTTGGTTGTAGCATTCGATTATTATTATTACTAATTTCAAAATCGTAGCGCAATGTTGGTTTAGTGTCTTCCGCATGCGACTCTTATCGCTGAGATCGTAAGATCTAACCCCGGCTCGTATCGATCGTAAGATCTAACCAATAGACTTCTATATGCGCATTTAACATCAAATTTTTAAAACAAAAAGTCGATGGCGTGTGACAGGGACAGGAGGCTGATCACCAAGTTTTCTATATCTATACATCTGTTTTATATAATTATATAATCTGAGGCCAAGAATGGCAGTGTTAGTGTAGTGTAGTGAACACATGTATCAAAATAAAAATGTGTCTAACGTAACCCGAGTAAATCTCAACAATGACTGAAGTAACAAATGTGACGATCGGCCGAGGAAAAAATATTTGGGACTACCCACATCAAAAATTATTAAATTGAAATTATGTGTTTCGAACACCGTCCATAATTAGGTATTTTGTTAAGACTGAATTTTAAAGACTAACTATTATAACTAAAGGCTACTGTGATTGTGATGTGAATTGAGAACCGTGCAATATGACAACGATATTAATTTGTATGTATTTGCTTACAGACAGACTATTGGGTATAAAAGACGTTCTTAGTTTTTAAATCAATACGTGGGCCTGTGAGACAGTTATTCGTCTGCCTAAGGTCTCATTTCCATTTCCATATAGATATTTAAAAAGTACATACATTTTATTTATATATTTGTCCACTAGACTTTATTTTTGTTGCTGTCGTGACTTAAAGACCAACCTTCACCTAAATACTATGTTTGTTGAGTGCTAGCATATTATATGAAGCCTACAAAGTCTAAAGAGATTTTGACTAAAGAATTACCCTTTCTAAAGACTTTTCTTTGAAACTGCTTATTATCTTTCGTGAATTGTCTAAAACAATATCTTTCTAAACATAGCTTTTTAATCATATATTAAAACACAACTTTAAATGTTAAATTAATATTTATTTAAAATTTAAGTACTAATAAACAAATCGGCATTTTAAATCAATTAAGCGTTTTTTAAGGTGTGTTTCCTTCATTCTGAGCCTGTTTGCCCCATGTTCTGTACAAATATATAAAAACACTCTTCTCGTCGGTACTTAAAACGTTAAAACTTTCCCTACAACACGGATCACGGCCGCGATATAAATCCAACAGAAACCCTAAACTGGTGAAATTATATGAAAACTCTGCGAAACACGCCCTTGATATTAAGCACAAGTAAAATAAAGACACTGGAGTCACATTTGCTTACGTGTACACAAACAAAGTATAATTTCAACAACTTTACAGCGAACTCCTTGGAGAATTTAATTTAATGAATTAGTTCCGAAACAACTGTAGAAGTTTTCGCTTTATAGCTTACGCGGAAAGAATTTTCGACGTTCATTATTATTTTTGTTTTACGATTCGCTGAATGTTTGATCTGAATTATAATTTATGCTCTTTGTATATGAGTATTTCGCTTTTAAAAACAAATATTAACCTATGAGCTATGTCTTACACGTATAACGTATATGTCATGTCGTATACATTCGTCAATGTTTGATTTAACAAAACAGAAACTGTAAAAGCGGATCACAGCGTAATAAAATCGCTTGTGTAGTTTTAAAAAATCAAAACAATTAATTTATTCATTAAGGTCACACAATATATGTTATGAACGTCAATAAATTTGAAAATTAAATTTATTTACTAAATGCCTCTAATTTTACATTTACTGCCAGGTCTCAGGCGTAGAACAGACGAGAAGAACTAGCAACAACTGGCGGAGACGCCACTCTTTTTAATCGCTGTCTGTTTTACACAATATTTGTAAGCTGCAACTATTACACCGCGTTCCACATGATATCTTAAGAAATGAATAGCTAATTAATAATATTTAAAAACAAATAAAAAACAAAGAAGAAAGAAGTAATGGATTTCGTCGTTTCACTTTAAATAAAACTGAAATGTCATCAGCAAGCAAATTGTAGGGCATTTATATAGACTAGGAATGAGAAGGACCCGAAAAAGAAGCCTTGCAGTACACCCAAAGTAACAGACGATACACAAATAATAACTGACTTTCCAATTTCAATTTTAATAAAAAGAAATACTATTTAATATTCACACAATTTTTTTAAATATTTCATAGTTAAGTTGATGTTAAGTGATACCGCCGATAATGGACAGTCAATGCCAGAAGGCTTGAGAGTGCCGACCTTTTAAAAATTGGTACGCTCTTTTCTTGAAGGACCCTAAGTCGAATTGGTTCGGAAATACTTCAGTGGGCAGTTGGTTCCACATAGTGGCGTCAAAAACGCTCAGTTATGGAAGAACGGAAGTTGAGGTGATACGGGTGGACTCTCGTATTCTGCCTCGACGTCCAATGATGAAAAATACATTATTAATCAACTTAAAAAAATGGGTTTACTGACTATACTGAACACAAATTAATTCTACATTAATATCGGTTGACTCGGCAGCCTTTCAATAGATAGGGGACCACACATTTATCGCCACTAATTAAAACCCAACCAACCAGGATTGGTAAGGCATTAGTCAGGTACAGAGATAAAGATTAATGCGTTCTTGTCATATAATTTACCTCGCTGATACTGAGGTCGTAAATTTTTAATTTGTTTTACCCACTGATAATGCGTTTATGTATTTTCTAGTATCATTATTTTATTAAATACTACCTGTCTATTTATAATCGTGTGGAGGTTGTTGTCCTTTTCAATTGAACAATTTATTACCTGTAAAAAATCACACAATCAAAGATTTAAATTTTATTTATTTAAATTTAAAATATTTTTCGTAACATTAAAAATACTTGTATGCATTTTAGTAAAGTGTTACAAATTAAAAAACCTTTTTTTATATAAGTTTAAAAATATTCTGACTAAATGTAGCAAACTTTGATAACGTGCTAAGTGTCCAAACTTGGTGAGACCGCAGGGGGAAATAAATATTCATAAGCTCCACTGAGATAAAGTTATTTTCAGTTTTGTACATTTGACTTGCGATGAAATGACCTGACATTTGAGCTAAAGATACGTTTTTCATTTATGATATCGTACGTCTACGCTCACTGAGGGATGACAGGTGACAGATATAAATTTGTAATGAGAAAACTATTTCTAATCGACAGCTTGGCAAAGAAGTACTTAAAGTGTATTTTTTCAATATTTTACGGTGTATCGGTGTTCTATATATCTCCATATATATATACTACTTAGCTATCCTTCCTAATAAGCTGGTGGATAGCAAGGATATTGTCATAAACAGTTGACAAACAGACAGTTGTTTGTTTTCTCATTTGGTCATTTTGTAAATATGTACGCACGTGAAGTTAATACTTCAGACGTTAAATAAAAGAATACCAAAAAGTACGTTAACTAAAGCTTCATCTTTGCGTCATTTGAAGTTACCGAATATGCGTCGATATTCTCTGCGGATCTTGACTTAGATATTAAAAAGCTTTTATAAAAATGTGTTCGAAATATATAATCTTACTCCTCCCTGTCTAACGGTAAGATTTAAGTCTCGAGACTTCCGAGAACTATGAATGTTTGAAGATACAAAAAGCAAACATTAAGACATGTCTATATTATTAAATTTAATATACTTTGTTATCGCAGCAAAAGTTTTTACAAAAATGCAAATTGTATGAATCTTGAGTGAGTGAGCGGTGAGTTATGACTAAATTATATTATGTCTGGTGATGGTAAATTGGTTTGAGTATTAAAATAAGATTACTCAAACCTGATTTTAAGATTAAGGACCCACGTATTTTATGTGCAAATTTAAAAATACATTACATTACATAAATAATAAATATTTCAATTATGTTTAACTTAAAACAAATGTGTTTATATATAGATAATAAGCATTTGTTGAATGAAAACAAAATTTTAACCGGATGAAAGCTATTTGTATTATTATAAACTTATAAGTATTTGTTGCTCGTAGACCCGATCATTACATAGTATATCCGTTCTCTCAGAATCAGTTTCAGAATGTACTTAAAACAGACAGGACAAAAGTACATATAACCAACGAGCGTGTATTGTGAATATTATCAGAGTGGAAGTAGGTGACGTATGTAAAGACTGCAACAAGTAAATTCGGTGGTCTCTACTTACTACTACTTTAAAATTCATGAATAAATATATTTCAATTTACAAAACCTAAGACTTAATTTCATAGAATTGAGATAAATTAATTCTTATTTTACAGAATAATGTAATCTAAATTATATGTTACATTTGAAAACCTCGTTTGTATTTTGTAGTATGTTGTTTCATAATTTATGTCAATACACATCCGCCAGCAATAATCATATTTTAAGATACTATTAAAAATACATATTACTGTCCTTTTTTAAAATATGAAAGCAATAAGTTCTCAAAGATAAAAGATAGTTCTCTTGAAAGCCTGAAACTTTGAAGTGAAAGGGCGTAATTGCCTTTATGACTGTGGAGGGGACACATCGCTAGACGTGCTACAATGAGCTTTGAAAAGCTGTTTAAAATCGTAGTTTTCTTCCTTTCGTTTAAATTAAATCTTTAATACTGCTCTACGAATATTGATATTTGTCTTTACTCTGCTAAGCTAAGCTTACTTTGTAAGACCTTGTTATATTATTACTTTTTACACCAAGTTGATGTTAAACCTAATTATCACAAATATATATATATAAGATAAGTCGGAATTTATTTGATTGGGAATCAACCTGATATGGGTGTTATAGTATTTTTATATTGCAAAATAAAATAATTTACCGAAATTAAATGTGGCTTCTCTTGTGTTTTTTGTTGTAACAATAAAGTTCTAGCCTATAAAAATATATATAATTAGTATTATGTGTATTTAATTTTCTACAATACTAGTGAATAGCTTATACTGAGGTAATGTTCATTAACAGTCTTTGTGTTTCATAATGTTTTGACACTATATTCGTGTGTCCGAGATAGCGCACTTTCACTTATATTCACTACACTAGTTTTAGTACCTCAAAAGGTTTAGTTCTCTTTAAGCATCTTGTTCCTATTGTATCAAGAAGTTGGATTGCCTCAGTATTCACATAGTTATGTAGCCTGTTTAAGTGAGTTGAGGCAAACCGTTTCACCGTATTTAGATATATTTCTCTCGTGCTAAATTTAATATATTTTTTTAGTTCGAACCAGTAGCTTATTAAACGATTATAAATCGTGAAATACTGGGTTTACTTAAGTTTAATATTCGTTGAATTTATTTAAGAGGACAACAGTATTCTTATTATAATTAAAGCTCTTAAAGTAAGAGGTACTAAAACATTTTATAGAAACGTCTTTAACTCAAAGCTCTTTTAGATTTTACCCTTTAAATATTATTTGGCGACACTCAAATCTTTACTGAAATTTAGAAGTGGTTTTGATTTTAATACCATTCTTATTTTTTTTAATTTCTTAAATGTAAAAGATTTTTTATCGCAATTCGAGTGGGACACGGTACACATTTTTGCGATCGTTTCAATAGCCTTATGTATTGGAAAGTTTTCCTATGATTTGTATCTTAAAGAAGCTGTATTGTTGAATAAAAAAATAATAACTATGACACTATATCAGCATTTACATAATTTCTTGAAGACTCGAAATTGCGTTGCCGGCGTTTAAGGATTGGAACGCTCTTTTCTTAAAACATCCAATTTAATAATGTTTAATCTTGAGACACACTTCATGAGACTGACGGCCATTACTGGAATGGAAAGGCATCAAAAGAAGAATATTCCTGAAACAATTACATCATTGAATTGTCATACTAAGAATTGTAACAGGTGTTTTTTACAGGCACTAAATGATTTAATGGCGGGATTCGCTATAAATCTCATTTAACTGACACAAATAGTGACGGCTACACATTTTATTGTTCTAAACACTTATTGGGAAATCTAAAACGTTATTTTCTTAAATGTCGTGTAATTGTCTCTGGTTTAAGCATATTTAAATGGATATAGAATAAATTATATATCTGCTACAATTAAAAATTAATAAAATAAATTCTGATATAAAATTATTAATAAATTAATTCGTATCGACATAACAAATTAATAAAAAAATATATACTTAATAAATAATAATCTCATTGTCACAGAAAACAAATTGTTTAAGGATTTAAATGCGAAACAATTGTATGATTTACATAGCTCCACTTTTCGAGTTGTTCTCAGAAATCTATATTATAATTAGAATATCAAATGCTTATAATTTCGCCATGTATTGTCGCAATTGCATGACCACATAATTCAAAAGCTTGTTGCTTATTCAACTGAAACATACACAATTTTATACTATTAATTTGTGTATACTAACATAGTACTTTCTTTTGCGAACAAGCGAACTTTGAAATCGACTCCCGGTGAGCTTCTTCCTTGCAAGATACGACCTCCTACTGTTTAAAAACAAAAGCATACTCCTCTTTCAAAGGCCGGCATTGTAATGGGTACATGAGCTGCAACGACTGCCCTTTTTGGGCTGTTTAAAGCCTATTGCCTTATGTCTTTGGTTATCTTAGACAAGAGTCCCGAAATCCCATTAAAGCCCATTAAGGTAACAAACTATTCATTTGTTTAATCATAATTCATACCACGCCATCGATTTTAGTGATAGTTTTCTTATAGATTTGTCCTTTACCATAACGAAGTCTAAGTTGCGCACAGAAAAAATCCATAAGCGTATAATAGTACGACGAGTTGAGTTGCATAACCTAACAACTTTGAATTTAAATAAAGTTTTTAAAAATAGTTTTCCGCGATTAATATATTCAAATGCAACAGGAAACAGTTTGTTTATAGTTTACTTCCACCATCACTTGTACAGTATATGGAACATGTAGTAATTCAAGTAATAAGTAATACCACTGAAATATTATAACGAAAGATTCCAGCTTAATGTCAGTACATTTGGGTTTTGGATAAGCTGCTCACGACGCAGGAAATCCTAATGTACTATTTCTTTTCATGGTATATCCGCTTTTATCATGTGAAATACAGTTTTATTACAGTAAGGCCTTATTGATCTAGTTCTTAGGGTAGAAAATTAAACACTCCAATAATGACTTGATGCAGTATAGTTCACTTCACTGACTTTATAGTTTTGTATAACTTCAAACTTAAACAAAGGAATTGCCCGTGCGCATGTGTCACAACCTCGTTTATAATCTATTCCCTACTCCGACTCGACCACCTCACTTTGGGGAGATATTCGAGTCAATTCAGTCACACATGAGCAACTATTGCACATGCGCACTTGTAGCAAAATTATTAAGAATATGTTTCATAAAAAATGTTTAGAATTTAATTAAATAAATATTAAAAGCTAACACTACTTTGCATTCAAGATTAAATATTTTTGATTATTATGAAAACGACATCTAAAAAACTAATTATTAACTTTCTTTTATTAAAAATAATGTAATTAATTTTTAATCTTCAATAACTTGTATGATTTCCAATCTCAAGTTTATATTTAGCTTGAAAGTTGAATCTATACGTTTATGTTTGCCAGGCTTACCATATTAAGTCCGGGCTAGCTTCCAGCATCTTGTATCATACACAATTTATTACCTTATGAACTTAGCGAATAATTAATCTATCGATAGGCAAGTGTAGTTAATGATCTTCATGACGTAGATCTGGCATTTTGCCTGTGGTCGGACGACATCTGGCGATGATGAAAAAAAGATACTAATTGAGTTATTACTTATTACGCAGTGTATAAGATTTGGTTTAAGTTTTATACGACTGTTTAATTGTCTTTGATTTCTGCCACACACATTTCGATAAATACTAATCATAATGTGTTTTCTGTTGAATAGCAGGACTATAATTGTTAATTCAACAAATATTTATGTTATGTATCCTAAATCTATAAAATCTTTACTGGCTACTATAATGTTCCGGGAATTGAGCGATACTTCTTAACAAGTGAAGACCACATAATATTCCCTAAAGAACTTTCTTCCAAACCTAGTAGTGGCTGACAAGAATAGCCTTCTTAACTCTTAACTGTTTCAAAAGGTTGGATAATTTCTCCAAATCTCCAATACGCGCATCAGCTTATTAAGCTGTTAGTCTGTTTAACTAAATAATAATAATGATAATCAACATTTGGAACCACAAATGATAAACCTTTATGTTAGAATTCATTTATTACATATTTAGGAAAAAATCATTAACTCGAAATATTGATCTTTTTATTTCGAATGTGACAACGCCAGTAATTATCAACTACCAACAATTTGACAGCGGCTCCCAAATAGGCCTCACAGGATCTTCATACACCTTGTATATAAACCAATAAACACTTCATATATTTACTTCTCCAATTAATCAAAGATAAACTATAAATATAGTGTTTTAATACTTAAAATAACACCAAAAATATCTGTGACATAACATGAATTCCATTAACAAAACTGATTATATTATTATGATTTAATTATTTTAAGAATGGTATGGAATAATGTTGACACCAATGATTATATTAGGTCCTTACATATGAAATTGGCGTTTTGTCTACTGGCCACTTTGACCTCAAATATCTCCTCTTTGGTTAGGAATTTCAAATTCAAATTTGTCCAGCTATTTACTCATGTATTTGTGCTTCGATGACCGTCATTCAATTGTTTTTTTCTGTTTGCGTCACTCAATTCTCTAAATGGAAAACTTAAAGTATCACATTATTTACGAGTACGAGTTCCGCGGTGGCACTAGTGCTGCGGAAACGACTCGAAGGGTGAATGATATGTATGGCGGTCATGTTGCAAAAGAAAACACAGTTCGTTTTTGGTTCCAATGTTTTCGTTCTGGAAATTTCGACTTGCAGAACAAGCCCCGTGAACGGCCTGAGACCCAAGTTGATAATGAAGTATTGAAGGCTATTGTGGAAGCGGATCCATCGCAAACCACGTCCGAGTTAGCTGCAGGCTGCGGTGTTAGTGATAAAACTGTTTTAATTCACTTAAAGCAAATTGGGAAGATTAAAAAGCTTGAAAGGTGGGTACCTCACGAATTGACTGAAGCAAACCGGCAAACGCGCGTCGACTGCTGCGTTACATTACTGAACCGGCACAATAATGAAGGTATTTTAAACCGAATCATTACCTGTGATGAAAAATGGATTCTTTACCATAATCGGAAGCGCTCAGCGCAATGGTTAGATCCTGGCCAGCCAGCCAAATCCTGCCCCAAGCGAAAACTTACCCCAAAAAAGTTCCTTGTAAGCGTTTGGTGGACTAGTGCCGGTATTGTTCATTGCAGTTTTCTCAAATCTGGCCAGACTATTACGGCTGATGTCTAATGTCAGCAATTGCAAACCATGATGGAAGTAAGCGACTAAACAACCTAGGCTGGTCAACCGCTCCACGCTACTTCACGACAACGCTAGACCACACACTGCACAACAGACGGCTACCAAATTAGAAGAGCTTCAATTGGAATTTCTAAGACATCCTCTGTACTCCCCGGACCTTGCTCCAACAGATTACCATTTTTTTCGAAATTTGGACAACTTCTTGAAAAAAATTAACTCTGATGGGGCAGTCCAAATCGCCTTCACGGATTTTATTGATTCCCGTCCAACTGGTTTTTTTAGTAAAGGGATCAATGAACTACCTATGAGATGGCAAAAGTGCATAGAAAACAATGGTTCATACTTTGATTAATTAAATATATTATATTTAAAAATATTCGACTTTTTGTTCCTCCCATACAAAACGCCAATTTCATATGTAAGGACCTAATATTTGTGTTAACAATTTAAAATGTGTAATAAGGAAGATTTTATGAATAAATATCTGAAAAAGTTTTTGTTTAACACCGAATACTAAATTAATTCAAGCATAAATACCTTTTGTCTCAAAACCCAGAAGAATGTGTTCGAAAGGTATTTAGTAAAAATGTATGTTAACACGAGTTTGACTCAGTAAAAAATATTTACATTGTGACGATCTTGAGATCTGGATGTCGTGAGTATTTTAATAGGTTTTAAATATTTAATCTGAGCTTTTTACTTCATTGTGCTTTCCCCGGGGGGTCAGATGATGCGCATTTGTCGAAAGTTTAAAAATCTCTAAGCCAATTATTTTAAAGCTCATATTAATACCTATGAACCCGTTTACTTATGTTAATGAAATAGGTTAACATTACATCTACGTTACATATAAAAACAATCAATAACGAAAGAAAGAAATTAGACTTTATTTTTTAATTTAAATTTAATAGAATTGCGAATATTTTAAGATTTCAGTCGGGTCCAACCACTGAATTATAAAAATGCTATCCCCAATACTCAAGCAAAGCCGTTGTTAGGGAGAAACAAGAATCTATAACATATCTATTAAATTTAAATTTAAAAATAAAGACTCGATGAAAGAAATAAGACTTTATTTTTAAATTTAAAAGAATTGCGAATATTTTAAGATTTCGGTCGACTCTAACCACTGAATTATAAAAACGCTATCCCCAATACTCAAGCAAAGCCGTTGTTAGGGAGAAACAAGAATCTATAACATATCTATTAAATTTAAATTTAAAAATAAAGACTCGATGAAAGAAATAAGACTTTATTTTTAAATTTAACAGAATTACGAACATTTTAAGATTTCAGTCGGGTCCAACCACTGAATTATAAAAATGCTATCCCCAATACTCAAGCAAAGCCGTTGTTAGGGAGAAACAAGAATCTATAACATATCTATTAAATTTAAATTTAAAAATAAAGACTCGATGAAAGAAATAAGACTTTATTTTTAAATTTAACAGAATTGTGAACATTTTAAGATTTCAGTCGGGTCCAACCACTGAATTATAAAAATGCTATCCCCAATACTCAAGCAAAGCCGTTGTTAGGGAGAAACAAGAATCTATAACATATCTATTAAATTTAAATTTAAAAATAAAGACTCGATGAAAGAAATAAGACTTTATTTTTAAATTTAACAGAATTGCGAATATTTTAAGATTTCGGTCGGGTCCAACCACTGAATTATAAAAATGCTATCCCCAATACTCAAGCAAAGCCGTTGTTAGGGAGAAACAAGAAACAAATAAAGGAAATTTTAATAAAACGCGCCGATGCGAATCGACACAATCACACTTCGTTTCATTGTTAAGGCGTCTGAACGACAAACGTTTGGAACAATAGCCGTTCACGATATATTTTTATTTTAAATCATAAAACAAGCGAGGCCTTTGTAAGGTGCTATTTTATGTTTATTTGGCGGTGGATCCAAAAACACTTAATTGATGAACGAAGGTGGCTGAAATAAACGATAATTTGTTAACGCATAAATCATTTTTTTAGTAAGAACTAAAACTATATTACACATAGACTTCATTATAAAATTTTGAAAAGTACCGTACAGTCATTGAACCGTTTTAACTAAAGTATTTTTTTAAAGCACAATTTCACACAAAATTTAGAGTACTTTAGTTAAAACAATGCAATTAGACTAATTTAATAATAATCAGATTTTCAAAATACAACTCCGATATAAGTTGATATAATATAGGTACTTATAATTAAATTTCTTATTTTTAATAATAAAAACGTACCAAAAATTTACTATGAGATACGTTAGTTTTATAATTTAAGTATATTTAAATGCATATATAGGAAATAAAGTTAATTATAAAAATTATTTATAATACAAACTGTCCATTATAAATTTTGGTCTTTGTATTTTCGGTTGAAACCATAGCCCAAATATCTAACAATAAGGCTCGCTGATGCAATCGAGTTAACTGTACTTTTGATTAATGGAATCACGTATGAAACAATACTATCGATTGGCAGCTGTTACCAATACTGTTAGTAATAATTGGGCAAGTATTTGAGACGTCTGCTACATCCGTTAAGGCTCTACAAAATTATGTAATTAATTTTATAGAAATAAATATTATACGTATCCTCACCATAAATATTGGCATACGATTATTATGATTTTATTGTAAGAAAACTATACTTTATGTTTATAAACTCTGGGTTAAAAAAAGAGTGATATGCTATGGCTATATATGCTTTTTTAAAATCAGTCGGTTACTAAGCGAGCATTAAATCTCATAGCTACCTTCTTAATTTTATACATAATTACTAGGTGGCTAAACATGGTGGTGTCACATAATGATTACTACAGTAACGATAATAATGGCAAGTCAAAAAAAATATTTTTTTAATTTTTCCAAAAAGGGAGTGGTACATCCTCTTCACACTAAAAAATAGTTTTCAAACTTCCCTCCGACCCACCTAGGTCAGAATAAAATCATAAATATCGACCTAAAAGATTCGGAGGAATTTGGCTACAAACACTGTACCTCCAGTTTTATATACGTCTCTAAGTATGACACTAACTTCTTTACAGTACTAATGACTAATTTGTCTCACTTCATCACAGCGTTATTCTGATTGAGAAAAAGGAAAGGTGTTTTCAAGTCAATGTAATTTTTAAGACTATTCTTTTAACAGAGTTTTATTCCGTGTATATAAAGTTTTGTATTACATCCTAAACTTTACGTTAGAAATTCAAGCATATATAGAAGCTCGGTAAAAGTATGCCAAATGCCCCGTTTCTAATAAAGTTTTGATAGAATCACTGATGGAATATACGTGAAGGCATAAAGTACCGGATTCCATCGAATATGCCATATTGACGCATGTTATTTTCTCAAACGAACTCGTAAAATCCAGCAATCTTATCTACTACAATAAGTTTCTGATAAAATATATGTTATGAAATCTTAAGTATATTTATCAGTGGAATCTACTTGTCACTGATAAATTTTATAGCATTAAAATTTAGATAGTCAGTTGGATTGTTTCCTTTGTTTTTGACAAACATTCTTATTGGTCATGTTAATGGAATATAATTTTAACTTTACACTAGCCGATTCACGATGCAGAACGCTGGTCCTGTATTTTAATCCTATATTTTTTTCTTTAAATACGCAAATGCAAACACGTACAGAATTTACCACAAACATCAGTTCGGTGATCGTTAAAAGATTTCTAACTATATATTTTATGTCTTGATTGAATACTTTCTATCTTTGAATCAATGTAATATAATGAAAATAGGCACACAACTCACTCATATTTAAACGGGAACAATTGATACAAGAACACTTTGAAAGGTTAGACTGTTAATATTACAAATTCATCATTTTCCTTGAATGACAACAACATAGTTCACAATACGTACAAAGCACATACAAAATTATGAATCAGGGCGTAAATAATAAATAAAATTTGCAGATATCGAAAAAATAACTGCGTAAAACCATCGAAGCGAAAGAGAATGAACAGTTAGTGTAAACATTCAAGGTGAATCGCCGTGTTAAATATTATTCATAACACTCATCTAAATGTTTAAAAGCAAGTATCTATTACGAATACGCAGCAATTTATTAATTTTACAATGCACATAAATATACTTTACTAAATTAATAAATACACCTAAATAATTCCAAAAATATTTTCAACGTGTAAATCAAAAACAATTCACGGCTTATTTAATTTTACAAATAAAACAATATAACAGCCAGAATATAAAGGCATATAAAAACATTTTCCTCATATTGTTGGCATTGATCGATACCTGTCTGTTATCTAAGTTATTTTCACATATTTATGTATCCGGATGTAAAGGATCGCGGTATCTACAAATCTTTAGAAAATGTCAGTAATATGTTACTGTCCCATTCTGTGATAAAATACTGAGATTCGGTTAATATCTGCTTAATTAAATGCGATATACATCACTATTTCGTTTATCGCTGTGGAAATTTGTAAAATATCTAAAGTTTATCACCAATCTTTGGGTCGAATAGAATTTTTATTGTTCGAAAACGTGAATAATTCATATATTCAACTAAACTGTGACGCAAACTGATTTTATATTATGTTTGTTATTTATTTTACGATATGTTTATAAATTTTATTAGTTGACACTATACATTTACTTACAACACAATTATTATATATATTGGAGCAATCGCGTTATTGTCAGCTACTATTAACATCACAGAGATTATGAAGATAGCCACGCTAACGCCAAAGTAGTTTAATAGTTGTAATTTATTTGATTTGCCAATATTTCTTGATCTATAAATTAGCGATTGTTAAAAGGTCGTTAGTAGTTGTGATGTTGTCAATATTATCATGAAATTTTATTTATTATGTCAAAGCAATGGCATTATTGTCAGCCACCATTATATATGACAGCGTCAACAAAGTGAAAGTTAAGTTCAAAAACGTCAATACTAGTAGTTTGCAATATTTCTAGATTTATAAATTGGCGGAAGTTACATGGTCACTTCAGTTTAAAACCGTCAATGACATAACACAATACATTGTCATTTGTTTAATTAGAATGGCAACACCTGGCAATGTCATAGATATGTCACATGTTGTAAATTGTCAATGTGTCAAAGTCAAGTTGTTAATAGTGCCATAGATCGATCTTTTACTTTAGTTGTTCTCTGGTCGGCGCCTGCGCCATGCACTTTGTCGGACGACAATAATAATAACATTTTGTCAACTATTAATTTATAATCCTATAATAAGTTCAGACCCCATTAAATATTGTTTATTTCCCAAATTAGCCAAACAGCATGTTCCAAAGTTTGCATAACACTGCCGTGGATCCTAATGACCACATATATCTTTTTAATGAACTACTAAGGTGGCGACGTTATGTGAAAACGAGCTTTTGCGGCTGCGTGAATATGCTACCGTCTTATAACTGGGCACCTTTAAAATATTATAGAAACTTTCACAGAGATTGAAATTCACAATGCTATCCTATTTCTTTCTTTATTCATAAATTTTCTGCATTTGGTATTTAAATTGTGTCTGATAACGCATTATCGATGTATATCGATTAGCGCTACTCTATACTGATATAATACAGAGGGGATATATGATTTACGATAAATGGTAATTCTTTTAAATAGTTCTGTCATACCAGTGTTTTTGGCTCCTTCCTTCAGACTAATGCCGACGTTTTGTATTCAATTTCGTGATTACTTATTATCCGTAGCCCTGATGTCGCACTATGTGAATCGCGCGGTATAAAAAATGTGTGCGTGTACTAGTGCACACAGAAGTGAAACTTGTTCATGACCTTATTATTCGAAATTTTTTCTACTATATGCAACTTTACAGAAATTGGTTAAATAAAGTTAGAATAAGATAAACATTAACAAAGGGCTTTTATTATCATAGATATGACTATAAATAATACAATTATTTCATTTTAAAATGATGGCGCGTAACCCAAAAATGTGACGCGTAACCAAAAAATGTGACGGTATTTTTTTCCCCACGCCCATAAAGAAGTTTCACTTCAAAAACTCATTGTTGTACTAGGAATCGCATCCGCTGTCGCTATTGGAAGTGGCAGAGTAAGGGCTCAGAGCACATTTACAGTGCCACTTACTTTTCTGAGCCGGCGGCTGAATTTGCTTTTACCGTCGCCATTTTGGTGCGTACAACAATTTTACCATCTGCAAACATCTAATAAAAATCTAACTAAAACGTATTTCTTTTCCTTGCATTATTAATTGTAATAGCAAAGTTTAAATTATTGAACGGTTCGGATTTTAGGTTTCTTAAAATATATTATATTAATAGTACTTCTACAGGCAACACAATCTATCATATAAGTTGTTCCTAAGTTTGTGGTACATTAGCCTAGAACTGTATTTTCTAGATACTAGTTTACTTTGTTTTAATAAGACATTTCAATAAATTATTAAGTGTAGTAGGACTCTAAATTATTCCCCTCACAATGTTTTTTTTTACTGGCAATCCTTCATCCACCCATAATCAAATATCCATCACAGCGCGCTCTTACCGGACAAATAAACTAGGAGACACTGTCAAGGTGTGTTAGCGTACTTATTAAAAAATTTATTCATAAAAACTAGGTAAGTCTAATTACAACTGTTATAACTAAAGTTGTATACCGTGTCGTTTCATTGTGATAAAACACATTTATAGATAATATACTCGTAGACGAGTTAGTTTGAATAGATAAGATGGTGAATTAAAGAATAAATACTTGACAAGTTGCTATTGATAAATTCATAATTTTGATTTATTTACGTACTGACTTAAATGCAAACTTATCAAGACGTATTTGTCAAGTTATGAAAATAATATATTCAACAGTCGTATACCAAGCACAAGTGGCTTCAGCGTGGCTCTCATACGTGATCAGGTTCGATCCCAGGCTGTGCAACAACCTCTTTTCCTATGTGCACATTTAACATTCTCTCGAACGGTGAAGGAAAACATCGTGAGGAAAGCCTTGCCTTAGACCCAAAGAGTCAACGGCGTGAGTCAGGCAATTATCACGAAGTGGATACGGAAATCTGAGTCCCAGACCCGAATAGGTTATAGCGCCATTTAATTATTTTACTCATAATATACATTAAATTCAGTCATGTAATTAGATTCTAACGAATGTAAGACTAATCAATACTAACATACCAAACTCGTAAAACGGAGTGTATCATTAATCTATTTTGGACGAATGTTTGTTTCGAGGCGTCCAAAAAGAAAACAACGAGTAATCACACGCAGCCGTGGTCATTGCGCCCTTACCGACTCGTAATAACAGAGTTCCGATGCAACGTATGAAATGGTAATGAGTGGTGTGGGAATATAGTAGAGGATAAATATGATTTTTAGATTTTATTTGGACTTTCTGTAAAGTTAATAGAACCTCCAATCCATCTTAGTCTTTATATCCTTTAAGTTTTGATATATAAGAGTGGGATATTTAAGTAAATTGTGGTACATCCAGACATTAATACAAGGCTCACTAGTGCGTAACAGATCTTGTGAAAAGTCTATGGAATATGGAACTACTACTGTCATCCTTGTGTTGCGGGACAAAAATAGACAACCCAACAATAGTCTAAATAGGAAATTTAGTATAATAACAGAAAAAGTATCATGTCCAATTAATACTAAATTATGGAGGTACTGTAGTCCAACAATGAACAGCTTTATCCTAAACAAACCTTTAGATAAACTAAGCTTCACTATCACTTTTACACATCGTGAACGCAAAAGGCATGCTAGTTGGAAAGAAAACGCCCTCAGGCACTCTCCACGTTTCTTTCAACACGTAACAAATTGTGTATTTAATGCTCACTTAACGTGTAATATCAAATATGTCAGGAGTTTCAAGAGATTTTTGCAATCCGACGGCGTTGGTGTAAACAAGATGCTATTCCGCCAAGGGCGTAGCGCGTTTTATGTTTTGTTTGTCAGATAAAGAGCGAAAGCCGTAGCCTGTTGGGAATAGCTTACGCAGACCAAACAATTGTTTTACTAATACTAAGCCAGTGCTTATGAGCACTACAGCAGTAAGTTACTCGTAAATCGTGACTCGTTATAATTGTAATCGACGTCATATTAATGATATATCTGTCTCCATTACATTGATCATTTGTTAAATACAACTGCCATCTTGAAAAAGCAGCCCTTTGTAGTCATATCTATGAAAAACCTTAGCTAAGATTACGTAAACTTATTCAAAAACAATTATAACACCCATCAGCATACCAAAATAAACGCGCATATAGGCGCGTAATCCATATTTCACTTAAAACAACTCGAATGGCTTAGCTATTTTCCCGAACCTGTGACTCATCTCAGGGGCTGGTTGGAAGTAGAAAATTATAGGATAACGTAGGCTCTCATAAAGCCTTATCTTGCGCTTCAACATCGTACACTCGACTGAGCACTGCTCAAGGAAACCATTTTCTATAAAGGCAACCATAAGTCGATTGTATACAACAATCTGTAAACCTCACAGTATTATCGGAATTCAGAAGCAGGTTTTCTTAGTAAAGAATGTTCTGTTTTAGACACACTTAAATGTTTATCGATACGTTCTCTATTTGTAATGTAAGGGAAGGCATATGGCATGTATATTTTTATTAGAAGTTCGTGTAACGCATTCTATTCTGTCATGCAAGACACACACACCCACATAGGGAAGTCTTTGCAGCGTGTGTTCTAAACATAGAAATTATATGATTTTTATAAACATTTTCTAAAAAACTAGAAAAAAATTATCGAGTAATAAAGCCAATTGAAAATGTTAGTTATATTTATATAATTATTTTGATGTGTAAAATAAAACCTTACAAGTTCTCAACTCAAATAAAATTTAGTATCAAAGAAAACTAAGAATTTATGGCTTCAGTAAGTCGAGTTCTCTCACTTTTCTTCAAACACTTCAAAAGTTGTAGGGTCAAGTTCGTAAGGGTACCTAATATTTTCCCTGGAACGATGCCAAAGGTAAAAAGATCTAGATTCTGGGCTGCCAGCCAGATATTGAAAGGTAGGCTCTTGTTAAGATATCAGCACTTTTTGATAACATTCAATATTTTCTTTATTTTTATTGAGAGCTATTTAATAACGGTTGACCGGTTGCGCGGAGAAAAAACATAATCCAATATTGTTAAAATAGTCTACGTAAGCTAGTACAAGTTTTTGTTGAATATAATTTTATAAAACAAGAAAAATAAAATACGGAATTATTTACTTACCTTAGATACGCGTATACGTTTGTACGCGTGCGGCGTATACGAGTATGTAACTAAGGAAATAGTCCGTCCAAGTACTATCAAGTACGTCAAACTTCAAGTAGAAGAAAGGTTTGAAGGTTATAGGTTATATTACTCTATAAGTGACATTATCGAGTATACGGCATAGTGTAGAAACCCTTACATTAGCGAAGTGTTTGCGAACATAATTGTTCTATTTGATACAGTTTTTTAAAAGGTACGTTTATAATAAATATATATTAAATTGTAAATAAACTGACAACATACAAAAATTTATTGAATACATAAATTTTTAAATTATATTTGACGCATAGTAATTCTGAAGTAATATCTAATAATACGAACAAAGAATCATAAATTGCATCTTAACTAGTTGTTTTTAACAATAAAAGCAAATGTATAAGAATTTTGTAAGCAAACAAAATCCCACATGAATGTATTAACATATAAAAGAGATCTCAGTGTTATTTTAAAAATATTTAAAGCTGCATTAACTTTGTCTAGTAATATCAAGCAGCTGTAGCGGAAAAGATATATGTACCAGCTACAGAAAATTTCTTCTGGTTCAGTATTTTTACAAGATAATTTAATGTTTAATAATATTGCCAGAGCTAGCATATTGGTGTGTAATACGTGCATTTCTAATTTATATGCAATCGAACTCTGTAATTGATTTTTGTAAAAAAACCGTAAGCCCAAAAATCGTTTTAAAGACTGCTTCTCATCTGAGTATAACACGTAATTTCTAACGTATGCGACAGTCAGTTTATAAATAAAAATGTTAGACTGAGCCACTGATCAGATCACTTTCCTATTATTCATAATCACTAGTCTAAACCACTGACAGTTTCATATTAGCGTAAAAAATTGATGACAATCAGGACATAAAACAGTGAAACGTATATTAGTTCTCATGAATTACTTAATATAATTGTTTTTACTCATAGATGAATTTGGTCAGGAGACTAATCTATCAAGGAGACATCTAATATTCCAGACCAGCGGTTTGAATCTGCGGTCTGCAGTCGTGTGAGCTTTCCACTTGGAATCATTCTGCAGTAACAAACATAGAATGATATCCATAATACAAATGGTATTCTTAAAAAAATGAATATTTTTATCATAATAATTATTATATTATGAACCCAAATGTCGGGATTTTATTGCTGTTTATATATATATATGGATATAATTTGTATGACAATAAAAAACGTTATTCAATTGTTTTAATTATTAAAACTGATCAAAAATTGATACTAATGCTTCGTAGTTACAAAGGTCAGTATCGCAAAGTGTCCACCAGTAGTTATAAAGTGGTTTGGACACGCAGCCTCGCCACATATATCCTTCACTGCGAATGGCTTTTACTGCGCAAATCTCATTTTTCGCACATAATTGAAAGGGTAAGGACCCTCTGAAAATATAAATCAATTACTTTGGATATACAGTACTGATCGGAGAGATTTTAAATAGTTTGTTACGAGTTTAATGTATGGCAAAAAATACACAAGTTTGACTTGAAAGGAACAGATTGTTCTTACAAAAGAAAATTAATCATATAAGTCGAATTTACAAAGTTTATATAAACATCTAAATATATGTATATTACTTACATGTTACCTTCCAAGCAATTAGTACTATATAAAATATCTTCACTCTTAGTAGTACCATTAATTTCACATCGCAGGCACGACATGTCTTTGAAAATGGACCGCCTGAATCGTTTTAGTCTGGACATTTCTTTAACATATTCTATCCAATCTTGTTTCCTTGAAAATATGTGCGGCATTTCCGAAATCGCAATGTAGTTACAGAGATTACAAGAACAGTAATACGTGGTTATATTACGGTTTATATTAAAACAACCACGATCGACTAAACCGAATGGAGTGTGTTGAGAATAACATAGATCTTCATCTTGTTCACATACGATTGAAGATATTCTGAAAATATGAAAAATAGCTTCCAATTTTGTGAAATTTTGCTTACTTTTACTTACTTTACTACACCAAACTGATAGTACTCACACTGCATTCAAAATATAGTTACGCCATCACAATTGAACTCTTTAATCACCTTCCTACAGGCTACATATAACAACCATGTAATGCTTTCAAGGATTAGATTTTTAAAGACACGGTGCTTTTATAACGCGAGGGCGTTTATAAGTTTTTAATTATAAAATGACATTTGAATGCAAGTGTAATAAGGCCGACTGTGTGGTTCTTTTAATTAATCCAGCATAATATCTACCACTCTCATTTATTTATTAGATTTATCAATATTAAAAATTCAAATCGACTAATAATAATTTGTACATATTACGTATTTATGTAATGATGCTATGTTAACTTACAATTTGTGAATTTCTCTACTTTTACTATACTTTCTATAATCTGCTATACTTTTCTATTTATTTACATTAAAAGGACTTACGTATACTTACAATTTATTTTTGGGATCATCACAATACTCCACTTCAATGTTGTTGCAAAAAATACAGGATATTTTTGTTGACGCATTATAGTTCGGTGTAGGTATAGAAGTAGTTTCTTGACGGTCTTTAGAATACCACGATTCAAGAGGATTAAGCTTTATTTCCTCGCTTTCAGGTATGACAATAACATCTAAGTCTTTTGAAAATTGTTCTGTCCTTACGGTTAGTCCTTCATTTGTGGTATCTAGAATATTTTCGTGGGTACATCCATCTATTACTCCCGAGATATTTTTATAAAATATATTTATCTTATTTAAAACTTTCGCTCTATTTACAGATTCTGTTTCAGTCATAACTTCAGATTCTGTGGTTGTCGCATCAATTACTTGGTCAACTAAAACGGTAGGTTCATCAGCAGCGCCAAATATTTCTTTAACATTTTGAACAAGAAATGAAACCAAATTGGAATCAGGATTTTCGGATGACGTAGATTGTATCGTAACTTCCTCAATTTGTTCTCTTAATCTTGGAAAGGGTAATATTCTCCTTATATCATCACAGTTAATCGATACAAATAAAAAATATAGGAAATTGAATATAATATTCATTTTTAATTTGACATTATTTGACAACTGACTTATTTTACTTCTTTTCATAGATGAACGTCTGACAATATCATAAACAGTACCATGATAGTTCTTAATGGTATTCCAATTATTATGATGTGTCGAAATGAGCAAGCACCTGATACTAAGGTCTTAGGAAAGCTGATAAAAAAATCCTGCGCCTTTTCATTTTCACTTCGTAACTGAGCATTTTTGTATGCCATATTATTACAATTAGTATTATTACAAAAATTATACATGGAATTAAAGACTGGTACATCAACGCAACCTCGAGAAACAAAATCAGTGTCCAAATCAATATTTGTGAAGCACACTTGATTTTTTGCGCACACCATGTAATCTGCACTGGAATAGAAAGATTTTTAATTGCATTAGGATTTAACGGTGTCGTTATTATAACTAATTGGTTAAATTAACATTTACCCGCTATAAATAAAGATTTATATCACTAAATCTTGAAGGCAAAAGACATTTTTCTTAAAACTATTCTATAAAAGCTAACCTATAAAGGAATCACATTAAATACTTATAAATACAGTTTTAGTATAGTGATAAATTTAGAATTATCAAACGCCTTCGAAGCTCTGCGGAACACGGATCGATTTCTTATAAGCACAAATAATACGGTGCGTGCCTTGCCTATGCCAAAGCAAATTATATTTTATGCAAAAGCTAAGAAATACGTCTCCCCCAGAATTTTATTTATCTTTTAACGTACTCTTTTCCTTTCTTACAGCGTTCATCGGCCTCATGATTAATTCCCTTAGTATCACACACTTTACACAAGAGGTCTATCCCAATAACTGCAGTTTGGAGGCGTCTGTTATCGTATTCCCAATCTCTTATTGTCTTGTATTCGTAGGAAGCGACGTCATCAAACGGTTTGTCATTGCAGAGCGGACATTTGCATATAAATGTCCTGTTTAACCTGCTTCGGGACATACAGCCCCTCTTAATGTAGTCCGGGTGTATTTCAGTGTAACATTCTTCGCCGTGCAAGCAAATTACTAAAGTTTCCCTGGAAATGTGGAAAAAATGTTTCTTAAAAAATAATATATTTATAATTAAATACGCTAATATTACTTAATAAACCGTTTTATAAGTACTGAATTTGGTAATGATTTCCGCAAGTTTGCCATAGATGTTAAGGACTTACGCTTTTTTTATTAGACTTTAACCGTATTCAATTAAACATTAATCAGTAATTATAGAATTTTACTACAAGAAGTTTCAGTTGCCCTAAAATCGCCTTGTGATTAAATTTTTGTAAAAATAATTTAAATTTAGTACTTACAGCACACACGCATTACACAATTAAACCTTATATAATTTTTTTCTTAAAAAGAAATTTTTATATCTCTATTATTATTATTATTTTTTTATTTATTTAGATTTTTTGATTATTATTATTTTATGTGTTTCCGAGTGTGTGTTTTGTTAGTAATAAACGTTATGACTATGTCTACTTACAGATTTCCACGATAACATTTTTCGTTTCTAGGTACTTGTGTCGTATCACATCCCACACATTCAAGTGCGTTAATTATATTTCTAATTTGTCTTGTTACATCTTGTTTGGAATTTCTAGACAATTTTTCGAGGTACTTCCCATTCGTATTTTTGCTAAATGGAGTTTTTGATATTACAGTAATCACAGCCTTAGCGGCTTCAAGCGAATTATTTTGCTGAGGTATCATTGCAATTTTACTTTGTTCTTTAATAATATTTCCATTGTCGGTTCTGACGCTAGGGACTAATACAAAAAATAAAAGAAAATTGGGAAGTCTCAGCTTATTTACTTTCATAATTTTAGATTCATTTTGAGGTTAAGAGCTGCTATCATATACATTTCAAAAGTGTCCTGTCTATGGAACGTAAAAAGTTTTTATAACACGATCGTTCTATCCGTAATAATGAAAAATATGGATTGATCATAGAGGGGAGAAAATTAAGGGTTGTATGTATTTTCTGTATACTGTATAAATAAAAACAAAAAAAAAATGTCTAAAAAATTAAAAACATTTAGTTATGGAGCACCTTAACATTAAGGGGGATGAAAAATAGATGTCAGATTCGCAGACCTAACCGATATGCACACAAAATTTCACGAAAATCGAGCCATTTCGGAGGAGTTTAATCACAAACATCGTGGTACGAGAATGTTTTATATTAGATTAGTTGGTAACGACGATGTTAGCCTTCCTCGATATTAGTAACAGGTTATCATTTACCAAATATGTATATTTACTAATGTAATTTCGGTTAAGTACGATCCAAAATGTGACAAAAAGGTTTCATATAAGCTGGTATTATTAAACTCGTAAAAACAGTTGAAAGGAAGCTGTTACCACAAAATGAATTTTTATACAAAATTATGTGTATCGATATTTGAGACGCCGAAGGCAAATTTTTTGCGTCATTATAAGTCTTTATTACCTGTAATTTGATACACTAGTGATTCAATGTGAAATCGTTACTAAAAACTAGCATATTTATAGCCACTTACTGGTTTAATGTTATGTATTATTTTTATTGGAATAAAATTGTCTTGTTTACGTAATGAGCCCGATCTTTAGTTCCAATTATTAAATTACGTACTTCAATTTGAACACACTGAACAATTTATATTTTGATTTGGATGTGATGTGTGATGTGCAAAAATCATAATTACAAAAATATGAACCACATTTTTTATCCTCAATCTACATTTAGGTGTTCCCATTTTTTCTGATGTCAAAAATGTAAATCCGTTTCTCGTTGGAGATTTGAGAATTAAGCCTTTTGTAATGAAGTGGTTGCTCAGGGGTTATTTTTGAAATGAGGCCTTGTTGAGAAATATCCCCGGAATTAAAGGTAAGACCGGCTAAGATGAATTTAAAGATTTATTTGCTTAGAATATATAGAAACTTTTCGCAAAAAAAAAACATTACACCCGGCTGAAAGTCACAATGTGATTTGAAAAACATCGCGTTGAATGTGTTAGAACTAAAAATATAAACGCCATCTACGAATCGCTTTTCATTGACGATCAAGGGGAAGGAGCTGGTACTGGGAGCTCCTGCCCAGACCCCATCTCATCTCTCATCAGACAGCATCTCCTATGCCTCGAGGAAGGCCTCGACATAGGCATGTTGTATATGCGTACATGAATAATTTGTTCGAATATTTGTTCTGCCTATTGCAATTATTGCTTCGCTGGGAATCTAACCCAGGTCAGCGTATAACAATGCATTGTCTAATTAAGACCCGGCGGCTATCATACTACCGGCCAATACGGGAAGACAAAGGCGACAAAGTGATGCGCAATCATATTATTAATTCAATTGATCAATAATCGTGTGACGTCATTAGACTGTTATCCAATTATCGCAGCACTTAACCGAATATCAAATTAATTTCACTACTCCATTGATTGTCAAATTACGGCAATTTGATAAGGAAGTCATAGTACATTAATATTATAAAACTTAATCATGAGCAGTGTTGGCCTAGTGGCTTCAGCCTGCGACACTCAATCCCAGGGTTCGTAGGCTCTAATCCCGGCTGTGCAAATGGACTTTCTAAGTCTATTTCTCGCTGATACGTTGAAATAATACATAATATGGAAACAGGCATGCCTAAGACACAAAACATGATAGTTTGTCAGGCACAGGATGATTACCTACTTGCCTATTAGATGCCGTATCACCTCGACGTCCGCCGTTCCACGACTGAGCGTTTTTCAAGGCAGTTTTTGCCGCGCACCACCGCTAAGTGGAACCAGCTGCCCACTGAAGTATTTCCGAACCAATTCGACTTAGGGTCCTTCAAGAAAAGAGCGTACAAATTCTTAAAAGGCCGGCAACGCACTCGCGAGCCCTCTGGCATTGAGAGTGTCCATGGGCGGCGGTATCACTTAGCATCAGGTGTCCTGGCTCAGGCAAACGGGCAGGAGCCCGTTTGCCCCCTATCTTATAAACAAAAAAAATATGACATACAAAGAAATCTGAGGTCCAAACCTATAAAAACATTAGATTATTCCCGAGTGGCGTTATTACTATATCGTATTTTTATCGTGTTCGAACATCACGTTTGCGCACGTCTGCATTTTCAACATTTTTGAGGTTTCAAGTAATAAAATGATTAATATCCAATATTTATACAAGTGGTCTTTTACTTCCGGTGACAACCCTAGGATATGTGGAGTTCGTCATACGACCGGACTGCTGGAATGAAGATTGCCACCGTATCTTTAACGCAACGATAGGGTTACTCTTCGATTAATGGCTGTAAAGTATGGGGCTATTGAATTTATAGACACGCAGATCATATTAGTCTATATATCCTTTTATTGACAGAAAACGTTATTGATTAAAGATATAATTTGTTATTTTAAATATATACCACGAGAGGTTTATATAATTTGAATAAAATTTAAAATGTATTTAATTTATGAGTTTAATTTTTTAACGTCATTAAACTGTCAAAAGCCTGCCAACTGTGTGTAATACAAACTACAAAAACCTAGAAACATTAATATTTTGCGTGTTTGGAAATATTTCCTTGTTTTTGTCGTTTCTAAACTTGAACTTCCACCACTAATAATCTCTGACATCTTCAAAGAGGCATCAAACGAGCACCCAACTAAACATTTATCAAAAGTAGTCTATGCATTTTAAGGTCTGGAATATTTTTCCCAGTTGTTGGTGTAACTCAATAGCCGGTTGCAGTCTCCCACACCAGTCCCGCCTTCCCGGTTTCCCATACATAATACGCATTATATTATGTATTTATTGAGAAGTTACTTCAATACTTGATGGTGATAGTATTTTTTTGCAAATATGCATTTGTTACTTAACAAATAAACGTACTATTAAAAATATTTACCATTATTTGTCATGTCAAGATCAAAGTTAAATAATTAAAGGATATAAAGTATAAATCATTATAATACTGACATTCGTGTCAATTAAATATTAATCATTGTTATTGTAAAAAAACCATTTAAAAACCAGTGGCGCTACAATCCATCGTCAACAAATAGGTGATCAGGCGTGCTAGGCTGCATAGACTCTTTTGGCGTTTACTAATAATGATTTCCTTCATTTGTGTAATTAATTTGTGCACAGCCGGGACTCGACTCGACCTTGTGTCTGCCGCATTGCTGCATAAACAAATGAAGCCTCATAAATGTTGACAAATTCTGATTGAACTGAAGCTTTCTTGACTCACCAAGTTAATACCCTATAATCAAACTGGTTAGTAATTGTCAATCTGATTGTCTGCCTACAATTAACCACAATACACAGACGGAATTGCCAATCAGTTAATGACCGTATATGGGCGTCGTTGTTTAGATACATCGCTGTAATTGCTAAAAGACTATTATGTTAGGTACATAATGGTTTATAACTATAAAGCATGTTTAGTGTAAATTATTCAATTGTTTTACAAATTATTAATGTCAAATCAAAATACGTAAATTAAAATTAATGTATGGAGAGAAAAATTTCACGGAAAATCATAAAAACTGTTTTTATTCCGGTCTCTATGGGGTAGCACAATGTTGGTATGTTGCTATTAATAAGGTAGGCTAAGTTAAATCATATTAAGACAAAACGAAGTTCGCGAGAACTAGTATTACCTAAAACAAATGAATTTAAAAAAAAACTTTAACAAGCGTTATCGTTACAAAGTGTAAAATCGTACTTATATATTGTCTGTGTATATATAACTTTTTTACGGTCTAAGATGAGTCAGGAAACCAGAATTTTACACCATCTGCGTTCGCAAGGAGACAGATATTTTATTTATATGTTGATTTTTGTTTGAATTAGAGTCTTATATTCTGTATACAATAAATCTATGTATACATAAATATATATTTTGATTATGTATACTATGTAGGTTAGTACTATTGTTAATACTTAGGTATATTGAGCCTTATGTATCTTATCAAATAAAAAAAGGTAAAGACAATTATACAAGTCACAAAGCTAACAAAATGATTATTTGTCCACAAAAGGAAACCACAGCGCAATATCTCTAAGTTAAATGAGAATATAACAACGATTTCTTAGTCTATAGATAGTTCAAACAGCACTCAGAAATATCTCCACTAACAAAGAAAATGTATTTCTTAAAGCGGAGATAGTTTTCCTTCCATTTTCTTCGCTATTATGTAGATTTAAAAGCACATCTACTTTTCTATTACCTGAAAACCCATCTGTAGCGTAGCATCGCCTTTGTTAACTGCCCACGATGAGGTAACTACTAGTTTCATTAGAATGCTTGAATATTATTAGCATAGTAAGTATATTTGAGCTTCAAGCTTACAAGACGGTTTATTTTAACGAAAAATATCCTGATTACAAATAGTATAAATTAAAATGATATTTCTATTTTTAAAACAAGTACTTATTTAAAGCGTAGTAATGTGTGTTTGTCGATGTCAAAATTAATTAATTACTTTTATTATTATTTTTTCTGGCCCCTGTGTACTTTAAAATGTTTACTAACACTATATAAATTTCCACTAATTATATATATATATATATATATATATATATATATCTATTTATCTACTTTTCTTCTTAACTCACATTATATTATTCGTCAAAAAAATTAAACATTAAAACAAAAGGTTATAACAAGTGAGATATTTTAATATCATACTTGGTTCAACAGAAAATAGCTTCGTGTCTTCTCTGTTATATTTTCACAGACTGCATACAGCGATAATCGTAAAAATTAAGTGCTATACCTGTGCATTATGGTCTCAAGCGTCTGCATTTAATGAACAAGAATCAAGAATGAAACAGAACAAACACGGACTATAAAATTTTCAATTACGATTTTTTTACATTTTCCTTTATATCTTTATAGTATCAATGTACAATCAAAAATTTTGCAAAAAAATCGTGGTGCTTAGCCTAGTTAAGTGCGATTTTTCGTGGCATCGAGTTCGAATCTCTGTGTGAAAATATATTTTTCTATGAATAATATTATAAACCAGACACGCTATGTCTATCTCGTGCCAGTTTACGTTACGTGTTTGAAATACGGCTATACTTTTATCCATTTAAATAACTTATTTATTTTCTTCAATTAATTAGTAAAACTAGTAGTACTCCCTCTTATTACCGTTAAGTAATGTTAGTAATTTATCACTTGAAAACAGAATTTTAATATTATTGTTTAATATTATTTAATATTCCATTCTAAAAACGTAAATATTGTATTTATTATTCAAAGAATCAATTTGGTCATGACTAGTGAGCAGACTTCTCACCTCGTTTTGTGTAAGCTGACACATTTGCTCACGACAAGGCGATTATCCAGATTTAAAATGCTTCGGGAACATGATGTTGTTGTCTTGGTGCAACATAATAATATGGAGTTCCGAACATAGGAATATTTGATTATAGTTAAAATGTTACTGCCGTATTTAAAATTGGTAAAATTATCTCTAAAAAATATTTTTGGATTATAAAATGAAGTCTGTATGAACGCGACAACTTCAAAAACAATCAAATGGATTTTCGTATTTTCGATTTTTAATAAAGAGAATATAATATACAGTTTTATTCTCACTGCCAGAAGGTTGCCGAATGCGTTGCCGGCACTTTTAGCATAAAAGGACCCTAAATCGAATGCGTTGGGAAACACTTCAGTTAGCTGGTTCCATATAGTGGTGGTGCGCTCCAAACAATTGTGAAAAAAAATCAAGAAAACAGACATATTTACTTTTCCTAACAAAAGTAAAAATTCCGAATATCATGTGTCAACAATGGACCAAGCTTTCTACTTTTCTAGACACAATTCTCCTAATATATCAAGAGTATAATTATTTTATCTACGATAATTAAGATAATTCATGATACAAACACATATGTTGAAGCTTATAAAATTCAAAGCAAAACGGCCTTGGCTCACAAACCTTATTTCCATTGATTTACTTTGAAGATATTTTATGTTTTCCGACATGTTATTGCTGGCTGGTAATTTATTAAGTTTCAACTATTTTATATTGACGTTCTACAGGGAATTACGGAGAATTTTTTTGTTTATACTTTTATTATTGAGATATTAAATTTAATAGCAAGATTACTTCTTCTGATTGCATATTTTTATGAAGTCTGTTAAAATATTAGAGTATAATTTAGGATAAGCTTGTGCCGGACTCTATTGTCGTGAAAAAATATTTCTATAAAAAGGTAGTTATTTCGGACTTTATTCAATTGGTTATTTATTTATCTAGTATAGACATCTTAAAAACGAGTTGTCATTAGAACAAAGCCCTTAATATTTTTAGTGACAAATTACAATAGGTGGCTTTAGCTTATTTGTTGTTTCGTCAGGAGTGAAACCTTGGACTTACTTAGCTACTAGAAGTTCAGTGTTCATTTTCATTTATTGTTTTGACTGTCAATGTAGAGAAACTGAAAGCTCGGGTCCTCTCTAGGTTGGCGCCTTAATGCTCAATTATTTGAGTTTATAGGCAAATATTATATAACAAATATTATATAGCAAATATATATATAACACACGCCAGTCAAGAATAACGTAGATAATAAAAATTAAAATGTTCACTCAAATATCGAAGAGAGTCGAAGTTTCAAAGAATTACCTAAGGAAAACAAATGATTCCGGTATAGTCCACTTTAATTTGTCTTAATGTACACGGATTATTACGGCCACATTAGAACCATGTATTTAGGTGAAAATTTGCGAGTCTCCTGAGCATATGGGCAGTTCTGTAACTTAACATTATATGAACGTTGCCCGTACATGTTCAAATTTACCAAATCACTTAGTTTGACAGGAAGGCGGTGAAATGGTGAAATCGTGAGAATGCTCTGCGGGACACGCTTGTCTATCAAACGTATTTCCAATAGAGGTTGATAAAGGTCAATGTTTTAATTTAATTTAAGCGCCTTTCTATGATATTTTTACTTTGAGTGAAATTCATTGGACCACTTTCTCTAAGTGAGGCCAAACAAGGGTTATATAATTAATGTAACATTGTTAACTTAACTGCAATGCCTAAATCTTTATCTTTATTAGTTACGAGAAATTATTTATCTTATAGAGAATCGATACTCCTAAGATATTTGGCGATCATTTTTTGACGCGTTCTCACCTCTGGGCTGGAACTCCCCAGTACCAGTTCATTCCACTTGACCGTATTCAATGAAGAGCGATTCGAATCGTCGTCGACCAATCACTCTGCATCTTCTACCACAATAATGACAGAAAGTGTTCAGAGTTATTCGGTTTAATAGTTGCAGTTGAGTTTCGTCTTTGGACGCCGAGGCAGAATACGAATTTTCATCCGTATCAGCTCGTTTTTTTAAGGCAGTTCCTGACACGCACCATCCCAATATGGAACCAGCTGCCCACTGAAGTATTTCCGAACCAATTAGACTTTTTGGTACCAACTATTAAAAAGCCTGCAACCAGACCTTCTGGAATTGAGAGTGTCCATGGGCGGCGGTATCACTTAACATCAGATGAGCCTCCTGCCCGTTTGCCCGTTGCGTTTGTTTGTTCTATAAAAAAAGTGTGTGTTTCGAGTTCGAGTGTTTGATCAGTTAGTGATGTCACGTCAAGTTGACAGATAATTAATATCATAGTTAAATTCCTTTTGTGTTACCTATTATTATCATTATCTATAAAGTGAATATTTATAGTTGTGATCATTCTCAGTACGACACACAAAACGCGTTACGTTTGTCTACAAATCCGTTCGTACATCCCGGATCTGGATTGACATTTGATCGACGTGTTCACAAAATAACGTTCCGCCCTGGCTTTTAACCTCGTTTGTTTACAAACTAGGGCTACAGTGTAGAGAACTTTTAGTGAAATTAGATCTTTGAAAATGTATGTATTTCTGTTAGCTCCAGTTTATGATTAAACATGGAGCATACATGTGCCTGGAGTCTTATTATGCATCAGTTCAGCATGGAGGACACACATTATGGGCGAAGTAACTTCTTAAACATGTGTTTTGGAAAATGATCTTTGACTGGCGGGAATCAAACCAATCAGCAATATTACGTGTATATAATGACAGTTATATCTTGTGAAGTCGACAGGGAAGTCCTTCGTGATGCCACTCGGTTAAATAGGGATCTGTCTTCGGTTGTTAATTGTACTAGAACCATTCTCTTTTCACATAAAAAACTTAATTAAAAACGCTGTTTTAATCACACTTATGTAATTAGTCATTAAAGCAATCTACCCTGTAATTAATGTTGACCTTTGGACTCAACTATAGAACGTGTTCACCCCTACGAACCACTGAGTAACTAAACAATCTGTAACGATTTGTTATTGTAGACTTTCATTAGCTCCTATAAACAACTGATTGAATCGCAGTTATGAAGTAGTGTTTGCGTTAATCGGTATTCGTAATTAGCTCAGGGAACTTTCAGAACTTGTTCATAACAGCTTTTATGCAAGTTCAGTTGGAAAAATGTTTTAGCCTTGTTGGCTTGTAGGGCAAAAAACTCGCTCACACAACTACAACATTTTTTATATTATCGACTACATAATTACAATACAAATTTTGTTATGTTAAATTGTCATTTTAATATACAACACACCCTCATAAGGAGTAGCTAAATACAGTTTTGCAGTTAGAAGCATCCACATTGAGGTAGTGATCAAGACTGCGTAATAGTGTATTTAAATGTAATATTCCTTAACGAAGAAAACTTCTTCGGCTTGTGGTAGGTTAGGTTTCGCTTCGCACTAGAACTTAAAAATCATTTCATCAGACGACATTTCGACTATGTATTTGCGTGTTGTTCCTACGAGAATGTAAGTACATGCACCCATTTCACCATGCCTACTGTTGATAGAGGACAAATCTCTGTTTTTATTAATTAACTATTAATTACGTAAGTACTTACATGGTGTAAAACAAAAAACTTGGCGATGAAAAAGAGTGGCGGAGAGTTTATTGCCAGTTCTTCTCGTCCCTTCTACGTCCTTCATTTGTAAATGTAAAATTAGAAGCATTTAATATGTATTTCTTTAAGTGAATGAATGTATAAATGAATAAATTTTGACTTAAATGACGATTGCCTATAAATTAAATTCATCTTTTTCCTGTTCCTATTGAATCTCGTGGTATGATCCTAAGTGTTTCTCTAATCTATTAAAAAGCAAGCAAAATTTCTATAGTTATATGCATAAATCTAAAAGATAACTATCAATCTTTAATGCATTAACTACCTACAAATAGCCGCAGCATTCAAGTAATCGCCATTCTATAAATAAAGATAAAATTACAGTGTACTCCCCTGCCAACACTTTAGCATTTTAATTTTTTTTACAGCACTCAATGAAATGGGTGTAATTTTAGTAATTTAAGGGTTCGGTAACTTTGAGACGGATAAAATTTGTATATAAATGATCCTAAATTTGGCTTCGTTCAACGTTTGCGAACGAGTAATTGTGGAGATGGGGTAATATATTTACTTTGTGTGTTTGCTTCTATTTTAATGGTTTGCTTATGTGGGGAAAACGGATTTATGTATGTGGTCTTATTGGTACCTGTACTAAACATAAAATTACTTAGGGAAAATCGAATAATATATAATATAGCTGGATCATTAATCTAATGTATATTTTTGTATCTAAATCGTTATGTTTCAATTATTTAAATGCTAGGTAATAGATCTTTGCCAGACTAATGAATGTTATATTTAATTACGTATTAATAGTAAATAATTATAAAATTTGTTAATTTTAACCAAAGTAAGACAACAAAACAAAATTTGACTTAATATATACTGAGAAGTTATTGTCTCTAATATCATTAATAAATGATTTTCGTTATAAATTGAAAGTGAGTTATTACGCAAATAAATTCTCTAGAGAGTGGGATAAAGTGATAGATATATACCAATTTCAATTTCCACTAACACAATATTCCCATACGAAAACCGCATAGTAATAAGCAAATTGTAGGAGGGATTATATAAGCCACATATGTAGACAAATTGACTAGGACCAATAATTCATGGTAGGTTTTTCCAGGAACCCTAGATGTGAGAAATTTCGTCGTGTATTTTGCTGGGATTTAAGAGTTTGTATTGTATTTCTAGACTCACTCCCTTTCTTTCTCAACTCTTCCCTCAACATGTCGAGTTATTATTAAATTCGGCAATATGTGGTGCTATGCTTTTTTATATTGCACAATATATATACAAGCAGACCCATCACTTACGTGCTTACCGCCATCAACATCAGGCTTAAGGTGTACCTTAAAGGCTCCCAAATCGTAATGTTTAGGACATACCGAAAATTACACCTGTTTTTATAAAGCTGAAGTGCGCGGCAAGATTTTGCCGCAAAATTAAAAAAAAAATGTTCTATATACATTTTTATCATAAAATGGATTCAAAGTGTCAAAAATTTGCTATGTTTGGATTTCTTTTCTATCGAGCGAAGTTATTTAAATTGTGTATCGAGCTTTCAAAATGGATACGTAAACTACTTAACTCCACCATATTTTTTTTCCATTTGCCTTACTTCAAGAAACGATGATAAAAAATGGAAAGAAACAATGTACTTTTTTGGAGTTGTGCGACCGTATAGGCCCTTAAGCGCCCTGTCGTGGAACGCACAAGGTATTCGTCTGCATTGTGCATACAATCTAATCACCTATGATTAGAGATATGTTATAAGGATTCCTACTTCAATTTGATGCCCAACGAAAAATTAATTAAATAATTGAAATAAAATAATAATTAAAGATAGACTCGAGAATGTTTTAACGGTCCAGATTGTTACAGCTTATTAAAAAAGTTTGAAATTTTTGTATTTTCAGGTGACAATGTGGGTCGGGTCCGACAGTCTAGAATAAAGAATTACACAAATTTGGTATAACATTTTCTATAGATCTCTAGAGACTGGTCCTATATAACAATTTCGGTTAAACATAATATATTAGACCCTTATATCACTTGAATATGAAGATGGACCCTTTTTAATGAGGATGAGTTAGGCTTACCTTTGGTTTATCAACTTACTAATTTGACCCGAATTTCGTTTTATGTCAGTTGAACTTGCTTATACAAGTATACCTATATGATTTTAACAAAATATAGATGTTGTCAAATGTATTCTATTAAGTGGTGACAATTATAATAGTTTGAGCTAAGCCATACTTTTCAGTTATTGATAAAGTTTTTTTTTTCATTTAATACTCAGCAATGGTCATTCATAAGTTTTGTACCTATGTGTATTTGTACCTGTGTGAATATATTTAAATTATGAAAGGATCAGCCGTAATAGTTTGGCCAAATTTAAGAATTTACAGTGAACGATATTCTATTTTAAAAAATCTATTGTTCCCAACAAGAAGTAGATTTTTTCCAAACAAAACGGCAATTTCATATGTAAGGACCTAATATTAAAAAAATACATATTATATATAGTCAGGTAATATATATAGTCACTCGAAATACAGCACGATTTGAATAAAGTTAAGTAATGTCTTGTCAGTAAAAAACTTTATAACAAAGTGTATTAAAGATTTAATTAGTAGCTACTTTTGCGCTAAACAATATCTAGTCTAGACATCTTAAACCATTCTCAAACTACGTGTCAAAGTATGACGAATTTTTCATACGATTTGGAAAATTTAAATTGCTTTATAAACTTTATGTAACAAAAAAACTAAATTTTCCTTATAAAATTCCGATTGATTAAAAATCGGATTACGTATCGGTATTAGTAATCGAGACGATCGATTCAAGTAAATGAAATCGATTCGATTCTTATAATTACTTTCGTATAAATAGTTAACGCTTTCTTAGGAATTCTTTTATTACATTCTTTTGTCTGACCGCACACTATTGTGTTACAAAGGTATATTTTTAATTAAGAACTTCAGAAATAAGGTCGCTTGGCGAGAAAGCTCAAATATCATACGATTCTATATGAGTAAGCCGTTTCGGTTTGGTTGTAAAATGCTTTTATCAAAGTTAAAATAACATTAATACAAGGACGGACCTAGGATACAGGGATGACATTGTGGCCTGGATGATTCTAATTTTATCAAAGTATTATGATAAATTGATCACTTTGCGAGTACACTATTAACACTGTGTAATACGGTCTTAATACCAAATACATATTTTTGTAACGCGAATACTAACTAGGTTTACATTAAATGAAATAAATCAAATTCTTTGCGGTAAGAATGTCTTTAAAAGTCCTCTTGTCATCAATATTTACTGTAAGTATAACTCATGGGTCATTTTAAAAATACTCATCAATCTTTCTCTACGTGCTATATTGTTATTGAAGATTATTAAAAACGTTAGTAACAACACAATTCCATTATGGAACATATAGTAGTAGAAGGTAGATTTCTTTACTTATGAGAAGATTCTGGAATTTCAATGTTCCGATATTTAAAAATATCTAAGCTATATTAAGGAATTCTATACGGCTTTTTCTGTCATAGGAAGCTCACCTGGTGTTAAGTGATATCGCCGCCCATGAACACTCACATTACCAGAAGGTTCGCAAGTGCGTTGCCGGGCTTTCAAGAATTGGTAATTTCTTGAAGGACCCGAAGTCAGTTCCACATTCCCACCCTGAAGTGAGAACAGTACTCCGAATTTTTAACTTTTACTAAAGGCTTAGTTATGATTTAATCTCGCCAGTATAGTCAAAGAAACTAAATTTGTCATTTTTAAATCACCTTTATGATCAAATTGCAGTATTCAAACAGAAATAAGCGGTATGTTTTAATAAGACAAGATTTTTCTTAAAGATTATAATGATAAGCGAATTCAGATGACATCTTGATTACTAAATGTTTATTTTATAATCAATTATACGGCTTAGAGAATAAAGTCAATTTTCGTTTACTTTTGAGAACGTTAATTTTATTAATATCTTCGAACATATCTATAAAACGATGCTATGTGATTGTGAATAATTAATTGTAACTGTACATACTAACATCTGAATGATTAACAAATATGCCTGTAACAGTAATTCGATTCCCGGATAAAAAGATTCGTATGTCCGTTTAAGTGGATGTAGTTATCATGATTAAATATGTAAATTCATTAGTTAAGATAAAACTATTAAAAAACAATTATTTATTTATTAATTTATTCCACATCATTATTCTATCTTAAGGCCCTATCTCAGCACGAATTTCTGTGCCAGTGTCTCGGGGTCGACTGCGGTACGCAATGGACAGCTGGAGCGCGAACGCGCCGCGCCGGCCAGTAATAACAATTGGTTATGTAAAACATTAAATTAATATAATTTTATCAATTTTCAATTTTGAATTTTTTTCTATAGAGTGAAGTTATTTCAATCATGTATCGATATTTGAAAATGTACAATATATAAACAAACTACTCGACTCCACCATATATTTTTCCATTCGCCATACTTCATGAAACGATGACAAAAAATAGAAAGAAATATGTTCTTTTTCGGAGTTTGGCGACCATATAGGCCCTTAACCGTTACTACTAAAGCGGTAGAATGTCTTAATAATTACCCTCACCTATTATCCTACATAAAAACATTAAAAAAATATATTTAAATTGCGAAATCTTATAACTAACAATATAGCAAGCAACTCTTGTGAACTCAGCCATTTTTTCTTCATCTCATGAAAAATAAAATATAGAGCAGTGGCTAGTGGCTTGAGTATGTTGCTGTCAACCCTGTAGGTAGTAGATTCGAATCCCGACTGTGGTCTTGGATCAATGGACTTTCGTGCACTGTAGTGAGACCGGCTTAGATGAATCAACGGCGTGTGTCAGTCACAGAAAGGTGATCCTACTTGTATACCTACGAGACATCTTGTTTTTGAGCTAAATAATATACTTAAAGAGTACGTGAGCCATAGATGTTAAATATATTTTTTTATATTAAAATAGCAATGTAAACATGGCAACAAACTCCGTATTGTCTATGACATTTTTAAACTTCAATGAGAGGAGGTTATATAGTTTTATTTGTGAAATTAACACACGAAATTGAATATAATTTGTGTGAGCTACATTTCTCAAATTATCTAAAAAAAATCGGGAACTAAATATCATCATTGTAGTTTTTTAGATATCCACGCATTTCTAAATAAATAATGAAGGTAATGTTATCAAATATTTAAATTGATTTCATTTTCAAGGTAGAGCTTAGCGTTAAATCTAATAATCACAGAAGTTCAATGCGAAATATTAACTCTCTTAAAGCTGTCGACTTTTCAATTTTTAATTAAATGAAAATCTAATATAGTTTTAATTTCGGCGCCAACAGCTGTTACGTGACGTCATTATAAAGCGCTTTGCCAGGTGCTGCTGATAACTAGCAAATTAATGAACTAGCGACACCTATGCTGGATATGAAAGTCTCGAGACTTATTAATAAATCATATTGTATAGTGTTATAGTTAAAACCGTGTTAGTAGTATAGTTTTACTCCCTTATTAAGATAAAGCAATCTGCTTGTAGGAATCTTTGATGTGAAACTTCTTTTTTATTTATCTTTTCTTTTAAATTTACCGTCACATTTTTCGGTTACGCGTCACATTTTTCTGTTACGCGCCATCTTTTTCTTGTCCCTACCACGGATGATTCGAATAGATTAGATGTCAACAAAAATATATAATAACGATAACAATGATAGTAATAATTCTATTACAATTAATGAAATTCTGTAGTAATCTTAGTAGTAATAAGGTAAAATGAAATAATTGTATTATTTGTATTCATGTCTATGATAATAAAAGCCTTTTGTTAAACTTTATCTAATTTAACTAAGGTCATAGGGTCATAAAGAAGTTTCACTTCTTACGTGTGTACATTAGTACACGCATACATTTTTTTTAACTTAGTCTGGCTTTGTTCCTATTGGCGTGCGACTCTCATCAAAGAAGTGTAAAAAGTGCCTCTCAGTCCATTACGACTTAGCCTGAATTGAATTTGACCCCTTTTTATTGTGATGCGAATTAATTGCATTTGTTCCACAACTAAGCGTTTTAAGACCCTATTTACCGCGCACTACTACTATGTGGAACCAGCTGTCCACTAACATTTTCAATTTCATCATAAAAAGAGCCAAAAAAATTTATAAAGGCCGACAACGCACTTTCCAGTGGGACAATGTGAATGTTCGTGGGCGGCGTATCACTTAACACAAGGTGAGCCTCCTACCCGTTTGTTCCCAGTTAGATATATACAAAAATGCACCCTTAGAGAAAGCAGTATACTGCAGGATTTGCACTATATAAGCCGGTTCACGGTTGTCATATAAGACACTTCGATACCCTTTATAGACACCAGAATGTTTACACTGTTAAAAATTAATCAAACCAGCTACTAGGTGAAACAGGTAATAAATTATAATATAAATCATATATAAATGTTTAAGATTCTTTACTTATGGACTACACGAATATCTTTGAATACAACTATTAATATTTCTTAACAAGCGTTATTCTTTATCAATTATTGACATCGTGGTATTATGTTTCATAAAAATTCCATAAAAACGGTAGACTTGATAAAATTTTAAAGGTAATTCTTTATTAAAGGCTAAGTCAGTCGGAACTTAGTTTGACTCCAATATGTCAAAATGTATTGGAATTTGAACATAGGAAACGCATATTTTTCTCGTTTGTCTTGCCTTTAATAAACAGAGAACGCCTTCGCAGAATTTTAAATAAAAAAGTGATAATTTTTCTTTATATCAAATATTTGATCAAAGATGGGGTTTTATCTAGTTTTAGTTTTTAATATAGAAGTGCATTGTGTATGCGTTAATAAATAATTATTTGAACTAATCTCTAACACATTTTTTGCATCTGATGCTACATGGAGACACGACAAATAAATATATTATATTTTGATGTTATCGTTATTTTAGCAGCATTACATTTATTTACACATAAATTTCAGCTTAAAAAAGCTGTGCGAAAGTCGTAAGTCGTGTAAATGAAGACACGACGGACAAGAAAATAATCAAGTTGAACAAGGTCAGAAATCGTTCCCACATACCTACGTGCACTAACAAGCTGTGGATCGTAAATCAAAATCATTTATCAATGCGTTTGGGATAATAGCCCATATTATATGGTGATAGAGGTGATTTTCGTAAAACGTGCCAGTTCGGCGTGGTTGACTGTTCACAGTAATGATTGCCTAGCACAATATCTAGATGTATTTAATTGTGTTGGTAGGTGTCGCCTAGTGAGTAGGGTATATATGAAATGTTAAAAAATTGAATATGTTAAATATTCGAATGTTTGAATATAAAATGTTGAATTATTATTTTTAATTTACGTAATTTTCTGAAACATTATTAATTCTAGGTTATGTAATGAAGTTCTATAGAAACACTGAATATAAGAGAACTGAGCGTTTCTTAAGGCAACTTTTGCCTCGTACCACAACTATATGGAACCAGCTGCCCACTGAAGTATTTTCGAACCAATTCGACTTTCTTTCTTTCTTTCTTCAAGAAAAGAGCGTACTAATTCCTAAGTCCGGCAGCGCGCTTGCGAGCCTTCTGGTAGTGCGCGTGTCGGCGTTACGCGGCGGTATCACTTAACATCAGGTGAGCTGACTGTTTGCCCTATGCATATATGTGCATATATATGTGTATTAAGATTCTTATTTAGGGGACTATAATGAGACCACATTAGTTTCCATTAAAAAAATATGGTGTAATAGTTGCCAACCTTCTTGTAACACCGATTGTCCTACGAGGTCTTGGCGTCAGGCTTCTATTTCGTGGTCTGTTTTTATATCTAAGACTGCTGGTTTCCGCACAACGTTTCAGATAATAGAATGAAAATTCCATAGATTCATAACCGCTGTTCCAACGCACTTTTGGGTTCTGATTCTACACTAGCGGTTATTTGGGTTGGGGATAAGTCATTGACAGTTCTTCGAATGATATAATTAATATATGCAGTAAAGCTCAAAACATGGTCACTCCAAAAAGTGTCGCTTGCAGGTGTCCACACGGAATATGGATAGTGATTTATGTAAACGTCAATACTATATGCACTGTATTGCGTTTCAGTGATCTTGTGTTTCTGGTAACCTATTTGTCACGGACAATGTCATTAGTGCTTAGAACATAAACATAAACAACGAAATTTATAAGACGACAAAGAGCAGAGTAAAATACAATTTTTGATTGATTATTTTATTTAAATCTTTTTTGTATGACTTATATAATGGTTATTTATAAATGATATACCGCAGTATATAAATATAATACGCTAAAAGCCTTTCTAGTTCTGTCTAAACATATCATACTTATCATACCTGACCCAGTCATTCTAATTGAATTGAATTTTATTCTTATTAATGACTCGAAGAACCGTAATGAAATACAATACGGTAAAAACCTTAAAGTAGTCTATACATAAAGTGTATGAAATATAAAATCGAATTTTATTGCTCCTTTATTGAAAGAATATAGCTCGATAAAATTTATTATACCGTCAGTAAGTTAAAGATCAGTTATCTCTTTAAGCTCAGGCCTTTGAGATAAAAAAAGATTGAAGACGATAGACTAACCGGCAGCCGCTTGTGTAAGCGCCAAAGACCTGTCTTGTTTAGTCAATAAATCCGTATAGGTGAGGAGATGACATATACTTTAATAACGATTATATTTCCGTGTGACATATATATAATAGGATAAATTCATAATATTCTTAATAACGGTAGTTTTTATTCTAATGACCTACATTTCAAAGTTTTTGTCACATACTTGCAACAACGGGAGTGATAATTACAGAACAGAAAGTTCTCGCAAGATGTATTAATATATTAGAATGTAACAGACAGATGAATAATATGTCTGAGCATTTGATTGGTTTCACAAAATTGTATTCTTTATATATATATAATTCTCTAAGACACATACATATCTACTTTCATCTTATGTTAGTATTATCTATATAAATAAAAGTCGCAAAATATATTGAAAACGCAAACCTCGAAGACGACTAGACTATTTTTTTATTTATTCCTTGAACTTTGAGATTTTATTTAGTACTTTGTATTCCAGAAAAACAAACAGCCTCGGGTACCACAGCTACTGTTCCATATGTTAGTTTGTAGCCAGAAGGCTAAAAAAAGTCATATTAATGCAAAACGAAGTTCGTGGAGACAGCTAAAAATATACTCTTAGACTATAATCAGTTGCAGAATCTTCGCAACACTCCACACATTTAAGGAGCGGGAACCTTAAATCAGGCATCGCACCTGTGGAAATGTCGATTATGCAAATTAGCCTCAAAGCTCAATACATTATCAGATGCAGTTTCCTTATTTAGATAACAAAAGCTATTCATTTCCAAATTCTTTTTTACAAAGAGTTTATCCAAAGAATATAGTAATCGTAAAATAATGTTCTCATAGATTTCATTAATTAAATCGAGTTTTATCATCATATTAATTTGTATTGAGTCATACAATAAGAACATCAACACAAATGTTATAATAATTGCTATTTATCATTGTTGTCAAACTTATGGGCCAAATACTCAAGCTATAGTCACCGTGCCTTTTAAAATGTAATCACCTTCCCCATGAAAGCATTACACGGCAGTGATATATTACTTCTAAAACAATTATTATCAAACAATTATATTTTATGAAGTATTAGATACAAAAAAATGGACCCTATTTGGGGAAATCTGTTATAAACTCATTACTAAATGTGGTGTTTTAAATATTATCATCATCTTCATCATCAGTGGCTGTACAGGTAGTTAATTGCCTAAGCCTCCGCAAGTTTCTTCACCATCACAAACTCCTATCACTTCCAGGTCATTGAAAACTCCATCCCACCATCGCAGCCTCGGTTTACTGGGTTTTCTCTTGAGTTCAGTAAGCACCTTAGGGCTCTGTCGTCTGACATTCGGTGTCATGGTCCACTGGATCCTGTTGAATTTTATCAATTGGATTATCTTGGCGTCGTAAAGATTGTTATGTATTCATTGAAGCTCCAACCGTCGCAAAAATTCAATATCACACAGATCATTTGTGTTCATCAAATTTCATAATTAATAAAAGAGATAGATATTAATTGATGTATGAGTTTTTGATAAAATGTTGGTAGTAAATTGTAATAAAAAATATATATTTAAATGTAAAAAAATAAATAAATCTGTGGCGCTACAACCTGTTTAGGTTTGGACCCCATATTTTTGTATATTGTTTCATGATTATTTGTCAACCTAATAGTAAAGTAGGTTATCAGCCTTATGTGGCTGACACACGCCGTCTAATTCTTGGGTAAGCCGGTTTCCTCACGATGTTTTTTTTTCACCGTTCGAGCCAATGTTAAATGCGCACATAGAAAGTCCATTGGTCCACAGCCGGGGATCGAACCTACGACCTCAGGTACGAGAGCCGCTCAAGTGCAAAACAGTTTAATAACTTGAAAATGAAGTTTCCTTCGAAATAAGCACGTCATTGTATGTTACTATGTAATTCGTAACACGGCTTGATGCTTAACACGGCACACACGGCAATATTCCTGCCCTAAAGTTAGTCACTTCACACGGTAAGTGTTAATATTAAATAATAATGATAATAACATTTAATTTTAACATTATTTTTTCATTTTTGTAACTTATGATATTCAACAATATTTAGTGGAAAGTTTGCAAAAATACATCTGCACTCTTTAAATTAATATTTATCAAAGATATTTGAAAGTGTTTATTATAATTTTACGCTTAACAGTTAAGTACGTACCAAAGGATTGAGACTTGTATTACAAAAATACGCATTCAGCCAAACCCAGTCCTAAAATAATATTTTTACATATGAACAAAGAGCGACTTTATTGAATACAAAAAAATATTTGTCAAGCTTGGTTTGCGGAGTTATTGAATTTGTGGAGTTTATGCAGCTTTTCCTGAATTTTATATTGTACTTAGGATATCGGATCATCGCTGGACAAATATAAAAAAAACACAAAATTGGCATTTTCATATCATGGCTTAAAGATGCACAATGTTTTATAAAAATTTGGTTACCATAGTAACAAACAAGGTAATATCTTTAGTCCTTCACATTAGTTCCCGGTTTTTCACCAATTGTTTAAAAAAAACGGCCTGCGGCTAGCACAAAATCTTTCTATACTAGAAACATAAATGGTCAATTATTAGCTAGTATAACGATAAGGTCACATAAAGCAAGATAGTTTGTCGGTAAACGGGGTTCAATTGAATAGCGAATCAAAGTGTTTTTGTTACGTTTGACATAATGAGGAAAGCGCGGCTTTGAACTTAACAGTCTATCTTTCTAAAGTAGTAGTTTCTTCTCTAATTAGTTACATATTATTTCCAAGAGTTTGTTAATAAATATAATTAATATTGTTGTAGAGCAGTGTTGGCCTAGTACATTCAGCGTGCGACTCTCATCCCTGAGGTCTTAGGTTCAAAGTCAAGCTTTAACTCAAAATAACTTTATTCATATAGGTAAACAACTACACTTATGAACGTCAACAGAAAAATTGATTCTAAATTTACCTTCGATCGACCCTGTGTGAGTAGGCTGTGCAATGGACTTTCGATCCATGTGTAATTTAACATTAGCTCGAACGGTGCGAGAAAACATCGTGAGGAAACCAGCTGGCTCAGACCCTGTAGCGTGTAATTATTTTATTATTGGTAATTAATATAAATAAGTACCACTAAATAAACATATAATAAAATGAAGACCACAGCCACGTGAGTCTGAATTGTTTGCATCAGTAGATAGTGTAATTCTGTAGGGTTGAAAGTTATAATTACCTAATATAGTATTTTAATTAACTAAAATATAACGATAATTATTTGCAGTTTTGCAGTATTTCTATTGCTAGTGTTAAAAAGTTACCATAACCACTAACTGTGAATATGTTATTTGTTAAATAATTTTACGTTGCATACTTAAATCATAAGCAAAGAAATATTTTTTTTTATTATTGTCCCTTTCACTGTTTACATGTGTTTTAAGCTTTGGTTTGTTCCATTGGTTTTGTCTAAATAACTATATGACTTATGTAGTTAGTATGTATTTTTTTCTTCTCTCTTATTAATTGTACTGTATTTCTGTACAATGTTCAATATAAATTTTAAATATATTGTATTTCTCATTCCAAATTTAAAAAAGCTCTCACAAGCAAAATCTATGGCATTAAATTAACATAAACGTATATTCTATTCCTACCTCAAGATGTGGTTAAATAGAAAAGGATTGTAAACGTAAAAGATGAAGCACCAATTTAAATCCTGGAAATTGCTTTCCGCATCCATTCTTCCATTTTAAATACATGGTCGGTATCTTTATAAGCTTTTTGAATGCAAATTACGTTCAGTATAAACTTAATAGCGCAATTAATCCCTACTCTTAACTAATTGCTGAGACACTATTTACGAATTGCGTAGAATAAACATTTGCTAAACTTCATACATCTTATACAAAACCTCATTTTCTCTTAAATACCACCAGTATTAAGAAAAAAATCCGCAACAATCTTTTGCCACAGTTGATTCTATTTTCTTGAACTTCTTCTAAAAACAAGATTCTGTGCCTGCCACACGCCGAAAGGATTTAGAAACGAGACACTGCAAACTATGACTCCCAATATCAAAATCTAAGCCTCAGTTTGCTGGTTTTTAGACGATGTAGGGCCTGCAAATAAAATTGTGTACAGCCTTTATTCGAACGAACAACCTTGTGTTGTCGCGCTAACTAATAATGTCAATTTTACGTTAAGCAGTGATAAAAAGTCAGTTGGAAAGACTTTAACAAAGCTAAAGTAAGATATTGCAGTGAGGAGTGTTACTTTGTCCTCAGTCGGCTTGGAGTGAACAAACAAGCCTTGCGATCACCATTCACCACTCATTCGTTGATGCAATTAGGATATCTCTTGATATAAAGCCTTGTTTAATAATAAATTACAATATATACAATTAAGGTAATTGTTTGAATGCTTCTTTTTTTTTAAAATGCTCTTTGAATTAAAAATAATCTCACTTCATGTTTGTACTTGTCATATATATAATCAAACATTCTTTTCATTTAATGTGTATGTTTTTACTAAGATATCAGGAAATAACCATCTAGACTTAAGACTTAAGTAATTTAGGTCTAACATAATTTACTAATAAGGATATTTAACATAACAAAGTGTCCAATAACACTACTGACAGTCTCAATTAAAGGGAACTCTGTTTTTGTGGTTTTTTTTACTCACCACAGTTTATCACTTAAGTGTAACGTGCCTGTGCTGTGAAGGAGTTGAATAGATGAAGCCTATGTTTGTGACCTCCAGCAGTATTTTTCATTATTGTGGCGATGTCCTTCGACACGCACAGTACCAACTCATTCAGGTCATCTTGATGGGCAAGGTTAAGGGGAAAAGACGCGCTGGCAGGAGGAAATTGTGGCTCCGCAATATCAGAGAATAGACGGGAGTGGCTAGCGTAGAACAGCTGATGCGCTTGGCGAAGATTAAGTACGACGAGCTATTCGCCAATCTCCAGTAGTGGAGAGGCACTAGAAGAAGAAGAAGGTGATGTCATACATAATGTCACGTAAATCTAAGAGTTTCTTACGTAATATAAAATAGCGTCATTAGAATCCGAGTATAACAATGTACAGAGATAAGTCCACGCTAATTGCCTTCATTTTCTTGATACTAAATGCAATTTAAATTTGGCTCTCGTACAAAATGTAAACAAAGAGATTAGTTCGTGGTTTTCATTGTAAGCGCGTTTACAACGGACGATTGTCACCAACGTCGTGTGATAATATATTATTTGTGTTAAGCTTGCCTAAAAGTGAATATTACTGCCCCGAATTACCTGAACTTAAATATACCAGATTATAAATCTCGTCATACTGAGCGGTTTCATATTCCATATCTATATAGTTTGTGCCAAACAAATATACTTCACGTATTTTAAATCTATATAATAAGGAGTACGCAAGCCTCGTCTTAAACGCTTATTTTCGAAGCAAATCGAATGGGTTTTTTAAGATCATATAATAACGCACACTCGAACACTTACTCACCCGCACACTTAACACATTCCCTCATACAATACAATACAGTAATATAAGATTATGTCTTGGTTAGTACATTATGTTCTTCGTGTATATGGTGTAATCCGTTTTGGCAGGTGAGTTCTCTGTGGGTTTTGATCGGTATCGCTTGAACACGATTATGTATGCAAGTTCGATATAGTTTCAATATTCGTAGCGCTGATGTCGTGGGCGGTTTTATTGAAATCGGAACGGTTAATGCCGGTAGTCGTTCCGCAATATAAAGTTACACAGTAAGGGACCAAGTCTAGTAGGTCAGCTCTTGCCATACAATCAATAGCGTAGACTTGCTATTTACTGCTTATTTGCCCGCCTATAAATATCTGCTTTTAAGTATAGGTAGTACGTACAGGTTTTTATAATATTTTATAGACGTTTTTATAACAAAACATATTGTCTGCCAATTGTAAAGTTCAATTCCCTAATGGCTTGTTCTGAGGAGGCACTGTCGGAAGGTTGATGTTGTTTACTTTTAGTTTTAGTAAATACTTAGAAAATGGTTCTAAGTCTTGTTTAATCGAGCCCCAAATTTCTGGAGAACATCGTACATTACGCGCTGACTTCGTAACCCAGTAGATGACTTATTAACTTCAATAGTATTGTATGTGTAAATAACATTTAGACCATAACTGAAATATTGATATCGTGAATTCTATCGTGACGATTTGCGTCGTATCAAGTAAAGGGCGTTTAGGCCTTGTGTAATAGCTTCTAATGAAGTCTGTGCAGAGCTTGCCCATTCATTGAAGTGGATTGTGCTTAGACATTCGAGATGTCACATTTTATCCAATTTGATTTTTGCTTTGGGCTCTTAGGGAATATAATTACAAAGGAGATTTTTTTGTTGGAAACAGGAAAAAAGAGTCTGTGAAGTTTTGATATTTTTTATTTTAGTTTTGTATTGTATTGTAGCGTGTAAATTATAACAATTCGATTAGAAGGGTTCTCTCATATTAATAAATACATTTTATAAAATTCACAAAAAATAATAAATGTATTATGCAAAGCGAAAAATAGCAAAAAATTCACAATCATATTTGTTTACCTAAAATTAACACATACTATTTGTTGACGTATACAAATCGGAAAGCGGTACAACGGACCGCCCAACATCAATCTCAATTAATACAAACAAATGCCACTCTCTGTTTTACATAAACCCCTTTTATAGCATTCAACAAATTATAGGAGAAAACAATTCATCAATCAAAACGCGGATACTTTAAAATACATTAACAATTGTCTTAAAATAACGTCGCTTTTGTGTCCACTAATGAACGCGATGAAAAGTTAAAACATCTTTAGATATTTATACGACCCAATATTTATAAGTGTGATTGGCAGTATTAGACTACCAGACAATTGGATTTAATAGGGGATGAGTTCATAACTTGTTATATTAATTAAAATAAACGTATTTTTAATGCGTAATATCATGAGTCGACTCAATATCGAAAGACGTTTAGCCTTCTAAATTCAAAAAATTCAACGAAGTTTTATTGCAAAATTATCTGTGGCCAGACCTGTTATATTTATTCTTTTTTTAAACTATATTTTTTGTAAAATGATTTATGACTAGACCTTTTTTTTTTATTGATCTATAGCCAGACCTGTTTCTTATATATTACCAGTGACAAAAAAAAAACAGAATTTCGTTGTCTATTACACAACCCTTTTGTCTAACGAGATTAAAATCTACATTCCTTCATAATAATTAACGTATGACCCACATCAGAATTAAATTGTCACGAAAACGTTTGCCTACCATTTGTTATATTTGCTTAAGGTGATTTAAATTGTTAGAGTTCTAATTTTAAAGGATCCATTAACGTGCGTCTCGGTTTTAAATAAAATCTCATATTAAGGCATTTTATACACCGTTCGTTTTAGTAGTCATTGTGAATTTCAATTTTAACAATCTTATTGTTCAAGTAATACTTTGACATTGTACATGTGCAAGTAAAAACAAAAGCAATTAATTAAAATGAAGTTATGTTTTTGATTAGGTCTTTCGCTACTTGCCTCCTTACTCCTTGACCCCTTCCATCGTCACTAGAACTGAATAATATGGGTTACTTTAAGCGGCGGATAAATAGATATCTCCTGGACAGGCTTACCCTCCTATAGGCCATATCTCACTCAATCGAATTGCGAATTATCAGTGTATTATGTGTTACGTATTCCTACTTTTTTTTAAATAGTAAACCTCTTACAGGATAGTTAAATTATTGACCACCATTTCGACTATACCAATAAACGTGTCAATAGTATAAGTTAACGACACAAAAACGCTTCTAAACGCTTATATACAAACTGCCTTAGATCGTTTGTAAAACTTTGAAATGGGCGGATGTATTATTTGACGCGACTGTGACGCCATAATAATCTAGTCCAGCCTCGTTATAGAACAAAAACGGTTATGCTCCGCTGACGGCCGCGTACGCCTATCCGATGTTTATAATATACATATGTAAAAGAACTCGCCCACGGTCTAACTGATTTGAAATGGCGCTGCTTAAATTTAATTGTCGGCTAATCAAATGCACGACCACTTCACCTTAAAAAAACCTTTATTATTCCATTCTGTTGTCTATGTTCATCCCTAATTATAATAGATGATATGAATATAGAATATAATATATTATGAAAATAGAATATATCGTTTATTTTAGTTGATTTTTCTATTCTTATTTTAATAACATTTTTTATCTGTGATGTACTTTAAAGACAACAACAATGTTTTTATTTTTGTATATTCTATATTTGTGATATGTATTATCATTGCTTCTTGAATATTAATTAATTAATTAAATGTTGCCAACGCTCGGCACACAGACACATAGCAACAAGAACATAAAATAATTTTTTAATGTGGCAAGCACTTATAGGCAAACAAAACATACACGAAGAGATTTAAAAAAATATATAAAACCTGAACGAAAATCGATTTCAAACTGTGACGAGCAACTATATATGAGCCAAACTTATTATTCTGAATGGAGTTACAAATGGGATGATGATTTGACATTAAAATGACATTAAAAATCTGTCTGTAAACTGACGTTAAACAAGACAAAACTTTTGATAATCTCCAAAGATAATTTTACTTAAAACCAGTGAAGTCTTGTAAATGGCCACTGGGCTTCAGAAATTATACTTTCATCTGTCTCAACGCAGGTAACTTTAAATTCCCCTAGCGTTTGCCTTTGAATGTTAACTGAAATGAAAATCTTGAGTAATGTTATAATTTTAGGAGCAAGCTGGGGTTCCAAGATGTCTGAAGACTTATTACTAAATAGGACTTTGCAATTTCGTATATATTCGAGAAAATAAAGTTTTTGCCTCATACAAATTTAAGATAGTTGTCATATTAAATCATCCATCTAATATATTGATAAATAAATAGACTTCATTCGAGTATTTCTTAAGACCATGTCACTATGTTTTACACTAGTACTCCACTTCCAACGTAGTGAAGGCCTCCTCCAAATTCTCCTCCTCCTCCTGCAATTTCTCGCGACAACTTTTCAATTCTGCCCGCTACCACTTCTATTCCATCTTCCCAAGTTTCTGGTGGGCGTCCACTTCTTCTTCCCACTGGGCCATTCCAAGTAAGGGTCTTTTTTGCCTACCTGCCATCACAAATCCACTTAAACTTTTTTTGTATGTGTTACGATGTCCTTTATGTTGATACGGCTTCGTATCACACAGTTTTTAATTTTATCCTTAAGATTCAATCGAACGGTTTAGAATAATATAATCTTTTTTATGAGCGCCTTCTTGAAAATCTATTTCGTTATTTTTCTGTGTGTGTCTCTTTATTTATTGAGGATTATTTGATGTTAAGTGATACCGCTGCATATAGTATCACACATTCCCACGAGTCACGCGTTTGTCTTGGTTCATTTGTTCCATAATTCTAGATTTTCACCACCTTTAATCTCGAATCCTCTTCTGTCTTGTACTTAAAGTTTTTACAAATTGAGTTGCTGAGAATTCTAACAAATCTGATAGGGAATTACCGCTAATTAAGTAGCTTTCATTCCCAAAATATGTTTCCAAACAAAATAAGCAGATCGTCCTTGTATAAGTAAATCAATAAGGAATATCTTTTGAAGTCCCTCACTAAGTTAAAACAAAGGAAACTCCTTTACGACTCGAATACTGGTAATTAACAACTCAGATTTATTACGAGAATTAGCTTTCAATGTTTTATTTCATTGTTATGTTCTTTAATTAATTGTACCTTATACGAAATAAGTCGGAAGTTGATAGATCTTTCATCTTCGGGATTACTTCTAAGCCACAGAAGGATACAATTTGACGTATTTATAAATTATTATAGAGACGGTTGTAATCCTTTTAAACGTGTTAAATTAATGTAATTAAATACTTGTTACCTACTATATCCTCAATTGTTAGAATAATGTTTTATTTTTTTCTTATCGAAACGTCAAGACGTTTTACATACACATTCAATTGACTTGCGTTGCTTAGGCTACAAATATCAAGGGTAAACACACACATAATTTAAACCCCTTTAAAATACTTAATTTAACAGAATAAAAAGTCTTACTGAAGGAAAAATATTGTGTTTGATATCCTAGTATAATTTAACCACTCACGTCTTGAAGATCCCATATTTCTTTGGTTGGAATAACTTTAACGCGATTCAGGTATCTAAAATTTTCGTCTTCAATTGTTTTATAAACAATATATACGACATTGATACCCTGAATCGCGTGTATTGTAGGTGTCGCTAAAACCCTTAGAGAGGACCAAACTTCAAATTGAAAATCATAACCGGATTGTCGGCTATAAAGCTCAGATGCACCTTAAAGCGTCATAAATAGTACTCCGAAAGGGTAACGTCGGAATTCCACGAAAACTTTTCGTCTTCAATTGTTTTATAAACAATGTTTACAACACTTTATGGTCCACTTGTTTTACGTGACACTATTGTTTGTACAATTCAAGTTATAAACAGATTTCACTTTTAGTGGCTCTAGTGAATTCGGACTGGGACTTTTCCTTTCGTTTTTCTATGAACAATACTTTGTTGAGATGATTTATTCCCTTTGAATATTATGTTTGAAAGCGAAATTTTTGTGAGTCAAAGCTTTGGGGATGCTTTTTATATCTTAGTTTTATTTTGGGCTTTGTGTACTTCTGAACAAAATTATTTGTGTTACAAGTGACATAAAAACGATATACGTATCACAGCGGTTATACACAATATAAAGTCTATTTAAAGTAAAAATAAAGGGTAAGCCTTCCAAGCTTTATTTGTAATAAAAAGGATTATACGCCATTTTTACCTTTGTAAGTAACGTAAAGAATTTTTAATATTTACGATAACTATTTAAGACCATACAAAAAGGACTCGTGTATAATATGTAATTAAACTATGTATTTATTAATCTACACTAATTTGTCAGTATAATATCAGTAAAAGATTTATTAAAGGTCCCAGTAATACTTTTTTATAGCGTATCTTTAACTTTTAAACTGATTTGGTAAAAGAACACACGGACACAATTATTTCAATCAAACTTTAATTAATCGAACTAAATAGAATAATATAACTTTTATTAATAACTACACGTCATATAATATTAACTACCATACACTGATTAGCCGTCATAATTCTACTTATAAAAGCCGACTATGGGCAATAAAATCTTATTAAACGTCCGTAAACCGGACCCACAATTTAAAACTATCTATTTAGATATTGCTTGTTAATTCTGACTCAAAACTGACCAATGATCATGGTATAATTATTTAGGATGAATCACCTGCTTAAAAGGATATAAATTATTGCCGCAGGTATTTTTAAAGTAGCAATGCATCTGACTGGTTTAATCCAGTTCACAAATGGATGTTTCTACGTCTCTGGGCACATTCATTGTAAACTGAAGAAATCATGACAAAACATGACGATTTCAGGCTGATACCCTTTATAGAAGAATGGAAAAATAATTGTGACAAAAGCAGAAATGTTTTCTATACTTTAAATAGATTCTGTTTGCGAATGGTTCAGCCGAACTGCTGACCACGACGGTCAGACATGCTTCCGACTGAAGAGAGAATCTAAACACGTATGCTTGATTCATTGCCCAAGATCGGCGCATGTTCTCAAGGTGCTCCAACGTAGTCTAAGCATTCGCCTATAAGAAGGCCGGTCAAGGTTCCGCTGGATCAGCAGAGGAGGATCTGCTGTAGCTGAAAGCCGGCAATTGGCGGGAAGTGAGGAAGTTGGAAGTTTCGGAGGCCATAACCTATTTTGGGTTGTAGAGCCAACGGAGTGTATGTGTATGGACACTAATTAACTTTTACTTTTGTCTAGTCCATTTATTGGCATTGTTATAAATAATGTACAGTAATTTAAATTGTAGGTTCATTTTAACCCTTATAAATTGAACGTCCACAAAGTGGGTCCAATTAAGGATTTTATAGTTAAAAACGCGTTGTAAAACAATAAATCCCCACAATGACTTCAACGGCCCTATTAATTAACCGTCCAATTTAAAAATAATGGCGTGTGTCTTTTATTTTATGCAGCTGAATTCCTAATGTTTGAAATGTTTTTTAAGTAAAATGATAGTGAGGTTTATTTTTATTATTTGTGTGTATATACGTAAATCTATACACTAAAAAAATATATTTTGATGAACGGGTTTATCGCTTTAAGTGATTCCTTACAGGCAATAATAACTAAATTATAACTAACGAATGTATTGTAAAATGGTAATAAATACAAAATGGAATTTTAAACAAAACTAAATTTCAATAAAAATAACTTCACTCCGTACTTATTAAAGAGAAATAGTAGAATTTTTGCACGTTTGTCATCACTGGACCAATTTTAAATATTCTATCACGTTTAGAATTCTTCTTTATTAATATAGGATATTTTTATTTTATTTTAAAAAACAATATAAGTGTCGTTCGTAACTGATATAGTTTTAAGCTGGAAGTCATATAAATAATGAAATCTTTACACCAAGTAATATAAATCTCATAAAATTTATACCCGTACATAATAAGTAAAACGTTATTCACAGCGACCACTAATATTATTTATAGTCCAGACTTTCCACTGAATCGTCTATAAAACTAAATAAACCTTATGAAAAAGCTATAAATCCTATACAAAGAAGGGTTCTATAATGTTCCGGCACTTTGGGTGATTTAGACTCGATATACGTATACACATGATGGTTAATTTGTGACTTTTTTTATAGTCATAGCTATTTACGAGAGATTTTATTTATTAAATAGCTTATTACAATGTTTGAAAACAATTTGAATTTCGTCTATATTTGTAGTATGTTTTTAAAACGGAACAAACGTAGGCTCACTTGATGTTAAATGATTCACGAACACTGCTAGACGTTCGTTGCCTTTCAAAAATTAGTACGCTTAATACACGAATGTAAAGCATGTAGTATGTAAATTATGCTTATGTACATTAACATTACCAATGCCTCCTCCGACAGCAGTAACAAATTCCGCTTGTGATCTTGCGCTGTATCGTCTTTTCAGTCCTGCACCTGAAATGGATTTATTTTTGACTTTGGGAACACTGCGAGATGAATCATAGTTGTATTTATTTTCTTAGTAGAAAATAAACAATTGTTAGTAGTTTGAGATATCTAAGTTAGACTATATATTTTCTTAAGGAGGCAATTAGGCACCCCTATCCCATACACACATTGCCAAAAGGCTCGCAAGTGCATTTTATTTCTATATATTATAACTATTGTTAAACATGTAAGCTGTGAACATAAATTTAAAGTGTAGACACACAAGGTCTTAAATAATTACTTAGCACTTTCCGGGAGTGGAAATCACACCTTCGCAGTTTGAATTGAGTCTCGATTCTCTTTACGAGACTGCACTGTGGTCGGGTTACTAACAGACGATAACAAGGCACCATTATAAGGATGTCGACCTTTACGTTCGGTTTATCGATGTTTTTCTCGATGCTTACAACTTCAAAGTTGAAAAAACGCCTTTCTAGTGTTTTTTGGTGAATGGTTTACTCTTATCTACTACTTATACATGTTTCTATTTCAATATTCTTTTAGGTATTAAACTCAAACTAACTTTATTCGTATAGCAAACAAGTACACTTATGAACGACAGAAAAGAAGTTAAATTAATTGTAAATTTACATTTACTAACTGTTGCTACAAAAAAATATGGACACATACACTCTATCGGAGATGGTAAATGGAGCTTCGTAATATATGAAATATTTAAAGTATAGAAAAACAAAATTGTCTGTGTACCTTTCATGGCAAAGGCCTCCTTCAAATCCCACCATGCCTCTCTGCTCTGTGCCACTCTCTGCCATGCCGTTTCTTTAATTCGGTCTATCCACCTTCTTAGTTGTCTTCGATTGCTGTACCTTGGGCACCAGATTAATACTGTTTTGCTTCACTTTTCTGCTCTTGCCATATGCCATTCCACATTAGTTTATTTATACTCTCATAAAAAATACAAATTGTGATAGATTTATTAAGTGAACTTGTAAATTTTAAAAATAAATAACTTTTTTTATGCAACAGGAAGCAATCTGGCTCATGCTGATATTAAGTTATACCACCGGCCATGGAGCCTATTTTAAGAATTGGTTCTTTTCTTGAAGGACCCTAAGTCATATATTTGAATTATACTACAACTTAAAGATGTTTCAATCTTTGAGCGACCTATGTAAATCCAAATGTACCAACTTCGTAAATCTTATAAAACGATTTGGTTATGCACTTTTTGTACCGTTTACCCTTTATATTTTGTTTAATATTTCCTTACTTGTATTTTTTTCTTTTAATGTTACAAATTTAAATATATTTATAAATATATATGTCAATTACGCTTTGGAATTATCATGCATACGGTATTTTATCGATATAGTATCCAATTAATCACCATCCCTATTGTTTGGGCAGGTGGCGAAACCCAGACAAAGGGCGGTTCATATCATTATGTTGTCTTGTTACCGTCGTCCGCGCATCCGAGGCGCGATATAACTCAAAGGCTATAATTACTTTGAATACTAATCAAATGCTGTTAAGTAAAAACGTGTGTTTAAATAAACCGGACGTTAACAGGTATTTGAGGAGAGAACTAGAATAAAGAACTTCTAGTAGATAAAAATTAAAACAATTGTAGAAGAACGTGAGGTTAATCCAAAGAAGCTCAGTCGTGTAGTAACAGTTGAAGAAATGGTGGGTTACGTTTGTTCCTTACAGCTATCAAAGCTTTCAATTTCTAGAAGAACAAGTTTGAATGATAGTTAGGTTATTTGTGGTTCTTTGAAAGGGTTGAACTTTTATAGATTACCTTCTAGAACGAAAGGTTAATACAAAGAAACTCAATCGTGTAGAAACAGTTTATTACGTTAGTATCTTTACACATATAAAGCTTTCAACTTCTAGATGATATCAATTATAGTCAGGTTTAATGTGTCCTTTGATAATATGAAAACTCACTAAACAGTGATGTTTCATTACAGTTCATTCGTGCGATCTATACTTTTGGGACTATTTGAACTTGCTTCCTTTGTTCACAGAAAACATTCACGGCTGCACTAATGCTTAATTAGAGTACAAAATATCGCCGATTCAAACAATGATAATAAAAAATTTCAACAAAATGTTTTAAAGCCGTCATTGCGACGTAAACTTCATACTTCCTTAACCATGACTGCGTTAATCACGATACCAATCTAAATAGTACATTGAAAGAACAAATTCTCAGTTCATTCCCAAAATTTACAATAAGTTTTACGGCCAAATTATTCTGTACTAGCATTGATTACAAAACCACTAATTAATGGCTCAAAAATTCCCGTTGCAATGAACTCATCAAACCATTGGAATTATAACATTAGTGATAATTACAACGAAGTGATGGGCGTTACACATCATTTGTACGGTGTATGGAAGGCATAATTGTCTTATATGACGCTTTCGAAACTGAACTTTGAAAAGTTTATTACAATCAAACATGCTTCATTATTAACTTATTACTGCAACAATAATCAGTGGCGCTACAACATTTTTAGATCTAGGGCTCAGATTTCTGTATCTGTTTCATGATCATTTATCAATCCAAAAACACAATGATCATTTGTGCGTAGATTAGAAAATGTTTCCAGCTACAAATACTATCAGCGCCAGAATATGACAGAATATGAAGAGAAAAGTTCATATTTTGGGGTCTGGTGAATTTAATGACCAAGCAAGGTCATGGCATTAAAATTTAAACTGTTATTTGTGCAATACTACATATTATTTCTATGCATATTTATATATGCCGTCACAAATTGACAGATTTTGAATAAATAAAATAAAACACAAATTTTCTAATATCATCGTCCCATTCACGCTCTACTCTACCTTTTTTTCTTATATTTTATATATTTGATAACATTTCAATAGGCAAAATATTTTTTTATGATACAAAAATGTTACCATTGGCAAATGATAAAATAATATTAAACCAAGGTAACAATTATATAGAATGATTACCCAAAATTAAAACCATTCTTAAGGCAAGTATAAGCCAGACACAAAGTTGTTTTTTGAATTAAAGCATGCCGGTATCCCCACGGTTTCCGTCCGAGCGAGTGTTAAACGCGCACTTAGAAAGACACTTTTAATAATTATTTTATAATGTTTTTAATTGATTCATACCCATGACCTCAGGGTTGAGAGTTGCATGCTCATACCACTAAATCAACACTGCCACAGACTGATTGCGCTTTAAAAATATGTATAATAAAATTCGTTTTAGTTCGAAACTGTGATGTTATTAAATGAAATGTGCCGGCAATTTTTTACATCAATATACACTATACACGTGCTCAAATTGTATACAGAGATGGTATATACAACATTAATTATAGGCTTATATAGAGCAACGGCTTGGCACTAAGAGAGCTAACTAAATGGGCAGATTGCCCTTTATGATAAGGCTTTCTACAAATTATTGCTATGTAGCGGCAGGCGAGCGTAATGTCCTAGTATTTATATGTTAAATACTACTGTACAAGACGCTTTCGTTACTAACCATTTCTCGTACTGGTAAACGTGTTTTAAATAAAATTCTTATGTATATATTAAACTCATGAAGGAACAAATCATAGGCATCATATAGATTAATGTGCGAGGGAGATATAGTATTAATAATTTAGTAGTCCAAAGAGGACAAGACATTGCGATATAATGTATATAATATAATATATGTCTAGAGATACTTTTTGCTTACATAAACCAGTGTCATTCTATTGTCTAGTGTCCTGGCGAGAAATTATCAAAACGTTTGAAATCTGTTCTAGAATATGACGTTTGTATTTTAATAATTTTAAAAACTTCTATACATCCAATATTAAATAGCGGAAACACTTGGAAATATCAATTAAATATGAAAAGAATTCAGCTTTATTGCATCGCTACTATACAGGACGAGTCAAAGCGAATCAAAACGAAAACATTGAGAAAAGTTAAAAGAAAATTATAATAATCTAGGTTAGAGATAAACCCACTGATGTTAGTATTAATAACGCCTCAAAGGCTTTTTATAATAATGTTATGCTATTAACCAGTTAGCGACTACTGATTTAAGATTTTTCAACACGATAATCCTCAATAAAGATCTTATCTTTTTGATATTTCGATCTAATGGGTAGCAATTGAGGAACACTTTTGGCTGCCATTTTTAGAAACTTATTCTCCTCAATGTTAATCATTAAATGTTATCTTGTTTAAAGTTTATTAATTTAGGTAAGGTATATCATATCGTGTTTTTAGGCTGGCAATTATAATAAATCTCTATATATATAAAATTCTCGTGTCACAATGTTCGTTCCCATACTCCTCCGAAACGGCTCGACCGATGCTTATGAACTTTTATGCATATTCAGTAAGTCTGAGAATCGGCTACTATCTATCTTTTAAACCCCTAAGTGATAAGGGGTGACAAAAAAATTTTTTTTTGTTTTTATTTTTTTATGATACAGCATACAAGAGTACGTAGAACCCTTAATTGCCACCTCTACGATAAACACCTATTTTGTATTATAGTAGATTATTTTTATTATAGTAGGTTATTTTTATTGAACTAAAAAAATGTTTCCTGGAAATAATATACATGGCAAAACGACGTTTTCCGGGTCAGCTAGTACAGTATATCAATTAAACGACTGATAACATTGGGCAATAAAATAACGGCCCTAATAGAAGGCAAACTTATTAAATTGTATAGGTCATGCCCTCTATAGAAAAACTGAACTTTTCTGAACTGAGAAATTAATAGCAAAACCGATAATGAGTTTATATGCAATTTCGAAGTTACCTCAACATCCAAATCGCTGGGAATACCTTGGAATCGCGGAACCAAAACGCATTATTAATTTCGGCATCGCTGTCGGTATTGGAAGTTACAGTAATTAGTAACTCTGAGGACGACTGTAAACGTTAAATAAGTATTGTGTGAACGTAATCAGGCTTTAAATACATTACGGATATTGAAGATATAACAAAGCGGTGGGCGGAAACTACTCTTCAACGATACAATAATCATTTTTAAGTATCAAAAGTACAAAAGAAACTCACACCATTGCTCCAGTTATTCTGGCTTTATTCCAGATGACACAATGTCGCTTTGTACAGGGTTTGTCAGTCAGATATGTGTTATGGGGATTTATTTTGTAAAGTGTATCTTTTCTATAGAAACTGAAATATAATTTCCTTCGTAAGATGATTTAAGAGACGAATCTTATTCTGGTTTAATTCAAAACAAAAAATAAATCCAATCTTTGGCCAGGGCCTTGGACTTGGATAAGAACTTGCATTATTCATAATAAATAGAAGGCTACAACCCTCAGATCGCCTCCATTTACTTGGCTATTTTTATTTCTTAGACAAGATCTTTTATATAACCGGGGGCAAATGGCTGATCTTAAGTGATATGGTAGGCGCAGCTCGCAAGTGTGTTGCCGGCCTTTAAGTTGTATGTAATCAACCTTGTGTCACATGTCGTCAATTTTAAGATTTTAGACATCGGTTTCTTTAGGTAAGAGCGAATATAATATGCATCTAGACAAAAAGTTCATTAGCGTACAGCCATGGATTCGGCTTACCTCAGGAATGAGATTCAGGAAAGAAGACGAAAGAGAAGCCAATATGCCGGCATGCGGGACTGCTCTAAAAGGCATTGTTACTACGTATTTAAAAAGGACCAAAATTTTCTGCCTCTCTATAGTACTAAGTACTGGTCGAAAAAAAATCTTACCATATTAGGTAAACTAAAAATGTACATTACTAATTTTAGTTACCTTCAAGTACGATAATAATAACAATTGTGTAATAGCTAAATAGTACAATACGTTTAATGTGACCCATGTAGGCCTGGAATGCGTGGCTGTGGCTTCCCAACGAGAAAATCCCCAAGGATTTTCTGCTCCAAAGCAGGGCAGCCGCGTCGCGAAGCCTGTGAACTTCCGAGAAAACTTCTGGCTGGCTTAATTAGCCAGGACTCAACGCACAACAGACAAAATGGGCGTCTAAGTGCGGAAACCGAGTCCACAGCACACTACACGTTTATTGTTCGTTTATAAATGAAAAAGCCATTTCGTTCTTTATATAATGTCCGAAATACAGTCAATAAACTTTATTAGTAATTCGTATTTATTCATATTATTTGGCATTACGTATAAAAAATACGATAAATGAGAAAAGTGTTAAATATATTTGAATGCTATGTAAACTGTAGACAAGATTAAAAAAATATGAAATGTCAAGTATTCTGTTAATTAAAAAAAGGTTTTTTAAATTGTTTGATATGACTCAGATACGAAACCCCAAATTATTTGATATGAACGTGCGTGTTCAGAATTATATATTATCTTATCACGAAAGGATATTAACATTCCTTTATTTCCGTTTTTAATCATGTTACATCGTTATTATATTAATTAAAATTACTTCGTTGACAACTGTAATCTTTTGAGTAATTTTGGTATTTTTAAGGTTTTGATTTATAAGTCTCTTTAATGTTTTGCCTATGGTTTGACACAGAGCGCTGATTGATAGGAAATTAATAATATCTGTATTAAATATCACAAAAAGATGTTTCTACATAATTAAAGAAATTGTCATTTTTATTTTAAAATGTTGACTATTATAACTTCAGGGTGTCGATTTTTTGTGACGGTGCGCGTGCATCGTAAAAATTTACTCACATAATTTTTCCCTAACGCGCCATAATAAGTATATCTTCAAAAACTACTGAAATTGTTAACATAAGAATCAGACTCTAGGTTCATATTGAAATAATAAATGCAGTAACTCCGAACTTTTAACGTTAACTACGAACGTTAACTTCACAAAATCTAACGGTTGTAAAAAAGAAATCAAAAGAAAATTAAAATGGGGACGAATGACGACCATCGGGCGCGTGTTTAATTAAAGTGTTGTTATACGCCGCTAGATGGCGTTTAATCAACAGCTGTACTTCGAACTTTGTGCTCTATTTTTAATTCGGCTTAATTGCAAGAATTACGGGCCAAGGCTCAGTTTTCACGTTTTATACGCTCCGTGTAGTTAGCCATTTACAGAGCGTATCAAAATAAGTTTTCTAATTAAACTTTTCCTATGAAAGTCATAAAGTAACAGCAATAAAGTGTCAAGTTACTTGTATTGTTATTGGAGGTTTGACATGAGAATAAGTGAGATTTTTTACAGTGTACTGGATTAAATTGGCACATTATTAATACTTATATAGTAATATAAAAACAATATATACCGTTTCTGCACTTAATGGAGACTTTAACGTCTAGTTTCATATTAAATGCAATTCTTAATCTAAAGTATGTTTGAGTTCCGAATGCCCTGAATTTTATTTGTGTGAAACTGAACACTGTCTTGTATAATCAAGGTAAACATCGTGTAGAAACCTGCATGTATATCAATAAACGAGGCACAGACAGCCAGACTACTTGCCTATGAATAATAATTATCTACGAAATTTGATGATAAACCCCATAAGGATAAGGATTTCAGCACCATGGATTATTATCATCTATGGATAGACTAGAGCATGCACCTATGCAAATACTGCATTGCTTTGAAACAAGAACTTAGCTTGGCGTCAAGCCAAACTCAGCTAATTACATAGTACATCGCCAATCCAATATTGCACAAAAACCTTCCATCTACTATCTTAAGAATGGTTGCTAGAATGTAATTGAAATGTCAGGTTTAATTTGTAACTTTAAGCCTTAGAATGCGCCGCCATTAATTTAAATTATTTTGTTGGGCTGTAATTTGGTGCGGATTTTATCTTAATTTGTACCTCGCGTAATTCGGAAAGTCTTAGTGTAAGAAGTTTAGTGGGTTTTACGAGTGTTCTGCATTAAGTATTACTTTGATGGTATACTTGGGAGATATTTAACGTTATAACTTTTCATGAGTCCGTGGGTTAATACGTGGCGTATGGTATTGCAGTTTTTTTATAAAATAGGGGGCAAACGGGCAGGAGGCTCACCTGATATTAAGTGATACCGCCGCCCATGGACACTCTTAATGCCAGAGGGCCCGCGAGTGCGTTGCCGGCCTTTTAAGAATTTGTACGCTCTTTTCTTTGAGGACCCTAAGTCGAATTGGTTCGGAAATACTTCAGTGGTTCGACTTCATTCAAGTTCGACTGATAAACTACAGTGATAGAGTGACATACAACTACGTGTGATTGCTATATACAAGTCTCAAAAGAAGCAACGCTACAAACTTTAGGTCTGGGTCTCAGATTTCTGTACCAGTTTCATGATCGTTTGTCAATCAAATAGGCAAGCCTCCTGTGCCTGACACACGTTGTTGACGTTTTGGATTTAAGGCAAGTAGGTTTCCTTACGATGTTTTTGATCAACGAGCGAATGTTAAACGCGCACATATACAGAATCTATATTGGTGAACAGCCGGAGATCGGATGAGAGTCACACGCTGAAGGCACTAGGCCAACACTGCTCAAATACAGGTCTCAAAGGAAAATAACAAATTTTGGTGCAAAATCTGAAAAATCACCATATATTTGGGGAACTTATAAAATTTATTAAGAACTTGCTACACTCAAATTTACAGTCGTAGTTTACTAATTACTTACTAATATTAAGGCAATAAAAGTTATATGTTTTTAATTATATGTATATATAAATGCATGTCGAAGAACCGCTTCAATACTTTTCACGATTGGTAATTCTGTTTGAAATTTCCCCGTCTGTTAAGTACGGCTTTGTGCTTTTGATTGGTTCCAACATATCAGTGAAACACCAAATTCCCAGCCGGAAAATGGATGTAACGAACGTTAAAAATTGCCAACAAACGAAGGCTTGAATGCTCTATATGTTGTGCTTATAGCTTTTAAACAACATGTTTCGATATAACAAGTCATTACAGTATTCTTTACTACTAGCTACTATCCGTAATTTCTAGTAGTCGTAATTTATCTAAAGCACAAGAAAACGGCTCTTCTAATGACGTTTTTCATATAAAAATCCAAAAATAATTATTAAAAACAAAACATACTTATTATGTGCTTAGTTATATATATTGTTATTTATCATTGTATTTTCTAGTTATCGCTAATATATGTTTTTCTATTGTTGGTAAGGTAAGGCAGTACGATAAAGTAGCGAACATTACTGTTGTAACATACGATGTGATTATACAGGAATATGATTTCCGTTATTATACATTTCTACTTAACATACAACTGTATACAACGAAATTCAGCAAACGGAACACACAGAGTGCGGTTCAATGCAATATTAATGCAATAAAGTCTACGATTAAAGTGATTGTTTGATTTGTTTGCGGAAGCTTGATGCGTTTCCGTTAAATTCATCTCATTAATTGGATATCCTTCATTAGGGTTTAATGTATTGGTGAATGTATAATCCCATACGGTCCCAACGGTTTAATCAATAATGATTGTGTATAATAGAGATCGTCAAACTATCCAGAGACACTCACAAATCATTTAAAAATTTCGTTACCTGAATTGGATTTCGAATCTACAGAGGCCTTACGTATCTTGGCACCTCAAGCCAAAAACTAACACAGACACAGCGCACGCTTATAACAACTCTTAGCTTCACTCTCAAATACATTCACACACTCACACATTTAAACATGTGTACATGTACAGACTTGTGTTCGATTAGTTGTAACACTAAACATTTTCTCCAAAAACTGTTTTAAACATGTACCACTGACTAATTGTTATCTAGTTACCCCACAACACAAGGACTCTAGTGTAGGAACTAGCGATATATGAATTTTGTCACAAACTATTCGTCTTTAATAAAGTTACATTATTATTAATAACAACGCAATAATAATCCAGTGTCACTACAACCTCTTGATTTCAAATCTGTTTATTTAATGCCATTTTTTGATTCGAGAAACACCTCTCTGTGTGACGATGTCTGATCCGCTGTATCAGCACAGCCGGGATTCGAACGCAAACCCCGGGATAAAGATTTTAAAGCCTATATAAACAAGCTGTAGCTAGGTGTTTAAGCAAACCACTTTCGACAGGTCGTGACCATCTCGAAACTCTATATACACTAAAATTACATGCAAATGATCATGTATCACTTTTGTTAGTACCAATTATTTGCTTTCACACGATTTTCGACCTTATTAACATGAATTAACGCCACATCTCCGACCATTAGAATACAAATTTGATTCGAGTCGTTAAAATATAATCGCCGTAGTGTTGAAATGATTGCCATAATAAACACAAATCATGACTTGGTTGAGAATTTTGGCTGTGCCCTTTGCTCTTCATTTTAACCAACCAATTTAGTATAAGAATTTAACAATATAGGTTGAAATTATTTTCCATACAGGATTGAGAAGCCTCTAAAAGTTTCATTATTTCAGAAGGATAAAGACATATCTGCATACATTAAGATCCCTTGGAGGATGGGCTTTGGTATGGACTACTTGTGTACATTAATCCCGTCTCACCTCCCTCGGACAAGTAAAAAATCTGGGACGGCCGCAGAGTAGGCGGAAAATAATAAACGGCTCAAATATAAGTCTGTCCAACTTCGATTTTGTTCCCTTTGGAGTAGAGATTCGTGTGTACAGATGCTAATTAAAGATTTAAGTTGGCACCTGGTAATAGTGGTGACCCCAGAGCTAGTGTTTTCCTCGCTCAACGAATATGTGTCGCAATACAGCAAGGGAATGCTGCCCGATTTAAAAGTACACTGCCACAGGGACCGAACTTTTTAAATATGTTTTTATTTTCTGTTTATTAATTTTGAATTTTTATTATTACTATGTAGGTTAAGAACAGTGTAAATACTGTATATTATACTATATAGGTAAACAAACTTATGAATTTCAGAAAAGAAGTTAAATTAATTGTAAATTTACATTTACTACCACTTCGCAAGTCAAGGACGTAGAGCGGGCAAGAAGAACTGGCAAGAAACTTTCCGCCACTCTTTTTTTAATTCTTTCACTGTTATATTTTCAATTTTGATTGAGGTTTTTTAAAGTTATGATCTGTAAATGACTCGGACTTGAGCCTAAAAAAATTGATTCACTGCCCTACAATAATCGATATTATGCACCCGAATGATGGTACAAATGTTTAATAAAATCGTTAGTTAACGTCACCCACTAAATCAGTGGAAACGCATTCAGTATATAAAGTATTTCTTTCGCTCTTACTCTCGTTAACGCTGTGATAAAAACTGTGAGTACTTTAATTAATTTAAGTATCAATTGCCGTTTGTTTAATGTTAAATTTAAAAAAAATCGTCTATCAATGTACATTTCGTCTATTATGTTCCGTTTAATATATTTATCAATGTTGTCTGTTTTTGCTTGGTGTTAAGTGTAATATTACTCATAAATAAATAAATACATTTATTTTCCATGACTACGGGTGTTTTAGGAAAGTCCTCAACCATTCTCTATTAATCTCTAAACATAACAGGTATCAGTTGTGAAAATCAGTAAATTATCGTTTAATTGTTTTTATAATACACTACATGAACACATCTAAGCTAGTAGAACATAAAGCCTACAAAGCTTAGTGCGTATGTTACAGTCAATACTTTCTATTATTGGAAAGACTTTCTGTAAAATGGCAGGATTTGTTTTTTTTATTAAATTAATGTTACTCCAAGTTGTATACATTCTAAATAATAAAATACTTTATCAGTAAAATATCTATGGAAGTAGTAAGAACAACTCAAACACTAGACTATTATTTAATTTAATTAGAATTTATTTTTTTACACGTTAATAAAAAAAAACCACTGGCGCTACAAGCTTTGGTCTGGACCTCAGTTTTATGTATGTGTTTCATGATAATTTATCAATATAATATGCAAGTAGGTGATCAGCCTCTTGTGCCTGACACACGCCATTTACTTTTTTTGGGCCTAAGGCCTAAAGTCCACTGGCATGAGAGTCGTACGCTGAAATCACTAGGCCAACAAACAATCAATCTATTTGCCATTATTATAAAAACTTAAAATATCCAATTCTCGTTACTATCAGCGGCATACGGAAACTCGAGACACACAATATGGGCTCTCTTATTGCATGGCCTTAAATTGTACTGTGGTCTCAATGCAAGTGCCGGTGACGTTAAATTATTGTCGCATGCAATGTTACACCGACGGCCAGACATCCATGTTCCAGCTTTGTATTCAAGAATTTAATATTAGTTATTAATTCATCTTTGGAATGATAACTCAATAGACGTATCTAGAAAAGAGTGTTAAAATAGTAGTGTACTGAAAAAGGAGGTAGAAGATAATCCTATTTCACATAAAAAAGGATATCAAAAGAAGTGCTGAACTAGATTTGTAGGGGCTCCGCATTATCACAAGGAATATTAAAATAGTAGTATTTACGAAATAGTATAGAATAAAATAACTTAATGCAGATACCGGCAAACTTCTTGAGCATTAAACAAGGGAGTGAGGGAAAGTTTGCGCAGCGGGGGACGCAAGTCAAGTGATTTACCAATCACGCGATCGACACGACACTCTTCCGCCACCGCGCACCACCGCCCGCCTCTCCCCCTACCAGTGTTACCTAAAAATCGCTTCTGCGCCGGCAAGGACATTTGTTCAAGATGTTTGCCGGTATCTCAAGACTGTGTTTTCTTTGTCATACAAAAGCGTTGGAGTGATAAGGGCGACAATTGAATAGTTTGAAATATTATGTAATATTTATTTGTAGGAGACTAAACTATTTTTGCAGATAATCCTTTCTAAGGTTTTCTGATAGTATTTAATAAAAAGAACATCTTTCATTTAGTTATAAGCATTCATTGTAATGCATATGTTTCTACTTCTTAGTTTTTTTCTACGGCTAACGTGCAGAAGGCCCACATACACTCATTGCTAGAGGGACCGCAAGTGCGTTGCTGGCCTTTTAAGAATTCGTACGCTTTTTCTGGAAGAACGCTATGTGGAATTTGTTCGAAAATACTTCAGTGGGCAGCTGGTTCCACATAGTGGTGAAACGCCGATATTAATCTGGAAATTTGTTCTATATTTCGATGTCCGATGATTATGAAACTCAATTGCAGGTATTAATCCGAACGACTCCTCTGAACACTCCCCGTTGTAAATGAGGTAGAATATTCATAGAGACCCAACAACATCAAAGGGATCAAGCCACTCGGGATGTTACTGTTCGTCAAAGATTCGATTATAAATGAGAATTATATAAAAGGTTTGTATGTGATTTTAGCAATCCTAGTCAGCGTGAGACTGTCACATTCACATTCTCAAATTTCCTAATAAAACATATATTTTTGACTAAAAGATTCCTCTGAATTTTTTATATCTCTGATTTGGAATATTGCTTTATTTACAATCAGATCCCAGACATAGCTTAGTACTTACTCTTGTAAATCAAAAATTTTAAATGACATACGGGATAGTTAGAGCCAACTCTTACAGTCCTAGTTAGATAAAGGCAATTTAATCCGATTAAAACAGTATTTCATATAAATGACTACAAAATAGGTGAGACGTCAAAATGCTTTTATAAACATAGCCTTACATTATCGTAATAGCAATTGTTACACATGATTGCGTTTTAATGATAGCTCTGAAAATGTTATTAATGACTGGAATAGTCACCTTCAATCATAGTTACCTGCTTATTATAATAATTATATTCATAATTCATTTGCACTACTGTATGCGTCCACGATAAAACGGAAAGCTAGTGACTCGTTTATTTGTATATTTTGCTGCAGTTGGCAATTTCATCCTAAAATTTTAGAACGAAAATTAATTATATCTTAAGTAAATCTCAAATCTTCTTGATTAGTTAAAGTTCTATGTGAACAACTAAAACTGTAAAGTAAAATTAAGTTAAAGTCAAGTGAAATTATTTATTTAAATTGGGCATATTAAAAAGGCATTTTTTAAAGTCAAAATTTAATAATTAAAAAAATACTTTAGCTGCCCCTTCCAAAAGGTAGTTTCATATTGAGGAGAACGGACAAGAAACTCCATAATTACACTTTTAAAATAGTTTTACAATATTTTGTATACATTCATTTCATAAGTATATGTGAGAACCTAGAATAATACGTGTATACTAAAATAACATACACGCATGGTGTTATTAAAAACAATACAGCAGATAACAAAATTATAATGAAGATACATGGTTCACAATGTTACAAATATTGCAAGACCGTATCTTTCTATATTAATAACATATGTTGCTTAAACATTCATACATTCACATTAAATTTAAAACTTTGTAGTTTTTTCCAGGATACTAATATGATTAATTGGTATGCAATTACAATGTATATAAATGTTATAAATATTCATCTCTTAGAACAACATTATATTTATTTATGCTACAACTCTAAATTCATATACACTGACACATTTGCACATACCTTATTTGTTAATTTACAGTTATACAACACCCAAAAGAAAACAAGATAAAAGAACTAATATAAACTACAACTAATAATACTAATAATAATTTATTGTCAGTAGCTAGACAACAATTATGAATCTAAAAACAATTCATGCTACTGATTTAAACGTTAATTAATCAAGCCAATGAAAGAGTACATCTGTCTCAATTAGCTTCTCAACTCTTACGTCATTTCTATTTTACTGCGTCTGGTGGTCGTCTTTTCAAAGGAATTCATCAAACGATTACCGGTTTTTTCAGAACAGAGGGCACACTCACACTGGCAGAAGACTCGCTAGTTCGTTGCCGCTGTACGCTCTTATTATTGCCTCCAATTTTCTGGAAATAATTCAGTGGGCAGATGGTTCCACAAAGTGGTACTCGTGCCTTAACATGGCTCAGTAGTCAGTTGTGGAACGACGGGCGTCAAGGTGATACGGGTGGGATCTCAGGGTTCAGAGCCGCTACACCAACATAATAGGAAGTTAAAATTCACAGCTATTAAAGATTTATAAAAATATTATTGTTCAACATTCTTAAAATTAATTTGAAATGAGACTAGACTAGTCAGAATTCCTAAGCATCAGTCCGGAATCCATATGGGCTATTATGATTTATTAAAAAAAGATCCTATCTGACATACTAAAAATTAAAGTCACACCAAAATACTATTTCCCTTACAGTATTCAATTTACGAATTCGACCCTTTCCTTTTTACCTAAACATTTTATTAACCAATCAAGAAGCATTGTGCCGAAAAACCATTGGACATAAAGTCAAATACCTTTGTATCCTTAATAACCACCTTATTTAGGTAAAGCTTTCGGCACTTCGGCTGCCGACAGGCGAAAAACTAATAGCCAGTCTCGATTATTCTATGGAAAAAAATAATTTCCCTAGCAGTTTCGAGCCGAAATATTTATAATATGGGTAATGTATTTCGTATGTTTTCATAATTATTTTCTTAATTTAGTTTGCTAATTTGTACCTATAGTTAATTATTTATTTTATTAACGTTTATAATAAATAAGTAAAAGAAAATAAAAAAAAAAACACTAATTTATCAGACGGTCGGTTAACCAGTATACATTAATTTTTTTTTTACAATATTTTGTTTTTTGCATCAAATAAAAACAATAGGAATTTTTTTATATTTAAAGTTCATTTTTTTTAAGTTTATATAAATTATATATTACATAATAATGGCCTTCAGCTTACAAACTTAAAACTTTTGAACCGAATTTTCTGGTGAGACTGGCTGTTGTTATTAGGTTGGCTTCGTAATCATTTGCGAACCACTCCATAAATCCAGATCGCCTGTATAAGGTTGTACGGGTGGGTAATTTTCTTTTTTTTCTCACGGCTCTGTCTAGATTTTATGCCTGGGACGTAATAGGATATGTGGGAAGAAAATTGCCTTATCATAGGCCATTGCAGTTACGTGTACTTTCATGGATCACTTCAAAATCAAAATTATACATGATAATAGTATTTACTTTTAGTTCTCTGACCTACCTACCTCTTACTTAACTATTGAAATCGATGAATTAAAAATACCGCAAAATCAGCCCTATCAATAAAGCACGCAAATGTCGAATTATAATCTTGTTTCGTCTTTTAATACAAAATACCTAAGGTAAGGAAATCTAATTTAATAGTTCATAATTAAAAATGCACTTATCCCGAAACTAGAGATCCTGATTTCAATATTTGTTTTCGTTGATTATTCCAAGATAAACCATGACCTTCCTACATACAAAATTGAGTGTCGTGCCATCACATGACGTCCTAATTACGAAACGCCATTTGGTTTAGAAAGTATTTCTAACAGTAGACTGCATGAAGAAAGGATCTTTTCGATTTCAATGCAAGGTAACACTTTCAAAGTAAAACCTCTCAGATGTATATAAAGCATAAATCTAGTATGTTTGAATAAATTCTTGGTTCAATTTTTAAAAACGACAATTTATACATTTGTTAAATGTACAGCATATGCATGCGCAGATATTATAACGGTCGTTATCCATGACTTACTTATTAGATCTGATAAAATCTAAGTATACAACCTCTTAAACAAATCACCTATCCTTCATATACATTTAGAACTTTGCTCGCATCTAATAGCCAAATAATTAGATACTTCGAAAGTCTATTTTCACATCAATCTCTGTCCAAGGCCAACAATTTCTAGTGCTTTTAACAGGTATTCCATTTTATTCTTGTGTCTGAGTAATTTTCATAGATAATTACCAACGCTTTACCAGAGTGGATTTATTTAAACATTAATCACTCTTTTCAGTTCGATAAATTGGTTTAAATTACAATGCGGTATTTCGAGATTATCTGAGCTATCTGTTTTACATTTAGCCTTTATGGTTTATTAATTGTGTTTCATCATAAGCCCATTGGGGTATTTTTTTGATGAGTGATGAGCGATTAATCAGTGAGTGCACATGGGACCTGGTTTTACTACAATTTTCGTTAATATTTAATGTGTCACGAGGCCTTACTGTGTTTAATTACACTGCAGTATTTACTGCATACTAATATTTTATATATATTTTCATGTTCACATTTTAACACGCAATAGAACTGTTTAAAATGATGTATAACTATTTGTTTATGTATAAAGTACATGAAAATGTATGGGAATACGAAGCCTATAACATCTATTAATAGACGATTATCGTTATGCTAACAATTAGGCAAGTTTAAACAAACTTAACTGTAAATTTTATTACCTACATGCGTACTAAATTTGCTAACACAGTAGAATATCTAATACCAGTACGTATAAACTGTCCCATAATAATAAATTAATATAATATGTATTATAATTTATACAGCTCTGTCAAAACTATCAAATTCTCAGCACAATTCAACTTGCAACTTAAAGTTATCGCGCATCTATCTAGCCGTATCTCATAAACAACAAGAAAACACATTTAAAGGAACTCCTTGTTCATTTTAACTAACTACAAATCACAGGTCTAGCTCTGAGTAATTGCAACGTCATATGAGTGTACAATAAACTTCCAAGGAACACTGCACACAATAAATTCCCATTTTACGTCTTTGATTAGCCACCGCTCGAGTTACTTAACGCGTGCTCGGCAACGAATCGTTTCACGGACCACCTTTAACTTTGTAAAATGAGATGTTTTCGTGTACTAAAGTGACATTGTGTTTCAATTATGTTTTATAATGAATAACGAACGGTTGTCAAATAAAAATCATTTAATAAACGTGAATTTCTTAACTAACTTTTTTCCTTTATATTGTGAACAAGTACAATTACAACCAGAGACAATTTTTGTTGTTATATAGTTTTATAGGCTAATATAGCGTAGTATGCTGCCTAAGTTCTTGACCTATATGTAACATTAATTACTTTTTTAGTATTATCATACGTATTAATTAAATTGAAATAAATATACCCATTAATATTATTCTATAAAATTATGATTTAGGAACAATAAAAATCCTTCAAATTAATTGAAATATGTCGAGACAAAGACGCTTAGTAATCTCATTAATTGGGGATTTATTTTAAGTAAATCAAATAGATTTTAATTTATTAGAACGAATAATTGAATTGTGAGATTTATTAATAATTTAATCTTCATATTTGAAGATCATATCAATTACAACTAATAAATTAGATCTAATTAAACTTATGACTTTGTCTCTTGCTTTTTCGTTACAAGAAAGGAATTTTCTAAGAGGTCAACTTTAGATATAGTAATAAATAACTGCCCATATGCAAACGAACTGTTAGCTACGAAAATATCTAATAACACTTTTAGGAAGCGCGGTTCTTGCAGGATTTTGTCGTCCGCTGATTAGGGCATTCAAAGAATTTCGACCATTCGAATAACATTAATAAAAACACTAAAACTGAGATTTTTAAGAATAAATTATGTCAATCTAATTAAAACCAAAGATTGATCCAATTTTTGGGACATATTTCTAAGAAAAAATAGCTTAGTCATTAGACATTTCGTACATAGCACACACAATAAATCAACTCAATATAATTTATTGTCGAATAAAAATAGCCAAGTGACAGCTGATTCGTTTCACCGCGATGTAGAATTAATAAGAAAAAAAGCTGTTGAAACCACACCTTATTATAGCATTATCGATTTCGCTATGGGCGTGATTAATTTAGATTTGCCTTTCAACTAAAATTAATTTAGTATATAATGATTTCAATTAATTAATTGTTTGGCATTGAGCTTCTGATGTTGAAAGAAACTTTTTTATGTTTAAAGTATCACGTATAAGGAGTAATCATGAATTCTGCCATTTTAATGACAAAATTCCATACAAAGAGGTAACTCTAAGTAAAACAATCCAAAGTTGTACTAATTTCTTTTTAATATCTATTAGTTAGAATAAAGGGCTAGCAAGCATTGGCTTCAGGTTTTCGTTCTATTGTTTTATTCTTGATAATTTTTCGTTACAAGCCAAATGGCGATCAGCTTTTTGAGCCAGACGAACAAATGAGAATTTCTTAAGGCAATTTTTGCCGCGCACCACCACTATGTGGAACTAGCTGCTCCTTCGAGAAAAGAGCGTACCAAGGCCGGTAACGAACTTAGGAGCTTGTATATGCATCACTTAACAAGAGTTGACCCATTGTCCGTTTTCCTAAGTCGTAAAATGTTTTCGCGTCTAGTGTAATTTAGCTATCCTATTAAACATTACATATAGAAATCTAAATATCTTAGAGAAAACGTTCTGGTTACAATTTGTGTTAATTATTCACATCACATGCTAAAAGCTTCAATAGCTTCTATAGCAATGACATTGCGCTTACATGATTAATTGTGTATCCGATTGACGCCGAACCCCCACTGACATACGAAATGAATATTCCAAGCCACTGTGCCGACAGAACTTTAATGATTACCAATTTGGATGTAATGTTGCGTCATTGTTGTAGTTTTTTTATTAAGTTTTCAATACGCGAGTATTGTGTCTCCTAAAGAGGTGGACAAAAAACACTGTGATTACCAACATCTATTACGTTCTTAACCTGAGCTTACTTAGAGGAACTTGGAGACATTAAGTATAATTTTTTTTATACTTGATAGTATTAAAACTTTCAACTAAACAAATATAATATATTGCTTAGTTTAATCTAATTTAAATAGCGATAAAAATATTTTAAATTTGTAACACGGCCTTAAAAGATCCTTGCAAACATTTTATTTGTGATTAAATCGGACTAAAGTGTTACGTTACGTTATCCGCGAACCATAAACGCTCGCCTCAGTATTCCTCTAAAAAATACGATCAGTAAATCAAGAACGTCATGATGTTCGTAACTTTTATGAAATATCCCTTGTAATAAAGATATTACAAAAGGTAACAAGCCTGTTCCGAGATTTCGCACTCCAGGACAGCGTTTTACGATCCAACATCAATTTAAAGAGGCCACATCGAATAAAAATATTTTATGATATAAAAAGATTATATACATCATTTTAGCAAACCATGAGCAATGCAATAGCAATGTTTCGATCTCTTGTATTGATAGTAAAACACCAGGTCAATTAGGTAAGAATTAGTATAATAGTTTGTTTTAAATTAGGCACGCTTACTTAATAGTGCACATCGTGGGTTCGGAGTGTTTTATTAGTATTGCTGAGGAATAAATTCCCAGAAGTCAAATCACAGAAAGCTTTTTACTGAATTATAAGAAAAAATTCTGTCGCTGCACAGCGCTGAGTTCCTCGAGCGATCAGCAGTCAGTGCTCGTCTATACACTGCTCATTATCAGTAACAATTGTGATACTGAAATTTGCTGAAATATTTAGTCAAATCTGTACCGTTGTGCTATATATTGTTAGGCCAAAATAATTGTAGAAAATTAATTACAATTAACGATTTTAGTGAATCAAAACATTCTATCAGCTTCTTTGTATCTGTACAGGTGAGTCTAAATCGAAGCCGCTCTTTAGGGGTTCGTAAAACAGGTTCAATCGGTTAATTTGTTTCGTTTTTATTACATCGAATGACTTAAGAGTCCTTGACTCAACGAGGTGTAACTAAATGGTCAAATTTGTAACAAATTGACGTCCGACAACTGAGCATGATCAGCGATTTCACCTGCCGGTTATCTTATATCTCTAATTAAGTAATTGTTGAGTTTATTGCGTACTCTATTGTTATGCTAAGTATTTGTTTGGTTCCTGGGCCCTCGGTGCTTTGAAAAATAGAGGATTTTTTATTTTGAAATGAAACTTCTTTATTCGCGTTGTAAAATATTTACCGCCACATTTTTTGGTTCAGCGTCACATTTTTCCGTTACGCGCCATCGTTTTCTTGTCCCTAACACAAAGAGATTCGAATCCATTGATATGAAAAATATATAATAACGATAGTAATAGTTCTATTATGTATATGAAATTCTGTAATAATCTTAGTAGTATTAAGGTAAAATTAAATAATTGTATTAATTGTATACATGTCTATGATAATAAAAGCCTTTTGTTGAACTTTATCTTATTTAAATTTATTTAACCAATTTCTATAAAGTTGCATATAGTAGATTTTTCGAAAGATAAGGTCATAAAGAAGTTTCACTTCTTACGTGTGTACACTAGTACACGCACAATTTTTTGTACTCTATCGTAACTCGCGTACAACAATAGAATACAAGGAAAATACTGTTAATTAATATGTAATGAATGAATGTAATGTAACAGTCGAAGAGAGTGAACAAAATGTACAGCCTTCGTACATTTAGAGTATACTAACGTATATTTAACGTATATTTTGTTAAGCGGTTGTCAAGTCTTATGTCATGCTGAAACGTGAGAGAAAAGGTTTTATATCTGCAATTTTTTTTGTACCAAGGTAAATGCCTTGCTATCGGCGTATGCTAGTCATAGTAGTGTCACTTTGCGAATACAGGAAAAGGACACTTTTTCTTTTATTATTACTTTTTCATACGTTCCTACGTGGAACTAATTAACCACTAAAGTATTGCCAAACCAATTTAACATAAAATGCGTACCAATTCCTAAAATACCGACATCGCACTGGAGAGCCGTCTCGTAAAAAAAGATTAATATTATATTGGAGGATTAATTTTAGCATGATTACATATTGTATGTCTACCTCAGCATTCTTGCAAAATTCGACTTTTCCTATAACAACACTTTAGGTCACACAACCAATCAAAATACTTTCAAGAATAGCTTATGTTATAATGGATATATTTAATCGATATCGGTTTTAATTAACGTTTTATATTTAAAATAACCGTAAGCAATTGCTTTCTCTTTAATTGAAAGGTGGAAATTGCTATTTTAAAATTAAAAGCCAGATTCGGACATAACTTCAGGTTTTATACAGAAAGTTTAAAATGATTAAAGCCCGATTTTTTAAAACAAACTGTCTGTATTGCTGATTCTTAAAATCCTGTTTTTTCAAAGCATTTTGAGTGACCATGTGCAGTTATTGAAATAAACTTACTACGACCAGCATGTCCCAGAATCGAGCTAAACCAGTAGTATTTGATTTAAATATTTTGACAATTATTAAGCCTATGTCCTTCAGGGATTGTGTAGCATTTTAATTCGAATTGTAGAATTTGCTCCAGTGGTATTGTTTTATGTTTTATTTAATACAAAATGTTTGACTCAAATAAATCGGGTCTTAAATATGTTACATTTTCTATAGGTACCCAACAAATAAGAATATTTTTTGTCGACTACAATTTATAATCTTTGATTTCACTCAGGTATCGTTAAATCGTCTTTATTGACGTATGACTACTGGTGTATGTATGATTTATAGCGGCTCCCGACTAGGACACACGTCTGCCGTGATTTTCAATCAAATCCGTTGGTTCGTTAGCGGACTATCTTAGAGAACAGGAAAATGATTGGAAACTATATTGATACATAAAAATAATTTAACAAAAAGAGTAGGCTTCTAAACGTGAAATGACAATATTAGCAGGCCTTCTAAGTATTACAGCAATTTTTCAATGCCTTTAAGTGTTCAGATGTGTGTTATTATGTATTATAGAGTTACAACTAAATATTATATAATACAGCAAGTATATTTAGTTGGTGGCTGTGACAATAATAAATATTATGAAAATGTGATTATTTTTTAAAGCCTATTATCATTTTTATTGAAAGTACTTACATGATGTTAGTATTTTAATAAGTATATAATTATATTTTAATAATAAATGGATTTCTATTTTTTTTTAGTTCAAGTTACATTTATACTTAAAATGTACTTCTATCGGGCTTTAAAACAAAGTAAAGCATAGCTGTTAAACATTTCACCTAAGATATGTTGGTTTAATAACTGTGCTCATAAAAAGATAAACATTTGAATGCGGAGTTCGAAAGCACAAATCACGGTAAACGAAAGCTTTACGATAGCTGGTGAAAAATCCTACAATAAATAATAAAAGCTGAAGCTTCTCCATGCCATCCCAAAAATAATCCATACAAAACTATGTTTTACCGTTGACTATCAACAAGTACAAACACATGTAAATAAATCGAGGCTATCATTCGTCTGTTGGCAGCTCAATCAGTAATTCACGTAACATTATCAATCAACCGTTCGATGATTGATGGAATATTTTCCTCGGTAGCTGATAACTTGACCGCTTTGAGTTAATTAAGATCATCCTGTTATTGATATCATTCGCAGATCAGTTCGATAAAGTAAATTGAGGCCGGTATTACTAGATCTTCAAACCAAAACTAACAACTTAAATTGTACAATGTATGGAGATTTCCTGCGGAAGTATTTCTTCATAAATTATTATAATGATTCATAATAATCAAATCCAATACGTTTCTAACATTCGGAAATCATACTTAGTGCTACTTTAAACGTCAAATTTTACCTTTATAGTTAATCACCACGCCTCAATGAACTTTTTAGCTATGTACCAGAGGTTGGGACGGATTCTAACAAAACAACTAATGGGATGTGTTTTAGGTCAGACGTTACGGTAGATTGATTTCTGCGTAAATTTCACTAGTAATTTTTCTATAGGGTTATTTTCTCAATATACTTTCTTAAAAAACTTAGTTCGTATGTTCGCAATACCTACAAGCTTATATCAGGCATGGTCACGGTTTGTCAACACGACCAAATATTTTATGATATAGAATTAAAAAAAAATCTAAGATTGTTTATATTTAACTTACAGTTATTAAACGCCTTAAATTAAACCATTCCCCTTTCTTGTTTTTATTATAACACATTACTATTTAACGACAATATGCGATAGCATCTTTATTTTGAGATTGGATATAAATTAGGTAGGTAGGTATATTTAAAACTCGCTAACGAACTGCTTCTGATTTTTTAAGATAAAAAGCGAATAAATTAAAAGAATAGATCACTATCTAACTTTACGATTTCGTACGTTAAGTTTATTCATAAGTTTTAAGAAATGGAATGATAAATTGAAATATTTTAGGAATCAAATCAAATAGCAAAAGAATTAATGAAATGTTTTTCAAAATATAAAAAATATCAAATAATTGTTGTTTAACTTATGTTACTACATATTTTGGAACATGGCGCAATGTTGTCCATGGGCAGCACAAAACTAATACTCGAGTTGTAATTCATAGCAAGGTAGAAGACATAGAAAGAAAACTTATCAGTAATGTAGCTTTAAAGTCAGTTCATCAGTCAGTTCACACATGTCTTCTTCATGCCTCTAAGGTACGGAATCAAACATTTGAATTTGATATATTTTGTTTCAAATAATTTATCATACATCCAACTTACCCACTACACCACATACTCAAAATAACATAAACGACACAGTAGCTAAAGTAGCGAGCAAACAAGGCTCATCTAATTAAGTGCAGTAGGTAAACACATCAAGGGCTAGGCCTGCGGTCGCCATAACCGGGAGGGATACTTGACCACAACAAGTTTCTTAGCCATTCATAACATTTACTACCCTCATGTTTATGTAACATCCTTTATATAAAGAGTAAACCATGTATATGTATAGATTTATTTGAATTTCGAATGTCAGAAGGATATGTAATGACGCGTTATATTCACATACACGAGTAGTGTGGCTAAAGTCTTACAACCCTGAGGTCGGGCGTTCAAATCACGGCTGTAGAATGGATTTTTCTATATATGTGTGTTTCTACTACTGGTTCATTCGGTAAAATCCAACTTACACACAAAAATTTACATTCATTACTTAAAAAAATTACTAAAGTGGCCAAGATATGACGCCACTGAATTATTATTATTCTATATTCACAGACTATCTAGAATATATAGATAACGATAAAATCACATTACATATCAAAGATCAATTCCAAGAAGTTTGCAATACCAAGGAGTTTTTATTTATTTGCTAGGAAGCGCGCAATGTTTAAGTCTAAATTTTATTTTGTGGGTAAGTTCTATTTAGTCTATCATTTAAATTTATGAATATAGATAATTTACTATATACAATGATCATAACTAGATATTAATATATTACATAAACGTTTTTATACGATGGTATTATAATCTATGGTCAATACAGCTTGAAGCCTGGTTGTATGTACAAAACAAGTTAACGATTTTAAAACAAAAAGTGACTTTCATCAGTATCATACCCGAAACAGAACTAATTTAAGCGTACGATCATACTCCAGAAGATAATTCCACTTCTAATATGGAAATTGTATTCGTATTTACAAAAAAATACCACTAAATAAATTCAAAGCTCTCGTTAAACGTAAATTAATTAATAAATCTTTTTATAAATTTGACGAATATTAATCCTAATTGGGATTGATTTGCTCCAGTTCAAACAATTTGTATGACTCAAAACTTAGCGTTTAAAAAGAGTGGCGGATTGTTTCTTGCCAGTTCTTCTTGCCCGCTCTACGCCCTTGACTTGCGAACTGGTAGTAAATGTAAATTTAGAATGAATTTATCTTCTTTTCTGAAGTTCATAAGTATACTTGCTTACCTATATAAATAAAGTTATTTTAAGTTTGATATATAATCTATGTAGCATGTAAGGCACTAGTCCTCGTTAATTTGTACAATTAGGTAAGTATGTCGAAAATATAGTAGGAACGCTGACCCCTAAGAAGAGTGATCACGAGCAAGTGTATTCATAACGATACCCTGTTTGTCCATCTGCCATTGTGTAAACACTTGTAGATTTAATTAGGTAGGTTAGGTCGGAGTTAACATTTATTCAAACCCGAAAACGTAAAAAAATCATATGCGTAAAACATTTATGAAAGTTTAACGTATTAATACATACATTTTATTACGTAAATAATACGATAATAATTTTCTAATCGAGCATAGTTTAACTTAGTCGTGCGAAATATTGTGAAATCAAGTGAACGTGATTTGTCGAAAACAGGAAAGGTTGGAGCGCTAGAAGATTTATTCCCGGATATAGTGAGGGACAAAGCTGGATTAGTAAAAGTAGTATTTGGCAGAGTTTGTTGGCAAATAACCCCAGGCATGTATGCCTTGGGAAACCCAAACATTTAATTAATATGCATTATTAACGTTGCAAAAGGTATAAAGGGTAAGCTGTGACTATTTTGTTAAACAGTTTACAATTAAGAAAACACTTTTTAAACGGATTGAAGCTATTTATTATTATTAAAAACTTATAATTATTTACATAATTTTAAATTTTTATTTCTGTCACCGTGACCACGCTGTTAAGCACGCGAAACGTCGGAATTTTTTTAAAATTATGCAAATAATTATAAGTTTTTAATAATAATACATAGCTTCAATCCGCTTAAAAAGTGTTTTCTTAATGTGTAAAAGCTATGTTAACAAAAGACAATGCTATGTGTACGGAGTTTACAATTAATTTAGTTCTATTTGTTAATTACGATTTTTTTTTCAAATACAATCATAAGCTTTGAAACCTTCATACAACTTAGCGTAATTAGTTATATGTATTAAATATATTTTATATTTTTCTTTTCGTAAATCTTTGAACCTTTTTATATATACATATTATGTATTCCATGTGTGGCTATATCTATATATATTTATTAATTTATACGCGAAATCCGTGTTCCATATTTTATATTGCAAACAATATATGAAGGTATAATAGTTCAGTTTGTCGTATACCCTCAGTAACAGAATTTAAAATATACAGGCATGTTTGGAATGCTAGCATAAAAAAATATCACTAAATTTTATCAAAAGTAAAATCACAATTTTTACTAAAAACAATGCTTTTTATTCTATACATTTTTAGTCGTGGCAAATATTTATTATGCTTGATGCATTTTTTATTTTATATGAACAATGCAATGTTATATATCATATATATATTGCGTGGTCGTAATATATAAGCGTTCTAGGTTTATTTCAATTTTTTCAGAATGATATGGTATATTACGTTTGAAAATCACTGTGGTTTGTAATAATGTAACGATGGCCATCTTGTTAGGAGTGCGACAAATGCATAAAAAATATTCTTCATCTCGATTTTTATGTTGCTTAACAGTAGGCAATCTAATATAAGCCGCAGATAAAACGTTAATCTATCTTATTGACAACAGTAAAAATTTGCTATGTAAGTGTGTATACGTAATATGTGTACGTATAGTGTGTGAGTCCGTCTCGTTTATGAGTCTTAAGATATTTTATAAGCCTTACCAGCATAGCTAATTTCACAAACAATGTATAGCAATGGTTTCCGTAATCTTGTAATACAAATGAAATCTGTCGTCGTCTGCTTTCAAACGCGATCTCACGCAAGATTGATTTCATCCACTTACCTGCCTTTTGTAATTTTAACAAGTTTCTCAAACAAAAGTGAAAGATCTAATTAGCTATTGGGATCAATGTCTGTAAGCCGCAAGTTCTTTATTTAACTTTGAAAGTTAATTTGACAGGTTTACTTTGAATAGAAATTACATCGATATTGTATCTGTCTTCGGTTAAGGATAATAATTTTCAAAAGACTTCGAAAAAATTATAATGATTACCCTATTAATAAATATATTCTTATTTCTTATTAGGTTTCTTATATCATTACTATGTATATATAATTATGACGTCAACTCTCTATCCATACAAATACGTATATATAAAGCTCTTCAGTATAACGTAGCTTAATGATAGTATATGTTACCATATGGAACTAGCGGAAATAAAAAAAAAACGTGGTTTCAAAGTGCGACTATCATTCGGTCTTAGGTTCGATCCCCGGCTGTGCACCAATGGACTTTCTATGTGAGCATATAACACTAGTTGTAACCTGTAACAAAAGTTGCAGGTGTGTGACAGTTACAGAAGGTACTTTAGCCTATTAGAAATGATCACGGAAATGATCTGAGGCCCTGACCTATAAGCTTGTAGCGCCTTTGGTGTATTATATATGTTTATGAAAAAGCCTTTTTCACTCAAGGATGTAGCATTCTAACGGTAAAATATTTTTGAAATCGATACCGTATTGTTTGTTTAAATCTCTCAGGACTTCGTAATATTTTTATAGATAATGCGTGTCACAAGACTGTGACACGTATTATTACAATTTCATACAAAATACAATAATTTAAAATCAATAATTTTTCAATTATCTGTATTTATATTACAAAATAGAATGTTAAAAAATTCGTTTAGTAAACGTCGATAAATCGTTAAGTGACTCGAAGAAATTCGATATATCGCGTCAAACGCTCGTGTCCCGCTGTGACTAGTATAATTTGCCTACACCGAGCCGGTGAAGGAACCATGCAGGGAGTTAAAGGTATGTCTACACTGGTGATCCTCTTAAGTTCTTGTTCTCGTATCTCGAAATATTGCCTTATTAATATAAGTTAAACATTACCTACCTGCCAGTTGACCGCATAATTTATTGATTTAAACTTCGTTACATTAAAAATAAAATAAATTATTAGGGATGCAACAGGCGGCCTTTTCGCTATCAAGCGATCTCTTCCAGACAACTCTTGTAAGGAAGAAAGAAGAAATACTAAGGGTAAAGTGCAAGAAATGCATAACCAAATCAACAAAAATATAGTTACAAGTAACAAATAAAAAATCAGTAACAAATAAAAAATAAGTAACAAATAAAAAAATCAGTAATAAATAAAAAATCAGTAACAAATAAAAAATAAGTAACAAATAAAAAATCAGTAACAAATAAAAAATAAGTAACAAATAAAAAATCAGTAACAAATAAAAAATAAGTAACAAATAAAAAAATCTGTAACAAATAAAAAATCTGTAACAAATAAAAAATAAGTAACAAGTAAAAAATATTATAATCAAGGAAGGGATAATTCTCCGTTATTTACATCCAGATAAAGGAATCTAATTAAATTGTACAATTTATTTCGAATTTAACAAAAATAAAGAATAACGGGATACCATACATCAATTAATAAATCTTTCACTAATAATAAAACCAAGAAACCTTATAGTGTACAAATAGCCTTACTCGTCCCGCGGCTCGTTGAAAAGGCCCGTGTGCCTATTAGTAACGAGTTAGAGCGAAGGCTAAATAATTGCCTCGTCGTGCCATACAGCCTTAAATATCCTTCCAATTATTTACTTCAACATTTAAAGGAATCTTGATTCTCTTATAGTTCTAGTAGTAGACTGTCAATATGACACCAGTAACGATTTTAATGACGCACCGGTGATGGTGCTGTCCGGTGAAGCTTTAGAAGCTGTCGAAGGACTAGCGAGTTTTTAGTTTTCCAACTTCATGGAGACATTGCGGTAATATTACTCATTTTAACAGAATACTCATAACGTCAAAGAGGCAGTCTCTAGCTAACCGCGATTTGTGAAAAGCACACGATAACTTGAGCTATAAAATTATAATTATCCTTTTATACAAAAAAATAAATTCGAAAGTTTAAAGAAATCGTTGTTAAAATTTTAAGACAATAGAAACAATTCTATTTAAAGAAATCTTCGGTCTGCATGTCCTCGATGTTAGGCATACATGTCGATGTTTTCCTTTACCGTACGGGCGGGAGTCCATTGGTGCACAGCCGGAGATCACACCTTCGACATCAGGGATGAGAGTCGAACGCTGAAGTGAGTAGGTCAACACTGTTTTTAATTTTAATTAATTACTTATTTAATTATAATTCGTAAATCACCATGCCGATCGCTGTGAACATTTTAAAATTAAGGTTTTTCAACATAATTTAATTAGTTGCCAAGAAGAGATCGCTCGAAAGCGATAAGTCCGCCAGTTGCCCTCCTTTTTATTTAATTAAGTCTACTATATCATATTTATGTATGCAACCAGTGTAAATAAATAAATATATATATATAAGTAAGGGGGTTGGGTTTGGATCTATGCTTCTACGGTTTCCAGCACGACATGCTTGCATTAGCATGGTAGCATAGGTGCAAACCCACCCTACCACATCCTTCTGATGGGTAGGGAGGCGTGGTCTTGGGGGTAGCGCAGGTCGCTGTGATCCCCAAGGCAAGTTTGGTGGACTAACCTTCCCGAGGTTGCCAACCCTGTTTTTGGTCTAATACCCTATGTATTAGACGTAACTAAAACCACCAAGCGAACTTTTGCAGGGATGTAGAGGTCATGTCCTTGCGAGTTCATCATCCAAAATAAAAGGACGGTGGACAGTAAATGACCTCCCGCGTGTTTGTGCCGTGCGCGGGGACCCGTACGGGGGGATGAAGGAGTCCTGGAGGTTGAGTGGAGTAGTGCGCCGGTACAGTTGTGCGCTGCACACAACACACCTCTTTGGTCTGGATTTCCCCTCACACGGGAGGCCGTGGATTAGCTGACCACGGTCAACCGGCTGTGGTATCCCGTAAGAGGGCTACCAAGCGAGAGTCGGGGTGTGGGTGGGGGGGGCGTCGGCGTGGCACGGGACTCGGGGTGAGTTTGCGTCATCGTCTCGGGATGCGAACAGCTCCGTACTCTCTTGCGGCATGCGGACGCGCCTGCCCCTCTACACGCTGACTCTATACCGAAGGAGTAGCTCTGACGTCGCTTGCTGAGCAAGGGACGTCCCCGACTTGAGGGCTCCGTGGCGGGTGGAGAGCTCCGACGGTGAATCTATTTCATACCACCACATGGATAGAGAGACAAAACACACAAACCAACAAAAGGCTGCATCCACAGATGCGCCTAAAACTAACATAAACAGGGTTGCGTCGCAGGACGTGTTGAGGTGCAAGTCACCAGTGACACGATACTCTGATGCCCCTATCTCGCAAACGGATGCACCCAATAGGGCAGCGTCCGAGGCACCAAAGGAGAGGGCAGCGGCTGAGGAAGCGCCAAACCGGGATGCACCCTTAACCGTGCTCACTCCAATGGTATCTCATACACCACCACACAAGGATGCGTCCACTGTTGCGGCCAGGCTAACTGCGTCGGTCGAGCAGAAGATAGCAACTCCGAAGGATGATACAGCAATGTCTGCGTCCATAGGGGGGGGCATCCGAAGCAAGATCGATGCGGAAGACCGAGGCTGCGACGATGAGCACGTCCAGTGCACAAACCTCGACCATGGACATGTCGGCCCTGAAATCAGCGATTCAGGAATCGACTCCCAGGATGGTCCTAAGCTCCTCAAAAAGGCGACGGCTCAGGAAGGCCAAAAGAGCGACGGAACAGCAACAGCTGATTACCGGCTCTCAGAGGATACCTGAGAACCCTGGAACTGCCCCCGCGGTTACCACAACTGCAGGACGCGGGAAAAGGCCACCGAAGCCGACTGGGTCCTCTGCCGCGCTCAAGCCTATTGGCTCTAGGTGCGGTAAAGGACCTAGAGGGGGGTACCAAACCAAAAACCCAAACCAAACCAAACAACAAACAAAGGGCCAGAAACGCGATCGGCCAGAGGAAACCGTGACACCGACTGGGGAGAGTAAAAGGGTTAAACCTAACAAACTCCGGCTGGAGTCAGGGACCTCGGCCAGTTACGCGGAAGCGGCAGCATCCTACAAAGCCAACGAGCTTTGTGTTGCCGTGATGACTGAGCCCTTTATAGACATGACACAAGAACAGGCAGATAACATCCGCCTACAAATCGAGGGTAAAATCCAAGATGAGCTCATGGCGGATCTTGAAGCTACCCTAGCAACTGAACCCAACGACATCAGATTCCGGGGAAGAGCCCACTTCTCAGATGGTGTCCTCAAAACTTGGTGCGAGGATACCTACACGCTGGGATGGCTTACCGGAGCATGCGATGTCATCAACAATCCGATACCGGACACCAAACTGGTGGTACGGCCTCAGTCAGACATTCCGAAGAAGGTGCCGTGCTTACTGCATGTTCCAGAGTTCACTGGTAGCACGGAAACTTTACGGAAACTGATCACCAGGCAAAACTGCCACCTAAACATCAGATCTTGGACCCTGACTCACGAACGTAGAACACAGGACCCGACAGGCGTATCTTTGTTCCTTCGTGTTCCGGAATATGAGATCTCAAAGATCAAGGCACACGAACGTCGCATCTACTATCTGATGGGGAACATCTATATCCGAATTCTGGAAAAGATGAACCCTCAGTGGTAGCTGCCGCCACAGTAACTACTGCCAGTACATCGGGGACGGGATCCTCGGGGCCAAAGCCGCCCTCGTCAACGACGGAGATAGCCGCGGTTGCCGAGGTAAACGTCCCCATGGAGACAGTTCAACAACCACCCTCACCGGTGCAACTAACCTCGGATGACGAGTTTTTTCAGGAGACAGGGGGGAGTGAATTCAGCGACAGCTGTTTGCGCTCCTCCCCCTAACCGGACTGACCTTATCCAGACCAACCTCCAGCACAGCCAAACAGCGTCGGCTTCACTACGCAGACTGCTGGAGACCAACCCGAAGACCATTGCCGCGATCCAGGAGCCGTGGATCAGGAATGGCAAGGTATGCGGCCTGGGTAACACCGGTGGTAAACTTTTGCTGGATACCTCAGTAAGTAACCCAAGAACCTGCATTATCATACCTAAACATGTACCAGCATACCTAATTAACGAACTGTGTTCAAGGGACCTTACAACCATTAGGTTACCTAGGGACGCACATCCAGACATCGTCCTGGCGTCCGCCTACCTACCGGGTGACGAGGACGTGCCCACTCCAGAACTCGGCCTTCTGGCTGACTACTGTGAGAGGGAGAAACTGGAGCTTATAATCGCAGCAGACTCCAACGCGCACCACACGCTATGGGGTAATGCAAATACCAACGCTCGAGGTGAGAATATGCTTAACTTCATTCTTAGCAATAATCTTATCTTAGCAAACAGCGGCTCTGAACCAACCTTTATCAACGCACGCTCGCAAACCATAATCGATCTAACAATGGTGACCTCTGGTCTGTCAGATCACATACAGGATTGGCATGTCTCCAGAGAGCTATCATGCTCAGATCACAGGTGGATCCGCTTTACAATCAAAGGGGAGCTACCTAAACCACAACCACGACGCATACCTCGGAGAACTGATTCAGTAAAATTTTACAATATAATCGGCTCAGAGGTAAGCAAACTAACAATACCAACCACCATTGATGTACAAGACATAGACAAACATGTAAATAACCTAACGTCCCTACTCCAGACCAGCTTTGAACGGTCGTGTCCCCTTACCATGCCTAGGTGGGGGAGTAGACATAACTGGTGGTGCCCCGAACTGGAGAGACACCGAAAGAAGGTCAGGAAGCTGTTCAATAGAGCAGGAAATACCCGTTTACCTGCCGACTGGGACAAGTACACAATCGCGAGAAGACGATTCAAAAAACTTTTACGCTCTAGGAAGCAAGAGTGCTGGAGACACTTCTGCACCAGCATTGAAAGCAACAACCAGGCAACCAGAGTGAAATCATGCCTCTCTAGTGAGCCTTATCACTCAATTGGTTGTCTTAAAAAACCTGATAAATCATTTACAAAAACCGATGCAGAAACATGTGAACTACTGATGGAAACACACTTTCCAGGCTGCATAATTGCCAACGACCAAGCATGGCAACCCTACTCAGAAAGTGCCACCACCGACTCAGACTGGAATGTAGCTCACAAAATAATCACAAATGAAAAAGTAACATGGGCAATCAACTCCTTCCTACCATTCAAAGCGGCTGGCCTGGATGGCATCTTCCCAGGCCTACTAAGATGGAGTGGAAACCTCTTGGTGGACTATCTTGTCTCAATCTTCCAAGCATGTATAGCCCACCGCTACATACCCTTGAAATGGAGGGAAGTGAAAATAATATTCATCCCAAAACCAGGCAGAGAGGACTATACCCAGGCAAAATCCTTCAGACCCATAAGCCTCACATCTTTCCTGTTAAAAACAATGGAGAGGCTTGGAGATCTGGAAATACGTAGCCAGGTATCGCTATCCAAATTCCTGCACCCAAATCAGCATGCCTACAGCCCAGGCAAGTCAACGGATTCATCACTCCACAACGTTGTGTCTCGCATTGGCGACTCCCTGAAGTTAAAACAGTCAACCCTTGGTGCATTTATTGACATCGAAGGCGCTTTTGACAAAACAAACTTCACGAGCATTACCAGAGCACTCGTTACATGTGGAGTATCATCAACCCTGATAGGGTGGATAAACAACATGCTAAAACAACGAGCTATACAGTTCACTGTTAATTCCACGACACGGGGCATTGTCAGCAGAGGCTGCCCGCAAGGTGGTGTCTTATCGCCGCTACTGTGGAACCTCGTAGTTAACGAGCTCATCACAGAACTCAACGCTGGCAACCTCTACACAGTGGGTTATGCGGACGACATAGCTATCTTGATATCGGGAAGCTTGAAAGTACCCTATGCGATCTCATGGGAAGGGCTTTCAAAGTAATTGAGAGATGGTGCAACAAGCACGAGCTATCTGTCAACCCATCAAAACAGAGCTAATACTCTTTACAAACCGGAGGGTTCTGGGACCACACAGGCTTCCAAAACTCTTCAACACACAACTCAAACTCAAAAATGAAATAAAGTACTTGGGTGTGATTCTGGACAGTAAACTGCTCTGGAACAAACACCTAGAACACAAACTGAGCAAAGCAACGATCGCCTTCTATCAATGCAAAAAGATGCTAGGCGTGAAATGGGGCTTATCGCCTAAAATAACATTATGGCTATACACTGCCATAATCAGGCCAATGCTGGCCTATGGAGCCCTGGTTTGGTGGCCAAGATCTGAACTTCAAATGGCGATCACGAAACTGGGACGCTTCCAAAGGCTTGCCTTGTCCGCTGCTAGTGGTTGTATGAGAACAACTCCGACCGCAGCAATGGAGATAGCCCTGCAAATCTTACCTCTAGACCTACACATACAGCAGGAGGCGGCACTTGCGGCCATCAGGCTTATGGTATTGGACCTATGGGGAAAAAACCACTACAGTTCACACACAGTGATTCTCAACAGGGCAATAGAGTACCAACCTCTTATAGCTGCGCCATGTGACAGAATCACTAATCAATTAATATTCAACAAGAAATATCTTATACAACTGAGAGAAGAGGAGCAAGATCAGTCGCCCCTGAATGAGCTACGTATATACACTGATGGCTCAAAAACAGGGTGTGGCTCAGGCGCTGGTATTTTCTCCTTTGATCTCAACATCAACATACACCTACCTCTGGGCACACAAAGCACAATCTTCCAATGTGAATGTGTCGCTCTAACCGAAGCAGCCAGAGCCGTACAGCGGATGGGAGTCAACGACTTTTACATTAAGCTCATATCGGACAGTGCATCCGTGCTGATGGCGCTCGGTAACGAAAACACAAACAGCAAACTAATACTGGAGTGTCACGAAGCACTGGAGGCAATAGCTCTAACAAATAGAGTTACCTTACAGTGGATTAAGGGACACAGTGGCTCTCTCGGCAACGATGCAGCCGACGAGCTTGCGAGAAGAGGCTCTGGTATGATACCTGCTGGCCCGCATCCGCTCCTCCCCTTGCCCTTCTCGCTAGTTCGAACCTGGATTCGCCAGAGATCCACTGTACTCCAGAATCAACGATGGTCGCGAAGTGTAGATTGCAAACAGTCCAAAATGGCTCTGCCGGCTGTGAACCCGCAACTTACTAAGCGACTTCTAAACCTGAACAGAACCAATCTCAAAACAATCATAGGGACAATCACGGGCCATTGTCTCCTTAACAAACATCTTTTCGTCCTAGGCGCAACAGACAGCCCCTTGTGCAGAGGCTGTTTCAGCGCAGAGGAATCAGTCACCCACGTAGTCCTGGAATGCGAGGCTGTGGCTAATCAACGTACAAAAATCCTCGGAACAGTGAGGTCGCTCCGCGAAGCCTGTGAAGTGCCCGGGAGACTTCTGTGCTTCTGGAAGGAGTTGGGCTGGCTAAATTAGCCAGGGCTTCTACGCACAACGGACCGACTACGTGTCTAAGTGCGGAAATTGAGTCCACCTACCTAAACCTAAACCTATATAAGTAATTATAAATAAATAAGGTTTTCAAAAGTATTTATTTTTCGATAAAATTATTCGGAGAAAATAAATATTATTTCCTAGCATTATAAGGTATACTGATACAATCTTTAAGTCGTCGAAAAGTTAATCATGACCAAACCAGTCTAAATATTTAATTCTGGCATTTCGAGACCGAGATCTGTTCACAAATTCCCACCTCGGTGACTTCGAATAAAAAATCGGTACACTTTTATAATTGGCACAAAAGATCGCCTATCGAAGAATGAATCGTCTACAAAATATCGCCTTATCTCTTTCGGAGATTAATATTTTTGTTCGATGCTTTTTTGCAGTCCGAGACCTTGCTTTTTTATCACTACGGACTATAGAGATGAATAGAGTACGAAAAATAACGTCGAAATTTTAGCTTAAAAGTTCGTAAAAATATGATGTGCATTCAACATTCTTGTTTTGTTACTGTTCATTATTTTACATAATGTTTTATGTTGTCTAGCTCAGGGCGTTTTTTAAATATCAACCAACGACATCGTTTCATAATAATTAAGTTACCACTTCATTGTGTATATACCTTATAACAGGGCCTAGATATAGTAGTAGTAGACCTCCTTCGATTGTTTGTTCTTTGTTTTCCATTACTAAAGCCTTTCAAGCAAGATATGTGTCTGAGTAACCCACAGTGGCGGTATCAACCACATTCTTATTAAAAACACTATCATAATTCACTTTAGTTCCAAACATTTTTACGGAACCTTTTTAACTGCTCCTTTGGTGTTAATCTTTGCTACCTGAGCGTGGGTGCACACGTGAAATATTGCTATCCAACCCCTGTCACATAAAATGAGATGATAATACAAAATCTCCCAAAGTGTGAAAGAGACAAAAATCGCGAAGTTAATTGCGACGATTGGATTTCAAGGGTATTAATTTAGTGATTCCCATAGGCCTCATATTTTTCGATTTTATACGGTTTGAGAAATGCCAAGTTATATTCACGTTTTGGTTAGGGCGTATTGTTATTGGCCTGAATGTCAACAAAGTTAAGACGGAAGTATATATTAATTCCTTCCTATATTGGAACGATATTTTAGGATTTATATGCGCTTAATTCAATTATGTAGGGGATCGCACATCTCCGGAACGTTAAAAAGTACAAAACACGCAAATAATAGATCAAAAAAATAAGGTAATAATAAAAAGGCTGCATCTGTCTTTTTCATCATACTTCTAAAGAGGCAAGTAGACCTTCAGCGCTTGTCACAGTTATACCGGTTTTGGTTCGAAGTTTTGGTTCACAATACAATAAAAGGGTTACTTCCAACACAAACGCATAGCCAGGACTCGAACCAACTGTACTCATAGACCTCTAGATTGATAATTGCATTGAAAATATAGGTACCTCTGAAAATGAAAGCAATTCTTCCATATAAGACAAGGACTTAAAACTGCTATATATCATAAGACGAAGTCCGTATTCCACGCTTCCCTTTGACGTAAGTCTCTGATTATTCATATATACGTAAAGGAAAAACACAATTTCAATAGCCACTAACACATGCATGATGATTTATTTATCATTAAATTTATTGCCGAACCTTTTTATCAATAGTTTTACACGAAAATACGCCTTTTATCTTTACGTAGTAAAATGTAATTTCTATGCAAACAAGTTTCTCGTTTTATCCATATCGGTTATCCTGCAACACATGGGGTGAATATATTTTACCGTGTTCTTACTTTTAAGTGTTTATAAATGTATCACAAATATGACTAGATAACATTGTAGTCGGAGTTATCTTTTATCCAAAGTTTGCGAACACTATAGTATTATAGATTACAAGTATTGATTGGTCCAAGCCAACCGCAAAGCCACGGAGGCAGGACACTCAATTCATATAACGATTGCTGGAATAAGGCTAACTTTAGATACAAGTGAGAACTGCCCCACCCACTTGTCAAATGGTAATAGGATTTTGACAGGTACAGTTCCCGCTATGACGATGAAACCTTACTCAGAGTCGCATTAAATTATTACTAAAGTTACATTAAACTAAAGAACTTAACTACGATATTAAACACGATTTGTTAACAAATTATTTATGGAAAAACATGAAATTAAAAAAACAACAAGTTTTTTTTTAATTTCTGTAGATCTGTGATGAACTTATCAAATCTGTACTAAATGGCTTAATGTAAACCACCCAACGAGTTTAAAGTATGATATTGGATAAATAGTACTTACATATAAACTGAGTGTTTTTTCTTTTATAAATACTGTAAGTAGTGTTATTGAACACTCACTTATGTTAAATAACCTAACCTGATTAGTAAATTAGGTAAGTTCTAATCACCTAATTACTACTGTGTGTTTATTTGTAGAGATAATTTATTAAAAAAAGTCTCTGGTCTAGTGACAGTTAAATGCGCGTTAATAGAATATTACTTAAGCAATTTTAAGAGTAAGAAATAAAATAAGAACGGCCTTAAATCATATATAGGACCCTAAGATAACCTTGAGGCAAAGTTGAGCGAAGAGATCGATCATTTTTCATTTTTACAGCTGACAGTATGATAAGTAAAACACTTCAACGTAATAACTTTAACACTTAGCCGCCGTAATAAATGTTCTTCGTGTAAAATAAAAATGTGGTGAATTTTCGCAATGAATTATCATTTTGTTTTTTGAATTATCATTTATAATATTTTCGTCTTTTTGTTCTTTGATCTATTATTGTATTACACGATAAAACAGCTATAGTACTATTGTTAAATATAAGATGTTATACGTTGTTAGTTTGCTTCCTGCTTGATTGGATTCGAACGCAATTATAAAGAAAGTCTTTCCTGCACATAATAATTTTCAATAATAGATCGTAATTTGTCAGTCACATGACCCATATTGATGGTCTCGAGGTGTTGAGGGAAACTGTAGGCATATATTTTGATTTTGAAATTCAATTTTAAATAAGTTTTACAAAAAAAATATGTTCAAATGTATATCTCCTAAAGGTATAATGGTCTGGTCTAGATGATGACATTTAGTACATTCCTTTAAGAGCGGAACATCCAAAATTATGTAAGGATTTAAAACACTTACGTTGATCAATTAGTGCAGACAATTAACTTTATACATAACTTATTTTAAAATTTTGTACTTTACGCATAACGTTGAAATGAATTTTCTTTATATACATAGACAATCAAATGTTATATAATCAATACTCAGGTGTGCCTCAAAATAAATTAAATGCGAATAATATTTGAATGCTCTGAGATCATTAGCATAAATTACGTATATAAAAATGACATTGACAATACAAATGAAAGCTCTTAGGAAAGCTTATTATATTTTGACAGCTTTTTATGCGTTCATATATTTATTGAATTACGTGTGCGAAGATACATTCCGTTTACATTTACAATTATTCTGTATTTTTATCTGGATAGCTACTGATACGACACACCGTTAATAAGCTATCATTGCAGGCAATCTATGCAGTAAAAAATCTAGGAACTAGTAATCGAGACGCGTGTTAAAAATATTCATTCTAAAATATCAGGCTTCTCTGTCATCCAAAATTATATATTATTAATTATCTTTCCTGGTTAAACACCATGTACATTCACAAAGCCTTACAGGAAATTTCCACTAGGTTAAAGCCTCATAGATTTTACATACGGGAATTTGTTATCATATTTTCATTTAACAGACAGAAAAATCTTTGATTCACAGTCTGGGAACGAATGCACGACCTTAGTGTCAGAGAGCTGCGCTTGGCTCAATACAGCCTTAAATGTCATCAAAAAACACCGACTTATTCAGTATTCATAGTCAACTTAACTAAAAGGATTAAAATGATTTCCTGACAGCGGGTGTGGTCCGCCAACCGTGAAAACCTTTGTTACCTTAAGCCTTTAATACTTTTATACCATAGTTGCTTTTTAATTTCGCCATTTGTAGTTTAAAAGGGTTGATTTTTAATCTCACTTTCCTTGAGTTGAAAGCGTTATACTCTTTGTTGCGTTCATGGTTCTGTGCATCTGGTGTATAATTCGTTTGGATATCTAAGAAATTCTTTAATGGAAATAGAAATGGTTTATGAGATTTATACAAAATCCTATTACTTGGGATGACATTTTTGATAAAAAGCGCTTGTAAGATTATAAGTTTTAAGAAGTAACTTAGTTCTGGAAGGTTACATTTTTAACCGATTTCAAATAAACAAAACAAAATTACCAATTCGAGGTGTTATCTTTTTTTTATGTATACTCCAGCATAGCACCATCCGTACACCAATCTCAATAATCGAGTTGCAAATGATTAGGGACAGTTTATAGATATTACGACTTATTCAAAATATATTGATATGATTCATATAAATAAATTCACAATAATATAATATATTTTATAATTTTAGTACATTCAATTCAATTTTAATAATCCCTTAATATGTTTTAGCTTTTATTTATTTGACCTTAGACGCAAAATTGATTGATCGATTGGATTGATTTGATCAAATTTCTAATTATTAAGTTACTTAGTTTATATATAGTAACATTATGTTTAAAATTTTTGAAAGTTATCTATATAAAGATACGCAACACTTCTTTAGAATTATACCTTAATTCCATTGTTTTCTCAAGGTCCCAAAGCAGCTAAGTTCTAGTTTCTACATTCATTCAAGCTTGACTACGCGCAACCTATCCTCAAAGCCCAGTAAAAAATAATTTATTGTAATAAGTCCTCGTGAACATTCGCTACCATTCGGCCGATCTCACCCCTCACCCCTCCCCCGGAACGTATACTCAACGACTGCAATGCCTCTAGAGTCTACGAGCATTCAGTTAACTCCCAGCAGTGTCGGGGTACGGTCGCGCCACTCGATGCTGTGATTTAACGCGAGCATTCTGTAAAACACGACTGTCGTTACGTACTCTGTTTACAGACTTTAAAAATTTGTACCGTTAACTTCGTTTTATAATAAAACGATACGTACATGTTATTTTAAATTGTTTTCGATATTAAATTATCCTGGACGTCTATAGTGAAATATGGAATTTGTGAATCAAGTTAGTCAGTGTTCCAGTGCAATTACAAGGACTCCTTATTAAATTAGAACCGATTGGATTATAAATTGATGGATACTTCACATCCGGCAAGGGGACACAGTCAACTAATGCCGACGGAAAAAACATGACACTACGTTTTCTCTCAGTTGATTTTCTTCTATCTTGATGATTGATTTTGATCACTATGGCTTTTCAAGAAATATACTTCAAGAATTCAGTCGTCGCCTACATAATATTTTTATTTATTTTGAGGTTAAATGTCGCCGATCAGAGTGCATTTCCGCTGAAATATGAAGCTCCTGATGATTGTCAATGGTGGCTAAAGGGTCCCAACGACGCCCATGAAGTGTCCCTTACGTGTAAATTACGGACAATTAACAGTGAATTCGATACAACCAACTTTAGTGTCATCCCTTCTGAGCACACAACTTCGCTCAGAATTGAGTGTAACGAAGAGATTATGTACAAAAGCTCTCTCGATGATCGTAGTTTTGCGCATCTAGTGAAGTTACGTGAACTTATATTGGACAATTGTAAAATTGGACGATGGCCTCCGGGTGTGCTCTCTGGACTGAGAGATCTTCGAAATCTTACAGTAAGAACAAAAAATACCGAATGGAGTGCAATGAGTTTAGAAATAGCGTCAGAAAGCTTTACAGCCGTGCGTCAATTAGAAAAACTGGATTTAAGTTTTAACAACATCTGGTCGTTTCCTGAAAATTTGTTTTGCCCATTAACGAATTTAGTTTATCTAAACGTTTCCTCAAATAGACTCCAGGATGTCAGTGATTTGGGATTCAGAGAAAGGGCAATGCATCAAGCTTTAATTAGTGAACACGAGGGACCACCGCCATCGGCATTGACTCCTCATGCATCGTGCTCCTTAGATATTGAAGTGTTAGATGCTTCCTATAATCACTTTGTGTTAATGCCCGAAAATGGATTTCATGCCTTACGCAGATTAAAGGAACTGCACATTCATGATAATGAAATATCGATGGTGGCTGACAAAGCGTTAGCGGGACTTAAACAGTTACAAATAATAGATCTCTCCAACAATAAAATTGTGGCCCTCCCTCAAGACCTTTTCAAAGATTGTAGGCCGGTGATAAAAGAAATATATCTACAAAATAATTCAATAAGTGTGCTTTCTCCTACACTATTCGCCAACCTTGATCAGTTATTGGCGCTAGATTTATCAAATAATCACCTCACGAGTACGTGGATTAATGAAAACACTTTCGCTGGTCTTATAAGAATGGTACTACTTAATTTATCTAACAACCGACTAACAAAACTAGATCCAAAAATCTTCAAGGACTTGTATACACTACAGATATTAAATGTCCAGCGTAATATGCTAGAGAGTATTGCTGCAGATACATTCGCTCCCATGAATAATCTACATACCCTGATTTTGTCATATAATAAGATATCACATATTGATGCCTACGCACTGAATGGTCTGTACGTATTATCTTTATTATCCATTGATAATAATCGTCTTGAAGAATTACATCCGGAAGCGTTTAGAAACACTTCTTCTTTACAAGACCTCAATTTAAATAGTAATCGATTGAAAAAAGTGCCTACAGCGCTGAGAAACATGCGCTTATTACGAACTCTCGACCTTGGTGAAAATCAAATTACCTCATTGGAAGAACCTGGGTTTGTTGGATTGCATAACGTATACGGACTACGTCTGATTGGAAATAAGATAGAAAACATAAGTAAGGATGTATTTAGCGATTTACCATCTTTGCAAATTTTAAATCTAGCGCGTAATAAATTACGCTTTATAGATATGAGTGCATTTGAAAATTTAAAGACGTTACAAGCAATCAGATTAGATGCCAACCAGATTACAGACGTCCAAGGGCTTTTTGTAAATATTCCCTCTCTATTGTGGTTAAACGTCTCGGATAACAAAATAGACTGGTTTGATTACTCTGTCATTCCGACGGGACTTCAATGGCTGGATCTCCATAGTAACAATATTAAAGAATTGGGAAATAACTACCGCTTAGATAAGGAATTACGATTACAGACATTAGATGCTAGCTTCAACAAAATGACAAAAATATTTACCTACTCTATTCCCAGTAGTATCGAGCTCCTCTTCTTGAACGATAATCAAATTACACAAGTTGAGGCTCAAACTTTCGTTGGGAAAACCAATTTAACGAGAGTCGATTTGTATGCAAATCAGATCACTAGTATGGATCTCAATGCGCTTCGCCTAACTCCAGTTGATCCGGGGAGGCCTCTGCCCGAATTTTATATTGGTGGAAATCCTTTTCAGTGTGATTGTACTATGGAGTGGTTACAACGTATAAATAAACTAGATCACCTCCGACAACACCCTAGAGTAATGGACCTGGAAAGTATTTATTGCAAACTGTTATATAATCGCGAAAGGACCTATATACCTCTAGTGGAAGCTGAGTCATCGCAGTTTTTGTGTACATATAAAACACATTGTTTTACGTTATGTCATTGTTGTGATTTTGACGCGTGTGATTGTGAAATGACGTGCCCATCGAACTGTACCTGTTATCATGACCAACCGTGGTCGGCAAATATAGTAGACTGTTCAGCTGCTGGGTATTCTGAAATACCTAACAGTATACCCATGGACGCTACGGAACTGTATCTAGACGGTAATAACTTTGGCAGCTTAACAAGCCACGCTTTTATAGGTCGTAAGAATTTAAAAATATTGTACGCAAATAACTCGAATATTGACGCTCTGTATAATAATACATTTAGTGGACTAAAACGCTTGACTGTATTGCATTTAGAAAAGAACAACATAAAGGAGCTGTTAGGATTTGAATTATCGCCCTTAGAGAATTTACGGGAATTGCATCTCCAAGACAATAAAATACATTATATCGATAATCGAACGTTCATCGAACTTATGCATTTAGAAGTTTTACGGCTCGAGGGAAACAACATTTATAGCTTCGCCGTGTGGCAATTCACGATGAATCCATATTTGGTAGAGATAAGTCTTTCACGCAATCCCTGGTCCTGTGATTGTCTATACATACATAAATTCCGAAATTGGTTTCGAAATAATCTCGGTAAAGTTGAAGATGCCAAGAAAATTACCTGTATCTTTGACAATATTACTAACGCAGTTGGACCTCACATGTCCGACTTTAACTCAACGATTTGTACAAGTCACGTCGGTGGAGTTTCATCGATTATCGAGAACCAAGTAATAAATGATTACCTACCATTATTGTTGATATCACTATGTGTATTTGTGATAAGCTCTGTCCTCATATGCGGCGTATTTTACTGGAGACGTGAATTGAGAGTATGGATATATTACCATTGTGGATTTAGAATGTGCTATAAAAGCACATCGTTCGATGACGAAGCTGATAAAGACAGATTATTTGACGCCTACATAAGTTATAGCGTGAAAGACGAGGCCTTTGTAGCTCAAATGCTTGCTCCGGGCTTAGAATCTACAGATCCTAGTTTTCGGTTGTGTTTACACTACCGCGACTTCAACGCGTCGGCCTACGTAGCAGACACAATTATCGAGGCCGTTGAATCCTCGAAACGAACAATTATAGTGTTATCTAAAAACTTTATAAATAACGAATGGTGTAGATTCGAGTTTAAAACGGCTCTCCATGAAGTATTAAAAGAAAGGCGAAGAAGACTGATAATAATATTGTTAGGTGATTTACCGAATAGAGACATTGATCCCGAGTTGAGGTTGTGTTTAAAAGCGAATACGTGTATAGAGTGGGGTGATAGACAGTTTTGGCAAAAGTTAAGGTTCGCAATGCCGGACTTGCGGAAGTGTCAATATCACCGATCGACGGTGAATATTTACGCGTCGGTGTCACCTCTGGGGGCAGGGCGGGCGCCGGCGCCGCCCCCGCCCCCGCCGCCTGGCAAGCTGCCCCCCTTGCTGGGTGATGGCCTGGCGGACCGGCTCGCTGTCTCCACGAGCGTCCATGCGCGTGACGCACACCCCCACCGCATACCGCCGCACGCGCAGCTGTGGGCGTAGCGTATGCTTCAACGCAGGTAATTTACATACGCTTAAGCGTTTTTAGTCCAAAACAGTGATAATTATAATAAGTAGATTAAGTAACCTGCATTTATTTGTACATGTATGATTTGTAAATAATTTATTTTATATGGATGAATTTCCTAATTTCTGCGATAGTAATTTTAAGTTCAACTTTTTATTGTAAATAGAATACGTTCAATTCAGTCTATAAATTAATTCTATTAAATTATTAAATGCCAAAGTTTAAAACTTATCATGTACCTTCAAACGCATTTAAAATATATTAATTTTATGTTTATAATCTATTCACAAAAGACTGTAAATAATTTCTTTATGTTTTATTTGTATTTTTTGTAAATAATGAGTCCGGATGAGAAGAGAAAAGTCGAAATATATATTATGAATTTTATTTGTTTTTGTTTCATTTCTTTTTGCACTATTTTATTAAAAAGAACATTGAAGAAGTGACAGATTATGAGCAAAATCTATAATGCATACGAATTAATAATTAAGGAATTTGCCAAGATTGTAATATTACAATAAAATATATTCTTCAATCACACTTATCTCAAGTAGACAATGAACATTCAACAAATTTGAAATAACGTCCATTACACAAATACAACACACAGTTCCGATAATCTTTCCCGAGCTATCCCAATTAGATTTAGCAAACCCTTCAAACAAAATTAATTTATCAAAGTAGATTGATAACATTAATCACTTCGAAAACTTTTCTCTGAAATAATAGGATCTAACGTCAAGATGGAGGGCAAATGTTTATAATTTTATAGTATTTCAGTGCCTTTTCATTAAGCAATACAAAATATATTACCACAGAAATAAAAATCTTAATTTTAAGTAAGATTCAGAAACGAGATAACGTAAACTGTGACTCCCGTAAATCAAATGTCAATTCGTTTATAACATAGGTAGGGAATTTTCTTAATAACACTGTAAGCGACTATTAAATAAATAAAAGAAATATTTGAGGTCACCACCATTTTTACATCACTTTTCACATCATGTTCTAAGTTGTTGTTGCTTTTATTTCAAGAAAATGCTAGCAATGTACTTTATATTGAAAAAGATCGCAAATACGTTGTTTTGATGCATGTAAACATCATACAGTCGACTGAACTTTCCTGTTAAAATTGATTAGTACTACTAAGTTGAAGCTAGACTTACGATTCATGAAGTGTAATTGTAAGCACTAAAAGCACCCTTAAATTTTAAGTTGCCTGCTACCAAAACTAATATAAACAATTTAGTTACAAAATACGAACAAATATGACAAGTTGTCTTAATTTTCTTGTTATAATCGTATAATTGAATAGTATAAAATACTAATTAACTGCATAGTGATAGTTAAGGTCTACCAAAACACGGACAGATGCAGAAAAAAAGTGAATCTTCAATTTACGATTCCGTTCATAATCAAATGTAAAAAGCAATCGTTGTCAAACTCTAATTAAGAAAAATTGTAAAATATTTTATGGTATATTTCTTGTAATTAAATAAAATGGAAACATAAAAATCACTTTGATTACAGTTTAACGTACTAAGAAAATAAATGAAATTAATTACTGGGGATATCATAAGTGTCCTATGTTTTTATTTTTGAACGTAACGTAACGAGCAACAAAAATCCATACGGCATGTGACAGTCAGTGTAAACTTGGCTTGTACAATTAAAAACACACAACTCAAATCTCCATTATCTATTTTGGACAAATCAAAACGAAATCAACATTGGTTATTCGGCGCTAGGACCCATATCAAAACGACAGTCGGGGTCAGCTGAGAAATAATGGGGAAACTTGTTTTTACGGTCGAGCTAAGGGATATGTCACGTGATATTATCAGTTCGTATTTATGTTTGTGTATAGAGATTAAAATTGTTTGGATCTTGTTAGTTTCTTGGTAATGGCCGAATCGTTAGGATTCGTTAATAGCTCTTGTACTTTTAGTTGGTTAATTCTTTATTTTAATTCTTAATTCTAAAGGAATACAATATTATTTATTTATTTATTCAATGACTCATTACAAATATATATAAAATAATAGAAGGGTCTTTCACAGATAAGTATATTATATAAGTAAGACTCAACTAAAATATAAACAGCAATTTAGAATACATACATAAATACATGACAATTATAACAAGATTTTAAATTTCGCTCAAAATCGGAATAATAATAATAATAAAATCGTTTATTTGCTAAGATAGTGGTACAATCGATCCACAAGTAACTATAAAAATCCGCACAATCAGCCATTTATAAATAGGCATGCAAATGTCATATTATTTTTTATAAGGAGCACGCTAATATAAAATAATAAACCTTATCATGGATATTTCGTGAACGTTCTGTGACACGAAAAACATTTTATTTGGCTATAATCGTAGGACAAAGACTTACTTGACTTGACATAAGTGATAAAGTATACTTACATATCCAATTCTCAAAAAGCCGGCAACGCGAGACCTCTGGCATTGAGAGTGGCCATGGGCGGCGGAATCTCCAGGTGAGCCTCCTGCCCGTTTACCCTAGCCCCTGTTCTATAAAAAGAACATGTAGATAAAACCAAGTTCGTAAACATTGATCTACAATGGGGATATTAACATTTAATTAACATTTATTAAAATTAAATAAGGATAAACAAATTAAAATTATGTATTTATCCATTTTTGAAACAAAATTTTCAGAAATCCCAATAGTTCGACAACTTGTATTAGTTTTAAATTAATCCCTGTTGGATAGACCTTTATTAACAGTTATGTTAGATCAGAAATTCCAAAACAAATTGTAACATGGAATATTTAGGCAACTCAATTAATATTGCTTGGCTTTTGGATTAATTAATGACTATTTAAGACTAAAGTATATATATAAATTTGCGTTTATATATATAGAAGTATCATTTAAATAGAATCGCATAAATAAAAGACAATATTAAAAAAAATACGGGAGTTTGTTTAGCCAACCAATGGCTGCTATATAGTTAGACCGTTTCTTTATTGAATTAGTATGACATCTTATTGATTAAATTATTATGCAGGCTGCCTTAATAGGTGATATACTTTATGCATTCTATTATTTTTATTAAATACATTTAGTTTTTTTAAATAGATTATAACCCTTTGACCTATGTAAGTTTAATTTGCTATATTTGTTTTAAAATAAGTATCGTTTGCCATTTTGTATGATGATTTTTTAAAAGGGAGTTTTTTATTCCGGCTTTTTCTATCGGCCTACACCCTCTGTCTTCTTTGCCGATGAGTAGGTATGTCTGCGATACAAATTTAATGACGTGGAATAATTGATACCTGTATCTTATATTCAATAATAAACATATTTTATTGAAGTGAAACTTCGTTATCGGCGTTGGAAACTTTTTTTTCACACGGACGTCACATTTTTCGGTTACGCGCCATTATTTTCTTGTCCCTACCACGGTTGATTTGAAGAGATTCGAGGCCATTAATAACAACAATATATAATAACGATAATAATGATAGTAATAATTCTATTACAATTAATGAAATTCTGTAGTAAACTTAGTAGTAATAAGGTAAAATGAATGAATTACATTATTTGTACTCATGTTTATGATAATAAAAGCCTTTTGTGAAACTTTAACTTTATGTAAAGTTGCATGTAGTAGATCATTTTTCGAAAAATAAATTCATAAAGGAGTGAATCTGCACACATTTTTTTTATTATAAGTATTACACCATTTCAATTTTAATAAATCTTAGATGATATGTATCATTTAGAGTTCACCTAACTTGAACAGTTTTTTAAAACTAATATTATACTAATAATATCGAAATAGATGAATAAAATGTGAAGGAGCTTCTATGAAAATACAAAATCAATTCCCGCTGCATAAAACTCATCCACCGTTTTGTCGATAGAGCTCTCATTAAAACGTCCTTAAGCATATTACTTTAAAACGGGAGGCCCAACAATGAAGCCATCTGGAAAATGCCATATGGTGCCACAAAAGACGTATGCGCAATTTAATAGCATCCTAGTCTCAAAGCAGTGCCGATTCAATGCCGTCTCCAAATACGAACATTATACGGAAAAAATGCGTATTGTCATTCGATAAGCCTTTACGAAGATGTCACCAAAAGAGATCAGCTTTCGCCTAGGCAACGGTATGGGGTTTGCGTAACTCAATATAAATGTTATTGCGTTATACCGTTCAAAACCCTATACGTTATGATTTAGGGGTGATTATTGCGTTCATAAGTCAAACATTCCAGCCGCAGACCGCAAAACAAGGACAATCGGGGACAAAAGCGACAGATAATGTGCCGTCCCTTAATCACATGCACCGTTGCTCTTGAAAATATTTTGTAGTAATGGAGAATCATTGAACGCATTACGATTCTATTTGCGGATGGGCTTAAATCGAATTTGTTGATATAACGATAGTCTAAATCGGGACAAAGAATGTTGTCGAACACGGATCGCTGGTAATTTAGGGATTACGTTACTCCCCGTTATTTGTGACTGTCGCACAAGGCCTGACCTACGTTCTGATATGCATTCCATGTTGAATGTACCTGATACATTAGCTTGGTATGATTTCCGATCTACTTCATTTAGTGCCGCTCCATTACTGGAGGTTAGCCGTGAGTCTCTTGTAATAAATAAATAAATAAATAATTTTCATAAATGTGTGTCCTGTCCTGTGCCAGATGCAGCAACTCTTCCGGAGTCGCAATACACGTAACGCCTAATGTTAACTATATGTAAACGTATATCAAGACAGAATACTTGGTCTAAATAATTGTTGTTTTAGTTTAGTACAATAAGTCATTAATACATAAGAAACATTAATAGTATAGTGTCTACAAAAGTAATAAATAAAGCCTTAAATCTGATAACAAAATTCCTGCAACTTTGAATAGAAGACCCGATCATATCAGTCCTATATATATCCAAATAATTAACATCTAGATAGTATGTCTATTTATTCCTACCCCAAGAATGTTTGGTAAATTTTAGGCAACTCTAAATAGCTTTATACTCCCGTCATTAGACTCGGGGCGGGTTCATGAACAAATAGTTGTATGTCATTTTACCTTCCTTTCTCCAATAAATCTCTTCTCTAATTAAACAATCTGACGTAAATCATTCTACGAATTAATTAAAGAAGTATTTACACCGTTTTCTTCTTATTTATACAATTTTAATGGCTTCATTACTAGAGACGTTTCGATACATAAATATAAATAGTATGTACGCTAATTAATCATTTTTGTGGTATATACGGATCTTGTATGGTATAGTTATCCAGGGCATCACATAGAAAGGATGTATCCTTATGTGTATGTAGCCTTAACTTCATGAATTTATATTTATTATATTAAGCGGATTTATGATACAAAGAATGATCGTAAAAAACGATTATATTGATGTCAACTAGTTTATGGTTACTTAGATTTTTACAGATTCGATTTGAGTATAATTTCCTGCATATCCGATTTGCTATATAATTTTTAAAATATTGAAATATCGCCACAGCTCACAGTTTTTAATACTTTTAGATTATTTTGACATGACAACATTATATATTATAATTTATAATTATCTGTTTCTACATTTAACGTAATATTATGTAAAACGCGATTATAAAACATTAACATTACATTTTGATTTTTAACAACGGTAACACTAATTAAATATTGAGGAAGCCGTCATAATTTACAATAAGCCCATGCTTAAACCGAGTTATGAAATTTTAATCAAAAACCTTACCCCTCGTGTATTGTAATGTAGCGAATACTTCAACAAAACAATTTTTAATACATAGTTCTTTTATGTTTTCTCCTGATTCTTTTTGGTAGTGTATGTAACTATAAAAACTATATTATTCTTTATTTGAGTTAATTAAATAATTAGTTCAAAAAACCAGTTTTGGTAGTTACATTGTATCTCTGCAAAATATCTTAGTCTCGACTATCTGTATTTTTTTCTTTTTAATTCTTCAATAGTAAAGAAAATAACTTCAATGTATTGCCATATCAAAAAAATACTTAGACGTACCAGTGACAACACAACTGATTCGACTTAAAATCTGGGTACATATAAGTTCCGGAAAATTTTAGGTCAAAACTTAGTACGTATGCTTGAAAGCCTAAATCATATACATATTCATACTGCTAACTACCCTTTTGTAGTTGGTTATAATCACATCATCGTGGCTGTATCGCTTATTACCAAAAAACACGAAATGCTCACATTGAGTCAACATTCCCGAAATAGTGCGTCAGTTTCAGTAGCTGTCGCGTTGACACGTATTCAATCATTAGGGACGAAGTCAGCGCCCATAAAAAACACCCCACCAAGAAATTCATTAATTTAAGTTTGTCATACGCCACTAATTTGTAAAATTTACAGCTACTAATGTCGTCTCTTCCGGCTACATATCACACTAATATTAAAGTTTTATTGGCTTCAGTACCTGCGAACATATTTATGTGTCAGTTAACAACCATTTTAGCTGGAAAAATCATCGGAGGAGCGCTTATATATTAAAATGTATACTTATAAGCGCTTAAGTGATGAATTAGATAATGGTTTTGGCGGATTTAGAAATTATATGTATGCGCCGATACATACAATTTCTCCTATACAGAGTAAATGCTACCCTGCTGAGGAGTATTATGAATGGTATTTAGAAATGAGACATAGTGCCAAGTGTGTTTTTCGTATCAGTCAAGTCTTTGCATATCAGCAGCTTGTAGTTACATATGTATTAAAGGTCGCTCCATGAAGCCTGAGAAGTACTTAGGAAACTTCTGAGCAGTTAGAAGAAGCTGGGTTTATTAGCCAGAACTTTACGCACAACGGACTAAATGGGCGTCTAAGTGCGGAAACTGAGTCTACACTTCATACATACACACATACATTTCGTCGGAAAGGAAGGGTACCTTTAGGTACCTTTATGTACTAAAATTTGTTTTGAAAGTGAAGTCTAAATCAATCTCATTATGATAGTACATAAACAGTACGATTTTGATTTATCACGATAGGAAAGGCATTTAGAAGCAAGATCAGAGACACAAATATTAATATAAATCTGAAAACAAATTAGAATTTCATAATTTTTTATTTGAATACAACAATTATATATTTCGTTCACAAAAGTCCCAAGTGCATAATTTGTTTCATAAAAAAAAATTCAATTTCAAAATTTGTTTCATAAAAAACAATTCTCTTAAAGCTTCTATCAACAGCTTGACGCTGATAAATTTTATAATACGCTAACAAATAAATAATCCCTTTAACCACAGCCTACAACAGCACCCGGTGTTTAATGTGTCAAGTAAAATTCTGTGTTAGCCATAAACACATCCTCTATATCATTGGTTATCTTTAATTATCATATGAGCGTAGAATTTGTATAGTTTCAATAACTATCCTTATAATAGTTATTTAGGCAAAACACCTATAGAATATTTTATTTGGGTAAAATGAGCTTAAGTTTTTTTATTAAAACCAAGGTTTTTTATAGGTTTATTTTGGTAACAAAGGCGATGTAAAGGTAAACAAAAAATCTATTTGTTTACGTTTACGTGTAATATATATAGAATATTAGAAATGTTTATTTAGTAACTGTTGACGACATTGAGTCGTCCTCGGTATATGATGCATCATGTTTGTTCCCTTCCAGTCTTTATCATCATGAGATCAGATGGTTCAAACTATGTAATATATTTTTAGTATATTTTGTATAAGTATCTATACATTTCTGTTTTTTTATGAAAAGAACTATATATATTCTTGAACTATTTAAACATAAAAAATGATTTAAAATTCCAATCTTTGGTTTACAATAAAAATAAAGGCACTAAGGTTTTAAGTTTACGGATCCAATTTTATTACAATATACGTTGTATTAGGGACGTTAAATAAAGAATAATGGAGATACTCCAAATATCATTGAGCGTTTAATTCATTGAGTTTTGTAGTCAGCTATAAAAAGAGAAATAATAAAAGTTTCATGGTCTCGGGTCTCCACGACTCCATTTTGTGTATTTGTTTCTTTCTATAGTAATTAAGCTAGGAATGGTTCGTCTCAGCTGGGACAATGCCTCAAGTAGACGTATTACTTGTGCGAGTAATTTAAAGAATTAAAACGGATTTAATTATTGAAATTTTGATTCGCGGGCTTCGTATGTTTGGTTAATGTTTCAAAATAACACAATTTATTTCTGTTAAATGTATTTTCTAGCAACGCTTTGTATCATTTAAATCAATTAAGAAACAGAATACCATTTATTCATATATGTAACACAACGTACACTTGTGAAGTACTAACTTCTTAGTTTTACTTACATAACATAACATTCTGTGGCCAGTGCCAGTTTTCTCATTTTATTTAATGATGTCAATTGTATTATATTTCTGCAATGAACTGTTATTAAATAAATAATAGTAAATAGAACGGACGAGAAGAATGAGTCAGTATGTAATAATTAATATCATATTTATATAACTATATTAATAAGATCAAACAACAATTTTTAACGATATTAAAGTTTTTATCTAAATAAAACTTGAGGATCTGGGGAATAATACGCTAGCTACGTGTACACTACAGTAATAATTATCATGCTCAGCTTCCTTGTAGCACTTACATAAAATTAATTAGTGTCTCTGAAAATATTATACAACACATGACGGAACTTTAATAGGAAATATGGTTTTAAATATCCTAGAACTTGGTCATAAATATAATGTAATACATTCGTTATGTATTAGCTGCATTCTATTTACACATATTAAATGTACTAAGGAATGTAAGGTATAGTTAAAACCGGCACCTGTTACTATTATTTATAATTAAAGGCAAATTGGCAAGTCTATTTACAATAACAATAACATGAATCATATATAACTACACTATAACAAGCCCTTTAGCACTGAATGTTTATAAGAAGCATTCAAAGCATCAATTTTTTTTATAGAACGCCCCTGTTCTATAAAAAAAACTACTACCAAGTGCAATTTTACTTTAAGAGCCAACCCGAGGAATGAACTCAAGACCTGCTCTTGGAATCTTGCATACCTCTACACCCAATAGAACAACAATAAAAAAAATATTTAAAAGATACTAGACGTTGAAATATAAAAAATGCTATCAAATTTTTATGGTCGTATTGCTAAAATGATGTGTGTGTAGGTCATTAACCTCATATTATTAAATTACTCAACGTCACTTCGTCACGATTGGGCCATGATGACTCGGTCACAAATGGCTTTTTTAGTTTCAATCATGAGCGCATTATATAAATTAAGAGAATTTTATGGTGTTACAGAATAATATGATTTTAACAGAAAAAAGAAAATTAGTATTGTGTTGTAGAAGTGTTACGTGTAACTTTTTTGTTAATTTACTGAAATTGTACTTTAATCTCAGTAAGTATTTTTATTTTATTTCTCCTTACTAGGGTTGCCTGGAAGATATCGCTGTATGGCGATACAGCCGTAGCTGTTTATTGACGTAAGTTTAACTTCGGTAACGAATTATAAAAAAAATAGCTGTTTAATCTGTCCAGCTAGATAAGGTTTTTATTGTATTCATCATTCATCATCAACATCATTTTTTTCGTTATTCTTCACTTATTAATTTGTCTCGTACGTGAATCTAAGAAACAAACATGTATTGATTGCAATATAATTTAATGAACTTGTCTCATTACAAAAAAATGTATTTACTTGAGAACCTTAATATATACGAACGAGATGCACCTCGCCATCCGCCGACCCGATTTTACTCTTCTGGGCTCATTCTGATATGTTCTTTAGTGACCTTTTGAATCAATTAAATATCATACTAAAAAGTGAATTTAACATCTCAACCAAAATCAGTATACACAGAACGTTTGTTTAAAAATGAGTCGTGTTGCGGTTCGGTTAAATAGTTTGCTAGTATTTAGTGGCTTTCATTAATGAAGTCCTTTTGCTTCCAAAAATTATTGTTTGAATATTTGCATACATATATTAAATATTTTGTAACGCGTTTGTAAAATGTTATTCTTCTAATGTTTTAGTGAATTGAGCGCTGTTTACATATTAACCAAAAGACTTTTGTTCTATGTCATAAAAGTGTATGCACGCGATAAACTTCAAAATAACTTGGTCAACAAATTAGTGTGGATACTTAGGAAGGTTGTTATTAATGTTGAACTATTTCAATCTATATACATTATTGTCGCAAAACGTCTTTCCAAAATACACGAAGGCGGAAGCTTTTAATTAAAAACACTTTTGTACTAAAATATTCACTTTTATTTCATAAATTTTCACCTACACGTTTTATTTTACATATGATGCGATGTGTATCTTGTATGTCAATTGTCATCAAATTATTTGTTCAGAAAAAAAATTGAACAAGTATTTCCACCAGATATTAAACTTCTACGGAATGCCTTTGGCAGCATCTGTTTGCTTGTATTGTTCGATAGAAGCCTTAATATCATAATGGTACCTGAAAAAATAACAAATGATTGGTGAAATTATGTCATTACTTAATTTAGTTTCATTTATTAACGGAGAGCAGTGTCGGCCTGTTGGCTTCAGCGAATGACACTCATCCCTGAAGTCGTAGGATTCCGACTGCGCACAATAGACTTTCTTTCTATGTGAGCATTTAACATTCGCTCTAACGGTGAAGGATAATATCTAGTGAGGAAACCAACATGTCTTAGACCCAAGAAGTTGCCTATTAGACTTACAAATGATCATGAAACAGATTCAGAAATCTGAGACCCAAATATAAAGAGTTTGTAGCGCCATTGCTTTATTCATTAACACTATTAATACTAGGTTATTTTTCTGTGAAACCAATCCAGAACGGTTAAACGTCTTATAAAGGCAAAGAGGAATTTTATACTGGCGACGAAGATTTTTAAAGGTGATTAAAATGATGATTTACATTAAGAACCTCACGCCTCTAATCAATTTTTACGGCCTCTCTAATGAGATTTGTTGGCATTCCTCAATTTATTGGTAAAACAATGGTAATTTTATATCCTCGTTATTTTTACATTACAGAATTACGTTTGGTTAAAGCTCTTATAATGTGGTATTGTATACTTTAAAATGTTGATGTTTTAAGCCTCTAATTTTGTTTGTAATAAAACATAATAATAAGGATAGCCTTATAGCTATTTCCAACACACAAATGTACAGTATATACAATATTCTTAACCTACATAGTAATAATAATAATAAATATTTTATGAATAAAAAATAAAACAAATTTAAAAAGTGTGGTCCCTGTGGTAGTGTACCTTTAATGCTGGCAATATTTCCTCGCTGTATTGCGATACTTAGTGTTTATTCTATTATCAAGAAAGTATAATCATGGTTAGTTAGCATTCTATTTTAATGGACTAGAAAGTGAAATTTTATGTCTAAATTCGCAATTACCTCTTGCTGGAGCGGAGAAGATAACGTCTTAATGAAATCGGTATTTAGACTCAAAAGCTCGTGTTAATCCGCTCCTTTTCTGGGGCGGACATCAGCCAGTTCGGGTAGAGCCTCCGCTGGTGTGGTGTTCACGGCCTGTCTATAGTTGGGCAGGACTCATCTCAATCGTTGTCTTGGTTCATCCCTTGTGAGGGCCGTCGGGCAGATTAACGACTCGCAGTCCAGGCCCGCGAGATGACCTGAGAAAAATAAAGCTGTATTATCTTTCCTTGCCGCGATGTCTTGTCCGGTGGTGGTACGGAAGTCTCGTTTCCGAAGGCCTACATCAGACCGAGTGCCACGGTGCGAGGTACTGACCAAAAGTGATAACGTTTGTATATCAACAAGAACCAATGAATCAGAGCCCATAAAATAGATTGAAGAGTACTTTCAGATCTTTTCATAAAATATTAAAGTAGGGCCAAAATATTGGTCCTGATATAAGTAGAAGGCACAAACAGGCGCGTGCGATTCTGTATGATTATTTCTTTGAAACTGGTTAGGCACGAGAGACCTGAGTACATTCTCATAATATCTCTGCATAAAAAGCGGACGCCAATTGAATGTTCCCATCGTTAAACACAATTTTATGTCGGCTCGCTTTGTGTTCGAGCTTTTGAATTCCTATCTTTTTACCTATTCTACAACTGTTATTATATATGTTTTTTTTTACATTGAGGAAACATATCTAATAATCTAAACTTGCACTCACTTGCGCGAATATATTGACAAGTAATGTAAGATATCTAATCTAGATAAATATAAATTTATCGAAATAAAATGCTAAACGAACGCATGAACGCGCGTACGAATGTTTGGTTTTCGTTAATATTATACATAACAAACCAGGCTGTAGGTATAAAATAATACAACTCTTCGGAAGTATTTTATTGGGTGGCAAATGTTGAGGCAGAATACGAAATTTCACCCGTATCACCTCTGTCGTTCGACAACTGAGCGTTTCCTTAGGGAGTTTTTGCCGTGCAGGATCACCTGCCTACTGAAGTATTTCCGAACCAATTCTTAAAAGACCAGCAACGCATGGCATTGAGAGTGTCCATGGGCGGCGGTGTAATTTAACTCATTCCCATTTGCCCACAGTTCTATAATTTAAAAAAAATGTCAGACGAATATTACTCCCATATTCTTGCAAATATCAGCGATAACATATGAAATTATTACCGCAAAATCGATTCCAGCCATTCATAAACATGTTTTATCTAAAACTATTAATTATGTAAGACATAATGTTTTTTTAAGCGCAACATAATAATAAAAAAATATTGATTGTAAAAAATTAAAGCATATTAAAAAGAATTTCGAGCAAATAGTGGTATCAGATGCGCAACATCCCTGCGCCCTATGCAGCTTTCTTCGCTGTGCAAAATCTGCCAATTACGTGCCGAGACTAATAGTAAACTAAGGAATTCTCTACACATAGTAAAATCGTGGTATAAAATACAAAAACCTAAAAAAAATACCCAAACAGCTCATTTACAGTCCCCAATTATTGTGAATTTTTTCGAACGCTCGTCCTCACAATGATAATTTGTGCTTCTGAGAAGGGTTCACGCGTTTTGAAATATTTACGATACTTGAGTCAGAAAGCGAAAGTCAAAATTGGGCCAATTTGCATACAAAGAGATGAAGACACATAATGGAAGACTTTTGATTGAGTTTGCGTTCCAGGTGACGCATTTAGGTGAAAAAATCTTGCCTTTCAAATTAAAAACTATTGTTTTCGTCTGAAGAATACTACTCAGTACTTTACTTTTCCAAATACCAGACAATATTATTGAACTATTATAGCTGTTTCCTAACTTAGAATATCTCAATTTGTAGTAATCAAACTTTACTTAAGGAAAGGTGGACAAACATACAAACACTTACGAAATTAAGCACATCCGCAAGCATAAATAGTTCAACATTTTCAAACTCTAATAAATTTCATCAATACTCAGGCCATAAATATTATTTTACCTACATTTATCTAAGTAGTTTTAACATATTAAATTGAAATCTAAAATACATAATACTAGAATCGAAAGAAAGATTATAATAATAATAATCTACAATCATACATTTTAGATTGCATTTGTCTTTTTATCAGTTTTCTTTTTATAGTCATTATAGCATGCCTGCTATTAAAATATTCTGAATTACTTTCGACCCAATAAAGACTGATAATATTGTGATACATATTGTTTTTATGTTTATTCATACGTTTTTGCATGAATTAAATAATAAATTTAAATAAACAAAAACATGGTGCAACATGCGGCCTTATCGCTTCTAAGCCATCTTTGACGATTTACAAATAAATTTGACTTAGATTACTTCTTCTAAATTAAGGAGGATAATTTAATGATATGTCTCAGTAAATAGACAAGACAAAAAAAATATAGTTAAGTAACTATAACACAAATATAGAACTTAAATATTGGAGGGTGGAGATAAATTGTAGCACGTGTCTGCATACATTTATGCCTCTATTTGTATTTATTGTAATCTTTACTCTATAATTACAGATAAGTAGTTGCTCATACACTGAAATACATCGTATCCAACCCTTTTAAGACTCCAAAATCGGCGTGTCAGAAGGCTGTTCACACATAAAAAATTAACAACAAGATATACCCAGAAATGTAGTGTATTATTCAAACAAATAATTTCTCTTTAAAATTACAAAGCAACTTTCACTATTATTAAAAGTAATTGTTTCCTTTTCGGCACATTTGTCTCATAACCCATTCGTTTTTGAATATTATTTATTGCCGCAATGCGTTAAAAATAGTTTTGTGCCGGCCACCCGTTAAATGGCATAACAAGACGTTTACGACTGGATTACAGTATTATCTTCGGGGGTTCTGTGCAGGTAATAAAATTCTGTATTTATGTATAGTTTAAACACAATTAACTTGTTTTCAGGGGCGGTCTTTTGTTTATACAAGTGAAAGTACTGGGCACAATAAATAAGTTGTTAAAACTAATTCGGTACATCTTGGTTTGTGTGACGCTATTGAAGTGTGCGCATACACAGATGACATAATATATCTCATATTCTGATAGACATTTGTCCAAAGCGAAATCAGGCGCAGATTAACAGGCTTATGGAGTTTTTCTACCTAACTTCCGAAGTTAATTAATGCTAAATCGCAATAACGATTTTATATCATTCTAGTACATTTTTTTAAAATATTTAATTGACAATCTAATTAGGCTTTTATTTATCCCAATACCAACGTACACGTATAAGTATAGGAAAATAATGATTAACTAATTAGATCGCAGTGTACAAAATAGCTTATTTAGCACGTAATTACCAAATACTATATTTTTCTTCACGAAATAAGGAAGACTGTTATAGAAAATAATTGCCGCCAGTCTAACTACATTAATTTATTAGATATTTGTTAACACGAACCTGTAGTGGCGTGGTGTATATGCCAAACCGTACCAAAAACAAAGGGAGCCCTGGCGGTGCATGCTGGCGATAGTGGGAAGGCTGGATTCCTCTTACATTTTGGATTGAAATGGACAGCATTTGCCCTTTATTATTTTATGATTGAATATACTTTAAATAAGTATACTGAAAATACTAATATATTAATTAGGACAATATTGTAACTAACATAATAATAACCATATCAAGTTATGATTGTCTTAATAAATAAATATTAATTATTACAGAAAGGTCACTTAAAACATTAATCGCGACTTATACCTGTGATCGCACTGGTTGTGTCAAGTGAACTCTGCAATGGTCAACGCTTGTAAATCCCGAAAGGTTTAAAATTTTTACAGAAATATAAGTAGTTTTTGTAGTTAAACGGGGTAATGTGTAGCGATTAGATACTTTGAACGTGCAATTATTACTGTAGTAGAATAAATAACTAGTAGGCTAACTTACTTCGTAGTAGTAGTAAAAGATATTCAGCAGTACGCAATTTTCCTCTATTATGATTAACTAAAGCTTACCTTTTTTCATACTTAACTTATTTAATTCACTTGCGTCCCAGAGTCCCAATGCTTAATCCCTTTACATGTGTAAACAGAAGAAAAACGGCGAATTTAAGATATTTACGAGTTAGTTGAAAACCTATTTTGTATACGAAAGTAATTCTCATAAATTAAAGACTCACGCAAAAGAAATCTAAACAATAAAAGTTTGATAACAAGACGAGAATTTGGACGTATCAGTGAATTTATCGCAGCGTAATTTTGAAAACTTTTGAAGAACGCTATCTCTAAGTAACAAAGTAACATTTTTACGATGCTTGAAGTTTACCGTTTTATTTTGACTATAATGCATCACAGGATGCCAATCCAAAATACGAATTCGTTTCTACGCATACCTAACCCATTTGGTTGAAACCGCTGATCGATGAGAGCTTTGTTAGAATTGGAGTTTAATGTCTCAAATTGTTTTATGTTAATTCACGTGTAAACTTTCAGTATTTTTTTATTAGTCGTATTATAAACATAATTAATTCGTCTTATCTTATATAGTCATTGGAGTTAGACATCTGTGATAGCTAATACAAAACTGTTTTGTTTGTCAGCTTTCTTTCAGTTTTGTATCGCACAGCCCAGACATAACCAATATTTCAGCCTTGACTTGTTTGAGCTTTCGCGGAATATCCCCAGCGCTTCATGAGTACACCTTACTTACACAACCCTTACATTCACACATCCTAGCCGAATTTGATATTATTTAGTTAAATTTATTTAATATTTTTTCCTTCTGTAAATATATTATCTTTGACTATATCTTAATTGTTTTGTTTTTTGTTATATATAATTTATGTTACAAATAAATTGATACAAAGAGTTATCAACTGATACAAGAATGCACCACATATTGTGCGTTACCTAACAGACCATAAAGAAGATATATATTCATTTAATAAATTAAATTGACCAAAACCACCACCTAACTTAATACAGCCCCAAGCAAAAGGGAATGAATCATTACCATCACATAACCACTTACGCACGGCGCGGTGTAATCTTTTCAAAAAATATTACTAGCCATTACAGAGTTTGCGTCGTAAATAATAGTGTGTAAATAAATAAGTATGGTTGGTTCGTGCTAGGCCGCTATCTGATTCGAGCCTGTGGAAGTGTTTAGCGAAGATAGGGAATAATGTTGGATGGGTACGCGGTGTTAAAAGTTATCGGATGCGCTTGAGAAAATTGCGTACTTAACGTTCGAGCCTTTTTAATGGAGTAGAGCGGATTTTTATATGGATATACAATTTTATGTGCGAGATTATGTTTGCACGTATACCGAAATAGTATGGAGCTTTTATGTTTGCTTTTAGAGCGCCTTCTGCTTGATGGATTGTCTTGTGATATTTTATTTTTTGAGTGCTATACATTCGTCATACTATATCGGTTTTGGCTTCAGATTGCATTTTTTAACATGACTTATTATAGACTAGATGTAACTGGCCTTATCAGCCTGGTATACGACGTTGATTCTTTGGTCTGAACTGTCTCAGGATGCTTACGTTTACCGTTTACATAAAGAATAATACCTAAGGATTTTAATGCATGAACTCTGTTTTGAAAAGCGCCTTTAAACTGTTAAAGCATTATTTCACTTAGGTATTTTTTTAGGCACTTTACTTAAAAAGGTTCCCAAATCTTACACATTTTAATGCATATACTTATTATAAAGAAATACATTTTTTTTCTTATCATTGCATTTTCATATCATTAAGTGTCTTTCTGATCTTAGTGCTTAAAATCAATTTAAATATATCTGTTATTACGACATCAAAGGGACTCATAATTGGTGGTAAATCCGATAGTTAGCCGATGACCTTCGATTTTGGTCAATAACCGGTATGATGTTCTAAAGGATGTCGTCTTAAACGGTTTTGACTGTAATTGTAATCTCACGGGTTTTAACTTAGCATCAGGAAATATTGACATTAAATTTACTCAGGTCAAAGTTTACAAATAATACTGTACAATTTTGAGTTGTAATATGTTTGTAACTGATTTTTATGGAGATTATACAAATATTTGGTTAATTAAACAAGACTGAGACCATTAACAAGCAAGATTACTTAAATTCTTCTCGTACACCCATATAGAGTGTAATCAGGAATGTTAACGCACTTAGAAATAACTCTTTATTCGCGATTTATGTTCAGGGTCTAAACGAAGATTTATCTTAGTCTAAGAGATACCGGAGATACTACAAGTTATGTAAATAGAAAAACACTTTAGTATTCTTTTAGTAAGGTCCATGTGCCCCAACACTCGGTTGAACACCGATTTTCGAATAGATAGACTGTACTTGGCTCGGGACGTTAAAAAAAGAATTTTAGTTGTAATTATTAAAAAACATTATCAGTATTCAATATCTAATTATTAACAGCTAATCTACGTTTCTGGAAGAGATATTTTTCGAATTGTGCTTTTATTCAAGAGTAAAATAACTTTTACGAACTTTAACGTCGGATTTAAGTTAAAGTTACGTGTATGCGATGTACTTAAGATGCTTGGCGTATGTTAAAGGTTAGAGTTTGTTGATTATAAAGTACTTTGGTGTCGAGTTTTGATCGTTTACGCCTAAGAAACTTTGCCGATACCATATTTTATGGCTCCAAGTTGAGAGTACCATCACAGAAAGTAAATGCGTCGAAATAGCTTTCAGACTAAGAATAATTGAGATATAATATCAACATATTCGTAACTTTATTTAACACGGATGTTGTTGGCATCATATTTATAATTACGCTAAAGGAATTTCAAATACATTCTTGATAAGTTTTTGTGCGCACTATTGTGGGTTCGGACATGGGGAAGCCAAAGTAAACAGGTAAAATAAAAAAAACACTTTCACCTCATGTTGGAACACCTAAGGAATTAGGGACTTTCAATATATACGCGGAACAATTCTTAAAAGGCAGGCGTCGCACTCACAATCCGTGTCCATGGGTGGCAACATCACATGAGCCATCTGCCTGTTTGTCTTGTTCTAAAAAATCTCTTGAAAACTATCTAAAACATGCTCTGGTCTGAAAAGAACCAAACGAAAAGCTCAGCGCAGGTTTTTTTATATAGAACAGAGGCCAAATGACCCTGATGGTAAGTGATACCGCCGCCCATGGACACTGTCAATGCCAGAGGTCTCGCGAGTGTGTTGCCTTTAAGAATTGACGCTAATTTCTTGAAACAAAGACGTGAAAGAAATTGTTTTTTATTTTATCACTTTAGGCTTTAGAACCCACAATCGTATCTAGAATATTTTTTAAAGTCCTATTGTATAATTATAAAGGTGATGCCAACAACTTTCATGTTTAAAAGAAACTCACGCGGACACGTGCGTTGCCTGCCTTTTAAGAAATTTCTTGTATGAGGTATGTCAATTTTCTAAGTAATAGAAGTCTTGAAAATAAATTAAAATTCTTATCTTAACGTTTAAAGCGAAACGGGTATGAACTATTTTAAGGATATCTTTCAAAGAAACTGGGTTGACTTGAAATCCCAATTAATTGAGTCGCATTAAGATAACTTAATGTGAATTTTAAGATCGTCAGTACAATTAAGTGTAAAATGAATATTCAAGATATTTAGATGAGGCTTTATGCGTGTTATTGATAAATAAGGTCAATATTGATGTCAGACCTGTTTTATCTGCAAAACAGGTTTAAAATGTATATCAAAATGAGATAAACTTTTGGTGATGTGAGACAATATCGTGGGCCTAGTGGCTAGGCACGTGACTCTCAACCCGAAGGAGTCGGTTCACACTATGGCTGTGTAGGGAACCGGCACAACTTAGATTCAAAACAGAAGTCTGATCTTGCCAATGAGGCAAAATCTATCATGAACAGGTACAGAAAAACGTTAATTAATTTCCCTTAACGAATATTTTGTAGTGCAAGTCTTACATAAGCTCGCGAGCGTAAGCTCTTAAAGGCAATTCACGTAGGCAACGTTTATTTACAAAGATTTTCTATTCCCAGCACGCTTAAACAATACTGTCCATAATGACATACAAAAAGTGCTCATTAAGCCGTATTTTCCGTTTAAAACAGTAGAAGGAAACAGCACAGTTGTAATTTTGAACGATCAATCAACGTCGAAGAAACGTATTCAATTAAAAAGTCGACGCTATCCGCGTTACAGAGTGTGATGGACTGTCTTGTCTTTAATGAGAACGCCTACATTGAACAAACACTAACAAAAACAAACGTGTGTTTGACAATGCGGTGGGTGGCGTTGAGTTGACATGTAGCGGATGTGTTATGGAGGCTTCATGCCAACTAATACTTTGCAATACATACAGTATTGTTCGTGATCCATTTAAGGGAATTCATAGCTATTGGAGTATATATATATATCTCACTGTTCTAACGTAATGAATAGTTAATCAGGTGTAATGTCATTGAATATAGAATATAATAAAAAAAGCGTTGTTAAGCGCGTAAATTTTTAGTTGGAATTTTTATTTTTTTGAAAATTTATGTTTATCTTAATTGTCATATATTTTAATATAGATAGACTGTATCCTATACTGTAGAAAATGCAATACATATGATGTGGTAAGTTTTACATCTATTTATATCTTAAAAATCTAATTCTATTTCTTACAAATCGCTTAGATCGTCTCAAAAGTCTAACTGAATCCGATTTATTCTCGAAATCGATTCAAACACCGTTATTGTGATACGATCTCGTGGGTCGATCGTGTATGGGCTCGATGCATCACAGCTTCCGTGCCACCGATCTTGATTTCTTCTTAATGTGCCACCCACGGACGTTTAGCTCTTATGTGAGTGCTATATCTTATATGTACTACGTAATGAACTATAAATTTATAAACTTGGAAAGAAGACTATCAATATGAGTTAATGTTCTACCTGAAATTAGGCTCATTGGAAAAAAAGTGTTGCTGGTAACAGCAACTTAAATCTACGCCATTTTTGATTAAATGCATTAACAATTCTGTTCAACAGTATGTTAACTAATGGTTTTCTAAATAAATAACATTTTTATTGACAATTTATAAGTAAAATCAAAAATTACAAAAAGCTCTTCAATAAATAAACAAATAATCGATAAAGAAAGAGTTTCTAATAAAAATATCTTTCTTAGTCAATAAGTTTTGAACGAGAAAAGCGTCCGGAATAAAAATAAATGTATAAAAAATTTATTCAAACCGAAATTGTCTAACGGCCAAAACTAATATTCAATCTCAATCCAATTTTAGCCTACTTAGATCGACAATTCAATCCATTTCTACAGAAAAGCATACCAATATTCATATCATAGATTGAGTTACCAATCTATTTTTTCAACCAATCCTTCAGAGGAACGATCAGAGATTGAAGATTGCCCTCTGTATGAAAATTAGTGTTAACACATGCCAATAACCTATATGTCCATTTTGACAGTTGCTTTGATTGGCCAAATCAATCCCGGATAGATATCGGTGAAATCGGTCGGTTACGGCTTATGGATCGGGATTACGAACATCTCACTTTATATTCATCAGTAAAATGTGTTCATTTTCATTTCAAATAAAGCGAAATATGTTATCTCAATCTTATGATATCGCGTAAGACGTTAATTGGTACATCTTATTTTTTACATTTTCCGTAAAACGATTTAATTTATTACAGATGTTTTGCTTACATTATTTTTCAAAGCGTATTTATACATATTTTATTGCTTCTAAGCTTACTGATCGGCGATAGTACCTCGATAGGATCAGAACCTTCGTCCTGTAACCCTACGCGTGTCTTATCACCGCAAAAATTTACTACTACATCGCATTTACAAATAACCATAAAATATCAGAGTTATATTTGAAATGGCTATGGTTTAACTTATATCGAAGAGAGCATAGGCCATTCTATTTATATGGGAATTGTGCGATTCTGTGCTATACATTTAGTAGTTTTGTGACTGATTTAAATAAAACATAATGAATACGAATTTATTACATTATTACGACCCAATGATGGTCAGCAAAAGCCTTCAATGTCAAGTTGACAGATAAGGTTTTGATTACAATTAGATAATAGTTATTGAGGGATTATGTGAAGTTCATACGCAATCACAAAACAATTTCTTTGGACTTGGGAATAATATGATAAAAATATCATACAAGTATTTCAAGTTATTATATATTAACTTAATAAGTTCATCTGAATACAGAAATTTTTGAATGCGCTTCTCATATGGGCTATATATAACGTAAATACATATATTATTAATATTTTATATGCTCTATTAACACCACCCGAAACACGACAAACTCACACAAGCGAGTTAAGAAACTTTAAAACACAAATTATTATAATAATGGCATAGGCATAATATTAAATCAATTGTTATTTTCTTATGATTAAAATAATATCATCGATATAACATACCATTGTATGTTGAATTGAAAATGGTAGATTATTTAGCTTCATATATAAGTTTATAAAGAATAAACATGTTTTGCTTATTTTTAGGCGTACTAGAAAAAGCACACTACGTCCCTAATACCGTAATATTTAAATATAACAACAATTTAGATAACAAAAACGATTTGAGCACATCGAAAGGATACTCGGAAGCATTCTCAGCACTGCCAATGATTCAAGATATTAAAGAGACCATTTGGCAAGCGGCTGGATCGTAACTAAATACAAAAAGTTGCTTTTTCGCACCCAACGTTGGCGAATGTTATTTTCATACAATATTTTCTTTAAGATTATACTGTTATAAATTCGATTTTATAAATCTTATTTTGTGCCTGTGCGTTAATTTTAAACCTTCAGCTTTATGAAAGCTTTTATAATTAAAAGTTTAATCAAAATGAAGCTTCTAAAAGCCTATTTAAACGTAACCCAATGATTATTATCAGTAGCGAGTAACGAGATACTATAGAGCCGTAATCGAATAAGCGTCAACTATACATATGACTGCCTGGTCGAACATATTTACTCAATTCATGAGATTAGACAGTATATAGAACAAAGACAGTGAAGAAATGCTTTCAATCACATGTCTTTCTGTTCTCGTAATTTTAATCAGTATGAAAACGGTATACATCAATTTAAACTGAAATTTTGAAGACTCCTCTCCCAGTCGTGTTACAGGAGTTTCTCTGTATAAATGTATTCCATTACAGCATAACGCTGAAAAACTTACTAAAATAGTACAAGCTTTCATAATTGTAATAATATATATAAATCTGTTTTCTCCAACGTGATGACTTTGCAACAATGTCTTTGTTGTCATCACATACGAAATTCATATAAATATAATAACAATATTTTATTTTATTACTGACTGGTAATGTGTTGTGTCGTACTATGTGTATTTTTTTGGATTATAATAAAGTTATGTTGTTATTATGCTTCAAAATAGCATTAAGGGTAGACCATATATACATAGACCAGGTTTTATAAAAAATATTGCCCCCTGTTCTCCAAAAAAAAAAACTTTATTTAGCAGTAGTTGACAACAAGCTAAATAAAACCCCTAAACAAGCTAAAAAAATATACGTAAATATTGTAACATTTCTTTACTAAAAGTGCTTACGCTGTGGAATTGCGTACAAATGGATGAATAGAGCCTACACTGTCGGTATGCGACATTAGGCTCCGGTGGTTTTGAATGTAACCAGCTCTTTTTAAATAGATAACCAAATGAATGGGAAGACTTTGTGTGCCTCTTAAATGACGTGTTCTCTTTTCAAAACTTCGATCGTGTTCTTTAAAGGTATTTATTACTAAACGAGAATGACACGCGAGTATACAATGATTCAAGGTATTAAAGAGACCAAGTGGCAATGTTCTTAGACTGTTATAGTTTTATTATTATTTATCTCTGTGTATTTTTTTTATTTATTTACTTCCCACATAATTATTCATTGTTTGCAGTTACTACTAATACGATACAACTACAGGCAATACCTTTACCGATAATTCTACATTAACATATATAACTAATAACGTAGAACCAGTATTTAGATCATATCCACGTTATACACACGTAAGTATCCTAAATAAGAAATTGCAAGCTCTCTTCTGAGGTGTAGCTGGTGAAAGTATGACGGACATTTGTAATATGAACCTAAGGTTTCTTTATGCCTTTTTGCATATCTTAGCAAAAACACCACCACCACCGTGTGTGTGTGACCATGTGGACCACATTAAAATATGTGATGTCAGCTGTATAGTAATAACATGATTTATTAAATGAAGTCGAAAGCATATCCCTTTGAACATTTCATTAGAAGCAAAGGCACATGGCGTATCGGAGCTCCTTGCTTGGATTGCGAGAAACAATAATTGTTTTGGGCCTAATTGGTATCTGCCCCATGCTCCATCAATAGTTATAGGACTTCAAATATTGTACTTAGAACATTGTCTAGTTAAAATCAAAGTTTGTTTGTAGACAACTGTGATCTCTTCTGAATGTCCCTTGATACTGAGCTTATAAAGCATTCAGCGGGGCATGCAATCTTATATAATGACCACTTAGGAAGATCGATTCTTTGTTTAGTCATAAAGACCTTATTAATACAAGGAATAATCTATGTTACTTTGCATTTTTTTGCCAATACCTTTGATACCAATTAGTAACAAAGGAAGCTTTCACGTCTACGTAAATATCATTCATATTTAGACTAATAATGTCAGGAGTAAGTAAATACGCTTTGTGAAAAGGTTCCTTAGTAAATTAGGTACATGATAATTTATCAAAAGTACATGTATTCGAGACTTGTGAACAGGGAACAAAGGGATCCCGTGTAAACAAACATGTCACCCAATTAACGTACTCCACAACTAACATCATTAAAACGCTAATTAAACGCATCTTAAGGGGATTAAATATAAAATTAGACTCTGTTAAGTCTCGGTGAAAAATTAATTAAAATTTAAGCCCTGTTTCCGGCAGACAGAAAGGGCGCGCACTGTACGGAATCAGTCATTCGAAATATGCATTACAATATGTTCGTAATATGATTATGTTTATTAATTTCACTGTAATTAGAAGTGCATTTCAACATTTTTCATATCTAAGTATCATTAACGAGGTATCATCAAATGAATTTAGTTTCAAACATATATTTAAAAAACAGGACAGATTGTTGAGTATGTGGAATGAACTCATTTTCCGCACTTAGACGCCTATTTGGTCCGTTATGCTAATTAAGCCTGCCCAATTCCTTCCAGAAGTTCAAAAGTTTGCTGCACTCCCTTTTATTCCAACATTTTTCATATCTAAACATCTTTAACGAGGTATCAAATTAATTTAATTTCAAAGTAAGTCATACTCCTGGTATGCTATATTTTTTATAAAACTGGACTAATCTCTGCTGATTGACTTACAGCTTATTGGAGAGCCCATCGAGCGCCTATTTAGTCGCTGTTTATGGCCACTTTTATATCTTTATGGAACATAAAGTTAAAAGTTGAAAAAAAAACATTCTTTTTTTGTTAATAAGAAATGAAGAAACCGTGCAGTATGGCACTTGGCGATGTATATGTCACCGGAATATAACAAAATCCGCAAGTTTATAAATATCTTAGGAAATTCATAATATTTCGTAGAATTCAAAACTAGAGATAATTTGTGTTACGTTTCACCCAGATTTTCGCAATTCGACGAACCGAACTAACGCGTAAAATAATAAGTAAGCGAACGAAACGAACGAACTTGCGGATTTTGTTATATTCCGATGACCTATATAAAGAAAGAATGAAACACTAACGTGCTTCTACGTATGTATGTGCGTTATTTGGCGGGAAATGATGATACTAAGTTGTGGAATTCAAAGAACATTATATGAATAAGATTTATTTTAATTGTTAAGATAGCTAACCTTACTTATTGGTCTTCGAACTTTGATTGACTTTAAAGTCTCTTAATTCTCGTTCATGCATTTTCCTTTATTGCTTAACATTTGCCGTGCTAATCTATATATTTTTAAATGTAAATTAAATACATTAAATCTATAATCGACATCACTGGAATGGTTCAGATTTTAAAAATAATTGGAACTCGTCCATCCAAAGAAAAACAAAATTAATTACACAATCCAGAATTCAGATTATCGAATAATTGCATTGAAAATCGGAGATATGCTGATATGGACTAATTAAGGGCCAACATGCACAGAAGGACAATTAAAATGCGATTGTTGATAAGTGAGCTATCAAGGAGATTCACACCTTATTAAGAACGTATCGTTGCCATCGCAGCCATTTATCGAATTCAAAACCATTCATTAGAGCTAACAGTAGCAAGTTATATATGAAACTGTTATACGGAAAATAATTTGGAATAAATTCTATTTTTAAATAAATTAATCTCCATTTTTGTATATAGAACGATAAATGTTCTCATTAAAATAATTTTGACGAAAACGGGAAACATATCGATTGAAGATTATTATGTACTAATGACTGCAAATTTAAACCGTATCTTAACATCATGTTGAAATATTTAGTGATAAGTTAAGCCATACATGAAGCTTTAAACTGAGCTTTAAGCTTCGAAACTTTCGAAACAGAAAACCTCATATATCGCATATATATAAGTTATAGTGATGATTTAGATACATTTAACAAAAGAACATGTAATTAATTAAAGTTTTAACCCTTATTTGTTTATTACGTTCCTATTACTTAACAATTAAAAATTGATAAAGGGAAAATTATCCCTGTCGGAGTGTACCTTTAATGCTGGCAGCAATTCTTCTATACTTATTACTTACTTACATACTTATTATTTACTTACTTATATACTTCTTCGTTGAGCGAGGAAAGCACTAGCTCTGCGGTCATCGGTACTATGTACCAGTCACCAACTTAAATCTTTAATTAGCGCCTGTGCAATTGAACCGAAGAGCGACGGTCTCTATTCCAAACAAAAAAAAAATTGTATAAGTTTATATTATCGTCATAATTCTTCAATAGTCGGCAATAAAAGTATTTTAATAAACTAAGTATCGAAATACTTTAATTAATTTAACATGCAGATTTATTAAATGCACTATAACCTCATTCGAGGTTTGTCTTCAGTGCTAACTTTGAATTCAGTACTAACATCTACGGTTAAGTTTTCATATAGAACAATGTTAACCCAGATAGCAAGGTGATCGTAGTGTGCTTGGAATTTAATGCAAATTTCTTCAGTAAAACAGCTAAGTTCTTGAAGGGAGGTATATAAAAGGAATTATGTTGAAAATATGTATTTTTATACAGAGGAATTCCAGCTAGTTTTTAATACATTGTTTTTTTGTCTTTAGGCCTTCTTGTAATGTATTATACTGTATACCTTATACAGTGTAAATAACCCAAGGGATGTATGGACTGAGAATCTCGATAGCGTCTACGATATTGTTGCAAACGCTGAATCAATGTCAAATCCATTTTGATCAATTGGGATATGATTGCATGATCGCTCTATCCTAGTCAAATTAAGCGTTTATATCTGTGCGACTACAAATTATATACAAACTCTACATTATGTACATTATTATAAGATTAATCACTAGTATATACCGTTAAGTTCTGTGTGTGTGTGTATGGTTTGTGAATACTTAAATAGATTATTTCGCTACAGTTGTTTTACAATAGCAGCGCCAGAATGTTTGCAAGAGGGTTGCCTTTTTGGGCTTGCGGCATCTTGTCTTTATTACCAAATTATTTTACTATAGTGATATACCGGCTGCCCACTGCAGTATTTCTGAACCAATTCGACATAGGGTCCTTAAAGAAAAGAGCGTACCAAAGCTTAAAAGGCCGGCAACGCTGTTGCGAGCCCTGTGGCGATCTAAGTGTCCACGGGTGCCGATATCACTTAACGTCAGATGAGCCTCTTGCTCTTTTGCCTTCCGTTACATAAAAAAGTGTATGATATAATAGAATGAAAAAAAAGCACCTTTGAAGTAGCTCACGCACTATTGACTGTATGTTAATTATTTCTTTTTTTATAAACAATAATGTAAACTCTACAGTTTACATTGTTCTTATATAGCAATACATACGTGAGCAACATGTATGTACATAATAATTTAGTTATCTGCTGCTTTGTTTTTAATAAAACCATGCGCCTATTGAATTTTAGTATGGTAGTTTTTTTCCAATTCCATATACTTATGAAATCAATGTATACAAAAAATTGTAAAAACCATTTAAAAGAGTAAGTATAAAAGTTCCTATGCATTCTTTGAATATGAAACTTTTATATGAAACTAGTATTTTTTTTATATATTTAACTTGTAATTTTGACTTTCAATAGAGGCGTTTTAATAGGCCTAATTGAAATAAATGATTTGACTTTGACTTGGAATATGTATTTTCCTATTTATTAGCTATTTCTTGTTATTAAATTATGATATATAACTATTTAAATTATCTTTGTTGCTGCTTCTGTATCTCAGTCCATACTCTAGCGGACAGTTTCAAGCTCAGAATTCTTAAAATAACAATGCAATAAGGCTTAGTTCTTGACTAGGCTAATATAGAAATAACGTCAGAGAATGCTAAGTAGTTCATAGTTCCAGAACTGAGAATGCTAGATTCGCTTATAATTCAGAGAAATCCCAACTCAATCTTTGAAACCGTCTTAGTATTATTCACGTATTCAAATTCTCATCTCCAATCTCCCGAGATCCCTAGAGGAACAATCATCTTATAAATTCATACAAGAAATCTGGTCTCTAGTAGGCCGTAGTGGGGCTCAACATAAACTGGTAATGAGTGTTTGCGAAATTCGTATATCAATCTTAAACACGATGTTTGTTAGGAGATTTATGATTTGACGAGATTGTAGGTTTTACCGTTTACAAAACTGCCAGTTTTTAAACGTAATAACATTTTGTTTAAAGTGATCTACGAGTCTAGTACGTTTATTTTGACGAAGGGCAAAATGGAGTCATAGGAGTTGTTTGGATTAATACCTGCAGGATGGGAACCTGGTAGCAGGTAACTAAAGTATTTCCGAATCAATTGGACTTAGACTCCTTCAATAAAAGAGCCTACCAATTTTCAAAAGGCCATCAACGTACTTGCGAGCCCTCTGGGAATGTGAGTGTCTATGGGTGGCAGTATCATTCAACATAAGGTAAGCGCCCCCCATTTATGTATCACAAAAAAAAAATGGAATGAAATTACGTAGATAAAAATTGTTCACATATATAATTTTTTTAGAGATAATTTCGAAAAAAGTATAGGTACTCTTAAAAAATTATATGGACCAGACAGACAGTATCCTTGTCGGTACACACGTCTTAAACACACAGAAAAATCATCGAATCATCTAAACTATTCGATAGTATATATAGTTACGTATATGAATACACACAAAACGTTTGAAGATCGATGCAGCATTTTTAAGGGGAGTTCAATTACAAAGTAAACGAATCTACAAAACATCTTGAAACAATTGAACCATTAATATTTAAAGTATATGTCGGTGATTCAAAACCCCAAAGAGTAAAAACAAATTTAAGTCGAAAGCATTTGACTACAATGATTTTATCTCCCCACTCAAACCGCGATTCCATTTAAAGAGAAAGGTTTTAAGGGATTAACTCTTTTAAGATGTAAAGAAAAGAAAACCCTGAAGCCATGGTTTCCTTCACGGCAATCATTAACGTAAACAATGTCCTTCATTTAACGTAAATATTTTGCCTATTTCACTTTTCCCCGACTTTGCGGTTTCGGTTATATTTAATTATATAAGAATGTCTATTATTGAGAAAAACACTTTTTGAACGGATTAAAGCTATGTATTATTATTCAAAACTTATAATTATTTACATAATTCTAATTTTCTTTTACCGACGTTTCGCGTGCTCGGCAGCGTGCTCGGCAGCGTGCGTGGTCACGGTGACTGAAGACAAAAGGTATTAAATGTCAAAAGTATCACAGCTGCAGAGAAAGTTGTTTTATCTGTATTACACCTGGGATCCAATAATATCCAAATTAAAATCTGAAGACAAACAATCCGCGAAAACAGAGGACACCGTGAGTCATTTTTGCAAAAACCCGTCATCTTTTAGTCGATATCAACTTCGGGGCAATAAATACAGATAAAACAACTTTTTTATATAGATAGTTTGATTATTATGTACATCATACATTGGAAAGTTAACGTTTAGTACCACAATTTGAACCTACTAATCTACGCTGTGCAAGCCAGGAAACCCTTACCAAAACTACTTAAAAAGCTTCTACTAATAAAAACATAGCACAGATTACTTCTTATACGTCTATTTTATAAGAACCAAGTTAACCATCTTTCTGTATCGTGTACTATATTATAATTAAAGGCGTATTATTAACGGTAATATAATCATAAGTTTGGAGCATTCAAATGCTAAACCATCGTAAAATTCATGGACCCTTAAACTTTAATCCATTGGGAAAATACATTTTCCATAAACTGCACAAAACTTTTTCCCGTTTCAATAAAAAATAAGTTTATTGTACTGCCAATTTTATTGTTTAATATAATTTTTGTTAGTTACCGAACGCTGGCCAAATTGTAGATTTTATGGCTAAACGTATTTTAATGTATTTTTTATGTTTATTCTAATGTAAGCTCGTAAAACTTATCCATAAAAATACAAGGTATACAAGTGTCGTTTTAGTTGTTTTTAACATAAAACGTACTAGACTTTCCTTTAAAGCTATCATTTTACGACAACATTCAGAAATTAGATTTTTTAGTCGAGTACCTATTCTTAGCACGCGTCATCATTTGGGTGAAATAATTATATCTCTTAAATAATAATAACTCTTTACCGTACGACCAAAGTTCGAAGATAAAAAAAAAAATATTGTCGGACGGGGACTCGAACCTTCAACTTCACGATTATAAACTGCTAGACTTATTTAACAAGGTTTTATAGCTCAGATTTTATGATTAAACCTGAAACTGTTACGCACGGTGCGTGCGCATCGGTTTAGTAGATTCAAATAGACACCGATCCCATATGTATATAGAGCTTTTTTGCGAATCTAATACTAATTGAAGTATCAAACATTGACTATGTCCACGATCATAGTCAAACTATGTTACAAATACAAAGCGTATATAGATTACATATTACATAAAGGTAATTCAAAACAAACTCAATTCTCTATTTTTATCTTCATTTATAACAAGTCGACAAGCCGCAGCGAGACAATAAAGCCTGCTTTGATGAGATATTTCATAATGATTATTGCTTATGCCCGCTTCTGGGCACCACTGTAATTTGGTTAGGAATGATTTGAATAATTATTCATAATGTTAAGCGTAAAACTTTTCGAAGTACGATGGAATGTTCGTGTAATTTGAGTATAGCTGTTCATATTCAATATGTATATATATTCAATAGGTTATTTTTGAAGTGAAACTTCTTCGGCGTTAAAAAAAAATTGCCGTCAAATTTTTCGCTTACGAGCCATTTTTTTCTTGTCCCTACCACGGATGATTCGAAGAGATTCGATGCCATTAATAACAAAAATATATAATAACGATGACAATGATAGTAATTATTCTATTACAATTAATGAAATTCTGTAATAATCTTAGTAGTAATAAGGTAAAATGAAATAATTGTATTATTTGTAGTCATGTCAATGATAATAAATCCTTTTGTTAAACTTTATCTTATTTTACTTTATTTAACCAGTTTCTGTAAAGTTGCATATTAGTAGATCATTTTTCGAAAAATAAGGTCATAATGAAGCTTTACTTTTTACATGTGTACACTAGTATACGCACACATGTTTTAACTTTAATAACGTAATTATTTTTTTCATAATCCTACAGGTAATATATAGTAGTGGTAGCCAAATATGTAATTTACTAAAGTAAAAAAAATACTAAGACATACCTACTTTATACGGAATATAAAATCTTATAACAAATGAATAAAGTATTCGCACTGCATATATAAATTCCTTAGTAAATACTTCAGAACTACCACGGCACAGAAAAGAGCTGGATCTGCTTTCTGCTGAAAAATTATCTTCGCCTGAAAGTACCTGTCGCCAAACTTGTGCTAGATTCAATCTCTCCTATGTGAAATGATACGTAATAATGAGATAGATGATATTTGTAAGAAAATTAGTAAACAATATCTTTAAATCAAATTTAAAAATATTTATGGTTAAGTCCTCTTCAAAGATAGCAAAGTTTATTAAAACGCTTGTGTCCATAAGTCCATAAGTTTTATTGAAGTCTATGTAATCAAATGATAGGTCAAATCTTGATGGAATTGGTACATATATGTATTTATTTTCTGCAATTTATTTGGCCTCGCAACTATGTAAAGCGTATCTATTATATATATATATTACGTATTATAACAATATTCAGAATGGTACATAACTTAAGGAAACAAACTCCACTTCCAACTTCCAAACATTTCGGTGACCGATTTTCTCAGACTAAAATGAATGATTGATGTCCATCTTCCGGCGTTTTGTCAACTTTATGTTGAGTACTTCCTAAATACACAAAAACTTGTGTGAAACTTTATATAAATACCCGATAAACAATTTTTTTACCTTTTTTCTGTTTATTTATTCTATATCGAAGCCTTTAAATAGCTTAAGTAACCGTTAACATTTAATAAAACTGATCTGAGTATAGTCAGTGCGTTTAAACCAGTCACATAACAGAGGCTTTGTTTTAAAAATTATTGTTTTCATAATCAGGTCAAATGCTGCATTTAAATTATTCGCATAAAAATAATTATAATTATAGTAATCCATAGCAATTTGAGTTCAGTGAAGTTAGACACATTTAGGTCAATACGTGACTAATATCTCACATATTCTATCAGATGAAAGTAGAAAATATGAACTTCAACATCGGTAATGTATGGGAATGAATAATCGTGTTTTTAATGAGCACGCGCTGTTATTGTATACAAATTGAAAAATCGCTATTGTTCAATGTAAATTGTTCGAAATTCGAAGGTTTCATTTCTGTAGCAAAATATTGGTGAAATTTCGATTTATGGGACGAATGTTTTGCCCTATTTACTAATTGATAAGTTACTTATAATTATATAAAAACCAGTGGCTCTATAACTTTTATAGGTCTGGGCCTAAAATGTCTGTATATATTTCATGATTATTTGGAAATGTAGTACTTGGAAATATATACCACCACCAGTCACCAGTCTCCTGTACCTGACACACGGTGTTGACTATTTGGGTCGAAAAAACAAGCCGGATTCCTCACAATGTTTTCCTTCACCGTACGAGCGAGTGTTAAATAAGCACATATAAAGAAAGTCCATTGGTGCACAGCCGGGGATTGAACCTACGACCTGAGGAATGAGAATCGCAACGTGAACCCACTAGGCCAACACTGCTCCAATCGATAATACTCAAACTAAAAAAATAACTAAACCGCATTCAGTTGTTTTTAAATATATGTTTACTTCTACTACTAAATTGTGTAATCAAAAGATAAGATTTCAATCGTTATTAAATTGTAAACTAGGTGTGTTCCAGTGCACATAGTAACTTGCAATACTAATCTTCTTGGTGGTGATTTTATTCGATTTTTTGGCTAACTACCCTAAAAAACCTAAAAGTACTCGAAGTACTACTTCTTTTTAATCCGTTCTATATGATAATGTTTGTTTATATGTGCAAGCGCACCAAAAGAATTCACGATATACCTTAAAGGGGAGCGGGTTTGAATCAATAAAAACGTAAATAATTTGAATAGTCAGTGATGCAAAGTCGACGCTTCACATGCAACACAAAAAAATATCATGGCATTCGTCAGATTATCTCCGAAAAAGTTCTCTCGGATCTTGTAAAACATTATTGCAATAAAACTCATCATGCATTTCGATCCATTATAATTCTGCTCTGGGCTATGCATTCATTTTGTTCCAAGACAAATTCTTCAATTATAAAAATGTATTCGATTAGATTTAATCTAATGGACAATGGCATAAGAAATATGATTTATGAAAATTGAGCTGTTTTGTTGTTGATAACAAAGAATCTAATCGATCGATACAATTTTAAATAGGATATTAATTAAAAGATGCTTATGAATTATTTATTTCTCTTTGTTCGAATGCCTTTAAGATGAATCTTATCTTTGCAATCGAGATGTTTGTTCAGTGGGTCGTTATTTCGATAAGGTTTTGCGGACAAGAATTAAAGTTTCTTTGCTATTATATTTAAAGATTTGGTTTAATGATGTATCGGTGTCTTTGATGATATATTGAGAAAGAAATTGCTTTCACTCGAACTTGGTCACGTGCGGTTATGAATTTTGAAGAAATGCGTTGGAACTATCATAGTATAAAAAACTGACTTAAAAATCAATGAAGATCACAGAAAGTTTAAAAGAATACTAATAAATGTAACGTGTTTAGATCAGTGCCTAGTGACTTCACCACTAGAACCGTGAAGACAAACATCGTGAGGAAACCGGCTTGCGTTAGAAAACCTACTTGTCTATTAGATTGAAAAATTATCATGATGCATATACAGAAATCTGAGGCCCAGACCAAAAAAGGTTGTAGCGCCATTGATTTTATTTGTGTATTTAAAACAGTTACCATACATATATTTGAATCTGCGAACTCATTAATAATTGTTAGTTCACCTCATAATACCTAATATAATTCAAACAATATTAAATAAACATCAAATCGGTGGGGACAGGAAAACAAATATTGTTGTTTATTTTATTGCTAATTATAAACCTAACAGATTATAGAGTGGTCAAATAATATTAATTGTTTTGAATTAGTTCATAAATATGCAAATAAAAGGAACCAATCAAATTAATTAAATGACGGGAATTGATTTGACGTCAATTTGCATAATGTGATAATTTCTGAATTCATGTGATTATTACCATAGTAATTATTATAGAAATACTAGCTTCAATTCGTGGCTTTGAATTTTGTCATTATTTTCACAAACTTGTAAAATTATCCGTCAATTAAGAATACCGGTATATATCAATTTCTGTTTAGATTAGAGTCGTGATTGGATCTGTATTAAATAAGCTGTTATAAATTAACTTATGACATTATAAATCTAAATGCCAAAGGGAGCGTTCAAGTCACACAATTTTTGGAGATTCTTGACCCCCCCCCCCCATGAAACTCATCGTAACGTTTTCTGTATCCAATAGTAAAACGTTGCGTGACCACCCCCATTGACTCTTTATACCTAAAACTTACCATTGCGTGGTGTAAAGTACTGGCAAGTCGAAAATAATATTATCAATATATAATAATTCAATCCCCGCCCCGCCCCACATCGTAAAGCTTTACAAGAGGACCCCCCCCCCCAAAATTCGTTACGTAATACTTGAACGCTCAAAATCTATACTTTCCGAAAAGTTTATAAAAGCAAAACTCCAATGCTTAGATTCGATCTATGGTGAACTTATTTAAATTCTTAATAAATTGCTGTCACAAGCTCTTAATGAATGAAATATTTCATGGGAATATATAACTGGAGACAACGAGTATCTTTTTTGAAAAGATAATACATTGTCACATGGATACTGATATAGAAGTTTTGTTAATATCATAGCAAAACAAACAGCTGGTCTATTTATAGGTACTGAGTGTAAATAACTGTACTAAAATTTCGCATTGATATACGTGACTTGAGAATCATTAAGCCCCGGAGCTTGTTGCGAATAATTCTTGTCGATATTAAAATTAATTACTCTATTAAGATGGTAGGAACAATTTATTACAAAGTACAAGTTGTAAGCTGTAAAAAATGTTCGGTTCAACCACTTCGTGCTTTTGTTTTGACATTAATATTAACGATACTACTTACCGTTATTAAAGTCTTTGGTCGGATGAATGCTGAACGATACGAGAAACCAGCGTGAGCAACTCCAAATAATAATTATTTCGCCGAGCATCAAACACCATCGAACTTATATACGTTTGATATTTATTTATTTTAAGCCTTAAATTTTCCTGATCCACTAATATCCGGTTATCGGTTGTAACAGTTAGTATGTATCAGGAACCCTCTCTGGTAAGGGCCTCCTCCAAGGCTTGCCATCTTTCTCTATCTCGAGCTATTTTTTATGTCATCATCTCATCGAGCGTAAGGTCTGCCTCTGTACCGTTTGCCTGGTGGGCCTCTCCATGTAGTTACTTCTTTCGTCCACCTATGATCTGTAAGGCGTCCTACATGACCCGCCACTTCCACTTCAGTTTTTTTGGCGTAGCTTAGAGCAGCTTTGGTCTCTGATCTTATTTTTATGTGTCTTATCTTGTCTACCTTTTATAATAATATATCCTAACTTTAAAATACTCGAATATACCGTTAAACATAGGCCACAGTATCGTTTACACAATATACTAACACGGGCATATTACGAAAAAAATAGCTGAAATATATCAAGAAAGCCAGAACTAACAAGAAACTTCTTAAATAAAGTTTCCCATCTTGTCCATGACGTCAAACTATTTGTTAGACCGCCTATAAAGATATTTTTTTCCGCCATGAGAAGTATGATAAATTGCCTCCGAGCACCGGCTGAATGCAGATTTTGCGAAGTGGGTCAGTTTGGTGATATTATTTTTCACGTCAGACCACTGTTGAATGATTGATCTCTCATTGTTCTGTTTTTTACGTTTCGAAGGTTTTGTGCGTCGAGTGCGGTTGTAAAGAATTGTATGAATTGTTGCAGTTCCGGCCATTGATAGATTAATCGATTTAGGGATTTTACTATAGCACGTGTTTTTGGTACTTAGAACGCATATTGGACTTTGATTCACAATAAACGTTTCTGTATAAGGTATTGCAATATATATTTGTGTTAAAAAATCAGCGAAGCTACAACCTTTTTTTAGGGCTGGGCCCTATTCTATATTTAGATAATTTGTCAATTTAATAGGCAAGTAGGTGATTAGACTCATGTGCCTGACACACTCTGCCGACGTGTTTGGTCTAAGGCAAGCCGGTTTCCTCATCATGCTTTCCTTTGCCGTTCGAGTGAAAGTTGATTGCGCACATATACAGAAAGTCCATTGGTGCACAGCCGGGAATTGAACATACAACCTCAGGGATGAGATTCACACTCTAATGCCACTAGGCAAACTGACGACGCTACAGTGTAGACTATTTCATTAATTATTTTATGATGCGATTAGTGCTACGCGACTACAACTAAAATTATATTTGTGTTGTTAAGTTTACAAATTTTCTAAAAATCCAAATGCGTAATATATCGTTGCATTCTTGTAATACTTAGCTAAATTATAACTCCCGTGGGTGATATATTGAGGTTTCGAACCCACAAAATTATACAACAGAACTTGGAAATTATGCGTGAGCGCGAATTATTGCTCAGCACGCGATTAAAATTATTTACGAAATGCCCGGAGACAGAATAACATTATTTCAATAATGCTATTAAAATAACATAACGTGCAGGAATCTTGAAACCGCATAAAATCCTAATAATTCATAAAATCTGGCTTAAACAGAATTATCTTATTGTAGTTGACTAAATATTGAGCATTTTTAAATAGCTTTTTGTAGCAAAAGTTTCATTAACAAACGAGTAACGTGTTTGTTAAAACAGATTTTGATTTCAGAACATTTTAATTTTATATAATGCTGTCAATAAAGTTGAGCTTATTACCTATAAATTTCATAATAGAACGCTACAATATATTTGCTAATTAAATGTCAAGTCGGTCTAACAGCTCAAGTTTAACAAACTCAAAGTTGTATCTGTTAAGATTCAGTATGTGTGGATATGTCTTAGATCGTATTTTGGAATACTGGGACTTTCTAGTCCTATAATCCCAGTAATATTTTACTTAATTTATTGTGAAGATAAATGTTATCAAGAATCCTCGAAACGTCTAATTTAGCTCGCTACATATTAACCTTGATTAACCCTTATTATCTCTCACGAAGATCTCGACGTGCGTAATAATTTAGATTTGAACTAGACGTACTAAGAATTTAACAGGTGTAAAGAACCTGGAATATTTAAAATGAGAAGAAATAATATGTATTTATTTAACGATATTTATAAATTAACACACACACACACACAAGCACAAATCTAAAATCGTGTTGTTCCCACGAGAATGTAAGTGCGTGCTCCTATTTCACCGTGCCTTCTGCTGATGACATGTATAACATGGTGTGATGGTTGCAGCTCCTTACAAACGTTGTGTAATACAAAAAAAAACTTGGTGATTAAAAAGAGTGGCGGAGAGTTTACTGCCAGTTTTTCTCTTCCATTCTGCGCCCTTGATTTGATAACTGGCAGTAAATGTGTAATTAGAAGCATTTAATATATATTACTGTTTTGCCGTTCATGAGTGTACATTGTGTTACCTATATGAATAAATGATTTTTGACTTTGACACGGCGGTTTATAAGGCCAGAATCTTTAGCAGCCCCGTGAGCCGTTAAATAATATTTTAAATAAAATATTTCTACTAGCCCAAAATATTATTCTGATAAATAACCCCATGTTATGATGACCACTTTGTGGCATTAGCAGCAAAACAAACTGTTTATATTAGACAATATAACGTATCAACTCTTGAGAGAAGTTACATAATACCAATATGGAACAGAAGCTAACAATATCAGCTCGCCAAACACTTTGAAAGCTACCTGATATCCTGTTGAAAACAGGGGTTCGATATTTCAGCGAATCTGATATAGTTTGTGCCTTAACGAGTTTAATCAAGACACATTAGTGAACTAAATACTCTGTGTAAGTTAATAATTGTCTATTTAATATGAGTATGTTATATAAGTTTACGTTATGATGTACTTAGAATAATAACTAAAGCACAGAGGTAAGAGTGGAAACCTAGCTATGGCTAATTAACACGTATGAGTAAGTGAGACAGATGATTTATTCTATTGCTATTTTGTTCTATGACTATTTTATTGATGATGAAACAAATGTTTGTCAGTTGGTCTGAGACATATTATTCAAGGGCCAAGTTCGCCGACAGCGCGTAGCGTGTAGATAAAACATATGAATGGGTTGATGATTATTTTCATCGTACACATACCTTAAGATTATTTTCACCGTCATATAAAAATGTGTCTTATGGAACTATGGTGTTTATAAATAATATAATCAACAATATAAAACAGTTATATGACAAATCCAGTTGTTAGAAGTCAAATTTGTCATTCCTTTACACACAAATTAAGCATATAAGTAACTAAGTACTTATTGATTTAATCCTTAATACTAAACCATTGAATAAATATTATACCTAATTTAGCTGTAAATACAATAATTCTGTGACTGTAATTAGTTAAGTACAATGTATATAAATTATAATTCAAAAGTATGAAATATATAGAAAGCATATATACGTAATGCAAAACAGACAACAAACCTATTTTTTATATAACTGTAAAGAGTTATAGATATTTACACTATAAGAAATATAGACACTGTTTCGTCACATCTTGTGTCTTACGCTTTGGATTATTAAAATAAACTAATAGGACATGTGTGTATTATAATAAACGTGACGTTTGGGACCTGCCAGTTAACTTTTGATTACAATCAAGCCATGTATTTGATCTTGTGAATGTTTCTCATGCGAAAATTTAACAAGCTTTTTTGTACAACTATTAATCCTGCCTTTTCTTTTAATGCGCTGGGAAAGGGTTGAACAAAAATTGTTCCATTATTGTTGTTTGGCAATTATACCTAATTTTTTTCGTTTATATAACAGTGGAATCTAGTAATGAAATGATATAATTTACTTCAAAAGGACACGATCGGGTTTAAAAGTACAAAACGTTTATAGAAGGTTATTTTTATATATATTCGTATTACAACGTTACGAGTAATTTCTGAGTTTAATCTTCTAAAATTTCTTTCTGAGAATAAACATTTTAACACATAAGAGTCTTGGTGTCTTCGACTTCAATAATAGTTATCTAGTTTATGTTAGTGGACTTTAGTATTTTATATAATTGACAAATTGAATATTTTTATACTTATTCGATTTAAAAAAACAAACTAAAAAGGACACAATAAGAAAAAGAAAAAGTGAGGTTTAAAGGAAGATGGACCTAAGCGAATAGGGATCGTAAGTGAATTCCTCACTGCAGAGATCTAAAGGAAGAGTTATTGTTATCTAACATTATATTCAACCTACTACTATATGTAGTCGTATATTTTTTATTTTAAATTTTCCTATTGTCCACTTTAAATTAAAATTCTATGCCGGACTGTTTGTTTTAATACAAAGCCCTAATGGATTTTGAATACAATTCTCGCACGCGACGCAGTCACGCATTGTTACAATTTTTATTATATGCAAATATTTGCAAGAAATACCATACCGACTACGTCATTATGGTGTAGGTTTACGGCGCCAATTCATACTAATTATGCTAACCGTTTCATTGTTTGTTTATAAAATTGTTAGATGGTTGTGAAACAATTGCAAGATATTTTCTTCGCCTTAATCATATGCAGTAATTTTTGCTACTATTGTGTTTTTGTTAAGGTTAGAGGGCACCAAAAACCTATAAACTTTCTTAAAAATCAAGTAAGCAGTATCAAACGTGATATAGGGATAAAAGATTTTATCTGTAATTTTTATCAGTCATCCACGTGTTCAAACACGCGTGGCTGTGGCTAACCAACAGAATTCCTTAGTGAGATCGCTCTGAAGCCTGCGAAGTGTTCAGGAAATTTTTGTGCTTCTGAAAGGACCTAGGCTGGCTTACTTAGCTAGGACTTTTCGCACAACGGACTCTAATGAAAGTCTAAGTGCGGCAACTGAGAAAACCAATTAAGGGCAACAAATTAAAGACCTATACGAAAATATTGTATGAATAAATAAACAGTTCTGGTTGTCATCAGCTCATATCCGGGTTTTTTTCGTATAGATAACTACAGTTTCACAGGGGAGAGTTATTTCTCCTAACCCGCTGACTATTTTTATTAGCCTAAAGACCTGCTCAAGTGCAGTCTCAACAACGGGATTATTGATATAAATATCGTGCAAATAACTATTTATACCATAAGGTCGGGATTATATAGTTGGCGGAAGCGAATCATCTAATTTTAGATTTTAATACTACATGTATAACATTTAAAATTGATTATAATGCTTGGAAACGATTTAAATTTCCACAATATAAAAATTAATATACGTAAATACAAAAATCCCCCAGCGTTTTGCGTTTACTACAGCAAGCATTATCTGTTAAGACATAGATATTTCACGCTACACATTAAAGTGCTTGATATTGATGATATAAAGCTAAATATTGACATAAAAATATTTCTTTACGGAATTTACAATTAAGATTGTTATGGAAGAGTTCGGACTTCTGACATAGTTATTTGTTATGTAAAAGCGTTCCCATATCTTACACATTACAGTGAATTATTTCCAATGAATTTTACTTTATAATTTTATTTGTACATGAACTTTATAGACTAAGCAAATAGTGTGTACCAATGCTCAGTCCCGTCCGCGTCCGCTCTCACCAAAACCTATCCCTAACAGTTCAGAGCACGTGTTCATACCATAAGTCTCACTTACGATGCTCTCTTTGTTTGGCTGTCCCACGCTATTTGCATTAATGCCTACTTTATGATCTGCGTTTACGGTGACATGGATGAATTGACATCGGGATTGGCTGGTACTGAACCCTGTTGTTCCTATAAGAAGTCAGAATATACCAAGTAATGATATAACTATTAAAATGTATTATACTGTTCTTCTGATATAATTAGTGCACCGATATTTTTTTAAACTGATGTCAAATAAAGATTTTATAACAATATAAAAAAATATGTATTTATTTTCAAATGAATAATTAAATTACACTAGGGATGCGATGCGCAAAATTATGCACTGCAAAGTTTAAGTTTTAAGAACAACGATTACGACTGCAAGTATTCGTGACATTACAATACTTCTTAGATCTCTAATAAACAGGTTTGTTAAGGCGTTCTTTTCTTATTAAAAATATATTTGATGATTATAAACAAAAAGAAAATACAACACCTAATTTAAATAACTGTTAACTTTGGTTGTTACGTTGGTTTGATCTGTAATTTAGCTGTTCAACTAATACGCTTGTAAGTATTAGGTAGGACGTCTGTTCTATGTGACAAATAAAGCATCGCTGAAAATCACCAGACACCTCTTAACGAGAAACATCAAAGACTAGGATAATAGTGTACGTAGCAACAAATTAATACAAAACATGAGCCAAGTTAAAAATATCCAAATCAAAGGGGCTGGAACGATTATTCTATTTATGTTAATGCCACGGACGTGAGGAAGCGTTTAAGTCCACTCATTTATTATTGTCACGGCAAAGAAATAGATAATGCATGAATTTGTTACGTTAAAGAGCAAAGAGAGATTGATGTAAGAAATGCGTCCTTCAAGGATGCTTACTCGGAGTTAAATGACGGCTGTACACAGGTATTTTTAGTTTAGGAATGGATTTGTAATCTTTATTATATAATTCTACTGTACGTGTTTATGTCACTGAACTTCTCTTAAACGGCTAGACTTTAATGAATGTTTTTGTATGCGTTTGGGTGGCGTTCTGGATGGTTTAGATTCACAAATCAGCCCGGCAGATGGCGCTGTAGTCGGTACTTTTATACATTGATTAATATCCTAGGACATTTTAATGAATAATATGTCTTAACGTGGTTCATTTATGACTTAAACACAAGCTATTTAGGTAACACAGGAATACTGGATACTCACACTGCCATGTGTTGATTTTAGAAACTGGTACGCTCGTATCTTGAAGAACCCTAAGTCGTTGGCATGGAAATACTGCAGTGGGCAGGTTTCACATACGTTAGTAGTGGAAGGCGCCAGTTGTAGAATTGTATCCCGCTCGTATATAGATAATATTAAGTTTCTCATGTAAATAAAATACAATTTCGTAATGAGAAAGTAAAGTTCTTAAAACATTAATCTGCCTCGGCGACTTAACTAGAAATTTAACCTAAATTCTAATCCTGGGTCTAACATCAAAAATCGAAAGCATGTCAGGCACTGAATATGTGCTGATAGACAATATGAAAAATGATTATGGAAACGGATACAGAAATATTACTGTGTAGATTTTTGTCGTTATGTCGTCTTTTCATATTGATGACGTCAACTGACAGCCACTGCTAGGCTGCTTGTCCTATAGGACCAATAGGACCCGTTTCCCGCGCTTTGCATCCAACGCCTTTCCTCCATCCTCACCAGGTCATCTGTCCACCCAGTGGGCCGTCCAACGTTTCGTCGACTGTTCCTCGACCTGGAAAAAGACTATAGAACATCCGTTCTTCTGATCATCAATCTTCCGTATTTTATCTCACCAATCGAAAATTACATTTTGATTGAACATTTTGAAGAGTAGGTACCATTTGAGATGTCTTAAAGTATCCCATATGCGGAGGTCCTTTAAGTCACTCATAAAAGATGAACACGCATTAAAAATCATTTTGTCAACTTTTATAATTTATGGTGCTCTGTCTGGCGATGTGGAGCTATTTACGGATTTAACGACCTTATGGATTATTAGTGTCTATGCATCCGTTAGGGATAAATTATGTTTGGTAATGTTTTAAGAAATATTGAACAATATAAATCGTATCTAACAAAGGGTATTTTTTTAATATTTCATTTGGATTAAAATTTATATAAGGCGGAACTGGGGTAAGATAGTTTCAGTTAAGAACTACGTAATAAGCCGAACTAGTCTAACAAATCATCCGACACACTACATCAACACACAGTTTTTTAGATAAGAGACGATATTGAAATTATGGTAAGACAAACAAAATCTAAGCATATTAGTAGATTTAATTTATCCGTTACTTTGGTTGGCTGTAATAACAAATTTAACAAAACAACAAATTGAAAAATCAATATAAAGTATGACCCAAAAACCCCATATAAAGTGGCAATTGAAAAAAAAAATGTGTTGTAAATTTAATCAAATTTGTACCATCGATTATAAATCGTTTCAGAATACTCAAGTTTGCTTGTTTAAATTCTTAGTACGTGTGCATTTAAATTAAGAACATGGAGACAAAAACAATAAGCATTGTATATATTAATTAGCCGATATCAATATTCATAAGGGCATGTCGAAGTTATTCGATATACAGTACTTTCTTTAATAAAACTCCCCGCAGGGTCTACGCAAAAAACACATTAGTCCAATATCGTACAGTGATTAAGTGTGTCGGGCAGAACAAAAAGTCATACTAACCGACTCGCTAAGATCACGATAAATCTTTCCGCGCTGTATAAGTACAGTCATAAACAGAAGTGTTAAAATTAAACGCGTTTCTTGATTTGGTGTTTTATTCGCAGTATGATGTTAGCTGTATTTAATGTAACAATTATAGACTTTTAAACACATTATTAAGATATATTTGTTTTGTTACAGGTATGAACATTATTACCTAAGAAACTGGTTTAAGATGGAGGTTTGTTAATCACACAGAAGCGAATGACAGATCTGGAATAAAATTTCATTCCAGATCTGTCATTACGATACTGGTAACGTAACTAGAAAGTAGTACTAGTAGTATTCCTTCCATAAAATGGATAACCAGTGCCACTACAACCTTTTTATGTCTGCACCTCAGATTTTTGTATCTTTTTCATGATGATTTGTCAGTCTTATAGGCAAGTAGGTGCCTAATATAATAAGCTTGTTCCTGGCAAACGGCGTCGACCTTTGGGTCTAAGGCAAGCCGGCTTCCTCACGATGTATTTCACCTTTAGCGTTGTTAAATGCGCACATACTAAGAAAGTCCATTGTCGCAGAGCTGGGGATTGAACCTACGACTTCAGGGATGAGAGTCGAGCGCTGAAGCCAACACTGCTCTAGTATTTCTTTTTTATATAAATTATAAAGAGATGTGTAGCAACACGTGGTACTTAACGTTCCTTTGGAACAAAACCATCTCTAAGCGTCTAATAATACGTTTATAAGTTAGGCATGTGCGTGATGCATTACAGTAATATCTGAATGTGATTAATAGAATATTATTTTATGAATGTTATTTATTTCATTTGTATTTAAGAAGTTATGTTTTAAATAGTAATTTCGAATAAAGAATAACCGCTACTTATTTAGACCTTCATATATTCGGCAGTGTGATGATCAGTGTAAAAAAAACGTTGTAAAGCCTACCAAAAAGTCGATGACGTGTGTCAAGCACAGAAAGTTGATCACCTACTTGCCTATAAAATAGACAAATGATCATGAAACAGATACAGAAATCAGCGCCACTTGTTTTTTCATATAAAATTGTTATTTCCTAAAAAACTTGGAACCACGAATTCACAATATCACAGTTTAAATTACAATTAGCATAATGCGGATAACATCACTCCGAGTCACGTAATATTCTTCTAACATAACGAAAGCATTACTCCGCCGTTCTGCACGTGTCTGCCGACATCTGCCGTTTTTGTGGACCGTACTAATTAACTTTGACTACCATACATCGAAGCGATAATTGAAGTTTCATAGTAATTTGTGAACTCAATTCGAGAAATGGATTACAATTAGTTATTCGTCACGTTTTAATATGTTTGCTTTTGCCTTGTGAATTCCATTTAACCGTTATTAATAATACTTGTACGATATTGGAAACGTACCGGAATAAACTATATTTGGGATGAAATTAAATAAGACATTATTGTGTCAATAGAGAACGAATGAAAAGTGAATCACCTGTATTGATGCTTAACAGACTTAAGTCTGTTATTTATTTATATATAATAACAGGTTACATAAATTATAAAGCAACGGGCGGTGTTATAGCTAAAAAGCAATTGAGTCCAGACAACCCTAACATGGAAAAATATCTAAGATCTTTTACTTTCATATAAACACTTATATACTAACTTTTGTCTTTAATTAAAACCCAATTTGATTTCAATTGATTGATACCACGTTCCGACCATTTTGCCACAAATATATTTTGTCTCTATATATAATACAAATATTTTTGACATTGTCATGTAATGAATTATCATACTTAATATGTTCTGTGGATCGATCCACAGAAGGGAAACTATAATCTGGGCAGAAAAATACGAATGTCAATTTGAACCTTGATTTTAAATGTGTAGAAGACGCGTCGTCCATACGTCAAAGTGACCTTTCCGTTTTGCTATACATCATAAAAGTACATTTCTATTGACCGAAGACAGAGCATTGAATAAATTATTTCCTTCCTAAGTGGTGACCGCACGATGACACATAATAGATGACATATCTCTTTGTATTCTCTCCAGAGAATTATTGCTCTCTGTGAATGTATGTATTGTGTACACCTTTAAGAATATTGCGATAGGATCTTATTCGTGTAATTGTGTAAGTTTTAATTTCGACGGTTTTATCAGAATGAGAAAATCTTTTTTACAATTATAAGGATTTAGCTTATAAAAAGTTGCGCGTTTAGACTGCAAAATTCGGTTGTCTGCATCGCTAAGAACTTGTAATATCTTAATATTTATTTTATATCGGTGTGCAAAACAGTGTTAACAAACAATACAGAACTAAGCTCATTCAAGTCTCTTTTAACCAACTTCAAAAAACTAGAAAAAGATATAATTTTGCTTTCCATTTTTTAATCAAATCATATCATTGATTTCGATTTTTAAAAATAAATAAATTTATGGCGCTACAAACTATTTAGGTCTGGGCCTCAGACTCTATCTGTTTTATGATCATTTGTGAATCTAATAGGCCTCCTGTGCCTGACACACGCCGTTGAGATTTCAGATCTAAAGCGAGCCGGTTACATGACGTTTCTGAAGGAAAGTACATTAGTGCATAGCCGGGGATCAAACCTACGACATCAGCGATGAGAGTCGTTCGCTGAAGCCACCAGGACAACACTGCTCTATAACAGTTCAACATTTAAGAATTCATTAATCTCCGAAGAGTTTTTCTAACCGCATTCTTGAACAGTATCGCTTCTTTGAAATTGCGTATGAAAGCAAAATACGAAGCGTGCTAAACCTATAGACACATATCAATACATTCTTGTTTTCATAAGCCTCAAGGGCCGTTACGCTCGGCCACTCTCCAATGGCATAATTACAGTACACTTTACAATTTGCCAAAGATACCTTTTGTAGCTATTGTATTGTAAGTGGATTTGCTACAATGGAACATCTTGACACCGCGTACACTTTCGGCGCATCTGTCAAAGACTCGGTCCGTAATTTTACAGTTTAATCAGCGTTAAATGTACAGAACTGCCGCTTTTTCTAAAAAAGTTGGGGTCGGAATCTGGCTTCATAAATCATGACGTCAGCGGTAAATGTAGAGAATAAGTATAGTGTTATTTGTGTTTTGCAAAATGGTTTATGTTTGGTTAGTTTCTGCGTATAAATAGTAAAATTCTATTATAAATGTCTAGTCTTAATTCGTCTTTTTAAATAGAATCCACTATCGTCATTACGCAAGCAGTATAAAATGTGTCTCTTCAAACAAAAAGTAACAATAAAAACATATTATAATAGCGTAGTTTATAATAAATATTTATTTATTTACACTTCGTTACCATAATATACAAAATCAGACATAAAAAAGCAAATACATAAGTTATTAGGTAACGGGCGGCCTTATCGCTAACAATGTCTTATTAGAAAGTTTTTGATTGTTATTGTAAATACCTTTATTCTATAAAATCTTGCGAAATAATATATTAATAAAAATTTATGTTTATTAGTATTACCAATTAATTCACCTTACGAAATTTGATCCCAGCAATAACGAATAAAACGAGAAGACATAAGAAAAAACGGAAGATATTGTGTTTTATATGTTGAAGCAAAATAAAAATTCGATATAAAGACACCGATACAATATAATCAATTACCAATTCGAATACACCCATTCTTCACCCTGAGTAGTTAATATTGTGAAATATAAGGATCCCATTCAACATTTTTATACGAACTTATTTTTTATAATTTTCTATACGACCCTCCGATTTTTGATTGTTTTGTTCAACTAACACCTGGATGCAAACAAACGGACAAAATGGCGACTGTCATTGTGCGTTGGGTAATTAATAAATGAGGTTTACAATACTATTGAAAGTACAGTTTATTGTTTTAATGTATTGTATTTAATACAAACAAATTATTTATTAATTTGTTTTTCAGAGATTCTATTTATTGCCCTGTGTTTTAACGTCCAGAAACTCTTCTACGTTTTGTCCAACAGCTTTAATGGTTCGGCTAAAGTTATATTATATATTAGCTCTCCCTCCTAATAGCTTCATAAATCTAGATTAATACTATCTTATTTGATCTTACAGTATATAATAAACTCCAAAACAATTCGTATATATATATAAAACATGGTTCCTCTCCTTGACACTATGGCAGGTCAGTAGAAAATAGAATACGTTAACACAATACTTTTTATAATCCCTAATCAGCGATATCAACATTGATAGACTTCAATGAATTACATTTTAAATATTCCCTTGTTTCGAAGCGATGTTTCTGTGCTTATTTATTAGTGAAGCCACTTAAAAAGCTACTAGAATTCTCAATTATACATTCAAGATAGTTATGTTAAAAATACAGCTCGTTTCGTTCTAAATTATTAATTATAATCGGTCTGTTTTACATAATTTTCATATTATGTATGAGTTAAATTATTACTTGGACTCTGTTTTAGCGGCGTCATAAATAATATAGTTACGATACTTTCGGTCGATATGTTTTTAATTAAATCGTGGTTCGTTAGACATTCTCTTGAATTATACTTTTATCATCGTAGTTATGATAATTACATTCGGAAGTTAATGTTAGTTAGGTTAAATATTAGTAAATTACGTCACAGCTTATAAATGCGGATTCGACCTTTTAAAGGCGTGGTAATGTTATTTGTACTAAAACTTAAAATTGTGATCGCTATTGATAAGTTATTTGATAACTTGTAACAATGATAAAATATGATTTGGAACAAATTACTCAGTCCTTTTCGATTAAAGTATATTATATGAAAATCTTTTCAGTTTTTTTTCTATTAAAGTAAGAAAGCATTATGTATTGACAAAGTTTATGAGTCCTCAAAAATCTTAGATTTGTTTCTTTTGGAGGCGGAAAGAACTTCGTGTAGCACATAAAAACTAATAACAATAACAATGGTTGTATGGAATCGTAAAAAATAACGGCATTCGTTTTTCACGTTCACTTTCCTTTAGTATTATAGCTACTTACTGAAACACATTAGTGAAAAATATTGTATACTTAATGTGAATAAATAGCTTTGTCTTTGTGAAAGAAAATTCACGTTCATTCGACCCATTCTATTTCGTATATGCTTAATTTAAAATAACAAATATTTAAAAATAAACACAGCAGATTATATTTTATTATGTAAAATATATGAAATATTTTCAATTGGGATCTCGCAGTAGGTACGAGACCTTCTTTGCCGGAAATAATTAAAACATAATAATCTAGTGACAATGAAAAAAAATATTTTAAACACAGATCCTTTTTCTTAAATCAAATTGCACTCTTTTTAAATGGTACAATTTAACTGTTTTGTTTTTTATCTATAAAAGAGATAATCTTGTCTCATATAAACTGTCTGGGTTGGATAAGTTGGATTAAACTTATTAAGAATAGGTGCTTAGAGTGTTAACTTTTCCAGACACAAGAATATTGACAAACACAGTTAAATAAAAAACAGAAATACAAGGACTAAATACCATATCCAGATAATATATTCATATAAATAAAACTCTGATATACTATATAGTTATATTAATATATTTTTTAAATGTTTTGTATATAGGATAATCGATGTGGGTATTATAGTGTCGTTCTATCGCATTAGTTGTAATTGATAAGATATAATAATAATATAGAATAAATAAATACTTCTGAAAGACTGACCACGTAGACTACCTATTTTCAGTGAGATGCATAAGACGACTTGCTGAACCTTCAATAACTAGAAATTCGGTTTCAATATTGAATCTCGTACATAATTCCAAGTTTGCAGCATTGATTGATTACGGCATAAAATCTGGAATCTTTGAATATTCGACCCATTTTGTATATTTACTTGACTTAACTTAAAGTTCTATGTTCTCTAAGTGGAGTTGACATCCAGCGCAGAGAACCAGCCTGATCGGATCTGGGAAGCTTTGTTAATTTCATTACACGTCATTCCAGATTCTTTTGCCTCTGCAATGATGCTTTCTATCCAGGTGTGTTTTGAGCGACCACATTTCCTTTTGCCTTGAAGATTCCAGTCGAGGGCTTGCCAAATGTGTCTTGATCCCTCCGGAGCGTATGGCCCACCCATTTCGACTTTCGGCCCTTTATAGACCTATCAAATGGCACATCATTATAAATAATTGTGAATTAATTATAAATAAGTACGAAGTATCATCAATACATAATGTCGTTTATATCTGTATATATTTATCTAAAACAAAACTTGGTCTTAACTATAGAAATTTGATACAAGAAATTGGTATTTCTTTAAAGGATATTTTGTGAGCCAGTTATCCCGATACTGTCAAGCCTCCAAGAGGTTTAGAGATAAGATGTATATGGTATATTATAAAACTCGCTCCTCTGAAATGAGATACAGAGGATACAAACAATCTCCGCCATTATCGCTAAATATATGAAAATGATAAGACTTTTTTCCGTAACTCTTTAATGTTTTATTGTGTGGGTATTGCAAAAACAATGTTATGTTTTATAAATACGAAAGTATTGGGACTTTTATTAAGTATTTATCTCATGTAAAAGCTTTACAATGCAACACCAATGGTGACGTAGAATGTATATTTTTCATATTTTATTCCATTCACAACAAATTAAGAGTAAACTGTACATAAGAATAACAAAAATTATATACTATTGAAAAGTAATAAATTAGCTTGTAAATGAGAATTCTTGAGTCTTTAAGATATATACTTTCTGAATTTATGTGTACATATTATCTTATTTCGTATTGATTTTCTTCATCCCCGAGTCCTATCCCCTACTCGCTGGACAGATCAAGTAAAGGTCATTATGAGTATTAACATCACCCAGGCGCAGAGACTTTCCGAAGACAAGGGAGATTGGAGGAAGTTGTGTGGCGCCACTAACACGGCCTTCAGAAATGAAGAGTGCGACTGGAGAAGAAGATACGATAAGATATTGCGATTTCAAAACCCAAATTGAGTCATATCAAGAACTAAACAGAAACAAACTGAAACTAAGTTAGATTCACTAAATACGTACCCATATCTCTTTATATTTTTATCTTTCAACACGTGAGCTTCTTAAATCAATTTGAGTTTAATCTCCTAATAAAGTCGAACGGCTAACATTAGTTCTTTGTTGGGAAGAAATCATGTGTCAATGTTTTGTTTGGATTATTTATACACGTGATAATCCGATGACAGTTATAGTTAGTGTAATTTTAAAAAGAGATTATTGGATTACCATTTTATTATTACTCCAATGTAGCCGTAGTATTTTTATTGATATATAAATGAAGTTTTAAATCATTAACATTATTCAGGTATAACGCAATTATAACCCTACTAAAAGTATAACATTGAATTAAATTAAATTAAAAACGACTTTATTTGACTCAAAAAAACATTAAATTTTGAACTTACATTCTAAAGATTGTAAACATACAATAGGCAACAAAACGTTGAGATACAATATTCATATTGGTTAACCTTAAACATAATATACTTCTATGAGAACTAGATAACTATAGGCTTTGTATCTTAAACGCTAGTTCCTTCCAGTGTCAATTAGAAATTGGTTAAGTTGTTTGTTATTAGGTGTTTATTAATTTTATTGTTTATTAAACTAAATGAGGGTAGAATCTATTTAAGTTATTGCAATGGGTTAGACCTTAGTAAGTGTGGACTTCGATAAAGATTTTTTAAGTCTTGTGGATGAGAAATTTGAATACGAGATATGAATTTAGTGTTTATTTAATGTTTTATCTTTTGGATTATCGTATATATTTAATATCGTCACTAAAGAATTGTTAGTTACAATTGATTAGTTTCTTCACTAAATAACAGTTCCTTACTAGAAGTTTCTAGTAATTATGACTGTTCAATAATGCGTACAGAATGTTGATGAGGATCTCTCGCTAAACTGTAATAGTTTACAATATTGTGTAGGTGTGGACTGGACAAGCGAACTGTATCTCTGTTAAGGCGCGTGTGGGGGTGCCCTAACAGCATGCTGACGGATTATCGCAATCCAGCCTTCGAGCTATTAAGCTAAAAGCCCTAAAAGCCTGATCTATAATTTTAAAGCCTGCTTCCGTACCAGGCACCATTAAATATTAATAAAAAAAACAAAAAAAAACTTCCAAATACAAAAAAAATAAGTTAATTAATTTTACCTTATTATCATTATATACCGCCTATACATGTAATAATTAATTATCTTAGCTTGGAGGCAAATTGTTGAGAGAGTAATTATAGGATATTATATGGACCGTTTAATTAAGACATCGGCACACGTTTAAAATACTTTATTTTTATGTTCATACTACGTACTAACTACTTAGCGAGTTACATCATCGGAGGTCAAATACAAATACCATCCGTATCACCTTGACGGTCGTCGTTCTTAAGCGGTTTCTTAAGGCATTTTTTTAAGCAAGCGTATCACTTACGAGTCTTCTGGCAATGTGAGTATCCCTGGATGGCGGGACTTAACATCAGGTAAATATAAAGGTGATTGCCTAAAATCTTAATACAATGTTTAAGGTTAACGCATTTGTATGGATAAAAATGTATAAAATTAATTCTCAGTATACATAATGAGATTCTTAAAAGCCAACCCTATTATGATATCAAAGGTTGCTTTTTGTAGCTAACAAGCATAAACAATTTCAAATTCTTACATTAGATTATTCTTACTTCAGATTGGATCTGTTTTGATGACAGCAAGTAGGTTCCTTCTTTTCTATTTTTAAATATTTTCGTATTTTTTTATGTAATAGGAGGCAAACGGGCAGGAGCTCACCTGATGTTATGCGATACCGCCGCCCATCGACACTCACATTGCCAGAAGGCTCGCAAGTGCGTTGCCGGCCTTTTATTTTTTGTAGCAATGCAAGCATAACTTATTTACTTGGGAACTAAATTTTAATTGATTCTTTCAACTTTATAACTCTACCGAAAATACCGCATTTACCATGGAGAGTGTTCAGAGGAGTTTCATCATCGGACGTCGAGGCAGAATACAAAATTCCACCCGTATCACCTCGACGTCCGCCGTTCCACGACTGAGCGTTTTTCAAGGCAATTTTTGCCGCGCACCACCGCTATGTGGAACCAGCTGCCCACTGAAGTATTTCCGAACCAATTCGACTTAGGGTCCTTCAAGAAAAGAGCGTACAAATTCTTAAAAGGCCGGCAACGCACTCGCGAGCCCTCTGGCATTGAGAGTGTCCATGGGCGGCGGTATCACTTAACATCAGGTGAGCCTCCTGCCCGTTTGCCCCCTATTTTATAAAAAAAAAATCAAATAAACAAACATACAAAAAACAAAACTGAAGGAAAGGCTCTGATATTTCTTTAAGTCTTCTTACGTCGTTTTAATAAAGATAAAAGGCGAAATTAACGTTATTCAAGTTCACGGAAATCGAATGAAGATAGTTCAATGACCTGACGTTAGCAAGTACCAATCGGCACGCTTTCATCTATGGATAACATTACTTGTCAAAGATAAACAAAAATAATATCATGGATGCGACTCACATAGGCAGTACTGGAATGTAGGATACATTCTGAAGACTATAAGACCATTGCCAACATATTCAAAAATTAATTTATTAATGTATGACTGTAAATTTACATTTACTCCTAGTTAAAGCAAGAGAGGAGAACAAAAACGAACGTAAAAACCTCTTCACCACTCATTTGAATTCCTAAGTCTTCGTTACAAAAGTATTCTTACTACAAACGTACTTCAAGCTCACATACTATGACCCAATAACTCGCGATGTACCAAAATTCGTTCCGGTAACTTGTACAAACTAAGAACACGACAAATATGCATCATAATCATCCATTGTGATTATTAATTCATATTATACGGCTCTTTAAACTTCACAAGTACAATAGAACCGCAGTGGATCGGATACAATATATTATGTATCTTATAAGACGTGGTTTTTGTTCGATTTTCTTTAGAACGTGCACCGCGACAATTTATCACTCCGAGTCGAATGCTTAGGGGTGGAATATCATTATGGACGCGTGTGACCATTCGTGTTTATATCAGACATTTGAGGCATCAAAGAACATATTGTCCTTTACTCAGTATAAAATATTATTTATACGTTATACTGTTATTAAAAGTTTGTAAACTTAATAATAAACTTTACTAAATCGTGCGATTTCGCTATGAAAATTAGCGCTCGATAATTTAACTAGAGATTTAAGGAAATAATAAACAGGAAACACTTGTGATTAATGGTTTCTCATTAAATATTTACTCAATATATCATTCTTAATAAACGATTCTGAATTAATAATGAGTATATGCAAAGAAATATTAATTAGTAACGTGACAAAAAATATTTAATTAACTCTGGCAACCACAAACCGTATAAAATCCCACAAATAATTAAAAGAATTTAAATGTTGCAACACTTTTTTAAACGTTTTTGCTTCTAGCAATATTAACTTAATAGCTCCAGCTAACCCATATTCGCTAATAAACAAGTTTAGTTTTTCCATTTAGTTTATATTGAAATGGCATTAACTAAGAAAAATTATTCTACTTAAAGATAGTCATATCATAAAGTTTTATTACTGTATCAGAAGGAGCGAATATAAAGGAATGCGGTGTAATTGAACAGAAAATATTGTTTGTATAATCTATGTTTGGTTTGATATTTTAATTAACAGGAGGCACACCCGATGTTAAGTGATAAGTTAAGTGATGCCCATGGACAATCACGCTGCCAGAAGGCTCGCAAAAAAATATTGGTTACGGCTAGCCATTTAAGAATTAGTACGCCCTCTTTTTTAAAGAAACTAAGTCGAATTGGTTCGGAAATACGTCATAAAATATATGGGCTACTGTCATTTGCCATTTTCGTTATATGTCACAGAGTTCATCAACAACGTCAAAGTTTAAACCATAAATAATTGTGGTCTATTGGATTCGCTAATATTACTAGTTCTTCAAATAAACGAATATTTAATGTTTAAAGAACTTTATTTCTCATCAGCCGTCCTAATTTTAGTATATATATATGTGTGTATTTTTAATGCCCTTTCATAGTACTATATTTGATAGACCATATACAATATATAAAATACAATGATTACTTTTAAATTCATATCCGAGTCTTACCAATTAAAATATTTACCGTTTATTAAACTGAAGAAACACAAGGTTTTATTGTTTTTGATAAATTTTATCCCATAAACGCGTATGTAATAGATATTGACAACCAATACGTTTCAATAAAATGCAAGTTGGGAAATTCTTAAAGCGTTGAATTATTTCCAGCCGAAGTTCCTTTTGAGCACTTCTGATCTGACACAAATTATAGGAATAAAATTCTGCTCACGACTCAAGAAATTTCCTCAACGTCAATAGCCAACATCAAAGTTTTCTTACGACTCCTTTTCGCTTTACCCTCGTCATTGTCTGATACATAGTGTTTTATACACATATACTGAATTAATAAAATATGTTCCCATATATTTAATGATTTATAGTTAGAGGTATGACCTGCACTTTATTTATATGTAAGTTTCATGAGAATTTCATAACCTAAATGACATCTTTTCAATACAGACTCAAATGTTCAGGTCTGCATACATTGCTTGTTGTTTTTTTCAATTTGAACTATTGTCATAAGTCCGTAGACATTGGACAGATATACTTAGTTAATTAGTAAATAGTTTTAATTAACTTATAAGTAATCAGTTACTACTGCGATAGAAGTCTAGTGATTAATATAATGCCCTGGTATCGGCCAGCCCTCCCAAAGTGTTTATATGAATATATATGAAGTTTAATATCTTCTTAAATAACCAATACTGTGGAATCAGCTTAGAGAAAATTCTCAAACAAATAATAATGTTTATCAGTCACATTCGGTAGAGGCCATAACGACATTCCGAACACCATAATTCACCCCGACACAATAAAGCTGGCCTATTTATTGTCACTCATCAGATAAGACCAATGTTTCAGGTCATTAACACTGTTTGATATCATTTACGACTTGTCTCTGGTTATTATTTGATTTATACACTAACTTTTACTATACATTTACCTAATTTTACGTATATAAAAACAAAAATATAAAAGTTTGTAGAAGAACCTGGCCTGAAGTAATTATTTTTAAAATTTTTGAAAAAAATATGTTTCTAATTAGCATTGAAATGAAATAGAAATCTGAAGTTAACCTTGCATTAGAAAGTGATTTAAATCTTCATCGATCTTTGAAAAAACTGCAACACAAGCACTTCATTTGTTTAGGAGCTATGCACAGACTACATTTACACACGCGAAATATAACACACCATTATTGCGTTGGTTAATAACACTACCACTAACATTCGAAGGAAACCACGTCATACGATAAAAAACAGAAGTTGTATCAAACAAGGTAATTCAATATTACTCATGCATTTGATAACATTAATCACTTTAAGCCTAGATTATGTGTATGGAGATTCCTGGTGGCATTTGATAGTGATGTATACGTCCCTTTTACTTTTTATAAACATGACATATCCATTAAGAAGATTTGGACACATGTGGAGAATAGGAAATGATACTCTTTGTGTTGCTGGTGTAAGAGGAATCTTATTAAAAATCTAAGATTGATTAAAAAATAGTCTATATCTAAAAATTCTATCTTAAAATTCCTTAATTGAATTTAAGTGAAATTTGTTAAACAAAACTTTTCCATTTCGTATTATTATTATTAAATGTTTAATCCAAACATACAACCAGACATACACAAACCAGTTTCTCGCTCTCTTGTCTTAATGTTGATACGTTTAATTCGTTGTTTGTAATACAATTTACACTAATATTATGAAGTAAATGAAAACAAGACTTATTTAAAAGTCTAGTTTTGATTAATATCGCAATACCTTAAAATTCTACCAATAAGTTGCACATTATTTTTTTGGAAAGATTTAAAAAATTATAGTCCGGAATCGAGACTTGCTACTGCATTGCCGTAAGTTTTGAGAACTACTAGAAGATATTATTACTAAAATTTTCTAGTACTCATTCTTACTGTTGAAAAACCTCGAAAATTCTTGTAGTAATTTTACAATAAAAATTCAGTAGCTTTTGAACTTTGGCTTTGATATCTTTATCTCTTTCGTGATAATAACTTTTTCATTGGCAAGTAGGTGATCAGCCTTCTGGTTCTGACACACGCCGACTTATTTGGGTCTAACTAAGGCATGCCTAATTTCCCATGATTTTTTATTTAACCGTCATTACAGATACATAGAAAAGTACATAGAACTCAGGAACCTACGTCCTCAGGGATAAGAGTCGAAGACTCAAGCCACTAGGCCAACAGTGTTTCTTTTCTTTTTCATAATAAATGCCTATATTATAAATCCGCTGATAGTAGTACCACTCATTCAAAGTTTGTAATTGCTGATTCACTGTCGGTAAATTTGTTATAATACACTCGGTTCGACGAATCTTGATAAACTCTCGTTTATCTAGTATTATCGTATTTTAATAACAAAGCCTGTACACTTATTAAACGATTTTAACTATACTAAACGTGAATTTGCATTTAAAACTGAAATGCAATTGATCTGGTGAGTAACACATTAACAAAATTATTTATTAAATTATCTATCTTAAACAAATGTTCAATTTAGGACTAAATTCACTAACTTTAGTGATAAGCAATATCACACACCAATGTCTAATTTAATTTATGTAATATTGATAACACAAAACCTTTGAGAGAGAAAAAGAAAACTTTGTATTTTTGTTAATTTAGTAGCTTTTGGATTGATTTGTAACTTACTGTGAAATTTGGTTAAACATTTTCTAAAAGGTGGTCTGAATTTAACGGGTATTAAAGTTTTTGTTTTAACGGCACGAAGCGTCCCAATTATACGGCGAAGCTATGGTTGTTATTTAGCTCCTAGTCACTTCCTCCCTTCGTTGTATTGTTCTTAAACCTGTCAGTTCCCTACCAATCTCAGTTGTATTTAATGTATAGAAAAGCGTAGGTGTATGTCATATTATTTATTTACAGTCTGAATAAATACGCTACAAATCTCAGACAAAAGCTCAACGAAGCTTTCAGTTATAAATATGAGTGCATAGTATATTTATTATTTATCTCGCATATGAGTAATTTCAAATAAAAAACATGTTTAGTTATAGTAAACAACACTTGCCTATTCGCAAATAGTTAGGTACTTAGAAGTTGTGCTTAAGATACACAAATAATTTAATTTTGCAAGTTCCCTATAACCTTCTGAATTCAAGAAATTATGGTAAGAACTTAAAAGATAAGCCTGTGAATGCGAACGTTATAGGCCTAGCAAATTACTCTCAATATTGCTGTAACGTAATTTAGAATTATCATCTTTATTGCGCGCACACTGGAAGAAATGCGCGGTCGTATTTCAACCGGTTGTATGATGTATCATAATGGCTTTCAAGACGGTCTGTATCTTAGCCTGTTTTTGCGTTTGTTTTCACACTTCACATGTTATCGCCAAGGCCGAAACGACTCATTTAAACGTATTACGAATTAAGTGGGAGGAGTCGCATCGGCCTTCCCACCACGCGCGAACAAGACGGCGATACACATTGAACATAATAAACAAAGAGAGATGGAATCCATAATTTTAAAGTTCACTAGGATAGAAAAATGGGGGCCGTTTGGCTTCCCCTCATTAATAAGCTATTAGATTACGTGTCGAATAGACCGATTGGTAGGCCATAGGGAATCCCAATAAATACTGCCCCACTTCCACTTCGATGCCTGTTCGAGATTCAAAAGAAGCCCTTTTTGGAGCGCTCGAAACAAAAACGGGTGCTACAAAAGGCCCCGCTCTAATTCTCTTTACGATCTCCAATTTCAATTGCTCCTTCAGAAATTTGAATGTGGGGAGGGACAAAGTTTTGTCACGTAGGGTCGCCTAAACCTAACACATAATGCGGGCTTGTAGGTACTATTAACGAGAGTGCCCGTCACGGCGATATCACATTCGAAGATCTGATTGACAAAAAGTTTAGGAATAACTAAACACGGCTGGTTTACGACCACTCTGTTATTAAACATTCAAAATGAATTCTTCACATTCGTTTTTTATATCGGTCGAAACCCTTTGACAACGTTAGCAGAATAGTTTTTGTCGCCCGTAGTATTCAAACATGTATGTTTTAAATACAATTCGGACCCCTCCCAGCGTTTTTTGATACAGATCACTGTTTGTGAGTCCATTATCAACGGCCATTGTGCGAAGGTTTAGATCGGATAGGATCTCGATATGTCACCAACGTGTCTCCCGTATATTTTTTATCGTTAAAAGGAGTAAGCTTTTTCGTGAATTACAAAACACGTCCCAATACAGAAGCAAACAATGGTATTCAAAAGTCTCACGGTTTAAAAAGGTAAAATATTTCAAATCGATAAATAAACTGTTGTATATTGTTGTGATGTTTTATATTTATTACCTATATTAAATATTTTTAAGCCGTTTTAAGAGCTATTAAACACATTCATAAGCCTTCATCCTACTAAGATTAACGGCCTTTATAAAGAAGATCTCTATAAAATATGTTATTATTTAATAGCATATGTAGTCAATTAAAAAATACACAAAGAAAAAATGCTAGTTTTATTGTAAATTACAATCAAAAAACATTTACGTTAAAATTTATTAAACGGCATCCAGGTCTAACTTGTTAAAAATAAATTAACGCAAGTTTTGCCCAAATTGCGTAATCTGAATTTTGTTCTTTTAATTGGATGAACAATTGGCTTCAGTATCTAGAATGTAAACAAATTTTAAGTCAAAGTAAGAGACGGCAATCAATTCTTATATTTCTTAAACGAATTATGAAAAGTATATAGCGTTTATGCTATGAATTTTTATCTATTAAACACTTAAAGACAATTAATTTTACCAGCTCTGTATATATTAAATGAATACCATATTATTAGATTTTCTTTTTTAATTAAATAATATGAGAATGTACGCAAAACCTACGCTCAATCTCCTAATAGACGAGCGTTTAACCAAAATTTGTCATTATTTAAATCAAAATTCGTCAGTTTCATAGCGATTTACACATAATATGTATATAATAAACGTCTTGAGGAGCAACCACAGCCATTCCGTATCCTATTACGCGAAGCTTGAGATACTGGTTGATTGTTTGTCGTTGGTCGACTTGTTTACCCACTCCGACTAATGTTTTCCTCTTTAGAGGACAATCTCGAATTACTAGTAGGAAAGTGTCCTCAGATTTCTGAGTGCTCAACAATCAGTTCATCCGCTTGACTTCCTCTTTTTGGAACTTATTTAAAAAACAGGTTCTATCTTTATCTTCTGAACGTATTCATATTTCTATATATCCTCCGAAACGGCTTGACCGATTCTTATGATTTTTAATGCATATTCATTATTCAGTCTGTCTGAGAATCGGCTACTATCTATCTTTCAAATGCCTAGGCCCACACCAAAATTTTATTTTTAGAAAAAAAAATATTTTTTATTTTTTGATACTTCATAAAAATACATACAACCCTTAATTGTCACCCCTCTACGATTAACCCCTATTTTTATTATAGTAGATAGGTTATTTTTATTGAACTAAAAACAATGTTTCCTGGAAATAATATACATGGCAAAACGATGTTTGCCGGGTCAGCTAGTAATATATAAAACTATCTTATATAATTCGGTTTGTCATAGGCGTGACTGTATTAAAAGTTGACCTTTAAGAAATTTTCTATCACTTAGACATTCATCTCGGACTTAAATCAACTTTAGAAGAAGCTTGTACAAAAATTATATATGGTATATGATAATTTGGAGGTAAAACGAATGACTCTCAAACTTCCAATACAACCCGTGTGATGCGAAAGTAAGCGTAATTCCTATGAGTGAGATATTAAAACAAGCAATTTAATAATCACAATCTGTTCGTTAAAGTTTATCGGCCGTCATCGCAGTGGTATCGAAATTTCATGTAACAGCTGCCGACATCGCATCTAGATTGTGCAAAATTTAATCCTTGTTTCACTTTAGTATTGGATTTCTTGTTAAACTCGCTGACTAATATTTTAGGTCAGTCAAAAATAATAGTGCATTATTGATAGAAGCCTAAATTAGTATCGTATCTGTAATTGAGGAATCAGATTTATACTAAAACTCATTGAATATTTTAATGAATAGTTCAGTATGAAGTGAGGAGTTTTTTTATGCATGCTTAAGTCAGCTTATTGCTTGTGACAGTCCATTTATAAGGCCATATACGATAATATCCTACACGTTGTACTGACCGGATTAAGTCAAGTAGCAGGTTCACTCTATGAGTGTAGCAGGACCTATATAAGCAACGATCAAAGGCTGCAGGTTGGCCCATGTTCTATAAAAAAAAATCACGACCTGCTTAATTAGTGAAGGTCTCCTCCTAATTCTTCAACTTGTCTTCATCGGATTAAAAAAGAGATAAATGCTGTAACATGCAGCAATGTAGGTATTGGGTCCAAACAAATTAAAAATATACTATATGGTACAAATTGAATGTCCGCTAGTGTATTTTTAACTGTCCTGTCTGTCGCCTAAGCATCCTTTCTCAAATTACACGGTAGCAAATTTGCACTGATGTAACCTTAGAGATTCCATTCATATTGGCTTACTGAATGCAATTTTTTATGATTACAAGAAATGTGGTGTTGTAAGGCGTTGTTGGAGGCGGAACAAATATCAACTCCTGCTAAAAGTCAAGTAGCGATCGAATTATTTAAGTTTCAGCTATATTGGAGTTTTATACAACTATCAAGAAATTGAATCGTGTATTGTATTTATTTATTATACTTAGTTATACTCCTCTGTCTTTTTTTAACACAGCGATAAAACAATTTGACAGAAAGAGACGAAAGAGAACTTCAGTTTAAAATAATGAAATTCAGTTTTTATACATCAGGGCAATCAAATATATGTATACAATACAGAAGATTATTATCTTTATTTATTACTTGTACTCTGAAGAAGATTTTAAGGAGAAATTGGCAAAAAGGTTCAGTAAAAATATCATATTAATGGGAAATGAAGTTTGCGTAGGCAGCTAGTATGACATAAATATAATTACATACACGATTAGGCATAACACTAACATACCTTCAAGGAAACCGGAAATGATATAAAGATAAAAACTAATAAGAGATACTATGACACAAATCTAATATATAAAATTGTCGTGACACGGTGTTAGTAATTAAACTCCTCCTAAATGGTTCGACCGATATTCATGAAATTTTTTGTGCATATAGGTTAAATCTACGAATCGGACAACATCTAGTTTTCAACTCCCTAAATGTTAAGGATGGTCCCATCTCTAAATTTCTATTTTATTTTGTAGACATTTTTTTGCTTTTATTTTTTTATGTTACAACATACAAAAATATACCAAATTCTTAATTTTCACCCCTCTACGATCAACCCCAATATTTTTTATTTGGTGATTACATTGTCCATGGGCGGCGGCATCAGGTGAGCTTCCCGCCTGTTTGCCCCAGGTTCTATTTTAATAGAAAAAAGATTAACTACTAAGACTTCCTTATCCACAAGGACCAGCTACTACTTTAAAGCAATAAAAAACAAATGAACGCCACATTAGCCTGCAACTGAAATGCTTTCAACGCAGCTGTAGGTAGAACAACCGAAGCATTCAAAAACAATATTTGCTTTGCAATATACAATAAAAGAATGTTAACTCAAACGGCAATTACTATACTCCTAACATATTTGCTTAGGACAGAAATTGAAGTGTTTTCGAGCGTGCCAAGACATTTCGTTCGTGGTATTCCTACTGCTTCGAAGCCTCATAGTGATTTTAGATTTAAAACCAACCATATCGTCAAACACTAGAGTCTATAATTCAATAACTACATTTGTGTGTAAGCGCGGGTCCTCAGATCGTCTGAGTAAATAATATGAGACAATAATGATTCAGAACAATTCTAGGGTATAATATGTTTGATTTATTATAAGTTGAGGATACGATATCGCTCGTTAGAAATCGAATTGTTTTATTCATGGAAATAAATACACATATATTTTTATCAGATATACTGTGTGTGTATTAATTACATACACAGTATATCTTAAACACAAGTGTCAATAAGATATGAACTTCTACTTGAAAATTAAATTTTTACTTATATTTTGACACACAATCAATAGAGTTGCTGAGGACGTTTGGTGTCCATGACAAACACACTCTTGTGGATGTTTTACTGGTAATGATTCTAAGAAGGTTTTATACACGATACGCTATCTATAAAATAATTATTTACTTGATTATCGAAGCCAGGAACTGTTAGCTAAGCCACGGAGCAAGTTGACGATTGATGAAGACAATTAGTTTGCTGTAACTGTAAAATGTTTTACTCCAATATCACTAACACCGATTATTTAAAATTATTATTTAACCCAAAATTTAAAGTTCATGTAGGAATTGTTCACCACAATTCGGTCTTCGGTCTATACGTTATATATTTATAGCGTAGAGTCAGCAGATTGAAGCCAACAATGTTGCCAAAAGATCTTAAATCCTGCGAGTATACACGTCAAATTTCATACAAATATGCACCGTATCTGCTTTGATTAAAACTGAGATTTCTATGGCGTGGTTATTGTAGAGTACAATGTGTAGATTGTAGGAACTGTGATAGTAGGTGCGCGCCAGATGTTGTGGTTTGCGAATTTCGACGTACTAAAAGCTTCAGAGTTAAGGATCTTTTGCCTAAATACTTTTCATGTATTAACGTTTATTCCAAATTCAAACCTTTGAGGAAAAACTTTATCTTAGAAATAAATATAGCGAAGGTATTTGCTTTGATATCAGTTCGTTACATGTAATAAGTTTTCCTTTGTAATGGCTTGCAATTTCATACGAAGAATTTGTTTAGAGTTACCAGTATTATTTTGTATTGGTATTTTTTATCATATAAGTCAAAAATAATATTATTTATAATACAGAAATGCTTTTCGCAATAAAACAAGTTTTCTATACAGAGCAGCAAACTAAAAAAGGCCAGAAAAGCAAGAAAAAATAAGATGCTTTTATTTAATGTACAAGTAATCCTACATTAACCGTGGAATATTATAATTACTACATGCTATTATTTTCACTTCCGCTCCATTTCATTCTTAATTAACTCTCTGTGTTGCACGTTAGAATAACAGATATGCTATTTTAAAATAATTTTACATAAACGCCTCTTCTAAACATTAAAATTCAAGTGAATTTTTGTATCTGATGATATATATCTATACTTGATTATAATTTAATGGGTTAACATGTACAACTATATATTTAACAGATGTGATATTATATAAACCATATATTTACTGTACATAGAACCAATTGTTATGATGCTTCGGTGTCCATTATTATACTAACTGAGAGAATACTGAGAATTTAAAAGAGAATTCCGATTTATTCCATTATTTGTAGGTAATGAGCTAAGCCCCATGATAATGAGATCTATCAAGTATAGCTCCTTTCATATTTCCTCGAGTCCATCTTCCCGTCTCCTTCATATAAGAAATTTATTTTTGTATTTAAATGATCGTTATAAAACAAGTCTGAGAATCCCAAGTAAAGGGAATAATTTATAGACAAGTCTATAAGAACTTTTTAACTTAACATTAATGAATTCACTTTAATTTCGAGATTTCTATATACTGAACATTATGAGGCACGTAAGCCTAACTTGTTGTAAAAATATAATGAATGAAAAACACGTAAAATTGGAGGTTAATAAAACATTGCTTTTTGTTGTATATTCGAAATACAAGTACTTTAACAGAGGAAGGACCAGAAAAAGTGTCCCCGAAAATGGTCTAAAAAGTGCATTATTCCGCATATTACCTTTCAGTAGGTACTAAAATTATACCGATATTCTTTCGCATTGTTGTTCAACCAGGTCCATTGTCAACTAACCCAGGTACCCAACCCACCAATTACTCCATATTGTATAAAAAATACATCCAGAGACATTTTGAACATGTCATTCACGTATACAACTGCGCGCGTATACGTGCTTTAAACAGATTGGAATAAGAACGTAAGTTGCGTGAAAAATACTTGTGAGGATACTTAAAACTTTTATGCGTTGGTCCTTCGAACTGTCACATGTCGTTTGCATTGTGATTTTATTGAATAGCATCAATTGCTTTACAATACGTTTTTTAGTTTAAGTTCACCTGCTGTAGTTTTTGTTTCACACGAAATATTTATATAACGAAATTTTAAAAACTTCGAAAATGTATACTTACCCCTTTATATATATTTCAGGGAACAATTCTTTATTAGAATATAGTAACAACTTAATCACCTTTATAGTTTTATAATACTGCTTAGTTCACAGTTTGCGAATCAAAACTATAATTATCTTAATTGACCTCATTTCCCCTTTTTTATTTTATGATTTACTTTAAAGCTTTAAACCTACTAATATAATATTGAGGAAAATATTGTAAGTAACACAATAATAATCATATTGTCTGTAATGTGTGTATTTAATTATTATTATTAGGCACCGATGTGTGCCTTACAATTATTATTTTAGACAGAAGCTTCCAAGAAACTTTTGTTAATATTTATATAATATTTAAGGGGTAAAAAATGGATATTGTATTTTATTTCTCTATTAACAACAAAGCCTTTTCCTATAATAATATGAGTGTAGATTATAATATATAACTGATACAGAAACTTAAATACTAAGGGTGAGATTCAGAAATGGAACATAGCGAACATATGTCAAAATTCGATATTTTTTAAGTACCCGAGAAATTTATAGTGAAATTTTGTGAACCGTTATCCAAACGACCATATCCTTACTAGAACAATAGAATAAAAAACATGCAACGTATCAAAATAAAGGAACGAAATCCGTATGTTCATTTGAATATAATACGTCCCTTCCGAATCTCGTTCTGTCTTATGTCCTTCTCAATGTCTATGTCGGAAGCCGAATCATTTATAAACGTCGTATTTATTCCCATACAATGGCCGATACCACTTCAGTTCACATGGACCCCTCACTAATTAAAAAACTCAACGAATAAGACCGGCGATTTTTATCGCTTGCCGAATCGAAGACATACGTAGGCGTATGCTATCATTCCTTTTCACACCATCGATATGATAGACATGCTATCTCATTCTACCGTTTTTCTTCATTCATTAAAGCTGTAATTGTTTATAATTATAATTCATTAAATTTGGAAAGCGCCGCTGCATCTTTGGTAATGAGACTGTGAGAATTTGATACATTTGACTCAAATTATCAAGTATCGCTGACGATTGTAAATTGTCTCTTATTGTTTTATTAATAAGGACTATTTTGGGGTAAAGTTTCAAAGTTGTACTTTGGGTTAGTCGTAAATCGAAATCAAGACCTTCGACAGTGTTTTTGTTAGACGATCAGTGGTTCCATGCCGATAGCATACAATCTTAATTATTGTTATGGCCATTCGATTGTGATGGCGTGATAATAATTGTCTTTTTCTAAGAAATTCTCGGCTTCATGTGAGATAATAAATTCCTGTTTACGTTCTTGTACGGCTATAAAGATAGACGAAATATTGATGATGTTATTAATTTCCATACTAATTCGTTGGAACAAGCTTGTTACAGTGTTTAATTAAATTTTGAATTATAATTAGACGCCTATTATATTTTCTGCGTCAATAATAATTCTGTGGTAATATTATATTTCATTTTATCATCACATTAAATTTCCAGAAAATCAATTTGTGTGAACTAATTGGCAAGGTAGACCAGACCAACAAGAATTGATTTTAAATCTTGTTATAGTAATGATGTAATGTGTTGTATTTTTTGTTGGTAAATTTTATTGCTTTGTTTCCTTCCATTGTAACCCAATTCTGATCTACTCATTTTTATATTATAAATTTTTAATAAATCTTGTGTAGAAGTTAATGAGATTTTAATTCATCCTAAATCGGTTTATTGAACCAACCGTGGTTCAAACCAAGAATACTTACAGATTCAGAGTCGATACTTAGTGCTAATTATGACTCCCGTATATCAAAATCTTACCAACAAACTATTTATCGAAAGCTAAAATTCCTTAACTAAAACCAAAACCCGAGGCGTTCAAGAGTAAAACTAAACGCCTCAAGAGCTTGTGCTAACCAAGCAATCGATCTTCATGAATATTAACCGAATAACTCATACAATAACGAAAACAAGGATCACTATAAAGGGTACTCCGTATAACACATCTAATAACAATCTTATTAATATGCATAACGCTTGTGAGCCATCGAAGTAATTTTACACAAACTTCATAACTAATTCAGAATTTAAGATCGAAATACGGTTCACGTTTCATCTTGATAATTAATACTCCATTCGAGATGTTGCAAATTATGCGAGTTACGGGAAGTTGAAGGGTTAGGGCACCGCAAGCGTGCGGCGAGTATGACGCTTGCCATGATTGTTTAAAGTCAAAATAAAGAAATACAACCATTTTAACCATAATAATAGAAGCCTTTTATTTTAGATTCTTTGTATTTATATTATTATCATCTTATTCAGTCCTAGATAGCCGTGTGTCCTCGAAATCCCGCAATTTCTGTCTGCACTCTCTGCAATGTACCATCCGCTGGTTCCTTTATCTGTTATATCTTCTTACTTTCTCTTATTAGTACAACTCGTGTACAAATATTGAAAAGCTTCCATTTAATTATAATTAGTTTTTTTAGTTTTTAAAACTTCTCTAAATGCCCAAAATGCTCTCGTCTAAGTTTTTGCTATTCTATTTCTTTTACTGTCGCATCGATAGATAGCATATATTGTCCTGTTACACTGTGTTACTGTCCTGAATAAATAATATGTCCAATTGCAATGTTTTAACTAAAATCTGTCTCTTTTCGTCAGAGCGACAGCAACATTTAAAGACATGGAAGTATTCTAGTTAAAATTCTGTAATTAGACTGTAGTTTTTTTTAAACAAAATTTATTAACACGTTAATATTAATAAATATAACGCAGTACTTGCTTGAATATTTAAATCACCTCCATGGCTTAATAACAAAAATACATAACCTGATAGAGCTGAATTTACACTGAAACAATTTTACGCAGGAAAATATGGAAATATGAAAAAAAGTATGAACACTAAAGTTTAGCTGTACATGTTAAATGCTGCTCATTTCCTAATAATGGTGAGGCGATCCTAGACACAACATTAAAGTTGTGTATTAGTAAGGTACGATAAAAAAACAAAAACGAAAAAACACTTAAATATCCACTGACGCTAAAAAAAGTAGTAGCAGCTATCACCATTCAATTAAACACATTAAAACAGTACTTATACAAAAAACTATCACTAATAGAAAAGTATCAATGCTAGAAGCTTACAAACCTTACAAAATACAAATGAAACACGTAAGAGTGCGCTGCTTAAAAAATACTGATATCATGGGCGATGTTTTGTTAATTCTAATTATACTAAGTCGAGATTATACCTCAGCGAATAAAGGAAATATCAAGGTTCTAACAAGCTTGCGGAATAATAACCACCTTCCATATGGCGTCATAACAGACGATACAAAATCATGTTTGTTCTTCATAACTATAATTAGGCTGTTGTTAACGTTCTATCCTGACCAGGCTTCAAATTAAAAGTGAATTGGCGCCTTTGAGCACAGTTTGAAATAACCAATAACAAATCTAATAGAGTCTAGACTTGAGAACGCTGGATTTCTTAATTACTTTTTTTGTTATTTTAACGACGATTTTAATAGTTAGAACGTATGTTGTTGTTTAAAATGAAATAGTATAGCAAATAATAATTATATTAGTATTGGTCTTTTGTTAAAATAGCTTTTACACATTAAGAAAAACACTTTTTGAACGGATACATACATAGCGTTAATCCATTCAAAAAGTGTTTTTCTTAATTGTATTAGTTCCAATAACTCATGCCGGTTCTCATTCCAGACTTTTTATTTGAATGATGAATGTCAAAATGATTTCATTTACACACAATATTGAAAATCACGTTAAATTATCGCCCAAATAATACACATTTTCAATGTTCCTGTCACAGGTCAAAACTCAACCAAGTTTGTCCCAAGGAGTTTTTTTAATATTAGTTTGGTCAGTGTAGACTCCCAACATTATGGATAATTAATCATCTGTTGCTTTCAAGCAAACACATTTTTATCACATACTAACCAACAGTTTGATACTATTGCACGCTGAAAGCAACTGTTATATGGTGGTAGCAACTGTCATCTCTTGCATGGTGTGTCCCAACTGTATTTTCTAAACTGTGCCTATCAGGCTGACCGCAGCGTACAGTTATTAACGATTCCGGTACAGAAAATATTTTACTTCCACCTTTGTAACAAACTTGTTTCGGCCCTTTGTGTTCTAACTTTACGCTCTGTTGCGGACTTAATATGGACATGGTGTTTGAATAATTGGGAAGGTACATTCTATATTATATTTAAATTTAGAGACTCAGTTTCATGATATCAAGTGAAGATGGATTCAAAAAGTATTTTTACTATATCACAAAATGTATGCATCAAATTATCAAATATACACCGTGACCACGCACGCTGTAAAGCACGCGAAACGTCGGAAAATTTAAAATTATGTAAATAATTATAAGTTTATAATAATACAAATAGCTTTAATCCGGTTAAAAAATTGTTTTCTATCAAATATATTTCTTTAAAAAAATAAATATTGTGATCTAATTTTAATCTTGACATATTCATATATATTAATCAGAATTATGAATACTACCGTAAACTGCGTATTGTTTTCATTATTTTTGGGTATGCCAAAAGTATTTGATTTATTTTCAAATTTATAAGCCAATTCAGAATTCTATGTTTTAATTTATGCTTTCAGAAAGGACTTTACATTTTAAAGTCAAAAGTGTATATTATACAACAACTGAAGCAGCCAATACCACACACAAGCTTTGGAAATAAAATGGCAATGGGCTGGTCATGTAACCCGATATTTAGACAACAGTTGGACATTAAAGACAACACAATAGAAGGTATTACACAGGAAAGAAGAGTGGACTGGCCAAAAAGAAGGACTATAGACTTAATAGAAATGTCAAGAAATACTGGCAGACTATTGGCAAAGATAGAGACAACTGGAAAAGCGTAAAAGTGGTATTCACGCAAGAGGAGTCCACCCTGAAGAGCGACTAACATTTTATCTAAATGTTAATTAAGTAAATACTAACAACATTTTAAATGTAACGTGAGGATATGGAAAAAAAGGTGGGTGTTAGGTACACGCGTCTACTTATGTAGACGCGTTAGAAGTTAAACTTCTTTGGCGTAACAAGATAAAAACTTTTCAAAAATTTTAATCTACGTTTGTAGAAAAAATTACAGTAACAATAGAGAAAAAGTCAAGAAAAGATCTAGTTAAATAAAGTTCATTTAAATATCACAAAATAAATATGGATTATACCTAACTTCACGGTGTCAGGTTTTGGCACGGTGTGCGCACGCATTGTTAAAATAGTATACCTTCAAAAGGTTTTATTATTATTATTATAAATGATACACATTCAAATTGTGTTTACGTCTTGAAAATAGACGTAACGACACAATTTGAGGAAAAGAAACGAACGAATAAGAGTTTACGCTTTTACGTTTAGTGTACAATACGGTGATAGTTTTTAAGATGAAAAATGCATCGGCTACGCATCTTAGCCTCATCTAATCCGTGCATACCAGCCATCACGTTCCTAATATATAAAAAAGATCAATTTGACAAGTCAAAACCTATCATCGATTTTTCGGTTTTATAAAACGGACTCTGGTGAGTCCACCTAATTCTTTCGTTAGTAATTTAATTTTTTCCTATCTGGTTAACCCATATTTGTAGGCATCGTTACCTGAGGCGCGGTGTCGGCGCGCAATTATGTAATTACGTGTCAGTATATCTGTTTTTATCACGTCTACCCCTGTCTATTCGACGATAATTTGTTATATTCATAATTTCGCGCTGTTATTATCCATCAATTTTGGAAGCATATGTTTAACGAGCGTGCGACGATCTTCTATATAAAACTTATATTTGGCGGCGTTGGTTCAATCCGTACTTTAAAAAATCTACACAACCGGAAAAGCGTAACTGGACCAACACTCAAAGGACAGTATTTTAACTATTATTTTCTTTTTTAGGACTTATTTTGAAATGTATCGTAGTGGGAATTAAGATGAATTGATATTATAATTATCTTCGGATTTATTTCAATAAATAGTAATTTAATTTATTATTAAAAGGCGTTTTCTTTAGTTTTTCTTTCTATTCAATTCCTTAAGTAACGTATAAAAGACATTACTTACGGAACTGATTTTTATATAAAGGATAAGATGTTAGGTACGATAAGGGGTAACTAAAGAACTTTGTAACCAAGAACGTTCTAGAAGCTTCTTTCTGATTGGGCTCGGATTAAAATATTTTAGAAATAAAAATATCTCTATCACTAAGGGATGTAAAATTCTATAATGAATTTTTGAGATCCGTCCAATACAATAAAGCAAATCTCTTTTCTATAGATAACAAAAACATGAAGCTATACGCGAAGTTATATGACGTTTCCGGAAATTTATGGGATATTTAATGTAATGCCTCAAACATATGGCAATTTGCAAATGAGATTCACATACAATATTGTTTGTGTAAAGTTTTGATGTGAGATAATTTCGGTTACCATATGGCGTTAACAATAGGGCGGGGTCAATAACATGTAAGCATTCCGTGAGTGGGACGTCCACTTGACCATGCTTTGGGATATATATCTAGAGCTGCTAAAATTCGTGTTGTAAAACTAAAAAGAATTCACAAACAAGATTAGTTGAAAGAAGTAGAAAGCAAAAAATAACTCTAATTAATAATTCAGTACCAACCTCGGACGGTTTTCGGTTTGAACTCACATTAGCGAACTCTGTAATTGGCGAAACATGCGAATTATGCTGGGTAAGGTGATTTCGTGGGAGAACTTGATTGGGACATTTACAGTGTACACAGGTACAGTAATACTACGCTTTAAAAATTTACAATTATGCTCACTTTGAGGTTTATTAGGTCCTCTATGCCAACTATTCAGGGACTATAAAAATTAAAAAAAAATGATATTAAATTTCTAACACTTAAAGCGACACTATTTATTATTAAAGGTCCATAGGTTAGAACAACTCTATATCATATCCCTATTACGTTGTGGTCATTATGGCACGTCCAATCAAAAAATCATTTTTTACAATATAATTTCACCGGACACGGTCGTTGCGTACACAAAAGTTATCGAAACTAACTTGGAAATACCAAACATATTCTTCTATATATAATAAGCTGCGAAATGAAAGGAAAATTTATAAAAAAAATATAACTAACAGAAAGGATTCCCTGGCAACAGTTGTAAGGAAAATTATTCATAGATTTTATTCTCTTGAGTCGCTGGTAAAATATGCCCGGGAAGATTTTCCTCAAGGACAGATACGTGACCCACAAAACTATTGCCCATGGGCATTGTTTCAGTTACTTTTTTCGAGTTTAATATATTTCATTAGATTTATATATAATAAATTATTTATTGTTTAACTACACAAAATAGGTCAGCAGATCTCTTTTAAAAGAAACTAAGTTATTTAAAACACAACCAAATGCCTTGCAATTAAATATAACTACCTTTTAAATCTGTTTTCATCAATTCAATTACGCAACCAATTTTGTACAATTCATACGTTATTTTCTCGTTAACTCATTCTTTTAGGCTTATTTCGCTATACAATAACACCTCATCCGAGATTTGGTTGCAAAAAATAATTGAGTAATTTCAAAGGGATATACGCTGAGGCTCCGCGTAACAAATTATGGTTCAAACTCAAGGAAAAATGGAAAAATAATATCTTGTAATTTGCGAATATAAATCTGACAGACGGGGTCAGTGTCTCATTACTTTAACTATACCAAGTTTAGTGTTTTTAATAACTTTAAATTAGATAGAGTAACTTTTGTCGAACTACGGTCTTATAACGATAACTATAAAGCGATAATTACAACACTATACGAAAACTAATATTATTTTTGAGAAAATAAATATTGATCTGTTTTTCATCTTATACAGTATTTTTTACTTGGCTTATAGGTAAAGTTTTACGTTTTACACGCCGTCCACTGAGTTTTTATTACACGAAAATTTTATATTTCTAATAAAAAAATTAGTTGGCACAGCTGATACCATTTTAAACAAATCAACTCAATACCCTAATTACAAGTAATTTGGTGAAACTTCTCGAAACAGAAAGTTCTCAAAATTAAACAGTAAAATACTGATATGTTTTAATAGAAACAATATTGGTAACCAAAACCTAACTAGAATTTTAAAATCAAATTAATTTATACTTCTAACACAACTTTTATGAAACCATCGCTTTAATAACAACTTTAACACAATTTAATACCCAGTGAAACTAAGATTTATTTGCGGAAATTCCAATAATGTTCATCAAAAACCTTGCTTCACTGCAGTCATTGTCTATTTGGTATAACTTCTAGCGAAATGAAATATTTTCTACAAAAGACTCCGTTATTATGAGTTCCCTATTCTTATTAGTTTTGTGCTGGGAATTACTTATGTGAAGATGTATGAACTAGCTTATAACTTAAGTATTGTTTATATAATGTTGTTACAACCTTCATACAAACAAAAATTGTTGTAAAAAAATCGTATTGTACTATATACACATAATGACCATAATCACTTTCCAAATGGCACATTTTCATAGCAACTGAAGCCTAAAATACAAATGAATTTAAGTTTTTAACGGATACAGAATTGCAAATTACGGCCAGGGGTTTTTATCAGTAAATCCCCCTAACATTTCATCCCTTTTGCTGGGGGAGTTCATCGTATCTTGGGAAAAGATGGTTTGTAAATTTGTACGAAGCTTAGTTCGCATTCTCTTGTACCATTTAACAAAAAGGTTCGATTGTTAAACTCGAGTTAAACTTTGAATATTATTTTAATTTTCTTTTTTATGTAATAGTAGGTAAACGGGCAGGAGGCTCAGTTAATATTAAAAGTTTCCTGTTACCGCCGCCCATAAAAACACACATTGCCAGAAGGCTCGTAGGTGATGCGGTCTTTTCTTGAAAACCCCTAAGTCGAATTGTTTCGCAAACACTTCAGTGGGCAGGTGGTTGCACATAGTGTTGGTGCGCAGAAACTGTCCTAAGAAACGCTCAGCTCAAACGATTTTCTCTGTAAGTTAATTTGAATCAGTCGATACTGTATCATTATTTTAACACATAACTATTATACTAATATAACAGTCCAGTTTTCTTAAAATACCCTCATAAATGTTATTATATTAATAAAAGTACTATATAAAGAATTACCCATAAAGTCTTCAAGCAAACACTGTTCGTGCATTCTAATTACGGCACCAGTATCTACATTTGTCCTCTGTCCTTTACCTACGCAAAGGAACTGAGGCCCTTATAGAGTAGTAGCGTCAATTTACTATGATAATGTCTTTAAAAAAATATGTGAGTAGCGCTACAACCATTTTAGATGGGCCTATAGGCAAGTATAGCCGTCGACTTTTTGGGTCGAGGTCAAGCTGGTTTCCTCACGATGTTTTCCTTCACAGTGTGAACGAATGTTAAATACGCACATGGAAAGGAAGTCCATTGGTGCACAGCCGGGGATCAAACCTACGATCAGGCGTGACATTCGCACGTCAAAGCCACTAGGCCAACTCTGCTAAGTCTTAAATAATCGTCCGAAATATGTTCATCAAAATGCCACATGAAAGGATTAAAACCAAATAGCACATTCCATGTTTTGCGGCCAGTTACCCCTAATGGGGGGTAAAATATTCAAAGCCTATGATAAGCATAATCACGATTCAAGGGTTAAGTAGAATGCGTGCCTTTGCATAATTTCGTTTACTAGGCTCCTTTATTGGCTTACCTTTCCCAAAGACATCTATAAATTAGTTTTGTCAACTGGATTACCGGGGAACCCAAATAAAAGGGGATTTCCGTGTTTTAGTATCAACACTATTTTTTATAAGATAATACCAGACAAATGAGCATCTTGGTAATGTAGGTTCTATTCTTGTATGACGTTTTCTGGACTTTATATTACACCTTAGTATTAAAAACTTCTCTAGTCAGCAAAGCCCTTAATAATCATCTCGATGTGTGAGGTTTCACCCAAGAGAGACAATGTGTTGTCGATCCTTTGTATAACCTTTAATATATCTAAGCTAACTAAAGCATAAGAAACTTAATCTCATATATCCAACAATATTAGGCAGTTGGGCAAAATTTGTTGCCTACTAGTGTAAAACATCAACAAACCGTCATGTGGAAATCTTTTTGATTTTTATGAGGTAGCAAAAAAATCGCAAACTCAACCCGCTGGTAAATCCACCACTGACCTTATAAATTAGAATAATTAAATATAAAATGTTCAGAAAAGAACAATAACATTATTGCTTTAAGAGAAACGTAAGAACGTAATATCCATTTTTGTCCCTATACTCGTCCAACATATTGGCTACATCTCACTTTCGTAAATATTGTTTACAACAAATAAGGGTCACACACAAGTTACGAGACAACGACATTCATTTTAGTCCTAGTTTTTGTTACTCTTCATATTCTAGGTAATAAAGGCTCAGATTTTGTTAGCTTATAGACCGTAAGTTGCGTTTAAGTTGCGAAATTCAAGAAGAAATTTTCATTGCTTAGGAACAATGCTAGTAAAAATGTATTTTATTTTTGCTTTACATTTTTATATTGCGCAATAGCGTTAATAAATTAATTTACATAGCCGTTCTTAGAGTTGATTAAAGAGTTAAAGGTTTTAATAATAAAGCCCTTGAAAGAAAACAATTTTTTAACCGGATTAAAGCTATTTGTATTATTAGAAACTTATAATTAATTTTACATCATTTTAAATTTAAATTTTTCCGACGTTTCGCGTGTTTTACAGCGTGCGTGGTCACGGTGACACGGTGACACGGTGTCAAAAATAAATTGTTTTCTTTCAATGTGTAAACGTTATGTTAATCAAAGACAATAATAATAAAGCCCGTTTAATTTCCAATGATGATAAAAACGCTAATATATAGTGTAAAATAATAATTTATATATACCATATATAATACAACATATTTTTTTTTTACATTTTATACATTATTTTATTTATCTTGTTTTCCTATATATCCTGTATCTTAGCTAAATTCAGTACCGTTGATCGGAACCTTCGCGGGTAAAAGCCTCCTCGAGCTTTTTCCAACTGACTCTGTCCATGGCTTTCTTTCTACATCTTTTCTTTTAACGCAAAGTAATTTTAAGAATATCTCACCATTTGGAAGCAAAATGTTTGTCTGCCCCTCAAATCAAGCGTTATATTTTGTTGTTACCTTCGACATTATACATACAAAACTGTCAATTAGACAACGTAAATTATAAGTAAAGTTTTTTAATTCGACGGACACCCGTTGCTTGATGTATAACGTCTTTCATTCGATTCTTACAGGAATCTAATTACCTAAAATACATAAATTTGTTTGTCCCATGCGACATAAAGGGTGATTTAGTGTTTTTTAGTTTTGCTTAATAATATATAATAATATATAATAATATATAATAGACATTACAGTAGTTGTTGACACACAATTTTCTATTACTATCTATGTGGAACCAGAGGCCCACTAATGTATTTTCAAGTCTTTAACAAAAGAGCGTACCAATTCGTTAAAAGCCGGCCACGCATTCTAGCATTGAATGTCCAGCGGCAGCGGTAGCACTTAACATTAGGTGAGCCTCCTGCCTTTTGTTAAAAAAAGGACACACTAAATATGTACGATAAATTTTTTTTACAAAATACTGGCCCAAATCGAAAAATAATATTGTTCGTGTAACAACTGAAGCGTAAAATGTAACAAGATAATCACCGCAATGTTAATTAGTTAACAAAATGGTATGTAGGCGTCGCGTAGGAGTTAACAATAAATTTAAATACGATACAGATTTATACCCAGACTATTACTTTATTATACCTTTACTTTATTTATTACTTGAAGCTTTAATTTCAAGGTATTTGAAAATTTCGTATTGTTATTTATAGCGCATTGTTAAAAACAGCTCTAGGTCTTGTATAGTAGCTATTATCTTAACGATTTCCTGGAATTCATTAGAAAAAGCTCTTAGATTTTTTTATGTTTTAGTTTTTGCAGCGTAATTTTTAAAGACTAAACGAATATTTTAATTAATTGTGTGTGTATATTAAACCGTTACCTGCAAGATATATTACTGACATAATATAATCATTTTTGATCACAATTGAGGCCATTCACAACCAAGAAAATTCAGTTTAAAAAGTATTTCCGGGTACAAAAAAAATATATTTTTTAAATTTAATAGAATATAAGAACTACACTTTTACACTTTAGTCTCATTAAAAACAATAAATTTGAACACGAGGAAGTGGCCCCTTAATGTAATACATCCTGTTACGTGAAAGCAGACCGCTTGAGTATCAAATTTATGAAAATTTAGGTTACTACCGCTATTAAGAGCTTTCTAGTGACATAATATTCATAGGTGGATCCGATAACAAAAATAATATTGTTTACTTAAATTTTTTAGGCTCTTCTTATCTTCGTAATAAATGTAAAAATATGTTTTTATTATTTTTATCTCTGTATATATTGTATGATTATAAATATATACAGGTTAGGTAGATATAGTATAAGATTAGATAAAAATTAATTATAGTATGTTTATTACTTAACATTTAAGAAAACTTAAAATAAAGTTCAAAGTTAAACCGTAATCCATGTACATATAACCATGATTTTAGATTCAACTTTAAGATTTTATAGCTACTACTATGACCACAAACCCAAAAGAATAACTATTACAAATAAATATTTTTAAATTCCAAATTATCCGTTAAAAGCCTGCTTAGCTCTTTAGTATCACTCATTTGCAATCTCCATTTACTCTATGAAAAATAATACTTTTGTCATTCCCCTATACTTTGACATTACAGGACATAATGGGGTTCCATTTATCAATATTAAAATCGTTTATCACGCAACGAGTGCCCGCAGGTCCATTGAGAATCAAAGTATGGCAAATGATGATATTATGTCACTCCGAGGGACATTGATGCTTGATTAGTGGGGACATGAACGAAAATTTTTAATTTTATCCTTAGTGCAGTGGTTTTGTGCCATGCCCCAGTTTAGCCTTACTTAAATAATAATTCTTATACCCCAATTTAATATACATAACGTTTAATAAAAAAAAAATCGTTAAATTAAAGAAACAAATGATACCTATCATATTTTTCGTTTTTAGGAAGAAATTACTAAGTAATTGTTAACGATTTACATTAAGTAAAACATATAACGAAAAAATTTAATAAAAAAAAAAACGAATAGCCCGCATTAATAATCAAATCGTCCCCCTGTGGGGCGTGGGCTCCACGTTGGAAAACACTGGCTTAATGTACCTCTAATATGGTTTAGCTCCATACGTTCATATTTTTTTTGGAGGATTGTGCTCCTGATATGTATTGCGCCAGTCGTGCCAGACCATTTGAAAGATGATATGGATTTTCTGAAATGGCGTACAGTCATCAAGAACCCGCCAAAACTCTTCTCTAGACAAGATGGCGTCCCACCAGTCAAGGGTTTAATGCGTAGTCATTGAAACGTATTATCTATATTCTAAGACCGTTTTCTGTCAACTGTCATATATAAATATCATATGTTTAATAATGGATTTTAGATAGATTGTTTACTTTATAACGCTTTGTTAAACCATGTTTTATACTGATTATATAAAAACATCTTATTTTTAATACTGCTTAACAACATATTATAGTTTTCATAATGGAACACAGGGAATAGTTCAATGTCTATAAAATAAATCATTATGAAAAGCAAATAAAAATTTGGCGACATTTCTATTAATCAATCCATTTGAAATTGTCATAATTCAGACCTCAATTGAGATAATTGTTTTTATTTAAACAACCAATGTAATACCCCTACTATTCCTTTCTTGTTATCTACTTCAAAATAAAACATTTGGTGATCCAATAATGCTTTGATGTGAATCGATTAACAGCCTCTTTGCCGCTGTTTAGAGACATAACAATGCCCTTATTAAAACCCTTGGTAAGACACATGATGCATATTTTTTATTAAATGAATGCATGTAACTGCTATACTATGTGAGGCTAAGCATGTGAATCTAAGCTCTAAAGTATAACTCGGGCACTACATTAATAAAAGGGAATGTAGCAACCATTTTTTTTATTATACTTCAGTGGGTAGCTGGTTCCACATAGTGGTGGTGCGCGACACGACGTGGTGGTGGTCGCGGTGGAATATCGTATTCTACCTCGATTATAGACTATCCGATTAATATTAGATTACCTGATTCCATAACAAAAATATTAATAAGTAAATTGAAATTTTAGGTTTTTGTTTCACAGATTACGGCATTAATTAGTGGTAATAATGTTCTGTGCTCAATTGAACCTTTTAAGTATGTGTCCGCACGGTAAAGAACATAGGAACTATTTTTTCTAATATGTTTTAATCATTACCGTAATTGGACGTCTGTAACAGACGGATTATCAATAAAATACAGCAGGATTATGACGATTACGGGAAAAATTAAATACTCGACAGCGGGAATTTGGAACCAGAGCGCTAAGTGTGTATCAGACACAGAAGGCTGCTCACCAATTTGCTTGTTAAGAAAAATACAATAACAAACAGATACAAAAATCTAAACCTAGATTTTAGTGCCATTGGATTTCTTTGTAGAGTTATAGAAGACAAAAACAAATATTAATATATTATTCAAGCAACTTATCTATTAAATGCGATTATAACTTAAATTACTAATACAATTGTATTTACTGAAACTGGAGTCGAAATATGAAACAATATTTGCCAAATACGAATTCAAACAAACGTTTGTTATAACAAAACACTCTTAGTACAAAGTAAATAAAGCTCGGAATTAGCAGTGTATTTTATCGTTATTAACATACTTAAAGCCACTTCATACCAGCGGCGAATGTTTGTTTTAAATGTACTTATAAATAAGCGTTTATTTTACGATTTTCATTCAGGACATATACGAGGTGTAATTATAAATGTTTCGGAAATATATACTTTCAGCAATTATACATATAAAAACTTTTATAACCATGTCATTGCAGGAACTAGTGCTATCCCTTAAATACAGTTTGCCTGATTACATGTCCATAGTGAAACCAATGTTTCCATCAAAAATGTGTGTTTTTTAATAAAATAGGGGGCAAACGGGCAGGAGGCTCACCTGATGTTAAGTGATACCACCGCCCATGGACACTCTCAATGCCAGAGGGCTCGCGAGTGCGTTGCCGGCCTTTTAAGAATTTGTACGCTCTTTTCTTGAAGGACCCTAAGTCGAATTGGTTCGGAAATACTTCAGTGGGCAGCTGGTTCCACATACCGGTGGTGCGCGGCAAAAATTGCCTTGAAAAACGCTCAGTCGTGGAACGGCGGACGTCGAGGTGATAAGGGTGGAATTTTGTATTCTGCCTCGACGTCCGATGATGAAACTCAGCTGCAGGTATTAATCCGAACAACTCCTCTGAACACTCTCCATGGTAAATGCGGTAGAAGATGCAGAGTGACCCCACATCTCTACGCAACGCCAAAGGATCGTTTATTTGAAAATTTGTTAATCAGCACTTAATTATACTCAAAACGATTTATTATCGAAAAAAAAACATTAAATCGCGATTAACCACAGTAGAGGTTTATTAGTTTAATGATGAATTATTTATTTATTTGAAAACAAAACAGATACAATAAAAAAAGTTAAGTTAAGATATAGAATAAACACATTGGATGCATCCACTAAAAGGTTCACTAATAAAAAAGTGTGATATTACAGAGCAAAGCAAAACAAAACATGACAGCACAACATTTATAAAACCGGACTACGACAAACATACCTGTAGCTATAATAAAGAAGAAAGATACAAAGATTATAATATTAACAGCTGTTCTAAATTATTATTAAATGAAGCAATCGAGGAGTGCGAAAACGGGTCGATGTTATTGACAGAATCTAAAGCAGAACACGTCCTGTGCTGAGGCTCGTGGAACCCAATGTTGGTTCTAGGAGTCGGAAGGTTAAGGTTCTGTGTGACCGTAAGCGTAGAGACCTGGCAGGGACATTGTTGTTGAGTTCAATAAGATCTGAACAAGTTCATGTACGCATATTTTTCTTACAGTGACACAATCTATCAAATTACGCCTAGTACTCAAAGAAAGTAAGTTAAATTTATAAAAAAATATAAATTATATTTTATCAATCACATTATTATCTTGATACATGAAAATAGATCTTAAATTTAATGGAACACACATAAAGACGTGTTACCTAGCCTGTCACTATGTGTAAGGTTTTATAAACCTAGATCCAAGGCCTCACAAATGTAAATTACTCTTAAATTGTCATTAAGGTGAGAGACAAACTCGAATCATTCAAGTGCAAACAATACTCAAACTGTATTCCGAAGTTAATTCGCGGACAACTTTGCAAAGTTCGCGTTTGTATGAAAGAGCTTTAAGTTCCCAATAGTTACAGTTAAGCTTAAGCTGGTTACGTCCCCTGTATTTTGATGGAGATTTATGTTGGGGATCAAAAGTTTGCGCGCACCATGTTATTTATGCGCCTACGAATTTTAATTTGGTGATGCGATATAAAAAAAATCACCTACGACTCAAATCTAATAAAATAATGTGTATTCAATGGAAACAATAATTGTAAAGGTAATTTTAAGTTACAGTAGAACAACACCAAAGACATAGACTGTGTAAAACACACTGTGAAACTCTAGGGTTGTATTTAAGGATGGCGAAAATACTACGTAATAGTTATGTTTTTGTTGTTTATTTTCTTTTGTTCCGTCGACTTTTTGGGTCGAAGGCAAGCCGGCCTCACGATATATTCCTTCACCGTTCGATTTAATGTTAAATGCGCACATAGAAAGCCCGTTGGTACACAGCTAGGGATCGACTTTAGGATGAGATTCGCACGCTGAAGCAACTAGGCCAATTCTGTTCACCCACAAATAATTACACATAGAAATAAGATTGCGTTATTCATATACTTAATCACGTTACATTCACTTAACTGTGCAAAAAGTAATAAAACGCGGTACTAAAGTCCTATCGTAATAACAGGTGTAATTTATTCTCTCATTAAACATATTATTTTAATGACACTTCACTTGCAGTTTATGAGTGCTAATTTATTACGCTATGAAACTCTCGTGACACTTATATGATGATATATATAACAACAATATAATATTAAGTAACATATCAAAATTTAAAGCTCGAAGCTTTGGAACCATGGTTAATGGATTGGCGTGAAATTATGTAATTTTCTACGAAGATCCTCTCCAAGGCATTGTTTACGTGTCGTATTGATTAAAGGTGTCAATCTCCTGGTGAAACTGTATTGTTTTTTGATGCTTGGAACATAAATCCAGGCTTTCTAGCCTTTAAACAAAAACAGAAACACTATCGTGATTTCTACTGTGGGTGACTATCTTCCAAGTTTGTTAGGTGTCAGAATTTTCATTACATAGATAATAAAATATAACAATATGTAATGAAGAAACACGTTTTATTCACTGCAAGTCAGTCTAAATGAAAATCTCTTGTAAGCTTTTATATCTCAGCCCTATATTTACCAGTTCCTTTTATTTATACGGCATTGTTTAATTATTGGGGTAGCTTTGATTTGTTGAATACGTGTCCCTGATACACACCACATTCACCGTTCGTCAGTCTGTTTTTTGCGCTTAGGAGGGGCGCGTAAAATATTAGAATCATTTGGGCGAGCTTTAGGATCCATGCGGGGCTAAAAGCTATTGGCTTCATTTTTCATTATTGTATACAAAAATAAAGCTGAATATTGTTATTAGTATTTTACCGTTAAAACATACACGGATCACCAATGCAGGTGTCATATTGCAAACACGCTGAAAATAATTATTTAAATTTAGAACACCTCGTTTACGATTTGAAAAAAAAAATCCAAACATTTTCTTCTTTCTGATTACTTAATATCTGTAACAATAAAACGCTTTTTAATATGTTGTTTAGTAAATAGTAATTGATCTATATATATATATATATATATAGATCCTATACATTTCATGTAAAAAATTCTACTTAAAACCTTAATTTAATTTAACGTTATAATAAAGCCTCAAAATGAGTTTGATTTGACTCATTGCCTTACAGTATATACAGTCCCGTCTTCGCGCGGCTGATTATTTTAAAGACAATATAATATACACATAGCTTATGTAACTCAAGGATAATAACATGCTATTGATGACGATTTTGATGATAAAACAAAGACCAGTAGTTTCTGAGTTTATTCGTTACAAACTGAACTCTCCTCTTAATAAAAAGTATAATCAACCTCTTAATACTTAAGATATAGCGTATTCATTTCATAGGATAGATATTTAAAATTTAAAACTCACGTTTCAAAAAATAAATGACACATTCTCTCTTCCTAGTCAAAAATAACTCGCCAACGAAACAGTAAACTGAAATTTGCTAATTCATACACTGACTTTAGTTACAAATAGACTTAAATGTTAGCTGACACTTTGAATAATGTTTTTAAAATGATTTACTGCGGCCTAAATGTATTTGTGATGTAGGAAGAATAGTTTAGCGTTTCCATTGGGGGATACGTTATTAATAATTCGTTACGTTACGAATTTAACGTGTTATCGTAAATTTGAATTGAAAAATGACAAGTAAGCTTTACAGCAACGACATTCCCGGCTTGACAAGTGTCAAATGTCAGACAGTCGATGCAGTGACAGCTGGTGTTCGAATGTACAATCGATTCAAGTAGGTTTGATTTCATTTGCACTAAATTGAGATATCGTACCTAATATAGACTACGCAATTAATTAGATACCTTTGACACAGCGACACGTACTATTCAAGTGACAGTTGACAGATAGAGGTCATTGACGTTCGTATTCTTTTTTATAGCAGTTTACTCTACTGTAATTCCTATTTAATCCAATTACTATTATCTTTGATATTTGTTTTGAGTAGATTTTTTAAATGCGACACATGTCTTCATACAAATAATCTGTATACAATAGCTATTTTAGAATATAATGAATTATTATATTTTATAGAAGCAACCTAATAGTTGTGTTATGGAAACGATAAAGTACTTTGAATAACTAATGTAGCTACTTGTGGAACAATAAATTTATTAGGTCAACTAACTTGAATTTGTGGCATTACGTGGACTATGACATCATTGCCTAAGTTCCTAGATGAGAATGAACTGGGTGAGAAATTAATTCTATGCAATATTTTGAATTCCTTAACCGATTATATTAAGTGTGTCATCTATGTGATTGTTTGTGTAAATGTTAGATCTGTTACAATTTATTATCTGATGAAAACATCTATTTCGTAGTCAGTTTTCAGCTATAATATAATAAGATTATATAATGTTTGTTCGTAATCAGTATTTTTTTTATTTTGTTGAGGGTAGTACTAAATTTTGACAAAAACAATCGCTGATTCATGCTCTTTGGCTTATTTAGCCAATGTTAATTTTAATTATTACTCCCCCAATAATATATTATTTCGTTAGTGTATTATGCGGGCTTTTATGTGTGTACTGAAAAGCGAAGGTATATTTATTATCAGTCCAACCTCTCCCGTTGTTCCTGTATCAATTGTTGCCTTATCAATACGAGTGACAATTGTGTGCCTGTTTTTATCAACTGATTAATACAAGGAGATATCGAGGTATGTTCTCAGTGCTTTTTGTACATTGTTAATAGACATTTTGTACTGCTAAGACTGACACAAAAATACTTTAATCGTCATAAATTATTTCCAACATCTCACTGTAAAAAAGGTTTGTATGAAGTCATTCAACCGCATAACATCGAACTCTACCCTTTGTCATTGTTAACTATGATTGTTAACTACATTTGTAAATTAACATAACTGTCCCATAAACCAGTTTGTCATGTTAGATCACAATGACAGGTCCGCTCCGGTGAACTGGAATAAAGCTTTGAATATTATGTCGCATTCTATACATTGATACCAAAGCTAGGTAACGTTCATAAATTGCTATACAGAATACGTCATAATAATATAATAACTCCAACAACTAGGTATCGGAAAAACAATGATAGCAATTAATTATTTATTTGCAGCAGAATAATTCATTTTGACTTTCGTTTTAAGTTTCGTTAATACGTAAAATATACAGCATATACAGTGTAAAATACAGATTTGTTTACCATTAGTTCTAAGTTACTTTAATAATATCTACCTACCCCAAAATCAAAATACTTAATATAATTCGGTAAACAAATGACACGACAAAATCAACCACCGAAAGAGTTTTATTGCTTCTCAGTATGTGCAAGTTGGGATTGAATAAAAAAGCCCCCCACTCGACCGTGACGAATGAAAATTTGGATAATAAAATTAGCATAATCGATACATCGAAGTCATTGATGCACCCTTCCTATATCGAGGAAAGTTTATTGGCAAAGATTTTTCGTATATTAAAATCTACCATTTTTGAAAAGACAGAGTGCATACAATACACAAAATATATTCGTATTCGTTTAAGGTTTGTTTAATAGGTTATAATTTTAAGTTAAGTTTATTTTACTGTAAAAATGGAAGAAAAAAACATATTTATTTAGTTTTTATTAAATGAAGGCGTTAGAATTCGTCTTCGTTAGCTTTTATGTCTAAATATCCAAAAATATTCCTGGGCATAAAAAATGTGTGCCTAGCGAACCAATTAGTAAACTTGAGAAGTGAAGTCATCATTAATGGGTGGCCATGTTTATCCGGAAATCACACCAACACTCCCAAGGAAGTGATTACCAGAAAGCTCGACAATCCAAATTTATATGGATTACAAACACTTTTATTAACTCATTATTGCCAAACAAAATTCCATTTCACGTGAATGTAAACAGAATTATCCGTTTTCATTAGGGGAAGACTTTTCCCTTCGATTTTGATAAACAAACTTATATCGGTATTGAATAAACAACATCGTAAATTTTAATATAGAGTATAAACGTATCAGTAAAATAATTTCATTATAATGCTTGCTCTTTATAACTCATAAAAATGTTTTATTAATATTATTTATAAAGATTTTTTATAAATATTAAAAGTATTAAAATAAAAGTAGTTATAATTCAGATTTGGGTGAGAAACGAGCTTTCGTTTCTGAATCCAACCATTAACTAATCATTTCGCAGTAGTTAGTATTTTGTATTAATTTCGTTCTTTAAACGAATGTGAATATAGCACGAATATAATATATACTTTTTAAAATTCTATGCATATAATACAACATTTCACTTTAAAGCCTTTTTATAAATAAATAATTTAAAACTTTAATAATGGCAAAAATATGTTTTTTGTTCTTTGAAAATGAAATGATTATATGTATTCGAATACGTTTGCCGTACTTTTCTTGGCCTCAGTATTGTTGTTTGATTATGGTAACAAATTAAACTGTAAAATGTACCATAAATTGATAAGTTGTAGTTACATTCTGTATGTTATTTTTTCAAAAGATTTTAATTTATCTACTATTACGAAATATTGTAATACTGTTTATTGTTACTGTGCCATAACGTGGTCGACGTAGAATTAATATTTTCGCTACTTTTACGGCTTGTTTCGTTATGTTTGACTTCAGAAGTTGTGTTTGAATTTCAGTTTTATGTACATTGTAAAATGTTTATTATACCACTGTTTGGTCTAGAAATTAATTACGATGTTTGATGAGGTTTTGAAATGAAATTTCATACTAATTACATGTGAAGTATTTTGCATTGTACTTTCAGTTTCTTACTACTTTAAACTAGCCATTTATAAACCTAAGTACTAGGTTAGGTAGTTAGGTAGGTACTTATAAATGGCGTATATGGATATGAAATTAAGTAGTGTTAGAAGTCTCATAGATGTGGCAAAATCAGACACATCTTCATGTCTCTTTAATTATCGTACCGAACATATATAAGCGTTCACCTGGACGCGAAGCGTCCGGTTGCTGCGTCGCAGTAGTTAGATCAGAGAATTAATGGAATATCTAGACAGTTACTTGTATGTCGATATTCAATCAAGTCGCTAAAGTTCCGTCAGTTTCCTAAACGTTCCTAGGCAACAAGACAAACCTAACCTAACCATTTACAATTAAGCAAAACACGGAATTTCCAAGCTCTCAGTTCTTCACGAGCATACCGAAATAACAATAACAAATGAAATAATCATGGCGGAGTCTTGTTTTACATTGTTAATCAACACGCTGGCTTTCGGTCAGACAGATAGTTAAACGTTTTCGACGCTGCTTTATTTAAATCAAAATGCTTGATTGAATATCGATATTTAATTAACTCTCTAGAGTCTAGTCTAGAGATTCAATTAACTCTCTGATTTAATTACTTTACTGCGGAAGAACACAGTGTGCGTTAAGCAAGCGTCAGGAGTCTGCTGAAGGACCATAAACCATTTATTACTTGCTATAAACATTATTAGTATTAATTCTATATTTTTAATTACTATCTCGAAAAGAATTTCCTTAAGGAAGCATGACCCCTTAAATTTGTATTAAGTCATCCAATCGTTTACCACAAGACTTACCCATGGTCAAGGGGTGCGTCGCCCCCGTAATCCTTTTTAAACGTATCTATTGTTTTGTTTTGCAAATCATGATTTTAATTATATAAATATTTGTTTTTGTTTTGATCCTTATAAGCTTATTTACTAGGATTTTACGCACTCGTAAATTATTAATCATGTGTAAAGACCAGAGTGAAAACGGATTTTTCTCGAAAGTACTTTCGAAATATTGAAAAAAATTGTAACACATTTTGTAATTTAGAAAACGATAAAAAAAATATGAATATGATTGTTAAAATTAAAATATATAATAGTTTTTCTACTTTTCAGCCTGAGCTGAATAATGGTTGAAGAAGTTTCCTTGACTATCATTCGTTATAGGGAAGTAGGTGATCATCCTGCTGGACCTAACATACGCCTCAGATGTGCCAATTTATTCACGACGGTTGGAACACACGCAAGGTTGAATATCAAGCATCTAGGCACTAGTCCAACACGGCTTAATAAATTTAAATCACACAATATCGATTACAAGATCAAATTGACTTCCGGTCGAAAACGTTGCGCAACAAAATATTAGTAAAATGAATGTTATTTTGAAATGAAGTTACGAAATGATGAAGATAAATTTGTCGTCACAAGCCCGGACGTTGATTTTGAGGCCCGCTCCTTAATCTGCCCATTAACAGTGATCATTAATCATAGTTTTAATAACAGTTTAACCCCAACTAGATTAATATATCTTCATACAGCGGTTTGGATCAATTCTTTGAATAGCGTTTTCGTGTTTGTATCGAGAATGAAAACTAAATTATAACAGCTTTTATATTGAGTAATTATTACAAATTAATATGACCGTCAAATGTAGATTTGCTTTCAGTGTTTATTTCTGAATGTTGTCCTTCACCTGTGTTAGTATTAATTTCAGACATAGTTTGTTAGCTACATATAATTGAACCTAATCGTATAAAAGGTTTGATATAAAAAAATATAGTCCTACGTAGTCCGCTAACGCTGGAGAGCATTTCGTAGATGTATTGCGATACTTATTCATTCAACGAACAATGCACCAGCTTTGAGGTTAGTATTCTTAAATAAATATTATTACATAAATAAAATCAATATATAATATATAAACAAATAGAAATTAAAAGTGCGTAATACATAATAACAATGTTTTATTTATTAAATTAAATTATAACATCTAGTACATTTGTAACCAATTCATCCCATTGTACAATCAAATGTGGGAAGATCTCTTTGTATTTTTTAACCATGTGGGGTCACAATAAATAATTTTTGCGTTTACTTTTGTCCTTTATTATTATTTTAAACGTAGGGTTGTACATACATTAAATGTGCCTCGTGTTAAATTCGGGGTGTATTATTTATTACTATAATATTTTGTAGCTAGCCACCATTAATGGTGCTTTATGAATTATTTTTTTATTATTAGAATTGTCTAATGGGGTGCTTGTTTTTACTTCTCACGGGTTTTATAGATTCATTTATTTTTAAAAAATAGCTATTTAGGGGTACACTAAATCTTTAATTGATGTATGCCAATTACGCGATAATAGAAAGGGAAAAATAACTAATTATAAACACAAACAAAACCAAGTTTTAGCCAAGATTTCCATCCTAATATCTGTAAATGGAACAAATTATTTTTTGCATCTGTTTTCACGTGTGTGTCAATATTGCAAAATAAAAAACCAATTCGCCAGAATCGAATTCATTACCTTCTTAGTATACCTTTTGCTACCACTAAGTCATAAAGACATAAAACAAACCTATAATAATGACAAACTGTGCGGTTGCTACAAGCACTGCAGTATACCTTAACGAAAAGCCACTTGATTATGTAAACTAAGAAAAAAAAATGTAGAACTTGAGGTAGACCGGGAAATTAACATGAGCTGGATAAAGTTTTGGTCTATGAAGGATCTTGATAGGTCAATTTCCCCTTCACCTAAAGAAAATTGTCTTGGACACTTGTTTCTTACCTACTCTGACATACGGCTGCAAAATGTTGTCATACAACATAAGAAAAATAAAAACTAGTAGCATGCCAGAAATCACTGAAAAGATGCACACACAGATAAAAGGTTAACTTTTAAGACAAGGGGATCAAGGGGAAGAAGGAGAAGAGAGAAGAGGGTACCCCAAAAAAAGGTGGAAATGTGAAATAGCAGTAGAAGTTCCTCCGGTAGAGGTTCCGATCGACGATACTAAAGGATAGAGAATAACACGATAAAAAAAGGAGAAAATGTAAAACATTAGATGTATATCCTTTTTTGTAATGATTGTAATGAAGGATTTTCTGTAAATTAAACGGACTTTTATTATTATTATTATTATTCAGTCATGGAAAAAGATTTATCATTGTATAAAATTGTATTGTTACGCTTATATTGCCTTCCGGCGAATGCAAATATTTCTCAATAACATACTAACCGTAAAAAAAATCGGCCAAAACCCAGAAATCAAATAAAACCAGTAATTACATTCCCCGCTGTCAAATGTGTTTCTAAATTGGTCGAACTACAATTATTTAAAATTACTATAACGTATACAGTTAAATCACAGCATGGAAATCGATTGAGATTGTCCCAATAACCTCTCGCAGGGGATTCGAAACTAAAATTATCGGTTTGGCCCGGGGCTATTTAAGGGATAGATTTGTTAATAAGCCGTTTATGTTGAATGAATATTATAACGCCACATGGTCCTATAGAATTTTTATCGTATAATAACGTTTTGCAATTGTTCTGATCAATGGTTACAGTTATTTCGATTTTTGAGTACCTAGTCTGTGGTTAAAAAAAATTATAGATGTAAGATACACACACAGATAGAACTCGCATTAAACGCCTCCAATCTGAATATTTTGACTTTTAAAGAAATCTTAAAATCTCCAATGAAATCTTAAATGGTTTTTTGTTCAACTGCTAAATGTACCGAGATCATCACGTTTAACTTTTCAGCTTTATAATATTAAAATACATAACATAGTCTCCGTTTTGCATATGTCTTATACTGTTAAGAAACCTGCAGCTGAGTTCCAGCATCGGACGTTGAGGCAGAATATCGCTTCGACATCCGTCGTTCCACAACAGTTTTTACCACAATAAGGAACCAGCTGCCCACTGAAGTATTTCCGAACCAATTCGATTTAGGGTCCTTCAAGAGTGTCCATGAGCGGTATCACTTAACATCAGGTGAGCTTCCAGACCGTTTGCCCTGTTGCACTAAACAATATCGAATACTAAAAAAAAACTACATATTAACAGTTGAGAAATTTAAATATATAAACTTTTCTATGGATTATAAGTAAGAGTTCAGTAATAATATTCTGAGTATAATATAAATGCTAGTGCGGCCCCTCGGCGCACCCTCGCGTTTCATTTAATATGTTTCCGCATATCATGCATTATGTCATTTCCCCTATAGGGTTGTAAGAATATCGACTATCGATAAACGTGAATATTTGTGCGGGTAATTGAACACTTACATTATTTATTTAAAAAGCCCATAGCATTGGAACACTTATACAAAGCCATCATATAATCTAATAATGAGAAATTCTGTAACAACTTGTATTATTATTACATTGTTTAAGCCTTTTTCTTCGTAAAAGTTTAATTGCATTCGATTATTATGTCAACTATCGACTGGAACATCAATTTTCACGGTTATGGGAAGCTATTTGCGGATTGAATCAAATTCACAGTATGAAACTTGTGATTGAAATAAGTTTGAATCGATACGGGACATAATTATCAACTAATTTATAGCCGTTATAGAGGTGTGTCTTTAGGTTTTTATTTTTATCATATATAAAGATCTTATATGGAAAGAATTTGGTTACCGTATGCATCAAGCACGGTTATGCAAAAAAAACCCTTTTCGGTCTGGGCCTCAGATTTATGTACCTGTTTCATGATTATTTATCCATTTAATAGGAAAGTAGGTGATCAGACTCCCATGCCTAACACCTTTTGGGCCTAAAGCAAGCCGGTTTCCTCGCGATGTTTTCCTTCACCGTGTAAGCGGATGATATATTGCACCAATTGATCGAGTCTAGCTTCTATCGCGATCTAACTTCAGAGATGAGAGTCGCACGCTGAAGCTACTAGGCCAACTTGCTCTCGGTTATGCATCAAATGATTTTCTTTCTATGTGCGCAATTAGTACTTGGTCGTAAACTGACCTATTTGTTAATTAAAAAAGAAAATGATCAAAGCTGTAATCTGAGACCAAAATAGGCAATTGAGAGGGTTGTTACGCTACGGCATTATTATGAGAATGGAAAGTTGTTAATTTTGTATGCCTTTAATAGCCCGTGATTATGATATTTAAAAACCATGTTCAGTTTTACAGGATTTTATATAAAATCAATTAACATCAGTAGAGCCAGGAGGCTGGCGCATCTGATGTAGATTAAGTTAGATAATGTAACTGAAACAAGTGTTTATATATACCATACTGGGTGCCAGCAATTAAGGCTTATATAATAGAATAATAATAGTTACGATATTATTAGTAGTAGTAACAACGTTAGTTGTGAGCTTTTAAAAGCCTGAACAACGCTGGCCAAGGTCTTATAGCAGATGAAACAACAATACACAAGTAAGTCTTCGACATTGTATATTTCTTTTGTTTTTATTTTCATTCCAGACTTAATCGCATCATTAACTAAATATAGCCGTAAAAAAGCCTTACAAAAACTGAATATTTCTCCGTAACAATTTTAATTAAATACACCAATTTATAAAACAAACATCGTTAAATTCTAACATCAAATTTTGTGGTTTACTCGCTCTATTATACTCACGCAAGTTCTACGTGAATTTTAGTAGTTATTGACGTTGTCTTTATAATAAAAGCAGGTTGTATGCAATCACCATCTTCGTATATAATTTATCACAGTGCTGTAATCTAAGCGTAAGATTCGAGTTTATCACATCATGAAATTTCCTTAAGTTTCGTAAATCATGATTATTTTACAGCTCAAACGAAGGTTTGTCCATATTTTGTTTAATTTACTAATAAACATACACGTACCTAGTTTTAACTAAGCGTCTTTATAAATAATAAGGTTAATTGTGTTTTTCGAAAACTAATAGAACGGATGCTTAATTATAAATAAACACTGCATCGAACATGACCGGGGCCGTGTAGAAAAAATTACGTGTTACAGATACCGGCAGACTTCTTGAGCATTAAACAAGGGAGTGGGGGAAAGTTTGCGCACCGTAGACGGCGCGGGACACAAACATCAACTGATTTACCAATCACACGAACGACACGACACTCTACCGCCACTCCCAGTGTTACCTTAAAATCGCTTCTGCGCAGGCAAGGACATTTGTTCAAGATATTTGCCGGTATCTGTAAATTTCATTGCAGTGACGGTGACAAAAATGTCATTGAACAGGGATATAACAAATAGTCTTTAAAAAGAGAAACGGGGAGGCAATATAATGCAACGCATCATTAGATTTTTTCGCAAACAATTTTTTCATAATAACATGATATATTTACGCTGTTTTTCGGAAGGGGTGGCAGAGACAACGGAACCCCACACGCTTAATCACCATGCTTGTTGATAAAAAAAGGTAATTTATGACTGCAGAAGACACTATAATCAAGGAATACTGTAGATGGTATAAACAATTGATAAACGCTCAGTCAGTCAGACGAAATATGGGTGATAATGAAAATGAACAAACCAGTTTGTTGAGCAAACTCCAAAATATAAATATCCGATAAAACGCTGAATCAACCTTTGGGATATATCTGTTAAGTCCGTTGCCATAGGGATTTCATCCAAACATCATTATCATCCCTCTATCTCACAATTAACGGGGGTTGATCGGATTTTACAACAGCAATATCGTAACCAAATTGGCAGTTATGCGTATTGGTAATTGTTTAAACTTTTGTTCCCAGCCACATTTATTGCACGGCCCCTTATTATTGGTTGCGTGAGTTGATGGATAAAATATTACAAATAAATAGATTTTTTTAAATACGTACGTGTCATAAACACAATTTATTTGATAAACCAATGCTTAAAGAATTTTATTTCTCATTACAAAAATATTTTTTGACATGAGAAACTTAATACTAATGAGATGCACGTCGCTATCAGACAGCCGTCTTAATTTTGTCTAGTAGGCTACTACTAAAATAAAAATTTGATTTATGACTAAGGAACTTATATACGTAAGTAGACTGATATTATAAACAGGAAAATTTTGGTAATTTTGTAACGAATAAATCTCAATAATTGGACTAATTTTAAAATTAAAATAGTAATTTAAAGTATAATAGATCTAACCATAACATAACAAATTGACAAACGCGTATTTGAAATAAAATAAAATATGTGTTTATCAATTTTAAGTACAATTGCATTACAATGTGTAAGATTTGGGAACCCTTTTAAGTAAAAAATAGCTGTGTCAAGGTTTCCAGCTCTTTCATAACAAACTTAATTATACATTCCTCATAATTTTTACATACACATTTATTCTCATAATTTTTTAACCGCCAGTATATCCACTTCATACTACTAAATTCAAAGCACGATTCAAATGTTTATAAAGTAAAAATAAACATTAATATAATCCCTTACAATCTACAGAATGTTTAAAAATAGTGAATTTTAATCCATTTTATTTTGTCAAAGTCACGTCCTCCGTTGATCAAAATGGACCACCGAAGACGTTAATTTCCGATTGTTAATTCGATTTAACAAAACCACCTTACATCCGGAAAAGTTGTGAAACACGGACCGGTCTTTAGTAACGTGATAATTTCTCTAGAACAAACATTTGTTAGACTTAACAGAATCATGTTCAACCGATGTATGTTCATTATACTTAGGATGCCACTCTATACATGTCTCATTACATTTCTCCGTGATTCATGAATCATTTTATTTATAGACAAGTAGGTAACACTCGTTGTTTTAAAGTCTAAGATTACGTGGACATAAAAAGGAATTATATGTGTACACATTTAGGACTTAGATACAATATCGTAGGTTCCAAATACTTAACATATCATCTGTGGGTACAGTACTGTCTAAACAAACACTCTAATTTTATAAATATTTAAAAAAAAATTGATAAAATGAGTTTCTACCATACGATAGCCAATTCAAGACATTTATTTAAAACATAAAAGATTTTTGATAATGTTATGGTCAATATTAGATTTTTTTATGTAAGCTCATTACATAATAAATTAAGACAGTTGACTACTTTCAATAGGGACTAAGTAAATTAACTGACTTGATATTACATGGATCTCACAACATTACGGTAGAAGAACTGACTTGTGAAAGAGACAAGATGACTTTCAGTTAATTTAATCTCTTTGTAGTAATTATAATTTAATAAAAAAAAGGTTACATTTTTTAAACATTTATGACCGTTTCATCATAATTTTGTAATAATCCCTAACACGTTATATTAATACGGTAATTACCATTTCGATACGGCATCAATAATCTTCACGAAATAAAATCAAATGCTATATTGTGTGGGTATACTGATGGTACAAATTAGTATCATAAATGCAGTTTTATTGTTGTGTTAATGACTTTATATTTTATAAAAGATATCAGTGTATGTTTAGCATTTACATACACGCTTAAATTAAATAGATTTTAGGCAAATGTAGGCAAGAGTCTAACTGCTTAAACACTTTTTAGACTTGCACTTATTTACTTTTTAAACTTATTTGCTGGCTTATTTTTTTTAATAGAGTTACAAAAATTCCGCTACAGGCTTTGATCTTACTTTTAAAGTGTGTCTGTAAATAATATTTTGTCTTTTATACGCAAGTATGTTGAAAGTTAAGCTTTCTGTCACCTTGGTTTGGTGATTTTTGGGTTTAAGACGGCCGCCACATAATGCTTTGTTTCACCATACTCGTAGGTCTTAATTGTTCAGACTAACAAAAAAACATTAGTGTATAGCCTAGACTCTAAATCACAACCAAAAAAACCATGATAGTCCACACTTATTATTTTCATATCAAATGCTCCAGAACTAACCTAATAATCAATGTATATATACTTCCCACTTTAATATTGTACCCTCTGTAATTTAACATAGTAAAGTACATTTACAATACAGTTATTTATAATCAAATAGTCAGGAAAGAGTTATGAGTCAAACCATCGTAAATATCCAAGAAAGTTAACACAAAACAAGTTTCAGTCAATATTGAACCGTACAAATGAATACATTCTGGCACAATGAGACTTCCATTTGACCGTCTGTGTTTGCTCAGACAATTCTGGTGCCACCGCGGGAGCTACGAATTTATGACTACCTGGTAACCAAATATGAAACTGCGGTATTACCTTAGTTAATCTTTGAAATATTAATAATAATTATAAGCCCGTTTAATTTCCAATGATGACAAAAAAAATAATATACAAGCTTAGACTTTTTTTACATTATTTTTATCATGTTATCCTGTATCCTAGCTACCTTCAGTAGGTACCATCGATCGGAGCCCCTTCCCGGGTAAAGGCCACCTCCAGCTTCTTCCAAGTGACTCTGTCTAAGGCTTTCTTTCTCCATTCGCTTCCTGTTACCGCTTCTATTTCTTCTATCCACCTTGTTTGGGGCGCCCTCTTTTCTGTCTTCCCTTGGTTCTTTCCAAACATTTACCTTTAAAGTCCAGCTTTTAGCTGTGTATCTTGCTATATGCCCCGCTCATTACAACTTCTATTACTTTTGCAAAAATAAGACATTTTTCCATTTTTAATTTTATGTATTTTTCTTATATAATAAAATATAGAAATGCTAAAACTTAATACTTATAATAATTATGGTAATAACATCATATACCTTAATTAAAACATAACAGAACTCACTCCTGGTATTTGTATACTAAATACATGATAGGGTTGAAAGTACGTGAGTATCAATAACTCAAATAAGTCTGAAAATAGAAAACTGGACCAAAGAAGTCAAACAAAAATAATATCCAATGTAACAGCTCAATAAAACAGCTAAACCAATTATAAAGTTAGGAGTAATAACTCAGTATCGAAGCACAAATATTCAGGGAAGCGTAAATAAGCGCTAAGTGAACTAGTTGAAAGTTTAAAACAAACTTGTTGATACAAGTTATTAGAGTGTGTCAGGACAATTACAGCTTCGATGTATCTGAAGCTCAGCTAATTAAGAGAACTTATCTAGTTTACTGTTTGATCGTAAAGAGAATTCAGAGTGTTCAGAGGATATGTTCGGGTTAACCTGCAGCTCAGTTTCATCATCGGGTGTCGAGGCAGAATACAAAACTCCACCCGTATCACCTCGACGTCCGTCGTTCCAGAACTGAGTTTTTTAAGACTTTTGCCGCGTACCAACACTATGTGGAACTAGCTGCCCACAGAAGTGTTTCCGAACGAATTTGACTTAGGGTGCAAGAAAAAAGCGTATCATTTTTTTTTCAGATTGGTAACACACTTTTTAGCCCTCCATATTAAAAAGAATGCTGTTAAATAAAATAAATAAATATATACTCATTTGAGATACTAGCCTGATGCGATTTGATGTACGTGTATTAGTACGACCATTGTACGTACATTTTTGTTACTGTACGTTCACCATAGTTCCAGACGAAAGCTACATAAAAGCTTACTCAGTAACCTTCCATATATTAGTCACTATATAGCATTTAATTTTGTAATGGAACAGGATATATTATTAAAAAGTAATACAAATATGTAACTTCAATGGCAGATTATTTAATTCATTACAAATAGACAAATTACAACTTTGATTACGAATGATAGACATTTGAATTTCAAAGATTAATCTCTTGACAAATGTATTACTATATGGCTACCTCTTAAAGAGTAAATTACATCACCATATGGTTGCATTTGCATTAACTGGCAATTTAAATGTTCCTAATAATATATATAGTGTAGAACTACTACAATGTAAAACCATTACATATACCAAACATTATCAATAGTTTTTATTTTACTTTAACTTTTGTTTAGTACAATACAATTATTATATCACCAACAGACATCACATACAACTTTAAATTAAAACATGGTATGCAAATTTAGGTATAAACAGACTGTATCTGTACAAGCCAACAGAAACTGATTTAAACATTTTCAACTGAAATGTCAATGTAAAAATGTCAGTTTTAAGGATTCTCTTTGAGTAAAAAAGACATAATTGGCGCTAAAGACGACTCGAGGTGGACACTATCAAAGGAAACGCGAAGATGGCGAGCGCTTCAGTCGCTCGAAATCCAATTTGATATAAGTGCCTTCTGAATTAATCCGGGCACTTTGCAGCGGGTGAAAATTCTGGTATTTTTCACATTCAGCAATAAAAACGAGCCCTCAGAAAGATGAGTAATAGCACACCCTAAGCTGTGAGACTGAAGGGAATAATAATTTTATGGCCACGATGGAAAACATACGTTTTGTCATAATTGTCAACTAATACTTGTCAACAAAAACGTTTTTTGGTAAATTAATGCAAGGTCTCATTATAGTGACCGTTGTTTTTGTTTCGTAACTATGCTAGGTCATTTGGATTGATTCTAGTTGGAGACTAGTCAAGGGTTAAAATGTTAAATAATTTGGTTTTCAGAGTCGTTTATTAATTTATTATACTTTTCAATAAATTTAGAATAGTATCAAATATAACTTAGCTTTATTGTGATTTCTCTGCTCATACTCGGAAAATCTATATAACCTACCATAAGAATACGTTTGAAAAACACTACAGTATAAAAATCCTTGGAATAAGTTACCAACTACGCATTTAGTGGTAATTTTAATACATAGTTTTTAATGCAATTAAAACTATCGCGGACAAATTTAAACCAAAATGATACAGCTTAGACAAACTTTGTGCAGTTATCAAAGCAATTAAATGTAAATGGTTATGCGGACTGTAATTTTAGAATCAAGTAATTAAACATTCAGAACTTGTGTGATTAGCATTCAATTGAAATTGTTGCCAAGTTGCTGTAAGCTATTACGAATTCTCCTGGTTTATTTATGCATGAATACAACTGTATTTTGAGGCTGGGATGTGTTTAACCACGCATTTGGTACATTTAACATCTCTGGCTTGTTGTTATTTATTAGCTATGAAAATATTCAGCCAAGGGATATGAGAGACACAAGCTGACATCAAACCAGAGAAGCTGGATTTTTTTATTAAATAAAAATAGAAAAGAACGATTATTATGGACTTATAATGTCGTAAAGTTTATTTTTATTGTTGATTCTTATAATCTCTGAATTATAGACGGATATTTGGATTTTTAAATAGATCTTTAATGTTTTGTATTTTCATTAGTTTTGACCTGTTAAACGTAGATAGTTTAATTACGATTCTATTAGTTTCGACTGAGTGCCATACCTCGTAATGATAAACTGTCGTACGTCACCGTGTGACTTTGACATATGACGTTACATTACAATTTGACAGTTCAACGGAGGTATTGCTATGACAATCTAGCCTTTATTATAAATATCAAACACAGGCACAAAGCTCTTTTCTCGTTTAACATGACCGTGTCTTGAGTATCGTTAGAATAGTAGGACGACCGGCACCTACAAACACTGCAAACTTTCCAACTTTTTTATCATCAAAAATGTTCATATAAATATATATGTGTTTAAACCTGCTAACTTTAAGACAATGACATCTTGTACTAAAAAAAATTAACGCCACCTGGGTTGTGAAACCCGCGATCTGACTAGACCAATGGGGCATGACGTGAATAATTCATAAACATTCCTTATAGTTAAGAACAAACTAGCAAGGTGTTAAGTAATGGCATTACTGCATTGCCTATTCCGCCTTTGTATTGTTCAAGCATGTTCCAATTGTACTTATTCTCATGTAAATACAACGATTACCATTTTAAACGTTAGCGTAGTTGTATCTAATTGGATACAGTTCCATTTACCGGTATTGGTAGGATAAATAAAAACATACATTTACACACACAAATAATTGTTGTTTAACGGAATTACTTGAACTACATTATTCACTGCTTCTGGCTTGGCTTGGAGGTTGGCTTAGTTAGCCAGAACTTAACGCACAACAGGCGTAGTGATAGTCAAAGTGAAGGAAATAAGTCCACAAATTTTTAACCTTTTTACATTATTCCCATTTTACGTGTCTAATGCTTTTTGACAATCATGATCAACAAGATACTAATGAGTTCACTTGAAAAGCTACAAAATATTAATTTGATTAATTCCACAAAAACAGAAACACAATAAAATCATTTTAACTGCTATACGGAGCAACACAGTTTAAGCTGATTTTCAGTTGGCCCTTTGATCTTATGATCGTAGTAGTTGGATTAAGTGCCAACTTCGCGACAGTGAAAGCTGTTACAGAACATTTTATTTTAATTAATAAGAACATTTCAAGCTATGACATAAGGGTTGTAATGATATAAATAGGGAATTACATTACATCATGTATTCAACCTATTTTGACGTTGTAAACCTATTGCTAAGGAAAAGGAACATGTATGTATAGTGTACAATACAGAATTTTAGAACTTTATTTAAGATTATACAGCCTTTTAGTTGATACAAGAATAATATCTTTATCATGATTTTAAAGATACCATACATTTCGAATAGCGTATAGCCTAACCTAACCTCTGAATTCTCTTGGATCTTCTTTTAATAAATTATTGCATCGAGTGTTTCATTTACAGTACAAGTAACACCACTTCTCAATCTACGGCAAAAATGTATGTTTAAACACAATAAAGCCCAATAAGTATTCAAAGCACAGACCTGGTTGAACTGAGTGTAGAAAGTTTATTACACAGTTAGTGCTTAATGAACACTATTTGTGGATTTAACAAGCTGCAACTAGGTTAGGTTTTGTTCGACTTTTAGTATTTGACTCAACTGAAGTGCAACCTCAGACAGATCGTCGCCACGATCTGTTTCAACGTGCGCAGTATTATTACAATCAAATAAAACTAAATACAATTTATAATTAATTCGTAATTGAGATTTTTATGCATTTTCACCGTTATACATGGGCATGAATACAAGGAGTCAGCGTTCCTAGAACCCTTTATAGAGCATTCTTCATTCGTTACGTCGTATTCTGATGTTTAATATATCAGTGTGTTTGAGCGTAATTTCAATGTTATTTAGATTTAGGTAGAGAGGAGATCTTATACCAAGAGTGTAAGATTTTTTATAGCTTCTTGTCTTTACATTGAAGTTAATTTTACAACGCGTAAAACTTATAATAGTCATGAACCAATCTTGTTTAGACGGTCTCTGTAATCGTAACACCAATCACCAAAGGCATATTATTACTCCATATAATATTTTTGTTTTCTCTTTCCAGTGCCTCATCAGAACGCGCTGCGTACACCTGGCTTCCGGATACCAGGATCGAATTCTCCTCGCCCTACAGTCGCCGTCAGAGCTCCAACTCCACTGTCTACGAGAGTGACTGATGGTGCGACTCCTTCGACCAACTCGAAGAAGCGTTGTTATAAGACAATTTTGTGCGCGATTGTACATCGGCTTGTAGCTTGAATACCAGTGAATTAAGTAACTATTATTTATAGTATACCTGCCCTTACTGCATACGACGAGAGTATTTTGACCTATATAATATTGGAACTGGGAGCAAAATTTATTTGGGGAAATTAAGAGTATACGCCAAAATTTTTCTCTATTGAAAATATGATAAATTAACCTAAAAATGTTTCCTAACAGATGTTAAAAATATCAGTACTAAATTCCCGTCAGACGGAATCTTCCTAACATTTTTGCCCATAAATTTGCTAATATTCCCCGCATTTACCGAGATGGGAGCGTAAAACTTCTTAGTTACTCAAAATGAATATTTATGGCTTACATGTATAGCCCATTTATGGGCAAAGTTGATGTATAGAACTATTGCTACTTAACTCTAAGCTTTTCGTTTCCAATAATGAATTCGGTCGCTATTTTATCACATTTTCACGATATTCATAGACCGTATTATCACGATATTGTATCCATTTTCTTGAACCTACTTAACTATTCTATAAGCGTAGTAGCTGTAAGGAAAGTTTTCATATAAGGCTTTATACGAGGCCTAGTTATGTAAAGTGGATTTTATATATTTTTAGGAGATGACGTCATCTTTTTAGATAGACCTTATGTGAAAATTGAGTATTGGCAATATTATATTTGAAAATATCTCTGTTCCTAATTTAAAATCTGTAAATTTTTCACACTCCACGTACTTTGTAAAAATACGTTTTTCATTTGTTTATTCGATAAGTTTAGCAATATAAATGTTAATGCTATTGTTAAGAAATTCCTACAAAATTGGTAGTAAGTAGATAGAAATAATAAATAATTTGCTGTGATTTTCATTTACGAGAATTTCATTTAAACAATTATGTACAGTAGTTACGTAAGTGTTAGTACTGTATATAGTAAGATTTATTTTTGTAAAATAGACTGCCACGGGTTTCAAACACACGATATCTAGCATATTGTTAAATGTACATATATAAGGTAGAAATACTTTTCATTTAATGTTGAAATTAAGAAATTGCATAGATATAGATAACAAATATTTTATCATTTATTTGTAAGATACAGCATGTTCATTAAAAACAATTAAGTTAAATAATCAAGGGAAAAACATCGTTTGATTAATACAAAGATTTTTTTCGATAAATCATACAATTTTTTTGTGATATATTAAATAATTATAGGCGGCAGTTCTTTTGGAAAGCTTATCGGTGGAAAGTACGTACATATACTTCTAGTAGTAAGACCAAGATAACGACTTCTGAGCTAACGAATAACGAGAAGCATTAATTACCTTTTAAACACTTTTTACCCTCATAAGCAACTTACTAACTTGAAATGATTTTGCGTCGTTATATAAAGTTAACACATGTACTTCTAGTTGCAAAATACTTACGACTACTGTGCTAACAAATCATTGCAGTTTTCGTTTCGAGAAACAATCATTACCTTTTTAACACCTACTTTCATAAGAGATCATTTCCTCATTTGGAATGGAATGATTTTTCTCCATTATGGAAAGTATACACATGTACTTCTAGAAGCATAATACTAACAAATGCTGCACTAACATTGATTCAATTTTCATTTCAAGAAACATCCATAACCCTTTTATTACCACCTTTTACTTTGATAAGAGATAATTTCCTCATTTGGAAAGATTTTGCGTCATTATGGAAAGTTCGCACATGTACTTCTAGTAGCCAAATACTAACGACTACTGTGGTAATGAATATTTTCAATATATATGTAATAAAGCAATTATACTGCCATGTGTTTAAAAGATTAATTTTTTATTATCGGAAGTTTGGAGACATGCTGTACCTAATGTCCTCACACTAAATATAGAACAAAATGTACCCATTAAACCACAGACCTACATTTAGATATAAATACAATTTATCCCTCAATAATTTAATTACAAAATAAATTTAACTCTCTTGTACCTATTAAAAATTTTGAACATATGAATAAAATTAATAACATTTAGCTTTAGAACAAAAGTGGCCTACCAAGTGCAATGATTACCAAAAATAATTGATTCAATTAAACATTTTAGAAAAAGGTCACTTTTGCTCTAACATATTATATTAATAATTTATCCCTCTTTATAGTTTAACCTTCCATGTAATTAATATCAATCGAAACATTTTGTATAATTTTCAATAAATTACATTACAATTAATATAAATTTATTGTTTAATTTTTATTGTTATGAATATATCCCTAAGCGTTGCGTAGAGAAATGGGCATGGTTTATCTGCATTCAATTTGGAGGAGTTGTTCGTAATACCTACATCTGAGTTTCATCTTCGGACGTCGAGGCAGACTATGAAACTCCACCCGTATCATTTCGACGTTTCACTGAGCGTTATCTAGGGCAGTTTTTGCTGCGCACCACGGATTAAAAAGCCGGCAACGCACTAGCAAACATTCATGTATTCATGTATTTATTTGCATTCCATAACGTTACAAAATATATTTATGAGGCTTAAAGTTAGGTACAATATTATGGACCCTGTTAGGGCGCAGCAAAAGAAGGCATTACAAAACCTATATAACATAACTAATAGCAACAAAATAGCACATAAAACTTCACACTCCAGGCTAGTGCCAATCACATAGAATAACATTTTTTTATTTTTTATTTAATTTTGAATATTTAGGGATTAATAATCATGAAATTAGGCTATATTTTTATCTTCTAGGTACTCATTAACGCTATAATAACATTTACGTATAAGAAGTTTTTTTAGTTTGTTTGTGTATATGTATCTCTTTTTCATTTCTTAGTGTCTCAGGTAGTTTATTATAAATTTTGATTAACATTCTCGCATTAAGAGTGTCCACGGTGGTACCACTTAACATCACGTGAGCTTCCTGCCTATGTGCTCCCTGTTCTATATAATAAGCCAGTCAATATTGTAATACTGTTACGAGGTATCAAGGGAATGCCACAAAAAAGACCCACAAATCGGATGCCGCATCTCAATTAACACGTCCTTTTTAAAATTCTTAGCCCTGGAGTCTAATTAATCCTCGAACTAAATTCAAGGAAGCGTGGAATTCTAACAAATACGAATCATCTTGTTCAGCTGTCACATTAGTAGGGAATGTTTGGGGTCCCGTAGTACATGAAACAAAAAACCAATCTGTGTAGGCCCGTTGCATCATTATTTTTTTTCTGACAGATTCAATGAAAAAGAAATGTATAAAGGTCTGCCTAGATACTTAGTTCATCAAACATGTAGATTGGTATTTGTAAATAAAAAAATAATAAAGTTTTACCCTTTGCTTAAATCGATTTGTGGTTCTATGTCGTCGATCATAACATAAACTCCATAAGTGCAACCTTCCATTAGGCTGGATTTAAGCCCCACTATCACGAGGGGCCCCTACAATAGAGTCTTCGTGGTTTTTTTTTATTCCGGCCCTGTAACTGTGATATTTAGTGTGTGAGTTCTTAAGTCCACCATATTTGTTTTATTATATATTTTATAATAAAAATATAAATAATAATAAAGAAAGCAGTGCCTCAAAAACTTCAATTTTATGCTAATTTGTCAATCTTATAAGCAAGTAGGTAATCAGCCTCTTATGCCTGACACATGCCATAGAATTTTTGGGTCTAAAGCAAGCCGGTTTCTTCACGTTTTCCTTTCCCATTGGAGTGAATGTTAAATGCGCACATAGACGAAAAAAAATACATAGAAAATATTTTTTGTTATAAGAATGAAATTTAAGTTAAGGCTGATAACCTGAGGCTTTAATCTTCCAATGGCGGACAGACACATTTTATCTGCCAATTATCACAAATTAATACCTTAAAAAAGCTTGGCAATACTAATGTAATTGAGATCTTTAACAATACAAAATTAGCATTTGTACGGAGCCTCCAATTGAACGAAAACACGCTTGACAAGTTTCATAATACAATTGTAGCGTGTGTTAATTGGTGCGGGTTTTTGTTAGTTAGCTATAGAGAACGCGAATTCGGAACGAATCGATCTACGTGTTCTGTATTACAGAAGCTATGGGATGGTGTTATATTATATTAGAAAATAAAAGTGTAAATATCATAATAAAGTATTAATAAGAATTTTACATAACTTACACAATAAACGGCGCTTAATAAGAGAGGCGGAGAGTTTATTGCCAGTTCTTCTCTTCCGTTCTACGCCCTTGATTTGAGAGCTGGCAGTAAATGGAAAATTAGATACATTTAATGTATATTTATTTTTTGGCGTTCTTATGTATACATTGACCTATGAATAAATGATTTTTGACTCGACTTGAAACACATTTCGTTATTAATCCAGCTAAATATAGATTGCAATAACATATGGCATTTTTATCAACTGTCGACTTGTTGTGGCATTCTCTTCGAAAACTTTATCGGTCATGTTAAGGAAAAAAGAAGCGGAAATGGCCAGGGAGACCAGAGGGAATTAGGGATACATGCTTAAAGAACTTTTGAATCTCTAAAGCAATGGTGCCGATCGCCCTCAGCTCAATATATGAAATATTTGGCGATTTGAGAATGAACGCTGAATGAATGAATGAATGCTGTATCATCACAAATTTAATGCTCGTTATTACCGCGCTCTGTCTAGAGCGACTATTGATGGCGAAGTGATTTAGTAGATAAGCACAGATCATAATTTCCTCATAATCCACCGCAAGCAGTCGCGGTGTCGGGTATGCTTAATGAATTTTCTCAATTCAAAAAAAGGCTGTCTATGGTTGACCACGACTTGTCTATGATTAGGTTATTTATTAATGGTTGGTGGTAAATTATTTCCATTTGTAGACAATGCGTATACACAAATTTACGATAACATCGTATTCCTATTCGTATTTTCTTTTAATTCTTTCACCAAACTACTGTCAATAGAAATTGAATTTCACATTTGAACCGAGCTACCGAGTAAATATAAAATGAATAAAACTTATTTCCCGCTGTCAACAGTTTGCATAAACCGTTTCAATCGCTGCAGTCATGGTCACGGAGGGTATTGAAGAGTGAGTTGAATTGCATCGGAAGTCCAAGTATTTATTTTGAAATATTACCTCTAACGTAACGAATTTATTTTATTTATTTATTTACACTTCCTTGCAAGAAATAGAGTATAATTAAATAAAAAGGTGGGCAACAGGTGGTCTGATACCTAGGTAATACTGAAAATGTTTATTTATAAAACGGCTTAGTGTAAAATAGAAGTTAAAGAATGGTACAAAGCTTTCTGACGCCTAAATGTTCGTGTAATATTTTTTGAATTTGACTCATACAAATGCCTAGGCTTGCCCGTATCTACTGTTAGGTCACTCTCTTATCTTCCTCTACCATGCGTCGCACAGCACTGATGTTATCTTCAGTAGTCGCTGTTAAAGGACGTCCCTCACGCGGATCACCATTGAGATTGCTACGTTCACGCTTAAACTCGTTAAATCAATCGTAAATACTGACACGACATGGGGCTTCATTAAGAAATGCTAATCGCAGCCTATCATAGCTTTGTTGTTAAGTAAGACCACAACGAAAGTCATAATAAATAATTGCCCGAAAATTTTCTCGCGTTAGCTTCATTTTAACGTGTAACAAGAGTTTTAGATTTGCCGTCAATTCACAAAAACAAATGACAATTGAATGCAATATAGCAATGTTTCTAACTGGCCAATCCTAAACATTTTTATTGTTACCCACGTATCCAGGCTACCACTGGGAGAAAAATAACAATTAAGTAAGGGTTCACCTGATGAGTTCACCTCATTATTACCGCAAGCTGTGCAAAACTACATAAGATACTAACTGACTAAGACAATGGCAGCGCACCAGCTGCAGATGTTTTTGCGAACCAATTCGATTTAGGATCCTTCAAGACAATAGCTTACTCATTTTTAAAAGGCCGGCGATGCACTCGCAAGCCCTGTGGCATTAAGAGTGTCCATGGGCGGCAGTATCACTAAACATCAGGTGTGGCTCCTATCCGTTCGCCTAGGGTCAAATATATGCTGGGTCTGCTATAAAAAACGAATTTTTAGAGTACTAATTGTTAAATACTGTCAACGCACTTGCGATGTGAGTGCCTATGGGCGAAGGTATCACTTAACATGATGTGTGCGTTTAACATACAAACAATTAATGAAATGATGTTAAAACTTCAATAAAATATATATTTTATTAAGTTTAATGAACAAGTGGCCGATTTTCACGTTGACAGTTGGAAATTAATAGTATACAGATAATTAAAAACTTCTTTATCATGGAATAATTACCATTAAGGGCGCTTAAGATATCTCCTTTAATTGATTAGAGATAAATAGGACTACACACATGTTACGCATTTTAACTTTTGGAGGAACGTTTGGTAAGCTATATAAATATCCCATAATGGGCGTATAGTTTATTGTGTCTATGTCACTTGGACAGCGGAAGCGAGGCCTTCCCAAACAAACCTGGCATCGTAGACGTGTGGCAAAGAGAGTTAAGAAGGTTCAAGACCGAACGCGGTGGAGACTTTGCTGACGCCTTCTGCCCCATCTAGGGGTTTTAGGACATTTAGTAAAGTGAGTCTGTGTTAATCATTATTTATTAAGATACAAATTAAACTTAATTTTTGAAACTACTAATTAATTACTAATTAATTTCTTACGTTATTTACTTCTCGCAATAATTAGGCTCTTGTGATGTTACGTGATACCGCCGCCCATAGACACTTACATTACCAGAGAGCTTGCAAGTGCGTTGCCGGATTTTAGGCATTGGTGCGTTCTTTTATTGAAAGACCCTAAGTCGAATTGGTTAGGAAATACATCGGTGAGCAGTTGGTTTAACATTTATCGTACGAAAGTAATACTAAGCTTACGATAGGATCAGGGTCGAAGCTTAGCACAAAACTTGATCAAATTCTATCCGTATGTCATACAAGAACTCGAAAGCCTCCTGTCTGCCAATGGATCCAACTCGTGCTCAAACTTATCATGACAGTGAATTTAAAAATTTCCTAAACAAATCCCTTAATTTACTGGCAACGAGACAAAGGAATTAATCATGTGTGGAGCATTATCAGCTCCCAATGTATCGATGTTCAAGATATCAAACAGACTAAGGCATAATTAATGTAAACTTTAACAAGGTTTAAACAGTCCATAATAGCTTCTGTGTAGCACAGGAAGCGGATTTAATAAGCACACCATGATGCTTTAATTAGCTTTCAACTCGAATTAATTATGTTGTGTGTATCTTTGTTGTGAAGTTTTCGATAAAGGCTCTATCTACGTAGATACGGGGTCTTAAATGTAACTATTCGTAATTAAAACTGGTCGTTTTCTAAAATTTTTGTTCTTGCCAATTAAGAATTCTACAGACTAAGTGTATAAAACCAACTGCCTAATTCAGTATAGATTTGAAGTTTTATGTTCGAATACCAACGAAATCTCAACGTTATCACGTTAGTATTGTGCAGAACGATATGGAAGAGCGAGTAAAACCTAAAAAAGAAAATTATTAGCTTGTATAATGTTTTAAATTGTAACGTGGAAATGATATAAATAGCTATTCTTTGCAATAAAGTAAAACAGATACGTATGAAACTGTGACCTAAAATGTAGGTCATTTACTTTTGCCCCGACATGAATAATTATAAAAAATATTGTGCAGGATAAAACCGGAGAGAATTTTAAAAGGCCAAGGGTTCTTCGCTGGGTTAGTGCAAGGATCGGTTGGCTGTGTTCCAAAAAGGATGAAAGTTATTAAAAAAGTATGTCCAGATTACATAGATACTTTAATACTTCCATATTCATTTTAAATTGCGATTTCTATAAAATTTGTAAAACCTAATTACTATAATTGGCAGTTTTTGTACAAATTAAAGTAAAAGTTTTCGTGCCATTGAATTAAAATTAATATTTCCAATTACGTATTTAGATAAAATTTATAAAAAATAATATTTATCGTGTCATTTGATAATTAAAGACTATGATCTGTAACAAAATTCTTTGTGTACCAAATAACGGTTCGGTGGCCATCGATACACAATATTATACTAGAATAATAAGTCCTGAGTACATACCTCGTTACAATATCTTCTTACCAGGAAAGGTACACAATATTATCAGCCGTAAGGATTTGGAGAAATTCTATTCGTTTGGGAACAAAGAGAGGTTAGACTGATGCTACTACCTTGCCTCACGATAGTTCTTAAAAAACGCACTAAACACTTACTAAAAAGTTCTAAATAGTAGATGTAACTATTATCAATTATAATTAACAAAAAGTATATATCAAAATAAAAATGTGTCTAACGTAACCCGAGTAAATCTCAACAATGACTCAACTAATAAACGTGACGATCGGCCGAGAAATAATATTTGGCATCACCCTCATCAAATTAAATTGAAATTTTGTATTTCGAACACTTTGTCTGTGGACGCCTTTAAAATTTGGAATTGATGCTGTATATTCCCCTCTTAACCCTTACAATCCAATGAGAATTGAATGTCACCAGGCTTTCAAGCATTTGATTAGAGAGAATTGTAATTATAATCGTAAAAATTGATGAAAGCTCTGGAATAATGTTAAAATTAAAGAGAGAAGATCCAAATATAAACTCCAGGAAGAGGTATTAACCCCAGAGGGTAGTACAAAGAAACGGAAAGAAAAATAACTAACATAGACTAAGAGGATAAAAACCAAACATCTACTTGATACGTAATTTTAGTATGGAATTAAAATGAATTTATTATTATTAAATTCTTGGCATTATTTTTGTACGAGCAATATAAACAAATGAAACCAATTAAAGATGACTAAACGTCTCTTTCAAACCTACGACTCTCATGCCTGAAGTCGTAGGTTCGATCCCCGGCTGTGCACCAATGGATTTTCTTTCTATGTGTTTCTATTCTATTTAACATTAGCTCAAACGGTGAAGGAAAACATCGTGAGGAAACCGGCTTACCTTAGACCCAAAAAGTCGACGGTATGTGTCAGGCACAGAAGGCTGATCACCTACTTGCCTATTAAATTCCCAAACGATCATGAAATAGATAAAGAAATCTGAGGCCCAGACCTAAAAGGTTGTAGCGCCATTGATTAATTTTATTTTTTATGTCTCTTCGCATAATCAAAATTAAAAAAAATTAAGTTGCTGTTGACAAAGATCAAAGTGGGATTTCACAGTAGTACGCAATATAGACCTACCGGGCTTACAATTCTCACGGTTAAGTCAATACTAGCATTATGTAAACAAAACTCAACAATGGGTAAATAACAGCACTACCTTACCCCTCACAAGACCAAAAACTTCCGCATTCAAATCGTGTTGACTTTACCTTCGTAAACATTAGTGGATTCAAAAGTGGGCAACGTGAATACATTAATAACATTGTTTTGGAGTACTTGCTTAGGTAGCTGGTTATGCCAACGCATAACCAGCATAAGATAATGACAACTCATTATCTTAAAAGAAAGTAGGTATTATCCTCAAGTACATAAAAGATTATTTCAATAATTAATGGTAATGACAGTAATAACATTTAAAGTTCATCAAAATAGCGAAACACGCCAAGACACTTGCAAGCCCTCCGGCAGTCTGAGATTGTCTATGAGTTTACCAAATTTCATCTACAAAATCTAACCTAGGAGTTCTAGTACCTTTCATTTGAATTCTTCGTGAATATAACGAAATAAACACAACTTATCCAGAGCTTGAAATATTCTGAGAGTGGGCTTATTGTAATTCAAAAAACAAAAAATTACTACCGTTTTTTTCGTAATATACTTGTTCACCATAATTGTCATATATTTTAAAATATAACATGTAACATACACTGTAGATATAGCATTATTTATAATTTTATGAACTTTAATAAATATATGAGTTATATATATTCCATTTGATTATTAATCTCGAAAGCGTAAAGTGACTTATTTGGTGCAATTGCACACCAATAAAACCAAATATTTGAGAATATGTGAGCACAACGTATTTACATATAATAATAATTAATTGAAATGAAATAAATGATTTGACATTAAAATAAAAATAAAATAATTAGAAATAGTTCTTATGAGACACAGACTATAAAACTAAATTCAAAAGTTATTCTAGAATTTTTTTTTTTTTTTTTTTTTTTTTTATAAAATAGGGGGCAAACGGGCAGGAGGCTCACCTGATGTTAAGTGATACCGCCGCCCATGGACACTCTCAATGCCAGAGGGCTCGCGAGTGCGTTGCCGGCCTTTTAAGAATTTGTACGCTCTTTTCTTGAAGGACCCTAAGTCGAATTGGTTCGGAAATACTTCAGTGGGCAGCTGGTTCCACATAGCGGTGGTGCGCGGCAAAAATTGCCTTGAGAAACGCTCAGTCGTGGAACGTCGGACGTCGAGGTGATACGGGTGGAATTTTGTATTTTGCCTCGACGTCCGATGCTGAAACTCAGCTGCAGGTATTAATCCGAACAACTCCTCTGAACACTCTCCATGGTAAATGCGGTAGAAGATGCAGAGTGACCCCACATCTCTACGCAACGCCAAAGGATCGAGCCGCTCGGAGAGGGATTGGTCATCGACGATTCGAACCGCTCTTCGTTGGATACGGTCAAGTGGAAGGAGCTGGTACTGGGGAGCCCCCGCCCAGAGGTGAGAACAGTATTCCATGTGGGGCCGTATTTGCGCTTTATAGAGTTGCAAGCGGTGGCCCGGAGTGAAGTACCGTCTCGCCTTGCTGAGCACACCAAGCTTTTTGGAGGCTAATTTAGCCTTTCCCTCCAAATGACCGCGAAACTGAACGTCGTTCGATATGTCAACGCCAAGTATTCCGATGCTGGCTGTGGCTTCAAGAAGAGTGTTTTCGAAAAGAGGAGTAGCGACAAAGGGTATTTTTTTCGCGGAAAACGCGCAAACTTGTGTCTTCTTGGGGTTAAATTGGACTAGGTTTAGTCTACCCCAGTCCGAGACTCCACGTAAAAGAGTTTCGACTTCAGACACAAGTTTGTTCCGGTACTCATCGACAACTGCCCGAGAAATACCTGCCCGGCCGGTAGAATGCTAACACCTGGGAAAATATCATAAATGTCGAGCCGTGCGAAGCTGGGACTAGCTATAGAATACTTAGATTATTGCATGAAGATAAATCTTTTCCTGAATGGGACTTTTATCCATATGAAGTCCGTTTACTTTTTATGGATTACGTCGTTTCAGTCACACTTTACGATCTTTTAAGTGACCACAGATTATATGATACGACACATAAACATGCAAAATTATGTTTGTCTGTACTAGAATAATTCTTGCTTAAGTATTGTTCATGTTCAATTGAAAAAACTATTTTTTTAAACGATGTAATTCAATTAAATTTTTTATGTAAGAGCTGTAACACAGGTATTTTTTTACAGGTTTCCCAAATCTTACACATTACAATTAATTACTGTCAAATGAATAAATATATTTTTATTTTATTATAACTAGTTGCATACATACCTCTTAACCGTACCGCTGAACAATAAAAAAGGTTAAAACATTCTCTTACCTATAAATACGTATTGTGGACATCAAACTAACCCTTTTTTCCACTAGCCTCAACCATAAATATAATAAACATATTTTATTTTTTGCTCTCAAACATTACACATGTTAATACGAGAACAATCAAACACTAATGAATTATGGAAGAAATAAGGTATACATGTGATGTGAATTTAAGAGGCGCAGCGCAAATAAGATCCATCCAACTTTCTCACAATAAGACTTTTTTATCCATGACGTCGCAAAATTCGTCTGCAAAATGTACAAAACAATCTAAAGTCATAAATAGCAATTAGGTAGGAATATAACAAAGCGAAAACAGTAGTATATAATAAAGAATTCATGGATTCGGCGAAAGGTCTCCATGGAGTTGCTGAAAATGTGCTATTTGCGAATATCTGAATTTATCAACCAATATTATATATACATATCCACTATATTGTCTATCAAGTATTAAAGGCTTTTATCGGTAAGGCGGTTAGATTTTATTCTATATGTTATGATAATATTTTATAAAATCACTCATTGTAATCCTTTTGAGCAACTAATGAATGTAGTGATCGTTCCAGTTGCCAGCTTAATGTCTGTTGAAGCTTTGAAAATTACCAACAATTATTCTCAATTACGAATAAATTTTATGTCTACGGAGTTGCTTCTTTGAGATGTACAAGTAAAATATGAATTGCGCTATGTATATACAGAGAGAGAATGAGAGTCATCCCTGAGATCGAAAGTTCGATATCCGGCTAGTGCATGAACTGTTTTGTATATGTTCCTAGTAACACTGGTTTATATGTAGGAAATCATCTTCAGAAAACCTTAGACTCTAAAAGTCCGCGGTGTTGTCAGGCTCAGAAGGTTGATTAATATTAAAAAAAAAAACAAATGATCTATAAACAGATACTTCAATTTGAGGCCCAGACTTAAGGTTGTAGCACCACTAGTATTTGTTTCAATGTCTTGATGGAAAATTAAAGACCTAATTTTAAATATTGTAAACCCGTTACACAATAGTATATAACCTAAGTTTTTATTCTTTAGTTTAGAGAAGGTTTCTTTGCTCCATTGTATTGTAGAGTAGTTGCTGTGTACTCTTAAATTTCACTAACCAGTATTTGAATAATATTATGATTTTATGAAATATATCTTTTTTATTTGCTATATATTTTTAGACAAAAATCTTCCAAAACTTCTTTACTTACTGTTAATTTTAACTACGATTATTACTACTTCATTCTGATTTTTTTTGCGTCTAAGGTACAAAGTGTTATTGTGGTCCCTGGCAGATTAACCAGCGCTGTAGAAGCCGTCTCCTTAACAGCATAAATCTCAGCCAGGGCCAGCTACAACCACATCACACACACATTACCCACGTAAAATGTACGATATTCCTTGAAAAAAATAATTTATTTTTCTTCCTTTTTTTAATTATTTTGTGTGTTCCTGTGTGTCTGTTTCGTTAGTAATTAATCTTATGCCTATGTCTATATGGGCTTGAAATTCAAATAAATTTATTTAGCATTAAAAAACCAGATCTCCTTAAAGATATATGACAAATATAATGTCAAATCAACAGGGCTTAAAATATATTTTAACAAAATAATAATATTTTGATGGGTATTGTTAATGGACACAGAGATTCCATATACATTAAACTGAGCTCCAACAAACGTTAAAAAATCATTTTATACAAAAATAAATGTACTTCAATATTCTTAATACAATTTAACAAACATACGTGTTTCGTTAGCAAAAATCAATAAATTTCGGATTAAGCTCAACAAAGAAGACGCTGATTACCGCTAGTGTATATAATAATAATTCAAGACAAAATAGATAATTAAGTGTATCTGTATAAGTAATTGTAATATCCTCGTAGATAACTATTTGTAGTATTTGGGTAGAATAGAACATTACAAAACTCTCTTACCAGAGTTAAATGCAACTTGACTACAGCGCTGATACTTGACAGTAAATGGAACATCAAAGGATCCGGAACTTTAGAAATAAGGCTTTGATGTACTTTATATTAAACACGAATAACATAACTACTAACATAATACCATAAATGCTATAACATGTTTAAACCTATCATGTTTTAGTTAATTGAAATGTGAAGATTTGTAATAAATATTATCTCAGGTTTTCAACATTTACGTAATTACATCACCTATAAAATGTTCACTTCTTTGATAACGAAGCTAAATCTGTTACATTTAAATTGTTTAGTTAATAAAACCTATAATATTTCTATAACGTACAATACGATCTTATTAAACCTTTTGTAGAATACGAATTGCCACCTGATGTAGATAACTGCATGCCAGCGACAACGCGAACTGCATTCAAACAGCAAGATAAATTCTCTGCCATATTAAATATACAAAACATAATGTAAAGTGTTATAATTCTCAAATAAGTGGGTATTTTGTGGCTCATCCTCGCCTTAAGTGTACTAAATAAGGTTATCTCATTTGAGCTCCATTGATCTCTACACAAATGTTTCTTCAGTGAAACATGTTTTTTTTTTAAATTTCAGACATTGAGACAGGATTGAGGCACCCGGTCTCAGGATTATTGACCCACTTTACCAGTCTAATAGTTGATATATTAGCTTGACGAAACAACCACATTGCAAGTGTTCGAAAATTTGTTCCAAATTTGAAATTCAGGATGATTTTTAATTAAATTTTTAGGTTAAATGACCAATCATATTTTATATGATTTACCTTGACTGGAATAGGTTTCTATAAAATAGTTTGTACATAAATACGCCCACTCCACATTGTATTTAAAACCGAGGTTAGGCGCTAGTCTCGTTACTCGCCTACATGGCTTGGGAGGAACCTCTTTTGGTACGACGTGTACATGGCAGGATTAGACCGGAAGAAACTGGATCCATTACATCTACATGACCATAATAACACGGTTATTGGTACCCAACAGGGCTATTCTATTGTAAAGTATTTACTATGAGTTGTAAATAAAACTTCTGGATATAAACGTGATATTATTTCTCTTGTGGTGTGACAAAAACTTATTTATGTAGTAGGATTTTAGACCATATTACCTACCTACTTCAATGGGTTGGTAACAAACTAAAAACACTATAGTGGGGCATGGTTATGCTTCGAACTTATGTGTCAAGATATGCCTGTTTTTTGTAATCCACATTTGCGGGATGCCATTGGTGCTACGAAGAATACGAAGGAATTAAAACCCTCAGTTCGGGTCTCGGCAAACATACATGACGCACTGCAGAATCTCGGCTCAAGAAGCCTGAACGTTATTCTGAATATTAATTAATGCCGATAGGAGAATTTTGGTATATACACTGTCTAAGAATAGACGACACTCATTTAAGAAAATGTTTGAATTCATGAAATAATAAAATTGACATCACTCATGGATCAATTAACGGTTAATTAAATGTTCAGCGAAATATATTTTGTAATGTTTTTGTCAGTGAACAGAATTTGATTACAAATAGATTAGGGAGAGTGAAGCTTCTGAATAAGCGTTCCTAGGTATATTTTTAAATATGTCAAAGACAAAAAAAAATCATAGAAATTATCAGTACAAATGTTGTGTACTGTGCAAAGTATCCTGCTTAGGGATACGGATCCCTATACCTATTTATATCAGACGAGCTCAGTCTTTAAATTTATTTAAAAATCTTCTTTTTGATAATTTTTCTTCTGCCTCGTAATTAGATACTTATATATTTAAATATATATATATGTATAAATTGTGTCTCAGTTAACCCTTGGCTTTTACGTTTATACGTATTAATGTTTTTGATGTTCCAAATTACGGTTGCCTGAAAGAAATCCCTGGAAGTCCGCTAGTTGCCTTATAACTTATGTAGCCTGTTTTTATTTGTATGTTTTTGTATAAGGTAACAAAGGATAAATAAATATAAAGTAGCCAGCTCTATGATCGGGTGATATATAAACATTTTAGCATGAAAACTTAATTAATTAATTGGAGATTGAACGCGATTCAATTAATCAGCTGATGTGCGCTATTGTTAACCGATAATTTCACGAAAATTATACAATAGTTTCTAGTGATTTATTAATGGGACATTCTATTGTTACATTTTATATAATATACATGGAATTTATATTGATCAGCTTTTGATATTAATAAGGGTATATTTCTTAAGTATAATTTTACAGTACAGTGTTCTCACATGTATTCACTTGGTCGTACATAAGATACCTCAGTCATCTGCCTCTTTACTTACTCATTGATCATGTTATGAGTTTGTAAGTCATGTGCTCAATATATCTCGGCGATAAATATTTATTTATATAGAAAGAATTTTCGCGATTATAACGGATTAAACAGTACATATCCGGTAGATATATTCGGTAGTGTGCTGATCAATGTTTAAGAAACCATTGTTTAGAAAACATTTCGTACCTAATCCGCTGTTTTGCTTGGAATATCTTTCTTTACTTAACAAAAATTTCTGGGGTTTTTTATATATAAATATTCAATTTTTTTTGTTGTAAAATTTATGTTCACCTAAAATGTAGTACACTTGAATAAATAAATAAAGGTGGATCTAAAATTATCATTAGAAGCTACGCAGTTAAAATATAAATTCTTATACATAATACCGTATACACTTTTCTTTGTTTAGTAGTTAAATGAAGATTTGGATTGTTTTTATAAATTGTAACTGTCCAGTAACGAATCCTACAATTATAATGTCATTTAAAAAAATGTGATATCTGAGAGCATGTATATAAGAACTTGGCCACCTTGGATCATCCTTAATACCACTAAAAGCTAGTACGAACAGGCAAAATCTCTATATATATAAAGATCTCGTGACACAATGTTTGTTCCCATACTCCTCCGAAACGGCTCGACTCGGCTCGATTTTTATTTTCGGTATTTCACTAAGTCAAGAATCGGCTACTATCTACTATCTTTCAAAGATCTAAGTGGTAAGTGGTTTTTACCCCAAATTTTTATTTTATTTTTTTAGACAATTTTTTTTGTTTTTATTTTTAATGATACAGCATACAAAAATACATACATACAAATGTCACCCATCTACGATCAACCACTATTTTTATTATAGTAGATAGGTTTTTTATTGAACTAAAAAAAATGTTTCCTGGAAATAATATACATGGCAAAACGACGTTTGCCGGGTCAGCTAGTAACATATAAATGTACCGTCAATCAGACACTTAGATGTAATATATTCGCCGTTCACACATTTACATAGAACACGTGTTACATCCGTGTATTCATCTGTCGTGAGATAAGCCACGTCCGTAGGCTCTGTATTGACATTACTTGACATTCATGTGAAATAATGAGATGGCTTTTAATACTAAATAAAATAAATCAGTGGCACTACCACCTTTTTAGGTCTGGACCTCTTATTTTTGTATATTGATTCACGATCATTCTTCAATCTAATAGGCACTTACGATCGGCTTCCTGTGCCAATTAATATTTTATAATTTTCTGTGCCTTTTATTATGGGTCTATATTCTCTATAGCCCCTGGTTTGTCTGGTGCATACAGCTTTTAATTTTCTTTGTTTCTTTGATAATTATTTTTAATATGTACTTGTACCAACATTAAAAGCCCATAACTGTAACGAATCATCATAAATTAAATATCATTTTATTTTCGTTAACCACTAGGTAGACATTTCCTATGTATTTAAAGTTAATTTTAGAGTTAAACAAAGATCGCGCATTTTTATATTTACTATCTAAACAATAACTTTGATTTAAATTTACACTATTTAAATTTAATGACGTGGAATAATGGTACTTTTATCTTATGTTCCATAATATACATATTTTATTTTTTAACTCTGAAACAACACTCAGTTGTGGTCTAGGTAGGAGCCATTTCGTTGACGTTTGAAATTATGTGTGCAGCTCAAGAAGGAACGCAACGGCGAAGCATTGTGTTCGCCCTCTACCCCACCTAGGAGATATGGGAAATTAAGCAATTACTAACTTAAACTGTACCAAAGGTATTTAGATACTAGTTCATAGAACATTCTTTCTCTGTCATATTGTTATTAAAAGACGTTCAGCGTTACTTAAATAAAAGATTTAGTCTTTTAATAATAATAATTTATTGCAAGAATATGGTACAAAAAGGTGGTACAATAGTAATTTCGCATATTCTGACATACAATGGCGTGCAAATTTGTCTTTGAAGGAGTTTTACATTTTTACATTATTAGTCATATTAAAATTGGTAAATTCTTATATTATTTGTATCGTACATACCATATCAAATGTTAATAAATTTATATAACTACAGTGTTTCACGCAAATAATCATTTATTGAGTTATACATTTTTTCCATAAGTAATACAACAAATCGATTTTTAAAGACTCTAGTCGGAAGATCTTTAAATTTTACAAACGGTCAGAGACAATTTGGCTTATCTAAGGGTTCATAAATCTAAATGACACTTATGTTATTGGACATTATCGGAAACGAGAATGTTAAAATACAATTGATAAGTATGGTTAAAACTAAAGGGTGCAATTGGCTTCAAGTGTACGATGAATAATAATTACATGTAACTTAACTAAAGTTAGTTTACATAACTCTCAGCAGGACTTTTATATTTTATGAAAATAATCAATCTGGGATAATTTCTTTTGTTACAAATTAGTCCTCTTTTTAGCATTTGTATATGTATACATATACGTATATAAAATAAGATAATCTTTAGTAAATTGTTTTTTAAACTGAAGTAAATATACAATTTAAGGTCATATTAGTCCACTTAAGCTTACTTGTTTAAAATAGTAAGAAAAAGTTGCTAATCACATCATCAGAATATTACACCCATTGAAAATTCTACGATTTTCACCGTCTATGACTCGACACATTTGCGGATTGATATGTCCCAGAGTTAATGGAAACACGCAGTTGTAATTTCTATATTTTTTATATTTATCTATTTAAGACAATTAATTATCCGATAAATAAAACAAATCTTAAATTTAGAGTAATTAATAAAATATTTATTCAAATACTTTTTGTAAACAAAGCGAAATCTTTCTGGAGAAACACTGCCACCTATGGGCAATGCCAGAAAACGCGAGCGTGTTGCGGGCCGATAAGTTATCGGTAAGCTTCTTAGGAAACATACCAACGGTAAGCGTACAAAATCCTGTGCCTGCCACAACTTTGGCGTGTCACACATGTGTCCTCTTGGTATATTAAGTATGAACCTATTTCATATTTGTATCTAGATATAGTCTAGATTGGTTGGTGTTAAAACCTGTCAAGACGTTATTTAATTACTGAAAGTATGAACTCTGTGGCTATTGACGAAAAACTTCGAAGCACATCAGTCGGACGTCTGTCAAATCCGTCACGCCTAATGGATTATTGAATACGAATCAAAATGGCCGGTTTTTGTGAAATGTGTCACTGGGTCCCTGATGGATGCACTAACTGGGCTGGATCTCATTTACATTCTCCAAAATTTTGCAGCCGTAAGCGTATATAATCATCATTATTTGGGCGAAATATTATTTTGTTTCTTTTTTTTCTCTGTGGCCGGAATTATTCTATGTCTACGTGTACTATGTCAAGGCTAGGAATCCAAACTAGTATGATAGACAATCCTTTTTGATTACAAGAGAACAGAGTCTCCCTGATTTTAAGTATAATGGGAAAACGTGATTTGCTGCGAAATGGGTTTTCTTTAATGGACATTAAACAACTTAAAGAGTCTGTCAAAATATGTCTGTTGTATGTTATGGGAGTGTGCAAATAAGATTGCATCCAATAGAGCTGTGGCCTCTCCTGTGAACACTGAAGACTCGAGAGGACATTAAAATTTCAGGATAATTCTATACCGAGGAACCCAACAGGCAGCACCAACACGGCCACCTGGAGACAGTTTTGATGCAGCAGTGTAAATAAGAAGATGATTTGACCAATTTTGGTTAATATAGCTTTGTAATTTAATGTTGGTATCTGTGGCTCCTTTGATCAGACCAAGGTCTGTGATGTTGGGAGGTTTGTATACCCTTATGTATGTATTTATAAGGAGTAGAATATAGGGGATTTGTTGGAAAAGATATCAGGGGTTCAGGGAGGCTGGTGTACTTTAGATAATCTAGCAGATAGGAAGAGGAGTTGCATATGCAAGGAGCATGTGATAGTCGGGCCAATCGATGCCAAAGAGGGCGGGGCATAGTTGTAACATCTTGCTAACAAAGTGGTCCCATAAATACTGCCGGCGGATGTGTAGAGGAGAATCAACACACTCAACCTGCAAAGCATTAGTGGGGGAGGATTTCATTGCACCTAGAATGATTCTAAGGCACCTATACTGAATTTTGTTTAGTTTCTCATCAGCTGATTTTTAAAGGGATGCAGAAAAAATATACAGTTTAATGACTCAATAATTAACTGGATTCTATACTTTGTAATCAATTCTGACAAAGTCACAATTTTATTAAGTTGTAAAACCCGTGACGACCATATGGCATACAATTGTATTGTAGTTTAATTTAAATTATATTAGTAATGAAATAATGTAATTTCAGTGGTACCTGTGATTTTACATTGCATCTACAGGATGTCTACAAAGGAAGCTTTTTTTACATTGTTATGTATAAATCCTAGTACAGATATTTGTATCTTTACATTAATATAATTTATTTCTAACTTTGCACACAAGACACAACACCGATCGGTAATAAATCTTAAAGGTTAAGCTAAGCTTATAAGCGATTTATTTCAGGCAATGCTAAAAGATAGATAAGTATACTTGTTTAACTATATGAATAAAGTTATTTGGAGTTTGAGTTAGCTACTAGTGAGACAGAGGCGCTGCACCGTTTGAGGTCTGTTCCGTGATCATTTCTAATAGGCAAGAAAATGATCAACCTTTTTTGCCTGGCAATAACCGTCGCCTTTTTGGGTGTAAAGCATGCCGGCTTCCTCATGAGTTTTAAATACGCACATTAACAGAATGTCCATTGGTGCACAGCCGGGGATCGAACCACTCCAGGGATGACACAGTTGAAACCATTCTCTTGCAGGGAGATATTACGGGACTGTATGTCTCTGACAATTATCACCGAAACCTAACCTTTTTGCTGTGTATTTGACTGGCAATGTCAACAAGCTTCTATATCCCGCCTACTATAGCAGCTCATTAGTTGCCGCAACTCTTCGCGGGAGAGCTACCTATTTGTGAAGCGTGTGTTGCTGATTAACAAATGTACTTAGAAACGATTAATGGGCAGCAAAAGGTTTTCTGGTAATTGTTTAAAATCAACTTATCTGTATAATAGTTTTATCATATTTTAATCGGAATGTTGGCTGAATAAGGTGTAAATAAATAAATCATAAATACATTACGAATATTTTATAAATTTCTAAACTGATGACGTGAAAAATGGACATGAAATATGAAGAAAATCCTTACGTATTCCGTGGCAATGTATCATAGTTTCGTTTTAGGTGTTCTGACATGCAATCTGCGCGATAAGCGGTGTCAAGTCGTGCTGACTATGTAACGGTTACAGAAAGTGTGAATACCTCATAAAGGTTATGCTATTATTTAAGCACTTCTTACAATTTTATACATCAGAATAAATAAATTACGAATAAACGTGGTTCGATTATGATATTAAACGGAAAAAAAAATGAGTGGCGCTACAACGTTTTTCTGGTCTACGTCTCAGAATAATGGATCCCTTTCATGATCATTTGTAATTGAATTGGCAAGAAGATAATCAGCTTCAGTACCTGACACACGCCGTCGACATTTCGGGTCTAAGACAAGCCGGTTTCCTAACGGTGTTTTCCTTCTAGCGTTCCATCACCGTTCCAGCGAATGTTAAATGAGGACATGGATAGAAAGTTCATTGGTGCACAGCCGTGGATCGAACCTACAACCTCATTGATGAGAGTCGCACGTTGACGCATCTAAGCCAACACTGCCTAAAAGGAACCTCAACCAGTCAAACCGCTGACTGGCCAGTCCGAAGTCCCCAGTGTGATATCGAGTAGTTCTATAGTACATCCTTAGCGGCCGGAATTACTTCGCTTACGCGTTTCAGGATATGATAACATCGCATATTAACCGTAGACAGTAGATGTCACTATAAAGTATATTAAATGCACATACATATAATATATAAACAAGTAAATTAAATAAAAACTGATTATTATTTTTACACGTTAGACGGAACACATTCTTAAGAGGTTATTGAATCTAGAACAATATAAATGTAATTGCTTTCTCGATACTTTGATGGCTTGGTATGAACAACAATTATTAATTACCCAAAGTAACAGCAATCTGACCCTCTAAAAAAGTCAACAAACAAACGACGCGCGCATCAAACATCCCTCTGTTTACCCGTTCATGACATCCTATAATAAAATTTTATACCCCCTTTTATGCATTGACTAACAGGAATATTGGATTTTAAAACATTTCAACATAAACATTGATCTTTAGTCTGGTAATCCGGGAGTTGTTTTTTAGACGCAAAAGAACGTGTTGATGGTGGTTACTCAAAGACTTGCTTGCTTGTGTCTATATAAGAAAGAAGAGATTTGTTCTGTATATATGTATAAAATGAGGCGAGAGCGCCAAAAAAAAAATATGAGCAGGAGAAGTTTTGGTCCAAGAAGGAAATCTTAAAAGGACAATTTCCCCTTCAGCCCAAGAAAATTTCCTCGGACACTTGTATCTTGCTTACTGCTGCCAAAGGTGGACTTACAACACACAAATAAAAACCAAACTAGTAACATGCCAGAAAGCAATAAAAAGAAGCGTACTAAAAATAATAAAAATACATAAATTTTAAAGACAACTGTATGGAAAAGACTAAGGAAAATAATGAGAAAAGAGCGCCCCAAAAAAGGTGGACAGAAGAAAAAGAAACAAAAACTTAAGGAGGACTGTACCAATACAACGCATAATTCTTGTTTTGAGATTAGCTATTTATGGAACAGGAGGCAAAGGAGGAAGCGGGTTACTTTGAATAAAGTGATAACTGTCGCCCATGGACATCTGCAACGCCAATGTCTAGAGGTCATGTTGCCAACATTTTAAGGCAGCTGGTTCCAGAAAAAGGCGGGGCACGGTAGAAAGTACTATAAAGCGTTGTGTTATGGAACGCAAGTCATCGAGATGGAGAGGATAAAAGACAGATTGCTGCTTATATCCAATCATTCACAAAATGATGGTTCATGTTTGTATAACACAAAAATTAATGGTTTAAACCGGTCGTACCTACAATAACCCATGTAAACATGAATTACAATTTTAAAAAAAAACGTTATATAACGTCCGCCAAAAGACTGATTTTGGTCATAGTCTCAAATAGAAACATATAAAGATAACCATATAAATTGTAGTTACAAGTTAATATTATTGCCAACACGCCTCTGATATGTTTATTACAAAATTCTTTGTAAATTAGGTACTAACAACCATTTCTGTGACTAACTTGGTGTATAGCAATCTGAAGGTGGCGACCTCTATATATCTCGTACTTTATTATACACGATGCATGTCTTGGGGCATAAATATACAACAAATGCCTCATTCGTACCGTTTAGAGGCAATTCAAGCCAATAAAGCAGCACGCGTGGGTAGAAAACACGACCAGAGTTACTTGACCCCTCGATACCTCTAGCAAATCCCTGTTGTTCCTAATTTTAAACCACTACAAGGGATAAATGGTTCTTACTTATTTAGTTTAGTTAAAGTGCTCGGTATTGATCCGCGAACACGTGGGTTGCTGCTTGTACTGTTTTGATAACCATACATAGGAAGATTTTATGCAGTATTTGTAAAAAAATAGGTGGCTGTGAACCAATAAATATGACATCTTTTGCCGTTTTACAGGACGTAAATGTTGAGAAGTAAATTTTATATATTAAGTATTTTCTTCGTAAAGTTGTAAAACTAAACGAATTTTATTAAACTGTCAAAACTCTGTCACAGTTCTGTGCTGGCTCATTGGTCGATTTAATCTCTAGAAATTCCAAATATTCCTCATTTGACAGATGAATAAAGAAAATCGGAGACCCGCGTCCAAGGACGTGTAAAAAATTAATGACAAAATCGTTCGGAGCGAAGCGTCGTCAATCTTTACACCAGATACGTTTTTGTATCAGATAAATTGTTAGCGGCAAACATAAAAATATAATTACACAATATTTCAAATGGTTTTTCTCTCAATTACCGCATAGCTTCATAGCGTCTGCGGTGTTTATTTTGGGCATGCCTTAGTAACGAGTTGAATGCCTCTACTATACAGGATAGTGTAAATTAAAATATGTAATGTTTTAAGTTAATATAAATACACATCTATTGAGTATGTAAAGCTAGGTAAAAGCATAGGAGATAATTTGAAAATTATCTAAAGAGAAAATCTACTACATTATATGAAATTAAGAACAAAAAGAATCAGTGCTGCTACAACCTTTTTAGGACTGGGCTTCAGATGTTTCTTCAGATTATATCTGCTTCATTATCATTTGTTAATCTAATAGGCAAGTAGATGATCAGCATCCTATGCCTGACACACGCTATCAACTTTTGAGTCTTAAGTTGAGCCGGTTTCTTAACGATGTTTCCTTCACCGTTCGAGCGAATGTTACATAGACAGAAAGTCCATTGGTGTACACCAATCCTGTGGCTGTACGCCGGGTATCGAATCTACGACCTCAAGCATTAGAGTCCCCCTCTGAAGCGACTAGGACAACACTGCTCATTATATGAAATAAGTGGAATAAAATATTGTTAACCTTATCATAAATTAATTTAATATCTTTTATAATTTCACTTTGTATTAATTTTTACTAATTTTGTTACTAATTCTCGATATTGCTACACAATACAAGAGAAGCCACAGGCTCTTGAAATACAGTTCTCACTACATCAGGAGCCTGATACACTTCTTAACTGGTTTGAGGCAATGAAAAAAATTATAGTTATTATATATCGACCAGGCGCTTCGCTTACAGACAATGTGGCTTACGGTCCTGAATTCTATTCTAGGCGAAATAATATTTCTTAGGCTGATACATAATGCTCTATAAAATATAGTTTTTTTTATAGAACGGGACAAACAGGTAAACATACCCTATGCCACATTGGTTCGAAAATAGTTCAGTCGGCAGCTGGTTCCACATAGCGAAAAAACGCTCAGTTGTGGAACGGCGGACATCGAGGTGATACGGGTGGAATTTCGTATTCTGCCTCGAAGTCCGATGAATATATTATATTTGCACGCTGAGCTTAAAGGACTTGTGGGACACACCCTAGATGTATTTGTTACTATATCTAGATTACCACTTACAGTTGATCCAAATTCAAGTTTAATTTAAACACTCTGTATAAAGTTTTCCTTTTATATACGAACTTCACCAAATCGAAAGTTTTTGCGTTATTGCTTTAGAGAAATTTCAAATATTTAAGATTAAGTGAACAGTTCAACGAATTAATTTTTTTACGAATATTAAGTGGAATGTCACAAGTTTTTGAAATTAGAATAAGTCTAGACGTAATTCTAAGAGTGAGTATCCCCATTTCAAGTTAATAAACTTAGAACAAGTAACGCTAATTTGAACGTCTAAAGTTTTGAATTGCGAAGACATTGATATATGAATATAGTTATAATAGAAATAATCTAAAACATACTCCTGTAAGACAAAGAACATAATTATGTTTGTTTAATATCTATCTATCTGTTTTAATATCTTTTTAATAATATTACGACGGGATAAAATAAGATTTTAAAGGCCGGAAACGCAGCCGCGAGCACTCTGGCATTGAGAATGTCCATGGGCGGCTGTATCACATAACATCAGGTGACAGTGAATCCAGCCCGTTGGCCTACTGTTTTTAAAAAAAAAAAAGATTTGGTTTTAATCAGAAATTTCTACTTTTTAATCAAATTTCTATTTGAATCAAAGATTCTCATTTATTTTCCAAAGTAAGTTACCATTATAGATTACTCCAATGCGGCAATTAATAAGATTTATATCGCATACAAAACAACACAACAGATATCTGTAATAAATTCAAATATTTACAAAAATACGGTATAAGAACTGACATAACGCTCTCTCAGTTCACTAAACGTAATTTTTTTATATTTTCTAATTCATTCCCCGACTATGTTGTCGTCGGAGGTATAACTTACGTAAATGTGCGACTTAAGTAAATAGTATTGGTGGATGATTAGGCTCAACAAACTTTTTTTTACATTGACAGCAAATTCCAGAAAAATGCCTCTTAACCTATGGTTGGACATTATTACTTTTAAGTTCGTGTGTGTAACTTTTATTTCCATAGCTTGTTCAGTGTTACACCTGACGTATATATACATTGGACAGTCTTTCATGACATGTAACACCGTCTCTTCAGCTGTATTCCTACAGGGCCAGGCAACAGTTTGTCTAATCCTAAACCTGTAAAGATACGACAAGAATCCACCGTGACCTGTCATAATTTGGGTAATCAATCCCGTTGGTTTTATTTGTTTAATTATAGAAAATGCCGAAACTACATTTGGAAGGTTAAACTTAGTTATTGGAGCTGTTTTGCCGTTTCCATATTTGTGCTTTCATTTTTCTATCGCGTTTCCACATCGATAGTTCCTCAAATTCGATATGGGAAATCTATTCTACGCGGGTGCCTCTTCTAAATGCGCACCTTTACCAGTGTTTCTGCTTTAAAATCTTAACTGACAATTAAAAACGTCTGTAAGTTATTACTATACGTTGAGTCATATGTGCACTTTTCGTACGGTACGAATAGCAACGGCGGTCAATCAATGTCACCAACTTAACCATCAAGCACTGGAGCTGCTGAATGCTGGATTGTTTTCCTTTCCTCGTAACAACTTTGTAAGTGCATGGTAAGCGCAAATTCTCAGCGCACTCTGGGTTCATTGTAGCCCAAAGAACCTATTATTAACAGAGATGGATATCTGAGCGGGTAAATATATATTTAAAAGAACTTAGAACAGCTATGAGATACAAAAAACAATTTACTAAACCATAAACCAAGTAATAAAAGTTATCAACTAAAGCCTACTTTGATCAGACCTCTTCACTCTACCTTCAACCTCTCGAGAACGTTGTCTATGCCACTTAACCTGACCCGCACTTTGTCTTACATTAAACTTTCGCTAAACCACTACTCTTGTATATAAGCCAATAAGGTAAATAAACTATTATAATATAAGTATATACCACATAGCCCCAATTCGGCAGACAGCTTTATGCTTTGTTTTATTTAATTTTAAGACCAGTTATCTTCTATTAAAGAAAACGGAAAAAATATAGATTTCATTAATTTTAGGCTTATGGCTTTTTGTAACTAAAGACGCAAGATAAACGTTGTGTTAAATTTTTTTTGGAGTTCTCTGATCTTTCTTACAACAGATTCCCAATGAAAATAGTGTCTTAATATCTTTATGTATTAAGGCGCTCACAACGTCAAAACAGAATTTAATGAACAATGTATAAAAATAGTATCCAAATGGACACTGTTAAAGGCTGTTTGTATTTTGTGGGTCCGGCGCGATTTGAATCATAATAGTGTTTGAAATTTATTTGCTCGTAAAATACGTGTGTTGCCGGGTTGGCTTATGACAAAGGTTTTTTATCGGCATCCACGAGGGCCGTAAATTATACTTCGCCTGTCAACCTCGACTAGTGTAGCGGCAATCGGTAATTTCATGGCAATACGTATGAATAAACTTCATTTTATTTATGTCCTTTAACTGACTGCAAGGTGCACTTTTATAGGGCCGAGTCTGGAGTAATCACATATTAGTATCAAGATAATCTTCAAAGATTTTGTTGAATAACTTTTTATCCCGCACTGGCTCCTTTTTTGTAATTATTCATAATAGGCATCTGCTCTATTTTAAAATAAAGTTAAATTAGGTCGCAGAAATTTTGTTACATAACAGAGGGAATCTGTTTGAGGGTATTAGTGAGGAATGCTGGTGGGTATCAATCGATGGTTCTACCCAAATTGAGACAATTATAGATCCCAACATCCCTAACACACTGAGACAAGATGAGGATAGAGGGGTGTGGACGCAGCATGTCTATATACCTTTTAGGGCTTTTCTAGACAGATCTACGAAGAAGAAGAAACACCTGAAAGGCAGTTGACATAATAAGGAAAAGCCAGTCTAATATTTTGTTTACATTACTGTTATTATATACGTAACACTAAAAATGTTTAGAAAATTAAAAACGGCTTAATGTGGAAAGTTGACAATACTTGTTATTGGTTTTCGAAGTAATCTCCGTTCCTCTTTACACATCGTCGCATTCGATAGAACCACTGAGAAAAGCAGTGGGCCCATTCTTCCCTAGGCGTTTCTTCTATGGCATTTTAGTACGCTTTCACCGCATCTTCAGAGCTCGAAAAGCGAATACCTCGAACCTTTCCGACCAAAGAATGAAACAATCATCTTTTTTCCTTGACTTCTTCCTTTCTTAACCTTATTTGGCCGATCCTCGAAAGGAAACACCCACTGAGCTGATTGTCTTTCGGGTTCGAAGCAATATATCCAGCTTTCATCACCTGTGACGATGTCAAATACAGCATTTCAGTCACCGCCGTAGAACTTATTTAACATTTGGCGACACCAGTCAATGCGAATGTGTTTCTGGTCCTCGGTTAAAGTATGGGGAATTCATCTGGTACAAAGCTTCCTGACGCCTAAAAGTTCGTGTAATATTTTTTGAACTTGGCTCATACAAATGCCTAGGCTTGCCCGTATCTGCTGATAGTCTCTATCATGCGCCACACAGCACTGATGTTATCTTCAGTAGTCCCTGTTAAAGGACGTCTCTCACGCGGACCATCATTGAGATTGCTCGTCTACGCTTAAACTCGTTAAAACAATAACAAATAGTGGCACGAGATGAGGCTTCGTTAAGAAATGCTAATCGCACCCCAAAACAAAATTCATAATATATCGTTGACCCAAAATTTTCTCGCGTTAGGTTAATTTTCATGTGTAAGAAGAGTTTTAGATTTGCCGCGAATTCACAAAAACAAATGACAAATGAATGCAATATACTACATTAGGTTACTAAAGAGTTCTAAAATTGTAATTCAAAACATTTTTTCATTGCAAGTTTTGTTTAAGTTCAAGCAATGTTTCTAACTGGCCAGTTCTAAACATTTTCAGTGTTACCCACGTATACAGCATATGCAGATATTTGTTTGCGTATATATATACAAACATAACCTCTATCCTGAATATTTTTGTTTAAAATAACTGGAAATATGATACCAATGTGAAACAGTTCACACCTCAAAAGCTTATTCGAGTTAATATTTTATTGTCAAATTTCGCAAACTCGCACAATTTATAGGCAATTTAAATCGCATAAAATTTTACAACCAGTTAGAGGAATCAATAGCGCGCTTCGATAAGATTAAACGGTGAATGTGATGTCATAGCAGAATTTTATGTCTGATTTTGTTTTGTTTGTTTGTTCTGATGGCTACTTCTTTTCTGTTCGGTTTTATTTTAACATCCATAGGTACATAATATTCATATCAATTTGAAACCTGGTTTTTCAATTTTCTTGAAGTCGATAACAAGTACTATTATAATGAAAGCAACACAACCCAAAATGCTAGAAGCTAAAAATAAACGCGGATCATATTCTGTTGCCTATTTGCCCATAAAGTAAAATTATTTCTAACTGTTCTACCATAGGGAGGTTGATATAGGGTAGCTGATTTTCCGATATACGAGCACGGAATCACTAATAAATATTTATTAGCATAAGTTCTCATCTGCGATACCCGTACTACGAGAAACATTCTTCCCACTCTCACAGTACATTTGTAAGTCTCATAAAAGCAATGGAGCCTTGCCTAATACAACACGATCAATACAATAAGCAATTTAACTCCTGAAATACTACCCTATTTAGCGCAAATGCGAGTACGGAGAGCGAGCTACACATATGAAAAAGCTAAGGAGAAATTAGTCTATACAAATGAAGATTTTAATGCTAAATTCAAATAAATAATGAATTGTTGGATGACTGGTATCGGGACTCTAAATATATGTAACGACTTCTTCGCCTAAAAACCTAGCATTTAACCTTATATAATTACATAGTACGGAAACATAATAATGAAATCGTAATTGGTTATGTTATTTCGAACTTAATAGGTACATGAAATTTTCTCACAATTAAAGGCAAATAATGACATTTATAAATACTTTTGGAAAATGAATTTAGCTACCAACCCGTTTGAGCTGCTTATAAAGTGACGTTTGTCATGAATTGTAAGGTCTCCCTACCATAGCCCAATGGATGAAGTTTGCGTCCACACGCCACTTTGACAAGGCTAAACACCATCCCAATCCGCTGGTGCGTAATAGCATCAATTATTACCCCTTCCCGCCAAAAAAGGCTCGCAGGAGGCCCCGACACATACTAACGGATCCGGATGATACAATTACCGTAGCAAACGATAAATTAAAAGCCGCCCGCGCGGCCAAAAATAATAAAAATAGCCAATCACAGATTAGGGTAAAAAACCGCCTTCACCGGGGAAGGCGAGGACCTTTACTTCGCACTTCGCTCACTCCAGTGAGCTTCCGTCCTGCCCTTCAGGCGATTGACCGCCCCGCGACGGCCCAAGCCGAGGTTCGAGTCTCACAGAAGAAGCCCTTGTGCTAGCCGCGGAACAACAAGTCATTCAGGCCAAGCTACGCTCGCCAAAACAGCCCGAGCTGAGCTGTAAAGGCCCTTAAGGCCAACAGCGAGATTCCTTCTTCAAAAAAAAACGTAAAGTATAAATCAAATTATTAAATGAATCCGCACCAGTTTCGCCAGACTCAGCGGTGGTGGTTCACGCATGTTATAGTAGTAAACGACCTAAACACCATTTGTATCAACTAATTCAACATTTAATTAATCATATTCCTAAGTATGAACACTTACTACCAATTCCTAAAAAAGCGGGAGAAAAGAACTGGGAAGAAATTACACTACTCGTTTTGATTATTGAGTTTTGGTGTACGAGGAAACTGTAAGGAACTGAAATATATAAAATCACACACATATATATATATATATATATATATATATATATATATATATATATATATGTGTGTTGGGACCTGTTGCTGGAGCTTCAACTAAGCAAACAATATTATTTTTGACGCAATCTCTGGTTTCAGAGTTAACATTTTTATCTAAATGTATAGTAGTCCTAAATCTATTCCAAATTCAATATTAAATATGATAATAAGGACAAAAGATATAAAAACATATGTGTAACCATTTCCAGTTTTGCAATACTTCTCTTTCTCCGGTTTTTATTATTAAGAGGCCACATTTACCTGAAGATGTAAATTTCAGATGTACAGTCACCGGAACGCCCCGTTTTGTCTCGAATCCCCTTTGAGTGCCACAATTCGGAATGGCCATGAATATACAATGATATTGTTTTTATAACTGCGATACAAGTAGGCTTTTTATTATTTATGAAAATAACTTTGAAGTTGAAAACATCAGATATATCCGAGAGAAACATTTTTAGAATGTAAAATTACTTTCTTGGTATATTAATAATGTACTAGCACATTTCTGAAGGGTAAATGCGAAAAATTACGATTAAATTTAGTTTTAGTTTAAATTTGATAATAATAAGTATTCACATAACTTATGACTAAACAAATTGTCGTGGTACACAAATTATTTTATATATAATTAAATTTAGTTATTTTCTATGTGTACATTTTACTATTTAAGAAAAGTAAACCTTATTGAATTTTAATGCAATTACTCTTTCATTTATTTCTATCAAATTGTTTACCATAAAAACATAACACACAACTTGTGTGTGTTAAATTTGTGTACATAGTACATAAAATACTTTCTGCTTTCCTATAATCTTTTTTTTCCCTTACAAACATGTGTACAATATTTAATTAATTTTCTTGGGTTCAAGAGTATAAGAGCTGGTGCTTTCATCGCTCATCGAATAAGTACTATATCGCAATACAGCGAGACAACCCTGCCAGCACCAAACTTTTAAAATTTGTTTCTTCTAATATTTATTCGTTATCAATTACTGTATGTAGGTGAAGAACATTGTAAAAACTGTGTTGTATAAGCAATTTGATAAATAACACTGAATGTTTTCTATTAAGTAACCACGTGTTACGATTCTATTGAGAACGAGCGCACTAAACTCTTTGCAGTTTAAGGCAAAAATCAAAAACATAAGTTACGCATTACCTGAAAAGGAAAAAAAACGTTTTTTTTTGTCTCTGTTTGTTGTAATGTATTCATAACGCTATAGTTCTCTACAGTTTATAGAGATTTAAAATTTGTATTTTGGTGTAACACTTTAGGTAGCGATGGTATTTTGCTGTTTCTAAACTTTTAGTTTATTTCTTATATTTCTATTAATAATAAAAAAATGTTCTTAATAGGAGATTTGAGCATAGATGCCTTAATTAACATGCGTCAGGTTGTATCTCTCCCTAAAATATGGCGAGGGGCCGATAGCTGGCCATGCATCATACTCGTGAACGGGTGCTGCTTGTGGTGACTGGTCGGACTTGAATCCGTGTATGCGGTGATGTTAGTTATTTCGACTATGTATTTGCGTGTTATTCCCACGAGAATGTAAGTGCGTGCTCCTATTTCACCATGCCTCCTGCTGATAGAGGACAAATCATTGTTTTTAATTTATTTTGTAATAATTAATCAACTATTAAATAATAAATCATGTGGAACATGGTGTAATGGTTGGAGCTCCTTACAAATATTATGCAAAACAAAAAACTTGGCGATTAAAAAGTGTGACAGAGAGTTTAATACCAGTTCTTCCCTTCCGTTCTACGCCCTTGATTTGAGAACTGGCAGTAACTGTAAAATTAGAAACATTTATTATGTATTTCTTTTTTGACGTTCATAAATGTACATTGTGTGACCTATATGAATAAATAATTTTTACTTTGACTTTGACTATTATATGCAAGCATCCCATTTCCCTATCCAGACTATTACATTGACTATCGATGCGTCAAGACTGCATCTCCAATAAACACGTGATAGTAGATTCCAATCGGAATTCCAATTTCAACGGCAAGTTAACTATTAACAACCGATCTAATAGTTGGAATAAACGCGCACCAAATTATTGTTTGGGTGTACTATGAATTTATATTATACAGTCTTGATTTGCACTCGTTCATTTTGTATTGTAAATATTTTGACTTATATTTTTTCGCAAATAAAAAGAAGTATTTGCTACTTTGCTACCAATGTTGCTACCAACGTACCCAATTTATTAAAAAAAACATGTCTCTTGACAGAGGCGTCATGGAACATTGCGATCTAGACTAACTTAATACTTTTAGGTAACTTAAGTTTACCATTGACTAAAAACGATATGTAATATAAGAAAGTGGCCAATAACACTACAGTTTACAGTGTCTATTAAGGGGAAGACACTTCGTTCCTGTGTTCTATTTTTTCACTAACCGCTGTTTAGCACTTAAGACTAGTGTGACGACGACGATTTTTTTCTATTAGTTGCTTTATTTTCGAAAATTAAAATATAAATTAAATATCTCTCTAGTTATAGAATCGACCTCAATTGCAGCACCCTCGCGAGCTTTCTGGCTTTGTAATTTGTCTGTAAAATTAAAAGTAGCTTTTATACGTGTACACTATAATTACAATATGTCTATGACATTTATGTTTTCACAAATTAACCAAATTCTTCCATTTGTCCCTATTCCTTGCGACAATTTTCCAATTGAAAAAAAATATCTGTCAGTTCTGTACTTCACCCTATTGTCAACTGATGTAAATAAAAAACATAGTTTAAGTAATAATCATTTCACAAAGCGAATAAATAATGTCTCGAAAAATTCATTCAACTGAAGCATTTCTAGTTTGAACATTATATTAAACTACTCAAATATGGTACCGACGCCAGTTAATTCAAAAACTGATGTATGATATTTTGCTATATCCTATAACAAAATAAAATCTTCATTCAAAATATGACATTCTTTAAAATAAATCCCTGCTATTCGTACATGGGTAGGTAGCGTCGACATAGACCTCAGTCCATCTTAAATTGCCCTAAGGCGACGACATAATGAAACCCGCAGAAAATGGAAAAGGTCCGTCCATAAAGGGAATCTGTGAAAGACAAAGACGAATGGAAAACGGCCATGGGGTCTGCTGATCTTTGAGGATTCTACGTGATTGAAATTTTGTGGATGTGAAAAGCATAGTATAAGATGTCGAGGGAAAAAGATTCCTTATTCAATATCTAAGTTAAGTTTCTTCCTTCAACTTATTAAAAGCTGTTAAATTATTAATAAATCTAAATGCGTGCGACTCTTATTTCGTAGGTTACAATCCCGGCTCTGCACCAATAGACGTTCTGTCTATGTGATGGAAAACATCGTGATTTATGCGTTAGATCCAAAAAAAAGTGGACGGTATATATCAGGCACATAAGGCGGAACATCTAAATGCGTATAATAAAAAAACAAATGATTATGACACAGAATCAAATCTGAGCCCCAGACCTAAAAGGTTGTAACGCCACCGAACTAGTTCCTACATAACGATATGTCTAATGAGATATTTGTACCCAATAATAAAATATTTCAGATATCGTTTACATGGTACAAGTTATATTTATATTCTATACGCCAGTAACTGACTTCAGTATATGGAAAGATCCGAAAATGAAAAAATCCTTAATAAAACATCACACTACATTGCAGGACGCAGGGGATGGTCATCACGTGACGAGCATGAATGAACGATTCGGGATCATGCCTCTAGGGGCCTTTGAACATTCCAAAATCCTATCAACTATAAATTGTTTTGCGAAAATCACCTTTGTGTCCTTTTTGATAGAGTTTACAATTCCGTCCGGACCATCACGTTCTATATATTCGAACAGCTACGAATTAGCGCCAGAAAAAGTAGCTTCAAGTACATCAGACTTGAGTCTTATGTGCTTGACATAGAGTTTAATTTGGGCTGTAAACTGTATTGCATTTGGCGCAAACTGTTACGTCCGAGGAAGCAAAGATGTAGAATTCAAAACAGTGAAGTGGACTTAAAGCATAGAATACATTTCGAGCCAACTCTTAGTAAAAATGTAGAATAAATCATACGATTTCTGCAGGTTCTTGAATCTCAGCAGAATTTATTCTATGAATTGTCTATTACGTTGTTACTCTTTCGAGAAATTTTAAAGCTGATATGTAGTGTTTGTAAAGTATGTCTTCCTGGTTTTAATACGAAGGCAACTGAATTTTTAATATATTTTACATACTTACCGAATACTTTATCTGCATAAAAGATATTCGTGTAAAATTTAACAAAACTGTTAAGTTCGAATTAAGTTAAAAAAGTACATTGTCAGCGTAGTAGTAGTATTCATTTTGATATTCCAACCAATCGAACACCTTTATAAAAAATATTTTCAACCCCACAAAGTTCACTCTATCAATAAACCTGAACATAAAAAAAATAAATATAACAGAAAAACTACAAAACCGGCTCTGTTGAAACTGATATGTTTTTAAGCCAACATTTACTAGCCTACATAGATCATACTCAAATTGGTCAATTCAAACCGCCCTTTATGAGGTGACCAAAAAAAAGTACAAATCGTTTGAAAGGAAAATCCAAAAGGGTTTACTTCCTGTGAAAGAAAGCGATTGTTTTCAATCGTGATTGAAAAGTTTTATTTGTTACTGGGGATGATAAATGGCGGTTGAATTCAAAATAAACCCTTGATCTACAAACCCTTTTCGATTTCCTGTACCGCAATTATGTATGTAATAAGAAAGGACATACATATTCTTTACTTTGACATTAGGCTGCTATTCTGTAACATACAATTATGATTCTTATCACGACCTATGTGTGTGTAGTTCGTTTAATATTTCATAGCCTTTATTGCTGAAACACCTAGTACATAAAAATATGAAGTATTATAAACACTATCTGTTGCCATCTGCAAGCCGGTTAATTTCTGTTTTACAGCTTATCCTTGGACATCCTCTCAGACCTTCCACTCTTCTTGGTAGCTTCCTACTTCTTGCTTGACGTAGCCACATACGGCCAGCTGCTCTACTTATATCATCTTTCCATCTTTTTATTTGACTTCTGTTTCTTTTATCATAGCGAGGAAGCCATTCCGATTCTTTTTCGTCCATTTATCTTTGTCTTCTCTCATTATGTGTCCTGTCTATTTCCATTTCAATTGTTAACTAGAAGTAACAGCATTTCTAAACTTTGACATGTCTCTTATTTCTTATAGAAAAAGAAAAGGTTCACATTAAAGGATCTCACAGTCACAAAGTAGGAGGTAGGAGTTTAAAATTATAACTTTTATATTTATAATGTATCAGAATGTTAGCTTGACCATGCCCTATCTAAATTTTGGGGAAACCATCAATTTTTACCAGTCGATTAAGCATTGCTCCAAGTATCCGCAAATTAGACAAAGGCCGTATTAATACGGAAGCCATTAAATTGAGATAAGCGCAGCAGATTGGGTGGTGCCCTTCGGGTGGTATTAGCACGTAAGTCCTGATAAGTAAGGGCAGGGGTTTGTTGAAACTTGCACAGATTAGTTAAGAAGCAGATGCCTTAAAAATTAAAAAAAAACCACAGTGAATATTTTTAAGACAAGATTTCTTTAAAACAGTCTAATAACACATTAAAAAATAACTATCAGTAGATAAACACAATTAAGAAAAGTATTGAAATAAAATTCCTTTTAGAGCCTGATTACCAGCTGTTATAGTAGGTCTTTAAACCAGCTGGGATTTATTTATTAATACGCTTTAATGCTTTGTTTTTTTTTTCTAAAATTAAGTTCACATAAGAGTGCGACTTTACATGAATTATGGCTAATTTGTAATATTATGTTGACTTAATTTTCTACAATACTATTAATAGCTTAAACTACGGTAATGTTCATTAACAGTCTTAGGGTCTGTTTCACAATGTACGGATAATTTCTACCTAAGTTCCAAATAAGCTATTTATTACTTATTGGTAGGATAAACACTATTGTTGCGTTTCACGACTGTCAGCTAGCGCTATTCGTCACATAGTCCATCATAAGTCATGAGTCAGATGAAACGCGAAATTTCTTATTCGGAACTTTTATCTTCCAAATAATATGTGTTGCATAGCTATTTGGTACTTTATCCATACATTGAAACAGACCCTTAGCGTTCTATAACGACTTTGACACTATGTCACATAAACACCGAGATACCAACCTTGAACTTAAAACACTAATTTTATTAACTCAAAAGATTTAATTATCTTTAGGCGTCTTGTTATTTAACCCGTTTATCGAGCTAAGATTTTCTTAATTAAAACAAATGTTTTACAAATATTATTATTTCTGCTTAAACAACATTTATCATTACTGCTGTTTACGTAACTATATTTAAATAATAATTTTAATTTGAAGATAACATTACCAGGTTTCTAATCAACCAATTGATAAGTAACAATATCATAGATCAGTATTGGTTTTTCAAAATAACATTGATTTATACAAAATAGTTTTATGTGATAGTTACTAAATAAATGGTTGTGCAGTAAGGATTGTGTATCATATCTATAAAATAATCTATGCGACTTTGTAGCGGGGGGGTGGCTTCATGTCCCTAGTAATTGGAACGCCGGCGGGCAGCCGGTTTGTCGCCCAACAATCACTCGGTACGTGATGCGAAATCCGATGCGTCGCAGGATCGCTATAATCATCGCCAACAGCTAATTTAAGTCGAATGAAAGAGATATTTCTAAGGACCAACCATAGATGTTTAAGGGCTAGCCGCAGTCCGCGTTTTGCTAAGCATTATATTCGACATTATTTGTCAGTACAATAAATTAGAAACATGAAAGGACTTACAGTTGGCATTAAGAACTTCATTCTTTTTACCAGAGATTCAGAACCATTGATTTCACAGTAGCATATTGTGTATCTTATGTATTGAATATTAGATATTTATTAGATAAATGATCATATGAATAATCAATTTTGTATAGCCTTCTTCAGCAACTGATTGAACATAGTAGTGACTATAAATATAATAATAACATTGCTTATACTAATTTTTGAATTTCACTTTACTTGCCAGTGACTCGAATATTCTTCAAAGGTTTCCTTCAGGAAAACATTGTGAATCACCCACTTGCCTATTAGATTGACAAATTATCATGAAATAGATACAGAAGTGTGAGGAGCTAGAAAGCTGAAAGGGTAGGCAGAGCTAAAAAGGTTGTAGCCTTCCCTTCGGTCAATTACAGAAATATTTGCCTGTCTCCAGGATTGCCATAGATGATTTAGCAGTTTAGATACAATTATTATTTGTATAATTATTATCGCCATTGCTTATGAAACTGACCCAGTAAGTCAAATCAACTGATAATTTTCAGGTATTATCAATTCAGCTTAGCGTAAATTGTTGACCACAACATTTTACCAGTGTATTGAAATAATATATATAATTTTATTTGTAAATTGCGAATTCAGTTTTAAATTGCGGTTTATTATGCGACGAAATTGACTGTAAATTTGGTTGCAATACATTAACATATTTTTTATGTATAAATTATGTTACGAGCCACGATCTAGTTTCGGATCGCGTTCTGAAATATTAGGCTTAGACTTCTCTCGTGATTAATGTTATGGGAATGGAACTATAGGCCTTAACAACAAAATACTAATGTCTAAACTCATAAGGATCATATCGACGTCAGGCGTTCCACAACTTAGCGTTTTTTGAGGTCTTTTTTAAAGATAATAAAAATTTAATATTATTTAATGTTACTATTATTGAAGGGCCGACATTGCACTCGCCAGTCCTCTGGCATTGAGAGTTCATGGGCAGTATCACTGCATACAGATGAGACTTCTGCCCATTTCCCTCTCTTCTCTAATAATTAGAAAACAATAGGATTACATTTCTTTTCGCACAATACATATAACAATTATTATAAATGCATTATAAACTTTAGATTATTCGTGAAAGGAACTAACATATATATATTTACCATAAATCATAACGATGTATTGTAAACAAATTTTATTGAATACCACCTTACGCGTTAAAAATGAAAATAACCTTACCGCTGTTTAGTCTGCCTTGATATTAAACCCCCGTTATGGCCCTTTTCATTCGCCGCAATAACGACATAAAGTTAAAATTATGAATTAATATCGCTTTATATCGAAAAAGTTATCTATAATTATATCGTAAAGTAAACTTGGGTTTTGAAAGAAATATGGATGGTAAAATAATTATTAAGAAGCACGAGTTATGTAACCTAACATTAGTTAAGTAAAGTTACATATAAATATAATTAGAAACGTAACAAAATGTAAATAATGATCACACATGAAGCCAATAGCAACCCCTTAGTTTTTACCACACTCACAAATTGTATAACATTCTCGTTTCCGATAATGTCCAATACTATAAGATTAATTTAGATTTGTGAACCCTTAGATATACCAAGTTAGTTTTTGTTCGCAACCCCAGTACCCGTAATTGTATGTTAGTTATAAGCTCATATTATAAACCATTAAAGTCAGTTGTTACCCAGCATCAAATCGAATGTTTTATTTGAACATATACGCACAACCACTACCAAACATAATTCATGCGTGTTACTAAATTCGAATTAAAATATTATAATATTTGTTTACATGATCGGTACAGAAATAGACTACAGATTGAGTGAATACATAATGTTAATACAATCTAAACAACATTTGTAAACAGCATTTCAGTATTTCAGCATCTGAAAGCTAGTTTACTAAATATTAGCTTAGTAACTAATTATACGCAACGAACATATAGTGAAATATTTTTTTTATCTTATGACTTGTTTGAGCAGATCCCTCCACCCTTGTTTCAACACCGTAAGAGCTGTAATAATTCAAAGTTTAATCAGCATCACCTTGATGTCTGGAAGTCTTTCACGCTTCACAAGATACTTACTTTTGCGAACTAGCGAGTCCTTCTTGGGAGATACGACCTCTAATTATTTATACCCTCGACTATAAGATAAAGGTAATACGTATTCCACGTCTTTAAATTTGAATACGTAGACTTCGCTACTTATCGGCAAAGAAGACAAAGGGTGTAGGCCGAGAGAAAAAGCCGGCGTGAAAAACTCTCGGTACTCTTTTAAAATAGCAAATCATCAAACAACATTTAGTATAAAACAAATATCGCAATTAATTAGAAGTAGCCTGCCTAGCACTAGTCCCAGGGTATCAACTAGATAATCGTTAATATTATAGTTAGCCTTTTTACACAGCCTTTCTTTTATACTCCTCCGTCTAAGGCCAGCAACGTAACCACAAAAATAGGTGTTCATGTATTCATTGATTTCATAATTATATGTGAAGATTATGTTACCTAGAATAAAAAAAACTAATATACTAAATTAAAATAGGCGCATGATGTTGTACAAACAATGCAGCAGATAACTTAATTATTATGTACGAGTAGATACATAGTGCTCCCATATTTCATAATACTAGCTTTTTAAATACATAAAAATATATATTAACAATTACAAAATAAAATTGTATAAAAGCCACGATAAACAGATGTAAACTAATCCAACAGAAGTTACGAGTGGTAGCGAATCGTATGGGATCCGTGAACCGTATTCTATAAGTTTAAGGCCAAACTTATTACAAATAATGTAACATATTTTAAAATTTATTTTACAATATTTTGTTACGTTGATAGATACAAAAATTTTAAAACCATTTTAAAAGAGTAAGTACGGACTTTCTTCTTCATTCTTCTCCGCATGAAACTACCCTTTAGAAGGGGCAACTAGAGTCATATTTTTTTAGTATTTTTGACACGTAATTTTGACTTTCAAAGTGTATTTTTAATACGCCTATTGAAATAAATGATTTGACTTTGACTATATACTTTTCAAAAACAAATAAAATTTTGACTCAAAAAATAATATCGCCTAAATTATGGAGGCATACTTCACGATTAAAATGTTTATTTAACATTCATTATTTCTCATTAAAAATAAATTCAAAATTTCATAACGAGAAAATTAGCTGTCGTAATACAAATTAAAAATACTTAAGTTCAAAGTAAATGATTTCTTAAAACCGAATACAATTTTCCTTCACTTTCAGATGAAGCAGTTTTAAAGTATGAATTTAATATAATTAAATTTTATCTTCTTAAGATCTTATAATTATCGGCGTACCTTAGTCAAGTTTAAAACACAACTGTCGTCATAGTCACACCAACTCTTGAAATCCCTCAGATTTCTGTTACTTGACCATTTCCTTTTTCTAATACACAAGTTATTGAGTCTAATCTAATCTCGAAAAATCCTAGCAACCACTCAGGCATGAGAGTCGCACGTAGAAACCTTTAGGCCATATTCCTTTCATCGTCATTCACTAACAACAAATCTCATATATCTCAGATGAAACCTTTTAAGTTAACATTGGAAAACGTTTCAATAAATCATAGATATGCCATAGTCTATAAACTATAAATTGCACAGGTTACGTACGTAGAATAGGAACAGAACCTCCTAGGTGAATTTTTACACAATAACAGTATCGTAACCACCAATTAAATAGAACATCAAAATTTGATTGTACAATACAATTATGAAATATACGATAATTCTTAGCGCTCGTTGATTGTTGTGTACGTTCGTTGGTCAGACAATATGTCAACACTTGACAAATTCGTGGATCATGGCTGTTTGTTTACAACCAATCGTCCAAACATCGCTTCATTATAATAGCATATTATGTTCGACGTTGCGTGATGTTTTCAGTATTTAACAAATGAAGACCATCCTTTTTACTTAATTATCACTTAAATTTAAATACCACCTAACTTAATGTTATTTAAATTTAAGTCATAATTTATTAGGCGTTAAAAATCAAATTCAATATGTAAAATAATTATATTTGTGTTTTTATATCGGAGTATAATACCGAATGATTCTCGTTGTGTCTCGAGCTGTAATACTGTGCATCACCATCGCCATTTTATGGAGCCATAGCTAAGCGCATTTCAATCATCATCAACCATGAGACAGCTGAACTATAGGGTACATACTTTTATTTATGTTTCCATAATACTTTCTATGGAGTCAATGTTTAGTTCGTTCGATAAAAATACTAGATATTAATCATTTTTTAGATTAAAAAGTCTTCAAATACGATGCCTTTGGTTTTTTAAAAAGTATTAAATACTATCAGAATATTATAAATATCTATGGAAATATAGTAAAAATAGATTTTTAACATTTCATAAATAGAAAATGAATAAATTATTCTTTAATATTTGGGTATGACAACTACGTATTTTCTCATTAATGATAGCTGTTTCAAGGAGTAAAAATACAACTTCGGACACAAATTTTCCATCAATTAGGCGAAAAGACATTCACGATTGATCCATGTGCCTCGTACGTTAGCTGTGAAACAATTTTTAGAAAAAAGTGATGTGGGTAGATATTAATTACGCATAATCATTCTCACCAAATCAGGCACAATCTATTATTAAATACGAAATATGGGATACGAAATTTTATAAATGCATATAATATTTTAAAAAATCTATATTAAATTTGTCGTTATACAAGTAAGAAAATACCCACCGGCAATTTAACTCAACGAACCTAAAATACGTTAAAGAAGATACTAAAATAAATATCCCTAACTAAGAGATATAATACATATACGGCTCGAGAAGGACCAAAAAAGATGTGTGGGCCTGGGTATCCTCGGTGTCAGTATGATAAAAAAAGGAATCCAATAATCGATAAGAAACTAGCACTTACCATCAACGGTGGCGTATCTCACTCCAAACACTGGATCCTTCAATGATGAATCATAAAAAATTAAATGCGGTATATATTTAGTGCACACGTGATAGCGGTTAAAATTTTACTCCCTTGCACCATTACGCCGGGACACCACGTACCATCTCCGGTTTGTGTGTCAAAGTCTAATCGACAATTGTCATCCTTTTTTGATCGACACCGATTTAGCGCGAACAGATATATTGAGGAAATATTTTAAGAAGCGGGAAGACTTGAGACTTTATTCAGTAACAATTTAGTTTTTTCTTTTAAATATTAAGTTGTCGTTTGTTTAACGATAAATCTCATAGTTTTTTTTACATATAAAATGTACTTTTGTTTTCTAATTCTTCTATATCTTCTTTAGCTTTATATACTGTCTAAAAGTTTTCTTTTATAATATAGATATTTTGTGTAAAATTACTTATATATTATATAAATATTTTTCTCTCATAAACAATGTTAATATATTTTGACGTATTTGGAAAGCCTCATCCGATATTGAATTGCCCTTTGATCAACTGTCGGTATTAAAGCCACCGCATACAGCCTTTATAATAAAACCTATTGATTTAGGCCTAGAACTAATTACAATATACAAAGCTAAGCTCCGTGTTTGCTCGCGCCCGCATATAAACAACACGATTGAATTTTCTGGTCTGCGAAGCACTTTGTTCACATTCATTTGACGACATTCGAACATTTAAAACCAGCGATTTTGAGTGCAAATGAACTCCATTCTTCAACGTCCTATTTAGTGAAATTTAATTTGTTGATTTCTATTGGGATTAATTACTAGTATTACACAATTTGCTTTTATTGTATTTAGTTTTATGATGACCTGGTTTGTTACTGTGTATTTTTATTTTAAATGGAATTTAAAGTTTAAAATATCATAGTAATGCGTTTGAAAGTACTGGAGAACCGGTAATTTAAAGGAATTAATAATCGTAATAAATAGAACCATAGAAACAAGAATGAGAAAGCTGTCAACACATGCGTTCTGTAGGAATCCATACCTATATTTATTTATTTATTTCGAAATTTAATACATTTATCTTTATTAAAATGTTTGTGATTCTTTTGAGTGAAACAAGCAGCTAAATATTGTCAAACAAATATTTAATACCAATTTCACGTAAATAACTGACGAAAGCTTCATTACGATATTTAAGTGAGACTATGAGCGTTAAGGAAAATAAGCGTCAAATTAATCAAAATTTATACGGAAAATATTTAGATATTCAAATCAATTGCGATGTTATGAAAATATGAATTTTCATTTTCAATTACCATCAAGTATTTATCTATTTTATTTATTTTTTATTTATGTTATCGAATTTACACTTTGTACATAATACATGTTTAAAAATATAATTAAATTCTAAGAAAGTGAATGAATAGCGAATCTTAAAAAATTAACTATTTTATATAACAGGGGTCAAACGCGCATGAGCCTTACCTGATGCTAAGTGATGTCCATGGACAATCACATTGCCAGCAGGCTCCCAAGTGCTTTGCCGGCATTTTAGGAACTGGTTACGCTTTTCTTTAAGGAGCCCAAATCTAATTGGTTAGTTTTTGTTCACAATGGCAAAAACTGCCTTAAGTAACGCTCATACATACATACATCCGCTGTTACATAAGTAATGTAACAGCGGACGTCGAGGTTATACAGATGGTATTTTGTATTCAGTCTTGACGTCCGATGATGAAACAGGTATTAATCCGAACGAATCTTCTGCGCTATAAAATTAAAGAAACTAATTATATCATGCGTTAACTTCAATACATTGATTAGGCTTCTTTGTCATTATTCTTTTCTTGCCTTCTGTACGTTACACACTGACTTTTGGTACTGAGACATACCAATCCAATGTTTCAAACAACAACAGTACTTCGATCGGACCACTAGGCTTACACTGTAACAGATATCAGTAGGTATAATAATGAAGAGTATACTGGGAATAAATTATCATTAACCACTAACGACAATAAAGTAATTACGACTGAGTAAATCGAGTATTTGTTTAATTAATTCTAAAAACATTTATTAAACTGAATTTTCCTTCAATATTTGGAAATAAGGTTTATAATTAGAATACAAATCTTGTTATCCAGTATCAAAACGCTTGATAAATTTGAGAAAAAGACGTTTAATAAAGTTATTATAAATATTACACGTTGAATTCTAAACCATCTTTGGTTTTATGAAGTTAGGTATATATGAAATAAAATTTAGATCTAAATAAAGAATATTCACAATTATGTTTATTAGTTAGTGTTTGTTTGTTACGCTAATTGCATAGTTAAATTTTTTTCTCAACATTCTATTGGAACATTGAATACATGAAATACAGATGCTGCATCGTGTTGCGTCGAGGTGAAACTGGTGTACAGCTGCAGGACTAGTGATTCGAATAACTCCACCAAGTATCGAATCGCTCTTTATTGAATGCGGTCAAGGGGAAGTAGCTGGCACTGGAGATCTCCTGTCAGGAGGAAACAGTACTCCACATGGAGCCGAATTATTAAAATGAAGTATTTGACGTAGTGAAGGATATCACTACATCAAAGACATAAGAATTGGTGGCGTATGTCAGGTCAAAGAAGATTTAGAAGGAAATGCTAAATTAGCCTCTAACTAGACTGTACTTCACTCCGGGACCCAATTTGCGCTTTGTAGACTTCGTGTATCCTTCACATAATGAGCAACAGGCACTGCCAAATCCATTAGTCCCCAACTGGGAATCAAACACACATCCTTAGGTCACACAACTAGCCTTGTAGCACTGTTCAATTTGATAACACTAATTATAAGCATAAGTACGTATAGACATAAAATGTATTAATTGGATCCACAACAATTTTCACCCATCTAAGGTAACCAGCGCCATGAACGTAACATGGCTTTGTCTATCCAATTAATCGGTAGCCGATCAATAAACAGTGTTAAATTGCCATATAATTTGCAATTAATTTCACAAGTACAAGGCAGGGTACATTAACAATGGGGCATTATCTTGTTTAATGAAGTACATAGTCCAGCCAATAATTAGTAGTCACGCGTAGGTGGATTCCAAAATATATTATTAGATCGTAACTGTTTGTCCAATGAGTCATTAAATTATACTGAAATCTGTTATATTGTTTATAATAAAACATGGACTAAACATGTTACTATGATAACAACACTGTCCACGTTTAATAATATGGAATTTGTTTATATTATTATTTTAATTTCTTGGAAAAACGTCGTTATATAATATGTAATTTTAAATCACTTATTAGCTAGCCTGCCTTGGACTCACATGACTGAACAACTTTTTTAATTATTCTAGTAATTAATATGGCCTAATGTCTAACGTTGAATGTTTGAAATTATTAAATATAGACAAAGGGGTACTAAATATATACAACGAATAATGTTAATGTATAAGTAGGAACAAATAGTATTATGTATCCGAATTTAATATTTGAAGTTAAACTTTTAGACTTAAACTACAATATAACGGATATATATAAGTTGTGTAGTAATATTTGTTAAATTAAGATCATATTGGTTATATTCAAATACCTCGACTTAGGTTCCTTCAAGAAAAGAACGTGCCAATTCTTAAAAGGCCGGCAACGTACTCGCGAGCCCACTGACTTTCACAGTGTCCATGGGTGACGATATCACTTAACATCAAGTGAGCCTCCTGCCCGTTTTCCCCCTGTTCTATAAAAAAAAATATATATGTTAGAGAATGAAGAAACGTAAAAATGCACATATTTATTTAAATTCCGTCACCACGTCATACATAATGCTATATATACTGTATGTTACAAGCAATATATTTTCTAATATATATGGCAATTATATTAAACATAAATGTTACCAAATATTAATTAAATTTAAATACAATACAAAATACTAGCAAAACAGCGGATTAGATATCAGATAGATAGGCCCTTAACCATGCTTTTTTAAATTGTTAAGCCCACTACCGAATATTACAAGATCTGGACAGTTTTTATTTATTTCGTAGTAATCTTACACCTAACATATATATTATGAAACAGAACACTTAGACAATATACAAAGTCAAAACGATAGAGAAACAATATATATGAAACAGATAACATAAATAAGTACATTAATAAAATAACAGAAGAAAATGAAAAGAAAACTGAAATTTAGCATTAAACAAACGACAATAAATACCTAATATTTCAAAGAAAAAACTAAATTGTTACTGCTAAACATAGCAAAAGTCCACCCGTTTCGTCAAATATCACATCACCTTTGGTGAGGTGAAAAATATCATCATACTCATCTTCCAGTTAAATTAAACCCGAAACATTGGCGAATTATGCAAGTAATTCGTGTTCATACGAGGCTCATGGAACAATTGTGAGTATCTCGCATACGGTGCAGTAGAGGGATTCTTCCATCCACATATTAGAATATTGTGCATAAATAATAAGTCTTGCTAACTCCGCTGACCATCGAATGAGTCTGATTAAAATAATAAAAGAATCTGCATAACTATCGAAACGTTAATACTGTTTAAAACTAAGGAATTTCACAAACTTGTTTGTGTATTTTCGACAGCTTCTATATATTTTAAATAGTATACTAATTAATCTTATTTTTTCAGAGTTTGAGTCCTTCAATCCCTCAGTTAAAATATGTTTAAATTATGTTCGCATTTTATTTGTTTAATTTTTAAATTCAATAATTGAAATTGTGATTAAATATTGCTGAACCCACCTGCAGAATGAAGCGGTGCATTCAACCGATCGTAGTTTTTGCTGGCGGCTCTTCTATAGAATTGTTTTCATTCATTACATACAAGTTCAAGGTGTGATGGCATCCACAAGTCCCGTCCCACAAATGTTTGCGTTTAAGATCAATTTATTGAATTATACCAATTTTGTATAATCTTCATCCGTATTAAATGTTTTATCTTTCCATTAACTTTTATTGATTTCTTTTCTTTGAAAGACCTGATGTTGGGTGATTGATCTAAAGTATTTAGTTACAATTTTTAGCAACATTAATTACCTATATGTGGGGGAACAAATCAACAACTTGCCTAACAAACACAATAGAACGGGACTTCCAAGATATACTTTGAAATCTACTAAACATATTTCTGTATTCTAACTCACTAAAATTTTCTCTTACTTATATTTTCTCCCTCTTACAGTAAAAATACATAGTTTCTTAGATAGTTTTCTCTTTTATAAAGTAACATAGTAAATTTACAAGTCCATTATAGATCGCTATTTTGTTGCAGATCACACCGCAACAGTGGAGACGAGAGACTCCATTGAAAATGCATTTTCATCAGGAAGTGGCGAGCTATCTACACATCTTTGCAAACGCTCTTTGAATAGCCCAAATCGTCTACACACATACGAAAAACCTATAATTCGGAAACGTCCAAACTCCCTTGAAATACCAACTTATTTTGAGCCATATATTCTGGAAGTAGAGTCTTAATTCAAATAAACAACGAATAACATAAGACATACTATAAAAGGCAGAATTAAAAAGCGTTCACTAATACAGCCAAAGTCTGGACCATTATAGGAATTTGTTTGACGTTGCCATCACGTTTCCGCTGGGGTTTTTAGTGATCTTTTTCGTCCGGTTCCCCCAAGCACGAGGCACTTATTGCGATTTGTTTAAACAAAGAATAATTAAAGCTGAAAATGAATGACTCTGCATTTTTAATTCAACAATTCTCGCAACTTATTGTGCTTTTTACAGAGAAACGTTTTATGAGGAGATAATGAGCGCCCGTTCTTAAATAGAAAGATTACTCAAGTCTCCTATTTAATGGTTCCCGTGTTAGCAATAAAGAACTTGAAATATTTAACACATTTTGTATTTTAACCAACTTCAATTAAAAACCGAAACGAATCATCAAAACAGCATTGATCGAGGTATCAATTGCTTCAGGTTTGTAGTTATGACTTGCCTTATGCGGCCTTCGTTAATTTCATTTAGTAATAATAATAATTATTTATTTAATAAAACATACTAATAAAATAATATAAAAAAATGTGTTAATTCATTGCAATGTGTAAGATTTGGGAACCCTTTTAATTAAAAAAATACCTATGTCAGGGTTCCCAGTTCTATAAAAAAAAACTAAATATATTTATATATATAATTTAATTACACCTTTTACTTTATTTATTTTTGTTTTTGATTATTCAACTATTATCAACATGCTTGAGTACATGAGTGAGTGTGTGGTTGCAAATGTGTGAGTGAGTGAGTGAGTCAGTGATCGAATGAATAAAGTGACAAACTACATCTCTGAAGTACTACACACACACTGCGTAGGGTGTGTTCATAAACGAGTCCTTTATTTAGATTGTAGACGGTCATCGGGTAGATGTTAAGCAGCATATTTAATGTATTATAGATGCAGTCTGCTTGCATATTGCGTCTGGCGAAGTCAGTCCTTACGGTCTGACCGACAACAACCTCCCTATTTCTTTTTAAGTAAAACTAAGAAAAAGCTATAAGTTTATTTTTATTTATATCATTTTTAAAGATTAGATTTAAAGTATGAAGTATAAATCGAAAATTACCAGCCCGCACGACACCACAACAAAACCACACACACAGTGTTACCACGCACATGAAGTCCATAGCAAAAAAACCATTAAATTTAAAGGATATTATGTTGAGATGTCTTAATTGTTTAACTATTTATCTATACGGTAACTTAATACGTAGCCTTAGGTATCTGAATTATAAATAAATTCATCGGTTATTCCCACAATGACTCTATTAACGTGAATTTTTTAGTACGTTCCCATAAATTGTGAAAGGCGTCCGAATTAATTTACTTGCATACATTTGAATATATGACTTTCAAAAGCTTTTCATTATTTAAATATCTCATGATATATTAATTAATAGTAATAATGTTGATTTAAATAAAGATAACTAGTTACTTGTATACTAACAATAACTTATGCAAAGTCCGTTTATATACGTAGATATCGTTTATATCGATTATATTAAAAGCAGTTAGTAGGAAAAAAAACGATATTTGAAAAAATTATGTTTATACCGTAAAATAATAAGAGTTCATAGCTTAAAGTTATATAACTAACATAGAGTTTATATTTTGAAACAAATAGACGATGGCCTCTAATAGGACAATGATTGAAATTAAATATATTAATAGATGAGACATAAGTAAATCTAAATTAAGACCTTCAACTTTAAGGCAAAAACATTCAGTTTTGTATCGCAAAGCCTGGACATACAGCGACCACTATTTAGGCCATGACATGTTTAAGCTATCACCTTTATCATGAGCGGTGTGCTCATGATGATAAAGGTGACTCTTTCACACCATCACATATTACGTATTTGATCACTTTTTCCTTCCGTAAATAAATGAACGTTTCTGTATATTTTATTGTAATGTATTACATGCTTGGCTACATATATATTGAAATTGTTGTCTGTTGTATATAATTTGTATTAGCTGTAGGATTACGAAATAAATAAATAAACAAAACAGCTACCAATATTAATAAATGATTTAGTTATACCATTATATTATAATAATTTATTCTTACAACACAAATTTAGCTGAAACATTATAAATAAAGAATTCCGTCCCGTGATAACATATATAATAATATAAAAAGTAGCTTATTATCTGTAATAAACCTAAAACAGAATTAATCATCACGAAAATATTTTATACAAAACGTATCGCAGATTGTACTGGGTTTACGTATATACGGTAGACCGCATTACCACTAATTCCCATTTAGTTTAAAATAAAACGTTTGGAGATACATTTATCGCGGCTGTGGTAACTAGATTCCAATCAGAGAAAGTTACGACAGTACTTATTTCACTACACCTTACTCTTTGTTATCGGAGATATATCTTAAAATCCTTTGGAAGTAATTCAATTATTTATAATGTAATGCCAGATTTAAGCCCAATATGTTTACCATTGTTTATTAAGTTAACCCTTGACTACTATTATGTCTAATTAAAAGTTATGTAAGTATTTTAAATGCACAGTGAAAATGAATTGGGCATAATTTTTTCAGGAGATGACGAGTAGAAAAGAGTGGCAACGAGTTTGTCGGTTAGTTCTTCTCACTTGATTTGGGAACTTACAGTCTAGTACTTCATAAGTGTACATTGCTTTGCAAATGAACCGATTTTATCGTGTTTGTTGAATGTGACAATGTCTTATAAATCGATGAACGCTGGGTACACGCACTCAAAAGCATGAATCATTGTCCCGTCACACTGATTGTCCCGTCACACTGATTGTCCCGTCACGCTCATCGTCCCGTCACGCTCATTGGACGCTTGCGCTGCATCTACCTCTCTTCCTATGTCCTAGCGTCTTAGGAGAAGAAAGACAACGGCAGCACACAACTTACATCTACACGTGAACTGTTTATACAGTGAAGTGACAAGTTAATGTGGTTTTCATTGTTTATTACAACAACAATTGCGGCAACAAAGATTAATTATTATTACATTTAAAAAATCTGATTACTAGTATAATATTAAGTATTTATTATTTTGATATTAAATAAAAGTTACAGTTATTTTCTTCAATGTCTATTGGTCCTCCTAGATATATGTCACTCTTGTGACATGTTTCATGATACATATTAAATAATATCTAATAAATATACAAGAAAATTTATTTGAAATCGTATGATATTTCGCATAACTTTTTTTATATTTTACATATTAATCAAACCGCAAAGGAAGTTCTTAGATTGATGAAAAGAGCATTGTGCTTCAACCAGAGGATTATAGAAGTTGGAGAACAAAAGTGGTATAGAAGCTTCCTTTAATTTGATATTTTAATGTGATAATAGATATTCAATTTCTAGTCTTTAATAATTAAATATACAATTTCTATGAATTATAGGTGTAAGCGTGAGCACTCTTCAACTCTGATTAGACTACCGTTCAAGATTAGATTGGCTCCAGAAACAGGAAAGGTTTTCTGGAAAATATATTTCTTACCTTGCTTAAAATCAAAAATATAAAAAAAATATATATCATACTTTATTTATTTACAGCTTCTGTATATCCAAATTTTATCTAAAAATTAACAGAAAACCTTATGCTATCTAGTTATATTTTCTAAGTACATTTAATAATATGACATAGGAGGAGAGATCATTTCTATGAAGGAGTAAAAGAAGAGAAGACCGAATGTCTTTATTTTCATTGATAATCAAAATCTTCTCACCACACATCAGCATTATTGTTGCTCATCAAAGTATTTTTTGAAAAAATTCCACTTATACTTAAAAAATAAACCTTCCAGCAACTTCCAGCCAGTCCAGCGTACGTACCCGCAAGCATTGGAACTTATGAGTTTCTGTCAGCCTTCCGACCGTTTTCCCCTGTTCTAAATAAAATAAAATAACTTGATAGAGTTAAAGATCCAAATTCTTCTTAAATGTTTATATAAAATCGAAACGTTAAAAAGCGTTATCAAAACAGTGTATTTTTAACATAATCCCAAAAATCCAACTGCAACAGCCGCATTCTTTTATATCATCGTAAATATTATCTAAAAACGTTCAGCCCCATCAACGATGATCATCCAGGGATTTCGTCTGTCACATTTTAACCACATATTACATTTAAAACCATTTCGAATGTGCTTTGATAGCATTTGAAAAGCCGTCAAAATTTTAAATTTAAATTTTATTTTTATTGTTTCTATTTGGAAAAAATGCGGAAGGTAAGTAAGTGTTTAAACTTTTTAACACAAACTCATACACCGTTATATACTTATATAACATATGTAGCGGGACGCACATATATAGTTTCTCAGGGACGTATTAAAAAAGTATCAAAATTGTGAACTGTTAAACTGAAAACTCAAAGATAGATAGATATTTTAAATAAAAATAATTGTCAGAAGAAAGTCCTAACCTGAACTAAGCTATTCCTTGTATTCTTCATATTTGTTTTCGAACTAACGAACTGTGCAGTCGACTCCCGGTTGGGTTTTTCCCTGAGAGATACGAACTCCAACTATTAAAGTTACTCCTCCCTCAAAGACAGGCAACACACCAGCCAATGGACACAAAACTGGGTGTCTATGTGTCCATGTTTTTGTCACTCTATTATATAAAAATTACATAAAAAAAACTTTTAAATAAAACCGTTTAAAAACAATTGGTTTGCCACAAAAACCCAGAATTCAAAGGCATTGTTTATCCTCTAGGCACATACATTTATCTTAGCATGATATACAAATTATCTGCCTATAATAGACAACGATCATATAAATTACATACTTGTTATATCAGTCCAATACCGAGTTTCCTGAAGCTTGACATAATATTGGGACGTCGGGTGGCCGCAGGTTTGATACAAACTTTCCAGACGTTAGATCAATTGTTACCTAATTTATACCGCAATTACTCCGCGGGCTTACGTTACAAATTTATTGCTATTGCGACTGACTTGCATATTTTGCGATTCAACCCCTTGATTTAGGGGTTGTTTATAAGTCCACTAGATCATCGTATGTGGTGAAAAAGGCTAATTTTAATTTTTAAAGTGTTTATCCTAAAGAATTCAGTCCTGCAAGAAAAGAGTGTAACAATTCTTAAAAGGCCGGCAACGCACTCGTGAGCCCTCTGGCATTGAGCGTGTCCATGGCCGGCGGTATCACTTAACATCCTGCATGAGCCTCCTCCCAGTTGCCCCTGTTCTATTAAAAAAATCTCATAAATATAAATTGTATATATATATAACTAAGAACATATCTTGACTGGAAATTGAGAGGCTGAACACCAGGCGGTTTGGCATCCCATGAGATGTAGTCCCAGCAAAATAGAAGAATTTACACAAGGAAGAGGTATACGTAACTTTAAAAGGCCGGCAACACACTCGCGAGCATTGAAAGTGTCCATGGGCGGCGGTATCACTTATCATCAGGTGAGCCTCCTGCCCGTTTTTCCCCTGTTCTATAAAAAAAAATGATTAAAAAAATAAATACACTTTTCACTGCATGAAGTCTGTGATTATAGTTGTCAATTAATTGTCTAATAATATTTCTGTCAGTTTTTAATTTAAAATTGTAGTCGTAATTGGACATTGTCTGGCGCAAATGTGTCTTAAAAGCTCAATTACTAACAAACATATATGAAAAGCATTTAATCAACATATTATACAACTATATCCAATTAGAAACTAATATGCCTTTCACTGGACTTTGTGCTTAACGTTTACTAAGTACGACGTTAACCAGAATTTACGATTTATTTTTAATTACTATCTTAACAAGCACCTACTTCTAGCGCACACTACAGCGATGGCTTTATAGCATAGTATGCTTAAATGCTAGTGGCCAATGAATAGGTACAAATCAGATCACATCGGCAAAATAGCTTCGCATTACGAGCCTTTGGAATAAGAAGTGGTTAATCAGTTAGCAAAAAAGTCACACACAGTCTAATTGTAAACTAAACACGGTTGGAAAGGTATTTAGATTATCTAGTGACTTTTTGTTTGATGTTAAACGATTTATAATAATAATAATATAGACTTTATAATCCGAAACTCTGTAATGTTTAATATATTTACACAAAATCTCGGAGGTTGGTAAGCTTCATGGCAAGAGCTATCGCTAACCCTTTCCACTGTTCTCTATCCTTTGTATCTTTTTCAGTTCTAGGCTACTGTTCCCATCGTTTTCCTTCTTTAAGGTACGATTTCGTCAATATTTTTCTCCTATTTTCACGGGGACTTCGTAGCATATGGCCCGCTCGTTCATCTCCATTTCATTTTGTCTATCTTAGTTAGAAGATCCATCACACCTGTCCTAACTCTTATATCTGCGTTTTTTTTTTGCTTGTCTATTATGTATTAAATGATTTGCAAATGATTTAAATAATAAAAGAACAGAAAAACAAAAAACTATAGTCTCAATATGAATTCAAAGGTCTTTACAACCAGTTCAACTGTAACAAAGGCAATCAGACATACAAGAGCAAACTTAGAGTAACCCCACAGCCCTCTCAATTTTGACTTTTTCAATGTATCTCAGATTTTCCGTTCACTTTTCTATATGCAAAGCTTTTTTAATAAGACCCTCCCTACGCCTTGAGGAAAATGTCAGCAATCTGCCGCAAAATCCTACTTTATTGTTATTGTACCGCGTTTATTCGAGGCTCTACCCAAAGATATAAACCTGGGAATCGGTTGGAAGTAAATAAAGTGACTGGCCGGGCTTTGTAGCTGAGATAACAATTATTTGGTCTTTTATTATACGGTTACTGAGCAATAAAATGTGCGCCTGTCGGTAATCTACCTTTAAGCTATATAACTTTGTATGGTTTATTGTGCTTTGAGCTTTTCAGTAAAGATAACCCCTTTAAGCTTACTGACTTAATTATTTAAATTTGGTAATAATTCCAGATACCTACCTACGATACATCGCGTTCCAGGATGCAATTGTACTTGTGTGGTTAAGGCGTTTAACAATACTCATAATTTATATTATACTAGCGGATCAGACGTTGTCCCGTACACACGTCTTACGTACCAAAAAATTATCGAATAAAATATAAATATTCTCGACTTCACTTGAACACACAAATAATTACATCAAAATCTGTCAGCCGTTTAGGAGTTTAATAACCAATTCTAGCACAGAAGATTTTTACATATACCAGCTGTTTATTTGCTGTATAGATAAACAGTAGATACCGACAGCAAAGCCATCCAGGGCGCCGTAAAAATACACCCGTGTTTCACACAATTTTTCAAAATCAAAATTGAAAATTTAATCCATTTATGTAACATACTTAGCAGTGTTGGCCTAGCGGCTCCAGCGTGCGACACTCATCCCTGAGGTCGATCCGGCTGTACACCAATGGATTTTCTTTCTATGTACACATTTAACATTAGCTCGAACAGTGAAGGAAATCATCGTGAGGGAACCGGCTTGCCTTAGGCCCAAAAAGTCTCACAGAAGGCTGATCACCTACTTGCCTATGCGCTTAACAAATGATCATGAAACAGATACAGGAATCTTAAGCCCAGACCCAGACCTAAAAAGGTTGTAGGGCTACTGTTTAATTAAATTTACGTTTTTGTGTAATATTTATTTACACTTTGTTACAATAAATAAAGTACAATTAAAATAATCAAAAAGTAAAAAGTACACCTCGTAAGAAAATCAGAAATAAGCTAAGCGCAAGAAGTGAAAACCTACACAAGATATACATTTACATTGATTTATTTTAGTATATATGATATATTTGACAAAGATGAAAGTAGAACAAAAATTACATTGAACTTCTTCACAAGTTAACATCTAATTAAATTGGGGTTCAAAGTACCCGCTGTCTCGAAAAAGACGAAATTTAATCCAATTTATTTTTTGAGCCTAGTAAAAAGAGCCGAACGTCGAAGGTATTTTCAATAAACATATTCTTAAATCTTATTAAATTGAATATATTTGTTGTGACGGTAATGGGTTTGATTCGGAGCGAAAATTCTGGTCGGTTTTGAGGACTCGACCGATCTTCTCAGCCGGTGCCTTCTCTTCCTTAAATTACCAGCTACGAACAGAACAGAGGTGTCTATGAGCTGCGGTGGTCATCTTTATGATCAGCACGGTAGTTTGCTCAAATAGACCAGTACAACATTTGTCGGAGACGTTTACTTCAGTGACTGTATGGACCAGTGTTTCCTAACGTGAGGCTCATGCCCCACAGGCATTTTGATTGTTAAGTAAGTTCAAAAATTTTATTATTTTTTTAAATAATTATTTGAATCAGTTTTTCCTGTCTTTTCCATGTCTTTTAAAATATACTAACTATATTTTGTTAACAAAATAGTATATATACATATAATATAGAATCTTAGGAAACCTAAGATGGCACAAAATAGGTTGGGAAACAAGTGAATGTGAATCCATAAAAAAAATCTTACTGTTACAAAAATGGAACGGAAAACCATTGACATTCGATCACCAAAAGGAACTCTCACGTCGAGTGCTCATCGAAATCAATTTCGCAATGTACCTTACTCGACTTATTTGAATTTCTCAATTGGCTTGCTACAGAGAATTATAAAATTAAAGCCTCGAAAGCACGTTTATTCAACTCATCTAGACGTGAATAAGTACTGATGTACTGTAAGATTTCTCTGAAGAGGTTCAAATCTTAAAACTCTGAAAAACGCAATGATTGTTTCAATAATTGACCTAAAGATGAGTAGCAATAATTATGAAGTCATCTAAAAAGTTTTGTTATATTTTTCAATTTATAAAAAATGGATGCTGTTGTGTACAACAGCAATACTGAAATCGGGATGAGAATCTAGGCTTACATGGTCGTTTTATTACTCTCCAGTATCATGTAGATAGGGAAGTTACGAAGAAACTCACGAATTAAAAATTTATATGGCTAGTAGAATTTTCATTACTTTGAGTTATTAACCTGGGTTACAGGTCTACCTTGTATGTAATAAACTAAAATTCGATACATACTAGTATTCAGTACCATACGTACTGGCGGTGTAGAATCCCCTTCGGGGCGTCCACGACCGGGTGCTGAGCGCACGGGCAGCCTGTATGTGTCTTATTCTTCAACTCAGCTCCATTACTACAGATTTGATTTAGGCTCCTTCAAGTTAAGAGCATTCCGGATGACGTCCGGATATAGTTTACGTCCGTTACCATTGGCTGAGTGCTCTTTTCTGATCCGCTTTTGATGATGTTTCGATTGGTGAATGGAGATGCTTTATTAATTTATTATATTAATATTTGTCCTGGCTTTCATCACCACAGACAGAAACCAATAGATAAAAAACTAGAATATTTCCAATTCCTCAAAGGCGGGCAACGCAATTGTGAGCCTTCTTGCAGATTCAGATTAAACAGGTATTGATCCTAAATCACAAAATATGAAACAAATAGGGACTCCGCCGACCTAGGACGCTCATACACTTAACATCGGTTGAGCCGGTTTGCCCGTACTATATAAAAAAATAGACTTATACTACAAGTATTTGTTTCATATGTTGTGCTTTAAGATGAATACCAGTTTAATCTCATTCATATAAGAGTAATATAGAATTTAATCCATATCGAATAGGCTCAGATCAAAAGAATTCCATTCACAAGGGAGGTCACCGTCTACCTATAAGATTTGTATGAACTACCCCTATGTTTAAATAATTAGCTTAAGCGCTTAAAGGGTAGAATTTGCTTACATTGCATTTAAAATTTCAATGTTTAGATTGGAACTAGTATAATTTGAATTTAGATTACCAGGGATTAACTGGTTCTTTGATGATGCGACATGTGTTCAAATGTTGTAATAAATATATCGCTCAAAAGTAATAGGAATCATTATTTATTTGATTCCACCACACAGTGTGACGGAAAGCTGTTTGTTGGCTTTTTTCATCTGATAGTTTGAAAGTAAAAACTCTGGAAAGTAACAAATATATTTTAATATATAGAAAAGATTATTGTGTCATTTTTTATTATTGTCCCTTTTACTGTCTACATATGTATGTGTGTTATTCTGTATTGCTTTGTTCCATTAGTTTTGTGTAACTTTAGGTCTTGTGTCGTTTTGCACTTGTACCGCTCACCTTATCTAATTTTATTTAATATTTTTTTGTTTCACCTTACATACAGTAAGGCCGGCAGTTGCCAATCTTTTTATTTAATTATTTTAATTGTACTGAACTATTGGCAACGATATATTAAGAAAATAATTAATACCTACTTCACCATAAGCTAAATTACATACAAGTTATTAAGTAACGAATGCCATCAAAGGGTAGAATATTAGTATTAGTGTACTCACTTCTGTAATATTGTTGCTTGGATATTGTTCATTGCGTGTCCCTATCTAAGTTGGTTGATTGGAGGTAACATGGTAACATGTATTTTATCTCTTCTTCGTAGTCATCATATCTGATATCCTGCTTGTCTTGAAATGGTTTAAACGACATCGACTTACTTTGGACTATATCCTCGGCGTGTCTCAGAGAACCTAGAGATATTGCGACCCATAATTTTTTTTATTTAGTAAAATCAACTGGTTCCCGCATACTGTAGACACATTTATTACTAAACTAACTACTAGTTGCAATGTAAGGCATATGACGCAACAACCTTTTTAGGTCCGGGCCTCAGATTTCTGTATCTGTTTCATGATCATTTGTCAATCTAATAGGCAAGTAGGTGACCAGCCTTTCCCTAGTCCATGACACGCTCCGTTAATTTTTTGGGTATAATGCAAGACGGGTTCCTAATGTCTTCCTTCACCGTTCAAGCGAATGTCAAATGTGCAGACAGAAAGTCCATTGGTGCATAGACGGGGATCGATCCTACGACATCAGGGATGGGAGTCGCTATCTGAAGCCACTCTGTTTTAACTTGAAAGAAATCATTTTCCCCAACAGGCTTATTTAGTTAATAAAAGTAAAAATCTCAAGTAAAATGTATATAATTTTAAATGAAATAATGTAAATAATTGTTGAATATTGTTCGATTGGGCAAATCGTCGTTGGTAGTCCATTTTACAAAGCTTCTTACCTGCTTTTAATCCTTTCTTTAATTCGAACATTCACACAATATAAAGGTAGCTTTTTTTTGATCTGTCACCTAGCTGTCACATTAACAAAGCCGCTTAACAGCTGATTAAAATAAGACATGTACTGTGGCACTTTTTGACACCATTGTGTGATTTAAAATAGCGTAGAATTATAAAATTACAATAAAGGGTTAGCTATTGTACAGTTCTTTGTAATGAAAGCGGAAGTAATTTGACGTTGACAGTTTATGTGGCTCAAACAATATTGATTTTACATAAAAACAGTTAGTATTCATAACTAAATTTCTGTCTTATTTCTTCATAAGCTGAACCAACTTTGATAAAAAGAGACAAATGAAACACATTACGCCATTTAAAATTTAGAATAAACAATTATTTTTATTACACGTGTGACAACAGTTAATATATAATTATTTTATATTAAAAAGCATCTAACTAGTTATTATTTAGTAATACAAATTCATATTAATAAAAAATACTAAAATAGCTGTGCCAAATCTTTGAACTGCGTACACGCTATTTATAACGCCTTATTATTATTCACGGCAATGTGTGTTATAAACATTTACCTTAATTTTGTAGGCGTTATGACAACCAATATTATGAATGCTAACTGCAGTATAGGTTCCTATTATTTAAATGGATAATTTAGCTTACATTATTTGTAAAATCTTAACGAAATTATTTTAAATTATATGTTTATAAAGTTATTAATGTTTTGACATTGCATTTAACACCTTTATTGTATGTTATAAGGTGATTCAGTCTTTTGGGACAAAGGGTGAATACGAGGACTGACACACGAAAGTAACAGTTAGTAATCTCTCGTTCTAAGGCATGACCATGCAATGTATTCCTTTACCATCACTGTTGAAATCTCACAATGTTAGTTGTACCACTCTCCGGAAAAGTTTTTCCTCATCTATCCCTTTGCCAAGAATGTATGAGCATATTAATCTTATAACATTGTAAGGAAGGATTTCTACATACAATGTGAAATTTTCTACAAACATGAGCCCTCATCTGTGAATAGTTTATGCAGAATCCCAAATCCGCAGCATCGTGGCGTGATGCATTAACCTCCGTCAGTGGGCTTAGCACAACTATTGTAGTGACCATAATTTCATAATTTTTTAGATAATTTCACATAGATGAGAATGTAAACGGAACAAGAATAAAGATAGCGTTCGATTGAGACTGTCGGAAGGATTGTTATACTATAAAGCATCATGTCAACGGGTATGTGACCAAATATACTGTTTAACAAATACAATCGAATGGAACGTAAAGTTATAATATTTCGTTATATATATACACAATATATATATATATATTGTGTAGAAGATCAAGTTTTATGCTTTTTTTTTAGCTGAATGCGATGGAAATAAATATAATAGTAAACTCGATAGACTTTTGTAATTATTTTTGCATTAATTTACTTATAAGTAGAATTATGTAATTTACATAAATAGGTAATAAAACTCTTAATTACATATTCTCTCAAATAAAATTAAATAGCTTTTAGTAACTTGAAATAAGTAATAATAATTCGTAAAGGGTCGAGTCCTACAAAAAGCATTCATTATGGTTGACGTTGAACATCTCCCTCCGGCATGTCTACTATCCGACCGAGGATAAAACGGGGATTTTTACGAAAACCTTTCCTAAGCCAACACTAAAATGTTCAAAATTTAAATTAAAAATTTCGTAAAAAAGATCAGGACTGTGCTTGTTTTATCCTAAATGTACATTAAGCTTAGTATCCTCGTGTACGGATTAATTTAACAAAATGCCTTTACAATGCAATTAAAAATCTTATATAGGTAGATGAATAAAACATAATTAACAAAAACTTAATAAATAATTACGACACGACAATAACTCAATATAGTGCCATTATGCTGGAAAATGGGCTTCTTACAGATTGAAGAATAATATTAATTTGAATCATAAACATTGCAAAATGTAAAAATTATTTCCCAATGTTCCCCAATCGCTTGTTCCGTCAGCGAGTCTGTCACTAGTTTTGGCCATTAGTGTAAGCTAGAAAATATACAACATGTCAGAGATATTATATCACCAGCATTGTCATAATTAATTTGATCCAGCTCATCTTCTTTAACAGCCCAAGCCTCACAGAACAGAGTTCAACAGTTCAGACGTATTAAATTAAAATACAAATCCTTCATTACAAGTGCCTTAATAGTGTAATTTTATTTTTATTAGCGTCAATGAATCTTTAGTTCCACAGCTATTTCAATAATGTAAATGCAACAATAAGATGTCGTTAAAACACTTCACCCAATTACAAGCACATTAGCGAGCAGGTCTTCGTGTATTCTAATTTAGCTTTACGACTCATAAAAGAAATAAAATGAAAATAATATGCCACGACATGAACTGCAATTACTGTAAGTAGTAGGAATTGGAGCAAACGAAATTACGAAATTGCTCTTAATTTAGACGATGTTCTAATTACGCTCCAACAATTAAACACTGTGCAAGCTAAACGACACCGAAACACGCTTAATAAATAGTTCCATGGATTTTGATTAGTACTTGCTCTTGTATTTACTCCAGTATCTCTTCCCTTTCTTTTCTCGAAGTTTTTTGACGAATTTTTGGACTACTGGGTCTAAGCTTTTGGCTTCGATTACAGGGGTAGGGAGTCGAGTATTTGCCAATAGACTTTGGAATGCTTGAAATAGGAATGACAGTAAGGACATGGACAGTACGATATTTAAAGGATCGAAGCCAATCGAGTGATGGTGGTAGGTTACACCTCCATAAGCAGTCCCACCTATACCATATCCAGTAGTCGTGAAATGGCTGCTGAAGCTTCTTGATTTTTCAGTTGAGTCTTTCAATCCCGTATTTGTGGATTCTATCTGAAACTTTGGACCTAATTCTCTCCCTTGGATAGTCAGTTTAGAGGTGTTAGGGTTTTTATTCAATACAGGAATTTGATTTAAACTTCTCAACTCCTGCAATACCCTTTGCGCATTCACCTGTATTTTGTTGAGAAGATCGGTTATCATTTGGCTCTGTTCCTTAAAGACTTTTGTTACTAATTCCTTGATTCCAGTTTTAGTCGTATTAGTTTCCTTTGATTGCGCGTTCACAATAAAAATGGTGATGACGATAGCAATTGATAGCAGCGTCATTGCTACAAGTGCTTTGCTTTTTACAACCATGAACACGTCTGCAGCTACAATGTTTATGATTTCTTGTTCCTAAATCGTGTTTATAAAGGCTATTGATTTTGGTTCGCTGAATATAATAATGACATATCACTCTAAAGATGGCATATATCTCATTACCTTGACATTCGACCTACTTAATCATGGGCCATTTTACTATTGTTTGGAGAAAGAATGGGACATGTCACGGTGATTAAATAAAATAATTTATGAATGAATAATGATTTCACTGTTTTAATTGGTGATACAGTTGTGCGTGTTAGTTCTTGAATACAAATAATAATAATGAAGTCAATGTAAACTGACTTTGATCTTAGTAGTTTAGAAAAACTGCTGTGCAAGTTGATAAGTTTGTAGTTTTATAAATTTACTAGTACGTTATCTTCTTCCAGAGATCTTAAATTCTATTCTCGTCTCTTGAAAACAGTTGTTACAGGTAGGTTGACCCTACACAAAATCACCAAATATTGTTCAACGTCCTCTATAGGAAATAAAAAAGACTTCAAGCAATAGCAAGATACTCTTTATTGACCATTCGTTGACTTTAGAAAACACAATCCAAAAAAAATGGATCTAAAGATTACAAGTAGTTTCGCAAATAATATTTGTCTCTTTTGATGCTAATAACGAAAGTCTATCTATCGTACGGTTCATTAAGCGAAAAATATCATTGAAATATAATTCAATAATTCGTTACATACAGTATTAAAATAAACTATTTATACGTATATTAAGTAAGATTAATACCAATTCATTATTTAATTAAGTTTATTGTCCAATCACGTATGGTTTACTTAGCTGCGCAGAGACATTGAATTCAGTGACATCTATTGAATACACAATGAAACTCTGTACTGTCTGACTTCATGAAACCGTTTGGCTCAAATGTTTACTATTTCATCGACAGATGATAATGATGCAAATATGCGCAGTGACCATATTGGTTACATCTCTAAAAATTTAATGTAATTTTAATGATTAAAGATTTATATTTTTACATTTAATTTAACTTCATTGTACCATTATAGGTAGTAAAGATTTTAGTTACGGTGATTTTGAATTTACCAGAAACCTTACATTATAATTTAATATGTACATATTATATAATACATTATATTCACTTTATTAACTTAACTATCTTCTAATAATTTCGATATATTTTAACATTATACCGTATAGTGCGGATTTATAGTTGTATATAGAGGGCGCTGTATCAAATGTGCGCAGTGACATCATATTAGTCAGACTTTTCATTTAGTTTCACAGTAAATTTCTAGATGGCGGGCATTTGAATAACGCTATTTTTCTAATTTCGTATATCTAAGGTTATTTTTATATAAACACAGTGTAGTAGGTAAATGCCAAATAAATTTTTTATGCGTGAATTATTTGTAAGTCTACTACTTACTAGTTTGGTCCACGGGTAGAGGACGTGTTGGAGTTTGAGTATGTATCTAACGGCAGGCAACACTTGTCACATGTTAAGAAAAAAAAAATAGTTTAGAATATTGGAATACCTGTTTAAATTATATATAAAACGATTGTTTTCTATTATTTGTCTGTACTCTATTAAACGCGGACGATGTTACATCGTAGTGATATTTAAAATTAAATTATTGTAAATATTATAGCGTGTAATGTTACTAATTTTTATATATTTAATATGAAAAGAGTGTTTTAAAAATAGCCCCTCGCCTCCAGAGCTTAGTCTCCTCAAAATTAGAAACCTTTAACAGGACGTTATCGTCTAGGCAGTCCATCAATGGCATTAATATAAATATATTTGTCAATTTTATCTCGCTATTAAGAACGATATACTTTATTTATAAGACAATAATTCGATGTTTGATAGCTTGTATTCAGACCGTTGTTATCCGAAGGCTGCGTAATATTATCAAAAGCCCGACGCAAGCACTCCAGTTAAACTCAATCGAGCCTCCCACATAGTATCCCGTCACTAATTGATAATCATGGTAATGGAGGTGGAGAGCTTTCCAACTTCACTTAGGTATACCTAAGGGTCCTAGATATAAAACCAATATCAAACAAATTTTAACATAGATCACACCTGTTCATGTATTTTAGAACAGGGGCAAACGGGCAGGAGGGCCTTCTGATTTTAAGTGATACTCTCAATGCCAGAAGGTTCGCGAGTGCGTTGCCGCCATTTTAAGGAGGTGCGCTCTTACTCGAAAGACCCTAAGTCAAATTGGTTACAGGTTAAAAACTCAATCAATATCAAATACCTTTATTATGACCCTCCAAATATACTGGTAATCATATCTTCTGAAACAATGAAAAACCTCCGTAAGTTTCTAGTAACAGGCTTGCTTCATATGTAACTTTTTTAAACGAGTTGAGGCTTTGACTTTAAGTATATTATTATAAATTATTAATAAAAACAATGTTGGGTGTAAGAGCTGAAATAAGATAGTGTTCTTAAAAATATACAATATTTTATTTCTATATGTATTAGTTCTGTATGTCATAAACGTATTGTACTTAATACACAGGAGTGGCTAGCACTAAGTCTCGACTCTGAATCTGAAAATTAGCAAAAATATATTAAAACACTCGCATGTTCTTGTACATACGACGTTTTATAACTAAATCTGACCATCCTTAAGCCATTTTATATACGTCCTATCTTGATGCATAATTACAAAAGGGCGGAAGTGAGTGGTCTACAAATGACCAATGTGAATTTACGTTTGTCTGTAACAAAGGGGTTAATTGGCTAGTAGAACAAAAAAAACTATGGAGATGCGTATATTTATGGCATCATTTGAAAGAAAAATATAACGCATTTATAAGCAATTCATTATTTACTTGAGTACCAAATATATCTAGAAAAAGAAGGACCGCTGATACGACAAAGGATATTTTACTTCTAAACCTAGTTCAGCAAATAAGACTTGTTCTAACGTAACAATGAATTAAAAATGGTTGATTTTATCAGCCGAATTAATCAATGGGCGGGGACTAGTACCGTGCCTATGTGTTTAACAAAATCCATAAACACATTCTTTCAAAACATATCGTTAATAACATACGCACAGAGCTTATTTTACATCAATTCTAATTATTGAATTATAACAAGCCTTCGTAAGATTTATTAGGAGTTTCTGACGCGGTAATTCTAAATTAAGTTGTTAGAATATTTAAAACCCCGTGATAGTTTGATTAATGATTTAGGGGATTATAAAACTGCCTAATTATTGATGTATGTGTAATTAGACTAAGGCCATTGACCTGTGTTAGAATTGAGAATCCATGAGATATTATTTTAGAAAATCGTGGGTTACGGATGAGATTTAGGACAGCAATGAGATTAGGTTTAAATAAGTTTATTCTAATAAAAACATACATGTCACTTACATGAGAAAACCGACCGTTGTATGCTGTTGCTGCATTAGTGTCCACTGCTCCGTATATCAGGAGGCATGCTGTTATAATGACTTGCCCTGAAATAGATTACATTTTTGCGACCATATTAGGATCTGGTTTCAGGTAGATGTATATAATGAGCGTTATGACACAGTACCGATAATTCAATTTGCACAATTTGTATTTCTATAGTTTTTTATTTTCATTGTTGTTTGAATTATCACTGTTTGTACTTTAGTCCTTGAAGAGTCCAAGTATTACGTTAGCAGAATTACTGAAATTTATCCCCCCCCTCCTCTTGCCAGCAAAGCTCTCAAAAATAGTACATAAACGTATTTTTTGTAGAACTCCTTGAAAGAAATCACCATTCTTCATGCTCACATCCCGTAACTATGGCTTAGTGTTAAGATCTTCAATCAGGGCCCAGCATACGACAGGTACCTCAAGTATCTGATTGGTTTTTCTTGTTCTGTATTATAAACTAAGGTAAATCATTCATTTGCAAAGATGATAGATTCAGATTTAGTAATTATAAAATTCCGTATAAAAATAAGCAGACAGAAGTAGAAAAATATTTCTTAATTTATTCACACTATCCCAATTCAATTATCTACTAAGACAAAACGATAATGTAAAAAAAAATTAAATACATAAGATACACAATGTGTACTGTGATCATATAAAGATATCTATACTGTCAGAGACAGCATTCAGTACAGACTGACTGGTGAAACAGACTGGTTCTGGCCTTTGGTCACACATGGGATATGTATAAACACATCCAGTTCTTAAAGAACATTTTCCTCACCCCACAAGACTTAGTAGATAGCAGGCCAACTGTAAGTCCCGGCTTGTTTATATTTATCACTCCAATTCGTTATCACGCCTGAACTTAAACTATTACTGCCTAAACTTCAAGATGGCAGTACATCAATAAGACAGCATACAACTACAGCAAAACACGAGACTCCCACGCACCTTCTTCTTCTTTATGTAACAGGAGTCAAACGTGCAGGAGGCTATCTGATTTAAAATCATACCGCCGTCCATGGACACTCATTGGCAGGAGGCCCGCAAGTTGCCGGCCTTTTAAGAAATGGTCTTTCTTCTGGTCTTGGAGGAACCTAATTACAATTTGTTCGAAAATAAAGAAAAAAATATAAACTAAATGCACTTACATTACTTTTTAAAACACACTTTATTCTATAGAAAACTCTTCGATTTGATGTTTTTTAATAGTTTTCGTATGCAACCCTGAAATCGTGATTTTTATCCTGACAGTGAATTCTCGTGTCAATGGGCGCATTCACATTGGATGCCTTTTGAAACTTACACATTACCCGCGCGGTAAATATAACGAATATGATAAATAATCCGTTCAATACAAACTAGCTATGATAAGATCGGTAAATGTAATCCCGTTTTCAATTTACCGGGCTCTGAAGTTTAAAAATAATTTGAAAAGTAATTAAAAAGCGACATAAATCCTTCAGCCACGCCTCGTAACAAAGCCCAATTTTTATGACTTATAAAATACATGTTTTATGAAACCACTTTAATTTGGGACGTCCTGCAATTTTAAACTAATGAGGCTTTTGGGGGTATTTATACTTAATTACAAAGGTACTTATAAATTCATTTGGTGTGTGTTAGTAGAGTCAAAAGTAAGCTTTAATCTTAAGCAGAAACTAGTATTATTATGTAAAATTTATTACAATAATATTTTTTATGTTTTAATAGGAGGCAGGAGGCTCACCAGATGTTGTGTAATACCGCCGCCTCACATTGCCAAGAGGCTCGTAAGTGCGTTGCCGGCCTATTTAATTTGTATTTTTAATTGCGACGATATGGGTTATACTGTCCACAAATGGACTTTCTTTCTAAAAACATCGTGAGGGTTGTCGGCTTGCCATAAACCCAAAAAGTCGACGGTGTGTGTCAGGCATAGGAGGCCGGGTTACCTATTTGCCTATTACAATAACAAATGGTCTTGAATCAGATAAAGTCTGAGGCTGTAGCGTCACAGATTTATTGTTTGCCTAATAAAGTTATTTGGTTAAAATATAAATAATTTCACCACATACAATCCCTTACAATTTGTCACAAGATAATGTATATTTTCGTGAGTACATGTGTAAGTTATGGACGAATAGATCTCGTTAAAAAAAACCTTCAAAAACAAGTGCCATAAAGCTTTCTCTAAGTTTTAAACAGGTGGAGGTAGGCAGGTGTTTGTTCGGCCTCTAATCGTCCAATTAATTTCCAGTTGGGCCGTTTTGTATAAGAATTTCGTTATTGTTTAGATGTAATTAACTTTACGAGTCTGTTTTTGTTTGACAATGGGGAATTAACTGAGTTGTTACGTCTATAAATACAATAACATAGAAGTTAAAACAAAATTAAACTATATTTAGATAGGTCAAAGGTGTGTGGGTTGTAGTGGTAGCGAATCATCGCGTTCCATATTATTATTATTTTCATGTAATTAGCAAATAGCATGGAGGCTTGTTAAGTGGTACACGCCCATGGTACACTCACATTGCCAGGTGGTTCGCAAGTACGTTGCCAGAAAAAGTTGGTACATCCTTTTCTTGAAGGGCCCTAAGTCGATTTGGTTCGGAAATAGTGGGCAGCTGGTTCCACATAGCAGTGGTGCGCGGCAAAAATTGCCTTAAGAAACGCATTTTTTAATTGAAAGTTAATACCTGGCTCAAATACTTAACATCAGAGGCTTATGCCCATTTAACTTATCTTATTAATATTGATTAAAAACAAATGAAACACGAAATTTTACCGAAAATATTTATTTATATTTCAGGCACATTACAAAACACATTAAAAATAATAAGAAAACACCAAAAAAATAAACTTAGGCTTTACGCCGAATTGTCAACTTATGTGAACAAATTTAAATACATTAATAATTGACATGCTTATTATTATCCTATTTGTCCATACAAAAGTTGCTTAAAAATATCATCGAACACATGCATTTCATTATTAAAAAAAATATTTAGCTACAGCGGTTTTTATCCGTATACATCGAGTCAATGAAATACAATTCAAGAATTTACAACAACAACAAAAAAAAACACAATGTGAAAGCTAGACAGATGTAAAAAATAATGTCATACTGAAACTACAAGCAAACATGAAATTTTCACGTCAATGGGTCAAATAACTACTGAATTAAAAACTTAGATAAAACTTATTTATGCTGTCGGTATAATCAATGACTATTAGCCGTAGCATTTGCCACAGTGGCGTTTGTGACAGGTGGAAGAGGCACCAGTAGATCAGCAAGTCGACCAGCCTCTCGAAGTCCCGACAGAAATGCTCCGTGAACAGTTGCTGGATAATTGCGCATTGTATGTTCACCTACGACATTAAAAAAAAATCTATTAAGACGGTGAATATTTACAAATACAATAATGAGTATAAATATTACATCATGAAAATATCGCGTAAAAATTAACAAGTGTCCCTAGTATTCACAGTTGTGTTTCGGTTTCGAACAGCCAATGTAGAAATTGAAAATTATACATCACTTTCATAAATTACAAAAGAGGATGCAGTGACTGGGATACGTTAGAGAATGTTTAGATTCTTTGGTCATGAAGAAGCGGCTTACGAAGTCGGTTTGAGGTAGGCATTGTCATTCATACTGGGTTGTATTACAGAAGGGAGGGGGCATAAATCAGTTGACTAACATAAAACAGACGAGTATACATAGTGTGTCATGCAAGTGGATAAAGCAAGGGACGAATGTGAGACCGTAGCAAGTGCAGATCTGTGGTCACTGTTTACTACTACGGGAAACAGAAAAAAAATGTACAGAAAAAATCACTTACCAGCAAAGAACAATCTGTTCTCCCCAGAAGAGTCAGGCACAGGTGCCGCCAACAAGTCATAATCAGCGCCTGACGAACCCACGGCTACGAAGCTGTAGGAGCCGCGAGCGAATGGATCTGCTCGCCATCTGAAAATTCAAATCAATATTATATTTTCATTTACATTCATTTATTTTGAAGTGAACTTCTTTATCGGGGTAAAATTACCGTCACATTTTTCGGTTACGCGCCATCTTTTTCTTATCCCTACTACGGTTTATTCGAAAAGATTAGAAGCCATTGATAACAAAAATATATAGTAATGATAACAATGATAGTAATAAATCTATTACAATTAATGAAATTCTGTAATAATCTTAGGAGTAAAATGAAATAATCTTATTATTTGTATTCATGTCTATGATGATAAAAGCCTTTTGGGAAATTTTATCTTATTTAACTTTAATTAACCAATTTCTGTAAAGTTGCATAAAGTAGATAATTTTTTTTTTAAAATAACGTAAAAAAGATGTTTCACTTCTTACGTGTGTACACTAGTACACGCACACATTTTTTTTATTTATATACAATTATGCAGCTCACTTGTAGAAAATTGCACTCCCATTTTCCAGTGCCTACCAGGCTCCTAATCATGCTTTGTTTCCGTTCCTCACACCAACATCAATAATGCAAAATCTCAGTTTTGTATTATGCAGCCCGGACAACGACCACAATTTAACCCTTGACCTGTTTTGGCTATCGCGGAATATGCTTAAAAGGAGTAATTTAGAATATGCACAGCGCCAAATCATCACCTGAGCACACCCCACATATACATCCTCACTTTCACACTAACACACAGCACAGCCGAATTAGGTAAAACATATCAAATCATTATAACAGACTTTCCTTTCTTCAAGAACTTTTTTGTATATATTGTGTATTTAATTATTAAACCCTACAGTTGTATATAGGCTTGTTTTATTTAATTGTACTCTCTTGGTTATAAAAAACTAATTGTGTTTTATTACATAACTTTATGAACACATTCATCATAAAGGAGATGCTTGCTGTAAATCACTTTGAGTTCCGGTTAAAGAATCGTACATTAAGAAAAATAATTGTATCATTCATTATATTAATACCTAGGCGCGCCCGAGCTAAGGATTTCAATTGACTTAATATATTTTCAAAATACTAAGTCAAATGGAATCCGTTCACATAAAGTATGTGTCGAACGATGCGATTACCACACAATTGCGCAGACGCAAATGTACATCGCTCTACTTTATGTCGCTCGCACAATGCGCTCGAATTGCGATCCGCATACGAAAACATACTCGTACATCAAGCTATTCTTGAAACGTCATACATTATGGAGGACTTCCAAGATGTTTATTATAGAAAAATACATAGACTACGAGAATGTTATATAATTAAATTAATAAAATTAAACAATCTGTTTTATGATCATTTGTCAATCTAATAGGCAAGTAGGTGATCAGCCTCCAGTCTCACACGCCGTCGACTTTTTGGGCCTAAGGCAAGCCGGGTTCCTCACGATGTTTTCCTTCACCGTTCGAGAAATGCGGACATAGATAGAAAGTCCATTGGTGCACGCCGGGGATCGAACCTACAACATCAGGGATGAGAATTGCACGCTGAAGTCACTAGGTCAACACCGCTGTTGGTTATTGTTATGTTAAACAGTTTAACGAGCTTGTGAGCAATGACCACCAACTACCTTATTAAATAATTCAGAGTGGTGCATCATACATATTCTATAATAAAATTACAAACACCACGTTAAAGACTATGTACATGTTATAGGAGGCAAATGGGCAGTCCTGCCCGTCCATAATCCCAGAAGGCTCGCAAATGCGTTACCGGCCTTTTTAGCAATGGTACGCTCTTTTCTTGAAGGAACCTAAGTCGAATTGGTTCGGAAACACTTCAGTGTGCAGCTGGTTCCACATAGTGGTGGTACGCGGAAAACTCTGCCTTAAGAAACGCTCAGTTGTGGAACGACGGATGTCGAGGTGATACGAATGGACGTCCGATAATGAAACTCAGGTGCAGGTAGAAGTCCGAACAACTTCTCTGAACACAACAGACTTCATGCAATGCACTTTAGATCAGTAACTTTTAATAGAAAATACACTTTAGAACGTATTTAAATGTAACAATTCTGAATTTTTTTTTAAACTTCACAAGTTCTAGTTTTTAAAAAAGATTAAAACTAAAAGTTATAATTTAAACCTTTTTGTGTCAATTGAAAAAAAATCTTTAACTGATAAAGGCGTTTTAATAAGATACAATTAATTTTCTTCCTCCTTTGGCACTGGCATAATAAATGTTACTGTGCTGGAGTAGAAACAAACCTTGTAACCACACATTCCTTGGGCTGTGGTACAGCAGCGTGACCAAAGATGCTCTTCAGCACGGCGATGCATCGCCCAACGATGACGTCATCAGTAACGTTCTCCATCACTGCAGCTGCCTCACCGGCGACAAGAGCTAGCAACACCGGAGCACTGTATAGGTTCCAGAAGAGGAATAATTCACCTAAAAGAAAAAAAAAACTGTTCATCATAAGAGAAGAAATAATGATCGGAAAAGGTGTTTTATTTTAATATCAACTAAGGATATTGCTTTTTTTCTGCCTTTCTTATGTTACTTAAGAGAATAATTTATGGAAATCTTATATTCCTTAATACATTAAAATTGACGGTTATATAAAACTCAGTAACTATAATTAAATTAAGTATATCTGTTACTAAATATAAAACAAGTTTTAAGAGTTATAAAAACCAATAAATTTAATATAGTTTAAAGCTTATTTGACTTGTTTAAATATCTTCCTGTTGGTAATAAAATTGACAACTCTAAGGCTAAACTATTGAGTCAAACTTAGCGCAACAACTTTAACTCCTATATGTCATAAACGAACATAGACATTCGAAAGTCTTGTGCCTCTAGCCATTGAACATTAGTATACGTATGTATGGAACCTTACTTACAACTAGGTAATAATTTTCAAAAATCTTAAGTCTATCACAAAAATAAAAATGTGTTTATTGATTATAAATAATTTATTATATTGTCTAAGTGTTTAAGTAAAAAATAGAACACAAGAACAGAGTCTACTCTATAGAAACTATAAGAAGTGTTATTGGACACTTTCTTATGTTAAATATCCTTATTAGTAAATTAGGTTAGACTCAGATTACCTATTAGTCTTAAGTTAGGCTAGATCTTAATGTTCCGTGATGTCTTAGTAAGGAATCATGTATTAAAAATAAAGATAATATTAAAAAAAGACAAGATGAAGTTAATTACATAACAATTATTTTTTAATATTTTTTTAAACTGTTTACAACAACATATCTTAAATAGAACATAAATTACGTTAAACCTCGACTAATTGAATTACAGGAACTTTTAATTTTAATTTTATCTAAACTTAGGATACCTATATTATAATCTAAAAGTCTTATAACAAAAGTTAATCTAAGTCGGTTAAGTCCAACCCTTTCAGACTTCGACGGACGCCAGCTTTGAACTTATAAGCCTTGCTCTTAACAATGTGTAATGGAAAACTGTACTAATATAGGTGTATGGTAAAAACGGATATAGCCTACGATAATTTTCATAAATTCGTATTTTTTGTATAAGGTACCTGTTATAACACATGATTGCAATTAAGAATGTTACATTTTGTTAGTTAAACTTTACGACTACAGTAAACTTAAATAAATAAATCCGTGGCGCTACAACCTTTTTAGGTCTGAGCCTCGGATTTCTGTATACTTTTCATGATCATTTGTTAATCTTATAGCCGAGTAGGTGATCAGCCTCCTGTGCCTGACACACGTCGTCGACTTTTTGGGTCGTCCCGAGAGTAAGCCGGCTTGACATAGGGCATAGCGAATGTTAAATGCACGCATAGAATGAAAGTCCATTGGCGCACAGCAGAACAGTTAGCAGAACTCAAATAATACCTATATCTAATAAAAAAAAGATAGCAAATCACATTTTCTGTGAATTTCACAAAAAATACTTAATTTATAATATTTTTAGTTCAAATTTGGCCATATTTATAATGTAAATAAATATAAACATAGCAATTGAATCAAATATATACCTTCGACTGCATTTATATCGAATTATTTGCGCAGAATTGATCTTCGCAACACTACAAAATTACTTTTAAAATGTTGTTTCCAACGCAGTAATTATGCTCGTTCGTAATCATTCAGTGTGAATTCCCACATAATTCGTGATACAACATACAATCAGATACACAACGCTTACGCCCGAAAATTTTGCAAATTAAGAAAAAAATTCAAACGAACTTGTTCCAGTTGTTGTAATCTCACCTGATAACATATTTAAAATTCGTATAGCATTCATGCAAATCTTATAGCTTTCTCATGATTGGAATTATTTTGATGAGCCTATTTGATATGATTAAATTCTATATTACTCTTATTTAAATGAGATTAAATCTTAAATACTAAATAAATAGTATGTCATGTTAGTTTTTTTTAAACAAGGGGGCAAACCGACATCAGAAAAGAGTGGCGAAGTTTCTTGCCAGTTCTTCGTATTATAGACGTAGGAGTTTACGTTGCGCTTAGTTTATACTCAATGAAGAAAGTAAGTCGAATTACACTGTACACGTACTCATTTATAATGCGGGTAGTTTGAACTAAGTCGAGAAACAAATGAAACAAGAGAAAACAAACGAGCGAGCGCGTACTGAGGCTGATGTGTCAAAATCGTAGTAAAATTATAATAATAATAACGCTTTATTTACATCACAATAACCGGAAACAGGATTGAGTGATGTTGAATTTAATACGTCAACAACCTATAATCGTAAGAATTCAAATGAAAACTGCGGAGTGTTGGCCTAGTGGCTTCAACGTGCGACCCTCATCACCGAGGTCATAGGTTCGTTCCCCGGCTGAGCTTTTCTTCTATGAGCAAATTTAACATTCGATCGAACGGTAAAGGGAAGCATCGTGAGGAAACCGGCTTGCCTTTGACTCTAAAAGTCGACGGCTTGTGTCAGACACAGGATACTGAACACCTACTTGCCTATTAGATTAACAAATTTTCATGAAACCTATACAGAAATTCGAGAGGCTTTAAAAGGTTGTTGTGCCTATGTATGTCAAGAGACTAGCTTCCCACGACACAGGGAATCCTAGTGGGAGCTAGTGCTTTTTCTCATTATACTGTAAATCTTTTTTTTATTATGTGTAAGTTTTCTTCCTGTCTTTAAATTATCGTAACCCAACCTTTTATCAAAAATGAAATTTCGCGTGCACTCTAAATACCCAGGGATCCCATCATTCCATTTGTCCCTCCTTTCCAAAGTACGCGTTTTGATTAAAGCTCACCGATAAGCATTTAGAATAACGAGCTAGTTCTGGATATTTATAGTTGCTCCACTCAAAATAAAAAAAAAATTGTTTAGTTTTTGTTATTTTAATTGATATGTTTTAGTAATTGTTTTAGTGCGTTTTTTGTGCGTATACGCCTGATGACAGATGTTCACGTAAGCCTTAGCGAGTGTCTGTTCCTATTCTGATTGCTTGCCATCCACTTTTTTATTCTCGGTGCTACCAAATTCATTCTTAGTATAACTACTAATTAGTTTACTTCAATTGTAAATATTGATGTTTTTATGCCCTATCTTCAATCTAGGTATGTCTATAATGCAAATCTAATCTAAAAATTGCATAGTTCTAAGGTAGTTTACCTCATAGTTAAATTTAAATAACCTTTCGAAACCTTACAACTTAAGTTTTATCTGTTTAAAAAAGCAAAACGGCTTTAAAAACCTGTTAAGTTTTACAAGTTTGTTACTTTCTAGGAAATAATATACACTGGATATGTACCACTATAAATTTTTGTGTAAGTAAAGATTTTTTTTAATGTAGTATTTGTTTTGTTTAATAGTTTGTGGAAGTTTTTCCTAAGTCTTGTTTCTAAATCTTACCCTAAGTATTTTTATAATTTGTTAAGTATTCATATCCACATTCTACTCGAGAGAATACGATAAATAAAATAGTAGATATAAATATCAATGCAATCTCGTTAATTTTGATGTAAAGTAATTAAAAATAATATAACCTTAGAGAGCTCTGAAAGCTCAATCAAAAGACTCTTGGTACGACTCGATCCTATTCTAAATGTGTCAACGCGTCTTAAGAATTTTTAACTTACATGGAAATTCCGTGATATAACGCGAACTAAAGATTTGCATTTTTTTACCTAAATGCAAGTAAAATAAATACATTTTTACAACTTACCATTAACCATTCCTATCCTACTCAATCGTGACTTGTAATTCTTATTATTACTTTTTAATATTAATTTAATTAAATTCTAAACATTTTTATGAAACATATTCTTAAGAATCTTGCTACAAGTGCGCATGTGCAATAGTTATTCATTTGACTCGTTCGGTTGTTTACGAGTTGTTACGAATTGACTCGACCATTTTCCCGAAGTGGGATGGTCGATTATAAAAGAGGTTGTGACACATGCGCACGGGCCTTTTTTTCGTACAAGTTTGAAGTTATACAGTTCACGTAAAATCAGTGAAGTAATTATAGTGAATTAAGTGATCATTGAAGTGTTTAATTTCCTAACCTAAGAACTAAATCAACTATCGCTAACAGTTCTATATTATTTTATAAGATTTGGTCATGCAATTCTTAAACTTTACCCATCATATTAATTTTTTTAGTATTTTCCCTTACTAGGGTTGCCCTGTTTGGTTACACGTAAGGAAGTATGAATAAATAAACAAATAATATAAAATACTCACAGTTAAAAAACTAAATTTTTAAAAATCCAACAGTCAACCTATTTAGGTCTGGGCCTCAGATTTCTGAATCTGTTTTATGATCATTTGTTAATCTAACATGAAAATAGATGATTAGCTATCTATGCCAGACACACGCCGTCGAATTTTTGGCTCCGAGGCAAGCCGGTTTCCTCACGATTTCTTTATTCACAGTTCGAGCGAATATTAAATGCGCACATAGAATTATATCATTTCTTTATAATATAGTAAAAATATTTAAAAATACATTATTTAATGTAAGTACAATACTGAGATATTACGTGTATTATCACTAATCAATCACATATATCAAAACGACCAGGCTAGATATTTTCCAACCCAAAAGTGATTGTTAAATTCATCCGATACCTCGTTCTTAATGAAGTTACCCGAAACACAAAGAACCAAGGTGTACTAAAGCATAACGTAAAAATGTCTTGTCCCAGTAGTGATTTATCACCAGCAGCTCCCCTCAGGGTTGCGTTGGCGTTAAATTATTCAGCTTTTAATTCGTTATCGCGTCGACCACCGCTGTTTCTACGTTTTACACTATTTACACCGAAATAATTTACGAGTGGCATCCTTGGGGAGCCGAGATGTGTCGGTTAATTTGTGGCTTTTGGGTGTAGTTTAATATTGATATATTTTGCTGCCTGTCGCTGAATATTATAGCTGCGGGAATTATTTACGCAATGCCTTTAAATAATAAAGCGCTTTCAAGAGCTTTTACGCTATTGCTATACTGGATTTTGTCAATTTCAGAAACCAGCTTTGATAAGTTTATTGATTAAAAAATTCAAATATTATTCAAATGGAAGATACTTTATTATCTACCTTTACGTAGCTATGTATTAGGGTCACAATTTTTCATTCCATTACACAGTAGGTACTTTAAATATAAAGGGATATTATTAAAAACAATTGAACCTTATAAGAATTTTAACGTATAGCTATTATACAAAGTTACATCAACTTTAAGGATGAATCATGTCACATAACTTCCTTATTATTTCACTAGATTAAATTAAATTGTTTGTCTAATTATTAATCTCTAATATCGCTCTAATACAAATATTTTTTTTAACTTATCAATATACTTTAAATATAAGTAAATACTTACCTCTGCTTGCAGTAGTTGTTCCCACGTGACCGAAAAGATTAGCGCTGGGGTCCCAGAAAATGCGTTCGAAGCACAAAACAACTTTGTTCAAGTTTCCGTATCCCAGGCGCTTGATAGCTGACACCTAGAAGATTAATATTCTATCAAAATCTGTCACTTTGATTTACATGAATAAATCTGTTAGAAGCCTTAATTTATAGGAGACAAACAAACTTCCTTCTTACATTAGGGCCCGTTCTTGAACACACTTACTTATATTTCGTAACGTTCGTCATCATTGGAAATTAAAAATCTACTTTATTTTAAAAAAAGCAAATGAAATATAAAAAAACACACAATTGTCAGTTTATAAAACATACCATGTGTAACATTCTTTCACTTATTCAATAGAATAATGAAAAGAATTAAAATTTGATTGCCATGATAAATAGTGTTCAAAAACTAAACAAGCAACGAATATTGTCATCGAACAGTTCTAGAACTAGTAGCAAGCAGGTAACTAGGTTACAGGTACTAAGTTAGCAAACCTTCCAATCAGGCAACGGCGGGTCGAACTGGACAAAGTTCTGCTGATTTTGTCCATTGCTAGCCACAGCCACTTTGAGAACACCGAGCGGCAGAGTGCATAGAACTACATCGCCTGTAATAAATTCTCAATTTTCAACTCTATACGAAAAATTATAATACAAATAAACTTAGCAATAAACGCTCAGCACACTGATATATTGCATTTATTTTATTGATATAAAAATAAAATGCAAGATTTAATTAATTTAATAAGGTAAAAGGTATAGTTTGTCAAAATCTTGTATATATTAGAAACGCTCAACAGTTGTCTGTTTAGTCGCCAATATAAAAAAACATATCAATATTATAAATAGTTGGTTAAATATGGACAACAAAGAAACATTATTTCAAATAGACAGCCATTGTATATTTTGAATCAATCTCAAACGCAAACAATTTTCTTAAAAACTGCTATTTCGGATGAACTGTCCGTCTATCAAATGTCTATATAAAACGCCTAACCAAAGGTCCTGAGGCACCGCAATTGCCGTGAAAGCTCTAACAAAGCTTCGGCCTACACATGCCAAATAAAGCTCACTTCACTCTAATTGTGAGGTTTTTCCTTTGTGACACTACAAGTGAATGAACACGGCTTATGTTTCGGTTAGACAATTTTAGAAGAAATACAATGTTTAATATTGGACAAGGTATAAGTTATACTAAGGTTTGTATAATAATATTGCGATTACCAATTGTTGTTAGGATATAATGAAAACAAAACATGATTCCTAATATGGTCTTCATGTTTTCTCAGAGCCTGTATTATTTAATTGATAAATAAAATCTAACTAATAATTGTATCATCTATCACAGAAGTTTATGTTATAGCAAACATAAAGTTTGCTGTCGTATTACACGATGGACAACTTCTTTCTCGCAAAGATTATTTGGTTTCCTAAGCTGTTACCTGTACAATAAATTAAATGAAAAAAATAACAATTAGCCACTATCGAAATATGAATGTAAAAAAATGGTTACTAATAGGCTGAAGACGTTGAGTTATGATGAAACAGAAGATTTAATAACTGTTACTCTGTAACACACCCACTCGCCCACACATACACACACACGCGAGCGCACACACACACGCGAGCGCACACACACACCAAATTTATAATTTATTTTTACGACTCCGTTTCTCATGTTTTCCTTTAGCACTTGCTTATTTTCGTCTATTGTATCCGGTGGTGGAGAGGCTGGCTATCTGTCACTCAGGTCTCCTGTTACAGAGACCAGTCTCTCACATACACTTCCAAATGTTATCATCTTAGTTTAATCATAATAACCTTCTATGTATGTATATGTGAGAGAAGAAATAAAGATTATTATTATTATTAACACTATGTACGCATATAACGTACGCTTTATAATTAATGAATACAAAACAAATTACTTTTTAATGTCCCTCAGTAACGGTTAGGTACAAATGAATTCTCAATAAAATATTACACACAAACTATATCTGAAAAGAAATCTCTACACCATATTTCAAACTTCATTCAACTCTAAAAAGTTTTAATAAAATATACCGAAAATAAATATGATACAGCTTCAGTAACGCGAAATAACACTACCTCGACAGTTTCAATACAATTTCAAACATTATTTCCAAAGTAACCAGAACGTATTTTTTTCGGCTCATCAAAGTGAAATTAGCGATTTAGACTTGCAAATAAGCCAACGATAAAGAAAATTACAAGGCGCTCTCTCTTGTAAATTCTGATAGGGTCTCTTAATATGACCACCGTCACCCTATTTCCATCGTGCTGCCTCCATATTTTACGTAAATCTAATTTTTGCTTTACGACGGATCGTTGGATCTTTTATACATAGGACATTTGATTATGCAGAGGGCACAAGTACTGTTTTATGTTGTTTTTTAGCGCTAAAAAAGACCATCATGACAAAGCTAAATTTATTCAAACAAATCAAATTATGTATTCTCTTTTTATATTTTACTTAAACCATTTGCCATTTTTTGCTATACAGTATTTGAATCCTAATTAAAATATCGTAAAGCGGAAGATGGGAAGCGGATTCTACAAATATATTGTAAATATATATATATCACTTTATAGAAAACAAAATAGGCCACAAATAGGCATCTTGTGAATCGTATGTCATGTTAAGTTGACGTTTTTAATAGTTAGGCTATAACGAAAATATCTCAGTCAGATACAAATACATTTGTAGGAATTGTCTCTATAGGCATTGACCACCGAACCACCAAGAAATGAACGAGAAAAGAAGCTGATGATGATATATTTCGGTTTGCTTACAAATATCGTACAATAGTGATAAGACCTGAGAGATTGACTTGAGTTAAAGTATGTACGGGTGCAATACAGTTTATGCTGATGGAAGCAAAAATCTACACAAAAAATCTATTAGAAAACTTGTCGTTTACAAAAACATATCTTATTACATATATTTTTTGAAAGCGAAATCAAACGATACAAGAAGTCATGAAATTAATATAAAATTTAAACCACTCATTACTGTACAATCTAAATGTACTAGAATTAATCGACTTCATTACCATAATCACCGTATTATATTCACAATGAAACGAACATAATTTGTTCCCAATCATTTCCGAATAAAAATTAAACAGGAATCAATTGACAGTTTATAGATTACGATCGTATGTAACTGTCATCTGCGCATAATTTTGCTGCGTAGGGGCCGCAAATTTGTTCGCATAACGATATATGAATATTAATACTGATCAAATATTTTATTTTATTTAGGTGGACTTCTTTTATATATATAAGAGCAGTGTTGGCCTTGTGGCTTCAGCGTGCGACTCTTATCCCTGAGGTCGTAGGTTCGATCCCCGGCTGTGCACCAATGGATTTTCTTTCTATGTGCGCATTTAACATTAGCTCGAACGGTGAAGGAAAACATCGTGAGGAAACCGGCTCGCCTTAGAGCCAAAAAATCGACGGCGTGTGTTAGGCACAGAAGGCTGTTTACTTACTTGCCTATTCGATTTACAAATGATCATGAAACAGATACAGAAATGTGAGGCCCAGACCTAAAAGGTTGTAGCGTCATTGATTTATTTTATTTTTAATTTATATATATAAATAATTAAAATTGAATTAATAAACAAAACCAGGATAATATTATTTTTTAAATATACTAAGTAGTAAATAAAACAGAAAGCTCCATAGGAATGTACTATAAGTCTTGATTATTTAAGTACTTTTTTATTAGTAGGTGATCAGCCTGGGTCTAAACCCAGGCGTGTGTCAGGCAGTCAGCCGGTTTCCTAATGTTTAGCTGATGTTAAGTGATACCGCCGGCTATAAACAATCGCATTGCCTGAGTGCTCGCAAGTGCGTTGCCGACATTTTAAGAATTGGTAGGCTCATTTCTTGACCCTAAGTCGAATTGATTCGGTAATACTTCATTGGGCAGCTGATTCCTAATCACTGTGTGAGCAGCAAAAACTGGATACGGGTGGAGTTTCGTATTCTGCCACGACGACTGAAGATAAAACTACAGCTTAATACCTAATTAATTCGAACAACTCCTCTGAAAACTCTCCACGTTCTCTTTCTTCATCATACGAAAGCGTGCTTTGTTCATACATAGAAAAGCTCATTTAGTTAAGTTATAAGTTCTAACACAAACCTATGTATAAAATTAAACAGGAAAATTTGACATACACATACACATCAATTATATTCGAACATAAGCAAGGGAAAAACTAAACAAGCAACCACAACATAAAATAATAACGAAAAAAGTCATAATAAGTAAAACTAAATGAAAACTTAAACCTCATTAAGAGCATGATAAACAAAGTTACGGTAAGTTGGAAGATTGTTGTAAAATATATCAATTTTCATCAATGTTTGTAATCAAGTTGTAAGAGCGAGATAGCCTATGCACTGGACCATTGAAAGTGGTAGATAAGCGAGCCGTAGGTACCTAAGAAGACTTTTTGTTCTAGTAACTCTAGGATTACAATGATAGGAACATTTTGGTGCAAAGCTACCGAAAAGGGTTCGCATCCTTAAGCATATACTGCTCCGTGATTTCTTTGTTAAAGGTCAAAGTTTAACATTTAATTTAGTATAGTTAACCATAAATTTACTATTTCACTTATGAGAAAAGGCGTGTTTTTTTTTTTGATTACCCTATTTTAACATTTTAATAGCTAAAACAAATATTATATTGTAAAAATTACAAAAGTTACCCTTAAATGTTTGAGTCTGCCCTGGTACCCTCGGATTAGCTGCCTTCACGGAGACTCCAGGCCCTCCATACGAAATCTCAGTGATAGAAGTACCGAGCCTTATATCCAAGCCCTCAGCCAGGGCCACCGGAACACACGAGTATCCGTTGCGAACTGAAACAATTAGTTTTTAAATTAAATATCTATATTATCAATAATATCTTCAATCTATACTTATATTATAAAGAGAAAACTTTCAATGTTTATATTTGTAACGAACAAACTCAACTACTTGACGATATTGTTTCGTTTGGATTAGAGACTCTTGGGCCGTGGGGTTCAAGTGGAAAGACGCTGATTAATGATTTAAGTTGGCGCCTGGTAGATAGTACTGGTGACCACAGAGCTGGTGCTTTCCTCGCTCAACGAATAAGTATCGCAATACAGCAAGAAACGCTGCTGCCGTTAAAGGTACACACTTATACTTTTTAAATTTGTTTATATTTCGATCCATTATTTTTTAATTATTATTATTAGTTAATAAAATTGTAAATATCGTATAGTTGTTATGTTTAGATTCTTATGAACGAATTACTGAATCGATTTCAAAGCTTATCCTTTTTATATAGGTATACGTGTACATATATTAATCTTCATTTATATAAAGATTAAAGATATGCAGCGACATTTTTTAAAACATAATGATTATTACACACCAAAATGTAGGCAATAGTGCAAAGTAGGATAAGTAGTAGTCCTAGGAGTGGTAGTAGTAGCACTAGGAGTAGTAATAGAAGGGATCGGTCGCTAGTTATTTTTCCCGTATCCGTCCGCCAAAGAAATTTTTGCCGCGCACCGCTATGTGGAACCAGCTGCCCCTGTAATTCCGAACCAATTCGACTTAGATACCTTCAAGAAAAGACCGGCAAAGCAATCGCGAGCCCTCTGTCATAGAGAGTGTCATGGGCGGCGGTATCACTTAATATCAGGTGAGCCTCCTGCCCGTTTGCCCCCTGTTATATAAAAAAAATTATATCTTGAGATGAAATCGTCAAAAAACACCGTTAAACAATTGAAGCAGGCATTTCACTGTAGTAACAGGGTAATGAAGAAGGCTTTATATGAAGTAAACAATTGTTTTCGAGAATAAAATCGTTAAAAATGCGAAGAATTCAATTGAAAAAAGAATTTAATTAATTCCATGAGTTAATTTCAGTAAAACGGTTGAATAAAAATGGAATACTTTGGAGTTTGTTGTTAATTAAATTAAATAGGATTTCCATTCCATTGCATTTCCCCGTGAGATTTGAAAGTCTTCTTAATACTTTGCGTTTTGTTAATTATGAATATTTTTAAATCTACTCGAGTACCGAGATTTGTAATATCCTAAAAATTAAGGTACTGATATAGATGTAGATTTTTCTTTATAAGTGACTACCACGTACTCGTACAATGAAGTAAAATCTAGTGAAAAACGAGAATCTCAAGAATGATGACATATTTTAAATCTTAAAATATATGCGTGTTAAGGCCCTATCTCAGCACGAATTGCTGTGTCAGTGTCTCGGGGTAGACTGCGGTACGCAACGGAGAGCTGTAATAACAAGTAGTTGTGTAAAACATGAAATTAATGTAATTTCATCAAAGAAAAATTCTGAAATGGATTACTTAGCTTGCGATAAAATATATCGTGTAAATTTCAAAATCATGTTCTACATACATTTTCGTCATAAAATGAATTGTGTCAAAAATGAAAAAAAGTGTCAAAAATTGCCTATGTTTGGATTTTTTTTTATATCGAGCGTAGTTATTTAATTCGACCTTTTTCAAGAAGCGATGACAAAAAATAGAAAGAAACAATTTACTTCTTTGGAGTTTGGCAACCGGATAGGTCCTTAAGCACATAAATCCCTTTTATTCATACAAAGAAATAAAAAAAGCTTTTGTTTTTAATTTTTTTTTCATATATGTTTTTAATGAGAATAAACTTCTTGAAACCTAATCTGTACGAAAAATTCATAGAGGGTCGTAGTGTCCAGTATTACTGAATGTATTATTTTATTCACCAGTAGCCACTTGCCAAAACCAATAATATTAAAACACCAGTACAATTTCACTAAAAGCTCATAACGCGTCACTTCCCATTTTAACAATATATCACAACATTTGTGAGCCTACAAGAGACATCGTTAAACAAAGAGCCAACACAATAATTGCGAGTAAGAATTAAAAATACTGAAATAATACGGAATTATATTTTCAATTAAGGCACAATAAAGTTGGTTCGACAGTAATTATGTCAAACGGGCAATGACCCCAGCGGCCTAGTTTCCGTGATGGATTTAAATTCAATTACGATATACGTATACGACGTTTCCGTGTACGATTAAATCCGAATTCATTTAGATGATCAATTAATTCCTAATCTGATTACCGAGGAGATTAAAAGACGAAGCTTTAGTGAAATTTCTTGATATCCATAACAGAACCATGCGTCTGTGAACTGTAAACTAATGAAATTGCTTAACTGACTATGATAATTCGAACCAAATACCATTTCCTACAGCGGCCACCGATTAATGTGAAAATAACATCGTGTTATCGATAATCCATACAATCGTGTTAATTGATGAGATACGACGGGGGCTGTGGCACTCGCGAGTGTCATTAATATTAATGAAAAATGTGTTCGGAAATAACGACTGCCACGTGGCATAGGATGCAAATTGATTAAAAATTATACGTCTGTTAAAACAATGTGGGATAAGTTAATTTATCACAATCACGATACATCAAACAAATGATGCGTTGGAGATTAATCATCGGAATCAGTTGAATTACTGATAACGTTATAACGGTTAAGCCTTGTAAATTATGTACTACATACATACATTTGTCTTTTATTAAAATAACTTTTAAACATTTAAAGAAAACACGAAAAAAGCGGGAAAATAGAGGATCTTTTAGTCGATATCAACTCCGGGGAAATAAATACAGATAATACAACTTTCTCTACAGCTGTGATACTTTTTGATATTCAACACCTTTTGTCTTCAGTCACCGTGACCACGCACGCTGTAAAGCACGCGAAACGTCGGAAAAAGTTATTATTAATACATAACTTCAGTCCGTTGAAAAAGTGTTTTCTTTAAATACATATATTTTTTTAAAACATAATTCTTCTATATATTGTGGTGATACATTTTACTAGGTTTATTTATGACGGCTATATAATTGTAATTGTTATAAAAAGGCATGTAACATCAAAAACTGTGAATCATTTACTTTTGGTACTAATGTTGAAATCACTGTTGTAGATAAAAGGAACGAGGAAGATATATGCTCTGGAAATGTGGTGTTGAAGGCGGATGCTCAGAATTAACTGGACAGCTAAGAATGTGTCCATACAAAGAAGGTTGCAGGGAATACACAGTCTTTCAACACTTTATGAAACTCTCAGAGTTTCATAAAGTTTCGAAAAACTTATTGTTGCTGGGTGGAGAGCGCCAATCCCCTACTCACTGGACCGATCAAGTAAAGGCCCCTAACAGGTCTTACCATCACCCAGGTGTCGAGGCCGAAGACGAGGAGAGTGGAGGAAGTTGTGCGGCGCCACTAACCAACCTTCAGAAAGATGCGATTTGTAGGTGCCACTAAAATAATTGATATTATTCTCAACAATGATAAAATAAACTATTCAAGTAGATAAATATTAACATAGAGTATTAACGTGTATAGAACTACATAAATGATAAAATCTCATCTTCCAATATACATTTAAAAATTTACGTCAAACGTTGGCGAGCACTCTGTAGTTTTCAATTAGGTTGATAGCCATGAACGGAGTCGTCTTGTAGTTTAATTTAATAACTTTGAGTGGATTTCTTTGAGTCTCCATACATTCATTCACATTTAAACTGACGAATATAATCATGATTCCTAAAACGGAAATACTAAAGCGTCGTCTAAACATTTAGTAAGTCCTTATACATTATACGTATAATGGAGCAGAGGTTATTACTTATTTGTTTATAAAGCTTACTATGCCTTAAATTAGTAACTTGTTATTAAAATCGAACCAATCAAACGATATATATATAGATATATATCATGCATGAATATGCAGCGGAGGGGACAGTACTGGGTAAGTGCAAGGCGTCAGTACATTATTTTTATCAATTTATTATATTATATAAATAAATTATCGATACTTACAAATCTATCGTTACATTAGAATATATAAAAGTGGAACATTCAATCAAAAGGAGGGCAACTGGCGGCCTTATCGCTTTCGAACGATCTCTTCCAGGCAACCACTGTGAGTAAACAAAAAAAAAATTAAATTACATAAGATAAAAGGTGCAAAAATACATGTTATACACAGTTATTAAGACAAAACTAAACAGAAACAAAAAAAACTAAACTAAAAAGTTGATACTTTAAAAATAAAAAGTAAAAAGACACATAAATCACGATAATTTAAGATAAGTCTCACGTCAGCTTACATTATGCGGTATTTATACAGAGTCCGGACAGAGTTAAGAAAAAAATCGAATGTAAGCGTATTAAATGCATACTGATGACCGACCGTACGAAGACATTTCTAGAGCCCCCGTCATGGCGACACCGTCGAAATCGTCTACCGTCCCTCGTGACGAGAGTAGCAACTTGCAACTTAATATTTTAAGTCTTTACTCTTTTCAAACAGAAACTCAACAAAGATTTCATATAATTTAATTTATTATTTTTCTTTCTGTTTTAATTTAGGTTTCTTGTCAAAAGGATTGATTATATAACATTTAAAATAACTTAAATATATAATTCGAAAAGTCAAGCCAAATAATTAATCTACTATATAAAATTATCGTGTCACGGTGTTTTAATAAAACTCCTCCGTAATGGCTCGACCAATTTTGGTGAAATTATGTGTGCATATGCGAATAGAAATATATAAAAAAATATTTATATTCAACTAGGTCTGAATACACATATAAGGAAGAAATGATCACGGAACAGATACAGAAAACTGTGCCAGCAACCTACAGGTTGTAGCATCACTGTTTTTTTGCACAGGAACCAGAATCAAAGCCAACATAATACACACCACTTAAAAGACTGTCGAGTGAGCTCTATTAAGTGCGCTGCTCATAACCAAAACTGTTTGACCGTTCACTGCAAGCCGTTACAATGTGGTTGTAACCTTAGCAAGTGGCTCTAATGTACTAGTTATATGATATCATGAAATCACGTGAAATAAGGATATTGTGCGCTTCTTCCCGAACAGCCCTTTCTACGCCCTCGACTTGCGAATTGGGAGTAAATGTAAATTTACAATTTAACTTATTTTCTCACGTTCATAAGTGTACTTATCTATGTATGGTAATAACGATAAATACGTTTTTTTTAAATAACATTTGACTCGGAGAGTCCCTACGATCACGGTTGGACTTGTGCCATAATAATAATTACTTCCGGTTGATAAAGAAAACATTACCATTACCATTAGATTTTTCAACATCATAATATCTCTCACATAAAAATTAAAATCTGTTTTAGCTTTGTATATTGTTTAAGTATTTTCTATTATATACTATATATTATATGTCTATATGTAGCTGGAAGATAAGTCAAAACTAAATAGTTAAAATTATACCGAAATAAATTTGCAAACAAAATAAACACATATTGGTAATTTCTACAACGTTGACGTCATACGTAAACGGATAGTGAACCAAACGAAACATCAAACAAATTAACAGTTTGAAGTATGGCCATATATAATTTCAAAGCGTAATTTAGATGAATTGAATTCCAATTAAGAAACGAATTATTTTCGCTTGATGAGAATACAAAAAGTATTTAATGAATTGATTATCAGAAATCGTAAACAGAAATGTAAATTAAAATTTTGCCTTTTTTAAATAACAGCTAAATTAAATTTCGCTTAATTATGCTACAGAAGGAGTCTGTAGATAGAGAGAGAGCACGCGCGTCATGAGAATCCTTTTGAGAGATGGAAGGGAAGGGAAAAGAAGAAGATTCGCCGGTCTCCTGCCACTTATGTTGTCCACACTTTGTCAGCGCCATATCCTCTTCCGGTTGATTACAATAGCCAGCCCTACCGCCTCTTTGATGCGGTCGTGTTGGTACTACCCAAATTGGTTTTAGTGGGTATACACCGTTCTCTCAGTAGTAGAGTGGAGTGAGTCGAGTCCCAGATCCCCTGGTACATTAAGCCTGTCTCCTTTAATGACCATTCCATCTAATAGATGTATTCCTCTTCTAGCAAATACTTCTTCGACTACTAATATCGTTGGACAATTGTATAAAAATAGTCATATATGTTGAAGAATAAAGATTCTTAGTATATGTTCTTTGATTAACAAGGGGCTAGAAAAAAATTATATAATAAATCAAACCAGTGGCACCGCCTTTTAAGACCAGGATCTCAGGTTCCTGTATGAGATTTTTTGTTTGGATTGGATGGTGATCAGCCTTGTGAGCTTGACGCTATCGTCTTATAGACTCTAAGGCAAGCATGTTTTACTCACGATTTTTTCCTTCAGCGCACGAGCGAATGTTAAACACAGAAACTCCATTGGTACACAGGGTTCAAACCTTTTGGAATAGAAAAAGACGCTGCATAATTACAGATAGAAAAAAATCTTATTAAAATGATATAACACATTTCGGCGAAAATAGCTTGCGCCTTCTAATTTTTCACGATGGAGTGAACATTGAAAGAAAACCGAATAGCTGTTATTGCGTTGCACCGCTGTGGGCACACGCCGAGTACCATTTTTCAGTTGCTCACAAATTTGAATGTAACGCTTAGGTTTGTGTACCATGCTATTGATATGTACAATGAAGTATCCAATGTTGAGGACAAGAAAAGAACTGGCCGGCCACGCTCCGCAAGGACACCAGTAGTAATCAAAGCTATCAAAGCGCGGATAGCAAGAAATCCTGTCCAAAAACAGGTTGATGGCTTTGCAGATAGGTGTCAGTAGGAAAACAGTTAAAAAGGAAGATATTGGTCTACGAGCATATAAAAAAAGAGTGGGCACTTACTTCATACTCATCTACAAGCAATAAGGCTTAAGAGATGTGGTTGTTAAAGCGGTACGCGAAAAACCGTCACCGTGATATCCTTTTTACGGACGAAAAAATAAACAGAATGATAGAGTGTACGCTAGGAGTTCTGAAGATGGAAATAAAGTTCCGAGGTTGCAACATGGATATCATCCATCATCAGTAATTGGCTGGTTGGGAGTCTCCTATTACGGGCCAACTAAGGTTCATTTTTGCAAAAAGAAGGTCAAAACCGGTGCAAAGGTGAAAGTCAAAGACCTGCCCAGCACGCTATTTGCGGGACATCACTTCGTGTTCCAGCAGGACTCTGCGCCGTCACACAAATCCAAGACCAGTCAAGCCTGGTTTGAGCGTCAAAACATCGACTCAATTAGACATGAGGATTGGCCTTCCTCCAGTCCGGACCTTAATCCTTTGGAATATAAAATTAGACAGGCATAAGAGAGAGAGGTCTGTGATAAATCCCATAAAAATTTGGATTCTGAAGTCATCTTTAAAAAAAACAGTCACTGAAATCGACATTATTATGGTGCGGGTCCGCGGCGCTTAAGGGCCTGTATTAAAAATAAGGGAGGTCATATTGAATAATTTTCTATTTCTATTCCTTAATTAATGTACTATAAATTGATATATCACTCATAAAAAACTGATCAGTACTTTTGTTTATATCATTATTTCCATTTATGACAGAACTTTGCGACTGACTACGTATATATTTAATAAATAAATATAAACAAGCAAAATGGCATCAAATAAAATTGCTCTAACATGTTTTAAATAAACACAATTAAACGTGCAAAAACCTTTCCGAAGTATTATAAATTCAAAGCACTCAAAATGCTTTAAATTGATACCAGATTGATTCAACATAGCGAAGATAAAACAATTTACTAAGCAATTAATGTATCATATTTAAAAAGCAAATCATAAGTTTAATCCGCAAAGTTTGATGTAGTATTTTTAAACTCTCATATTCATATCAAGTCTAAAATCAAATTGAATAAAGTATTTTGTAGAATAATTTTAAAATAAGTAGTTTCTTTGTTAGTATCGCTATTTTTGTTCAGTAATTATACTATTAAATTTAAGGCAAATTATTTTATATTTATATTTTTATTATAAATATTATAAGGATTTTTTTTTTCATTTATATCATCATGCCTTTTCCCCGAAGGTGTAGGCAGAGAACACGGATCTTCACTTGCTACAGTCCTGACATACCTCTCTCGTTCAATCCACTTTCCTAAGATTCAACATGCATGCTTGTCGATTAAAACCTTTTATTTCTCCCTTCTAACTAGTCTGGCCATAAATACCTACGGTTACAGAAAACCTCTTCTTTTTTTCACCTTTTGAATTTAGAACACGTTAAAATATTTTAAACTTCTTTCGATTCTGAGCCATTTCACATATTTTTTCCGTATGAAGCCGTCGGTCATAATCCACACACTTTAAAATCTTGGGAGCAAGCAGTGGCGAAATATCCCTTGGAAACAGTGCGTTAATTCACAGATTCGTGGTCAAACAGATAAAAGGTCTGTAGAAAAGCCATCAGTGGCCATTTCGAATGGATTTATTTTTATATATTTTGCTGAGACTAATAAATATGTAGGTATAAATTTTAATAATATCACATTACTTAATTTTTAAAAAAGGATTTTTATTTGTAACAGAACTTATGGCTGGACTAGGTATAGTATCCTCTGGATTTGATCCAGGTATGTATGACAAGGCCTAGTCAATCCACGTACGAAATCCTACTTGTGAACCACTTCACATTCATACGTTCTACTCAACTATTTATGATCTATAGAAGGATATAAAGTAAAACAGTTTTCCAGTAATCAAACCCAAAGGCGTAAACAGCCAGAAAATAATTACAATCCAGCTTATTGCTTGTGAGCTATTGTAATATGGCACTATTTAAAGATTACCATTTCTAAAGCCATGAAATGCGAAACAGCATATATTAGAATTAGCTAGATTTACGTACGACACGTATGAATGCAGTGCTACAATTCAACTTGAATCAAAAACCCACAGACCTGTGTCTCGTTACGCTTCAAATGCTAACGTATGGCAGCCCTAAGCACAATAAAAGCAGACCGCAAATGGCTCAAAGACAAACTAAGCGAACAATTATGTATAATTTAACAAGATTAGTTGCTTGTCAAGAGATACGTGCAAACGCGGTTGTTATATCTATTGTAACATCGACGCATAAGCTTTTCTAGTTATTTTAATAAACTTTATGTAATTTGTACGTAAGCGTACGCGTTTAGGCTACCGAACCATAATACTGGGGTTGTGCGTTCGAATCTGTAAATGAATAGATTTTAATAACTGTTTTAGCATCTCCAGTGGGTTGTGACTCAAAACTTGACGGGTCTTAGGCACGGAAGGCTAATCACTTCAGTGTAAGTAATTTAATATAAAAGTGCAGCCTTCAACCTTACTACAACCTTCTAAGTCTGGGCCTCAGACTTCTGTATTCGTTTCGTGATCATTTATTTCTATTAACAGACAAGCAGGTGATCGGCCTTCTGTGCCTGACATATGCCATCGAATTTTTTGGGTCTAAAGCATTTCCTTATGATGTTTTCCACGAAAGATGATTGTTGCACAGCCGGGGATCGAACCTACAACCTCAGGGATGAGAGTCCGTCCGAAAGTTATTTAATATCTATGTGGTGAATTTGTTTTATATTATGACAGGGCCGATAAACTAATGTAATATGAAGAGCATTAATTATGCGCAAAGTTAGTTACCGAGTTTAAATCTAAATCCTAATAATTAAATATTATAAGTTTACTAGCTGACGCGGCAAACGTCGTTTTGCTATGTATATTATTTCCAGGAAACATTTTTTTTTGTTCAATAAAAATAACCTACCTACTATAATAAAAGATAGGCGTTATTCATAGAGGTGTGACAATAAAGGGTTGTATGTATTTTTGTATGCTGTATCATAAATAATTAAAAAGATTGTCTAAAAAATAAAAAACATCCCTTATAAATTAGGGGTTTGAAAGCTACGTAGTAGCCGATTCTTAGACTTACTGAATATGCATAAAAATGTCATAAGCATTGGTGAAACCGTTTCGGAGGTTTGTAACACGAGAATTTTATACATAGAGATATTTATTCACTTTAGTTATGTTTTCAAGTCTTACTTTAAGAACATTTTTTTCTTATCTGTGACGCCATTTCAGAACACATTTCTAAATTATAACATAATTTTTCTGAAATCGGGAAGAGTAGGCTTTTACGCAATATGTTGGTTACATACCTGGACCATATCCAGGAGGTCAGAGAAGGAACAAGTTAAAAGTACCCATAACTGACGACGATGCAAGTGTATCCTGAAAGTTGACGTAGCGAGAGAGGTATGCTAGGAACTTAGCAAGATGCGAGAGTCCAAAAGATGCGTGATACCGTGATTAAATAAAAAAATATTTTTCTCATCACCCGTTTTTCCTCTTTATAAAATTCTCGGAAATAAAACTATTTCATGCACCACCCAAGCCGTGACAATTTATCACAAAGCACGATTCCTAAAATGGCATGTTGTTCCAGTTGACATAAATTCAAACTTAAACATAAAAGTTACATTTAACAAGACCGCGTCGACTAGAGATACCAATTTACTTTACACTACACTACATTGTATGGACGTCATTAAATTGCCTTGTTCTGCACAAGCATACATTAGGTTCCAGTCGATAAATATGGGTGGGGCGATGCGAGGGGAATTTTTATTACTAGCTAAGTAAGTTTATATTAGGTGAACTCGTTTAACGCATTAAAATACGAATTCATAATTTACTGATCCGACACACCCGCGCGGACCGCTGTAAAGAATTAAAAACAAACAAAGTAAATTAGAGTTTCATACCGTTAAAGATTATTTATTTAAACGTGCAGTACTCAAAAGGCGATACATTTATAATTTTATTAAAATTGATTTTATACACGAAATATTGCGCAACAATCTCATAATATATGTTTGAAATTGCTATAAACGCATAGAAATGTCTATATAAATTATATATTTTTAGGGTATTGTAAAAATTTTTTTTTTATATATGTATTGTAGAAAAAAACAGATTTTGGATCTGTTTGATTTCTTTTTCTATTGGCAGCCTTTTGTAACCGACACATGACGTCGGCTTTTCGCGTCTACGGCGTGTCCTCGTCTCCTCAAAATATTTCCTTCGGTATGTATGTGTACGGTATATAGACAAAAACGGCAACTGTTGCACAGCCTGAGTTTGAACCTACGATCTTTGGGATCTATCAAATAATTTTGCTAATTTAATACATGCTCGTATTGTTTTCTTGTTGTCATTCTCATGTCACATAAGATATTATATTAAAAAGAATATATGTAATGAATAATCTTCTAAATTCAAATTAAGGAAACATTGAACTTGTTACATTCTTAAGCTTAAAAAAATCTCTCAATAGCCAATATGCAAATAGTTGGCCAAAATATTTGCGGGTCGACAACCTACATACTTCCTACACCTAGTTCTCATTGGCGGTTCGAGGGACCCCAGCAATTTCGGCTTTGTGGGCGCTCGGAATTTTTCCTTTATCGTCTGCGCTATGCATTTCTGCACAGATAGTGGAAATTGCTTTTAAGTATTAGCAAAGCCCTTGTTTTCTGATTTCATATGTGTTTAGGAAAACTATATCTCTCGTCTAATGATTACGTTATCCTAAGGAACATTTCCAACGATTTCCCTAATACAATACAATTAAAACGAATCACTACCGACCACTACGTTTATGTTATTTTATTAAATTAAATCTTATAAACTCGAACAAAGCAATTCCACGTACAATCTCATTCGAATTATTGAGGTCACAATATTATATGCAATTTGGAATCATTCATACGAAACATCGTACCAATTAAAATATTATAATAATTCCGGAGTATTTTTTCAAGCACTTTTTTGCAATATACACGACAATAGTAACAAAATATTCAACATGTTGAGTTAATTATTTGTAAGTAAAAAATGTCTCAGTTTAAAAGGCAGCTGCAGAGCATAATTGCTAGTGTAAGGCGCCTGCAGCAGTGTTGGCCTAGTGACTTCAGCGTGAAACTCTCATCCGATCTCATCAATCCCCGGATGTGCACCAATAAACTTTCCTTCTATGTTCGCTCGAACGGTGAAGGAAAACATAGTGAGGAAACCGGCGTGGCTTTGACCCAAAAAGTGGGCGTGTGTCAGGCACAGTAGGCTGATCACCTATTTCCTTATTAGATTGACAAATTATCACGAAACAGACACAGATTTCTGAGGTCGAGTTGTTATTTTAATAAGGCGCATATATCCAACCATCCAAGAACAAAGTTAGAAAGGTTTTAAAAAAATGTGCATATTTTGCCTTCTAATAAAACATTTATAATTACGAAACATTTATTAAATCGTATTACAAAAATATAATACACCATAATTACATTGACTTAAACCCTAATTTTGCAACGCATACCTTGGCATTACACAAATAATTACAATTCAATAGGTTCTGATACTGTCACATTGAAATATGATTGTCTCAATGTTTTATACAATTCCAATATTAATATTTATTAACTGCAATCTGTTACTTAATTTCCCTAAACTGAGATAAATCACACTCAATTAATGTTGTTTGTAATTTCACTTGAATGTTACTACTGAAAGTATAATGTAAATTATAATATATATACAGATCTCCCAAGACTATGGAACAACAAGGGAATGTACCTTAAATATCGTAGATACGAAATTTTGCTGACTTTATTTTATTTTGAAAAGTAAGATTTACTGCATTCAATGTTTTTTTATAAAAAAATACTTGTCTCGTACAGCATTCGAACAGAATCAAATGTAAAAAAAAAACACCTGTTATTTTTTTGATGATAATCCAGAGATTGGACTCAAAAATAAAAATTCTTCTGAAGTAACAGCTAAACAGCCGAAGTCTATTAAATATTTTTTTATATAATTTAATTAAATTATCGTGATTTATGTGTCTTTTTACTTTCTATCTTTAATGTATCTTTAATATTTTATTCCTGTTTAGTTTTTGTTTTAATAAATGTGTATTACATGTATTTTGCACTACTTGCCTATCTTATTTAATACATTTCTTTTTCTTTACTCACAGTGGTTGCCTGGAAGAGACCGCTCGCAAGCGATAAGGCCGCCAGTTGACCTCCTTTTGATTTAATTATGTTAATTTTTATTTTGTAATGTAACGAAGTGTAAATAAATAAATAAATAAATGCTCAGAATGTGATCACTCTTATCTTACGAAAATCGCCAATCTTTTAATAGTCTGCTGTCTGTTGATTTTATTATCACATTATGGTGAATACGCGATATGATATAGCTCAATTCTGTTAGTAACTCGCCCAGGTTGTCTTTGGAGGTGTGTGGTTGTATTTACATTTGAATTAAACTAAAAAATAATCATAAGTTCCAGTTTCATATTCTATTTATTAATTTGAAATTATTATTATTACTATGTAGGTTTAGAATAGTCCAAATACTTTACATTGATTATATTTTAAATAACACTTATAATTTAAAAAAATGATATAAACTGTAAAAATATTTGAAAACTTAAGTGACCAAAAATCCACTTGACTCCGTAAAGGTGTGAGGTGATTGCGATAAAAATAACGATCGATCTTCAACTCAACAATAAGGAGGAAACTCTTCGTGAGAAAAATTCAATTTCAAATACAATGTTGAAGGTGAACGATTCTTTGAAGATAAACTTTCGATTAGGGCACGTTAACTTTAACTGAAACCAGTTTAAAACTACTTATAGTATATGTATTTTTCACGGCAAGTACTTGGACGATATAGCTAACTGTTCGTTACTCTCCACACAAAAACGGCTTAACAGATACTAATGCAGTTTTCTGATACTCTGATACTAAGGTCAAAAATGCTGCTTGCTAGTGATATCTTTCCACATTATAGCTTCTCTTAGCGCAGCTGTTATGGAGAGACCCGTGAACGAATGAATTAATGTTTTTTTTATAAAACATAAAACAAAAGTATTATTTTTATTTGTTTAACTATATAAATAAAAATTATATAGAATATCACTTTGCCCCAAAAAAGGTGAATATAAAATATTGATATAGACAGAGGCAGCTGGAAAAAGCTGAACCTGTAAGGGCTACTCAAGATAGCTAAGATATAGGATAACTAGATAAATAAAATAATGTATTAAATGTAAAAAAATCCATGTATATTATCTTTCTTTGTCATGATTGGAAGCTCATTAAGTAGCAAACTTAAAATCATTGCGTGGTCACATGCCGAAGATATTATGCGAATTCATAATTTAATTATAATGTAACTATAGTTGAAGGTTATTCTATTTTCTCGGGACTTTTGTCTGAGGTTACCAAAACATATTGCCACGAAAACATTTCAATATTCGAATCGGGAACTTTCTCCACATTTAAAAGCACAAACACAAAAAATAGCACATTAACGGCCCGTCAAATCATTCAACGAGCTTTATCTTCTGACGTTCAGTGGTTGAGTGGGCTAATTAGACCATGTAATAATTAGTGTAACCGTCAAGCTAATCGAGTATTACTTGACAAGGGTCGGGGTCACCGCCACTTGACCCATTATTCGGACAGACGCGTCTACAAAACTTTCATGAGGACACATTAGAAGCTTTAACAGATACTTGTATTGTTGCATTCAAAAACAACACCAAATGGAAACAACAACATGGAAACCTATTTTCATACAAACATACATTTATGACGGGACGTTAATGTGTAATTTTTTGTGTTTGTGTTTTTACATAAGGAGAAAGTTCCCAGTTCGAATATTAAAATGTTTTCGTAGTGGTATACTCAAACACAAGTCCCGAGAAAATATAATAATCTTCAACTATAGTTACATTATAATTAAATTATGAATTCACACAATATCTTCGGCATGTGACCACGAAACGATTTTAAGCTTGCTATGTATATATAGAATTAATAATAATATAGCCCGTTATTTCCAATCATGACAAAAAAAAGATAATATTATACAGATTAGATTTTTGTACATTTTATACATTATATTATTTATCTTGTTAACCTATATATCCTATACGAGTATGTGGCTATGCCAATTAGTTCATATATATTTTATTTTTATTCCTTAATACACAATTCGATCAGTGTTGGCCTAATGGCTTCAGCGTGCGACGCTCGTCCGTAAGGTCGTAGGTTCGATCGTATGTAACTGTCATCTGCGCATAATTTTGCTGCGTAGGGGCCGCAAAATTGTTCGCATAACGATATATGAATATTAATACTATATATAATATAATAATAATATATATAAGAGCAGTGTTGGCCTTGTGGCTTCAGCGTGCGACTCTCATCCCTGAGGTTCGATCCCCGGCTGTGTACCAATGGATTGTCTTTCTATGTGTGCATTTAACATTAGCTCGAACGGTGAAGGAAAACATCGTGGGGAAACCGGCTTTCCTTAGACCCAAAAAAGTCGACGGCGTGCGTCATCCACAGAAGGCTCATCACCTACTTGCCTATACAATTAACAAATGATCATGAAACAGATACAGAAATCTGAGGCCCAAACCTAAAAAGGTTGTAGCGCCATTGATTATTAATACACAATTCAATAGCAAAGGCAAAATTTCACTGAAAAATAATAAAGCCATCAAATCAAAAGCTAAGAAAACCAAATTCTATTTGACAGCGACAAATCTTTGAAAATTGCGAAGTAAAATAAAACAATGACAAAATAAAGGCTTGATGTAATATAAACGATCCAGTTGAATTTAATCAGCATCAACGGATGCCGAGCGAAAGATATTCAAATCAAGAACTCGATTCTCGGGAAGGATCGCTCAAAATCAAGGCAGCGGAATCGCCGAATAAAACTGTTGATTACGTTCCGTTCCGCGCAAACTTACGCTTCGTCAGTCGGAATTTTATTTACCCTTTGAAAAACAAATATGACAGCTTTTAATTTATGAACGCGCGTCGTCCGTCGCTGTAGCGAGCCTACAGGCATGCGATACAAAATTTACTCTTGAACTGATTTTTATTCGATTTCATGTTCACCAACGTTTCAAGTTCTTGTAAACACCAATTGATAATAACAAGTTTATAACGATTACAAATAGTACTGCTTGCCCATAAAAAAGTTATTAAATACAAACAATCGGAGATATATATGTATGTAAAAAGTATTAAAAAGATTTATCTAACCTTAAGAAATTTTTGGCAACATACAGGTATTAAAGTCCCTAATTTAAATGTGTAATATGTTTTGTTCATATCTGCGACGACGGTGCAAGTTAATGGAGATATCAAATCTGTCAGATCGAAATATCCTTTGACAGTTTTATTGCGATCACAAGCGATATTCAGATAAACTTCGACTGAGTAGATGTGTTTGGTTTCCTGAGATTGCGAACAAATTTTAAACATATTGAGAATTATTTTATACGATTCTAGCGAATATATAATACGTGTAGAGTTGAAATGATGGATTATACTTACTGAATTCATTCATAAAGTATTTGAATTAGTGCTAAACAGTGGGAAGTGCAAAAATTTAACACAAGAACAAAGACTTTCTCTTAATAGAAACTGTAAGTAGTGTTATTGGATACATTCTTATGTTATATACCCTTATTAGTAAATTGGGTTAGATTTAAATTACTTATTAGTCTTACGTTAGGTCAGATCATAATGTTCACCCACCAATAAATTCTGTAAAAATTGATAATTGCCATACCAACCACAATCTACTAAATAAAGCATATATCTCGGTGATCCTGAATAAATTGTCACCAAAATAAGGCATCCATAGAAATGTATTTGCAATAATCATTTGGGACACATGGGAAAACGACAAAACGTATATAACGGAAATAAATAAAGACAATAAGATAAGAAAGAATGAAACATATTTAACAGCAGAAACTCCTGCCACAGAAACATCAAACCAATAAAATACTTAACCATATTTGCACCAGTTTAAAACACGACAGACAACCGAGCGTCTAAATGCTATTAAAAGCTAGTAAACCCTCTGGCAGGAGTCACTAAGGCATACCGTAATCGCTACCGAGCAAAAACTCGACTCGCAATTCCGCTCGGATACACGCGAAGCATTCGTCAGTGAAATGTAGAAGCTATTTAAAACGAAAAACCACCCTGGGAGATACAAAATTACGCTTTTTCCTTATTAAACTAATCGTGCTTAATTACTTTTGTTCACCATTAACAACGCCTTGTTATTATGTATTTAGTTACCCTTGATTTATTTATTTATTAAAGTTTAACACATCGTACATACTAAATCAACGGTATATGCTACAAACTATTATAGGTAAACATAAATTATACAAAGCAATACAATTCAAAATATATACCTACTAATTAAAATTAAAAATACCACAAATTTTAGTTAAGCACAAAAATTATTTAAAAGATACCAGGAAAAACAACGGATTAGGTTGTAGATAGGCACTTAACAATACTTACTTTAAAAACGATCAGCCCACTGTCGAATATATCCAGCTGCGGACAAGTACTGTTTAATCCGAAGAATTCGAAAGAGGTGCCTGATATCCTATGTTGGTCTACGCTGAAGGAATTTGGAAAATTTTGCTGAATTTAAGTCTAAATTAAGTATGGGACGACAATTTTAATATTCTGCACGAGAATATCGTGGATTGATTGATTGATTCGTTTTTGATCAATAACATACACACAACACCTGCATGAGAAATTAATAAAAACTGTAAAATATAACTGCAATTTATAACGATTTCTCACAACAGACATCATACCTTATAAAGATACTGGTCCCTAACATTTTTTCCCATATCGACAATCCAATATAAATATAAACTTTGCTATTATTTGTTGTATTAAGAGCAATAGTAGTTCTGGGAATGTGATATACAGGAATAGCAAAAATACATAGAAGGTTTGATGCATCGTACATACGACGAAAAACATTGCGACCGACTTACCAAACAATCGACCAAATAGGCAAGACAGACCGCTCCAGATTATATAAGAACGAACGCGCGAATCCGCTGACAGTACGATGTTAAACTCGACCTACATAAAAGACAGACTGATATTAATTATTCATTTTTAAACGAAACTAATTGGCCTCATGCCAGCGTGTGATAACGCCGTGAATACATTACCAACGAATAAAATAACATGCGAAATTATTCAGTGTTATTTCAACTTGTAATACTGCCT